>NC_089585.1:19438184-20153007 GCF_019320115.1 Miscanthus floridulus | reverse complement strand
CTGGATATACATATTGATGAATGATACTATGGAACAAAGAGAGTAACATGAATTATAACAACTGTTCCATAGGGCGAAAGTGCAAATGACCTTTGTTCATGTTGCTCCCGGCCCTCCATAAGGACTTATCTATCGGCAAAAGCTGGGACTGACAGTGCAACCGGGAGAGTCATATGGCTCTGACTTTAGCTCAGTAATAGGACCTTTCCTAGCTGGTTAGAGGTTACCTTTTTGGCGCAAATGGGGCTTGCCACTTTGGGTATAGGGCTACCTCTGTTCCTATGAGTATAGCCACGACGGATTTATGCCATAGGAAAGGGGGGTCCCTACATCTGCCTGTCAAGGAAACCTAGCGGCCCTAACTTGTTAGGGAAACCTATGAAATGGCTTCATAGTGTACCCTGCCTGCTCACCTTGGTAGTGACATGGGAGTAATTAACCCGGGCATATGGGGATCACGACTCGCGATGAATGTGCACCACCTCTGTAGAGGGTAACAAACTGTTATAACAGCCGTGCTCACGGTTACGAGCGGCCCGGAAAACTCACAGAATAACTGGTTACTTGATGATGGTCATTTAAGTTGTGCTATGATGAAATATGGTAAACCTGACCTTGATATATGTTCTTATGGGAATTAAATGGGAGCTTAAGCATAACTTGATAATACTTGAGAATAAAAGTTCGACCTATTAAAAATGCTAACTGTAGTAAACCAGAGTCTATCCTTCTTGAGCTTCATAATCCCATGTTAGCTTGCTAAGTACGGAATGTACTTACACTTGTTTATTTTCTTTACTTGGATAAAAATCTCGGATGGGTAACAGATGACAACGGGTATGAGGATTTCCCAGAGGATTATTAGGCTTGTGGTCAACCAGTTGACCTTCCCTGTGATGATGGCCACGAGAGTTTATTATCTTTTTACTATTCCGCTGTGATATATAAGACTAAGTTTTACTATAACTCTGATGTATGATGACACCAGTGATGATACTATATGTAATTTGTCAGCTTGTGTGTGTGATTGATTCCTGGGCACACATGAGTTTTGTGCATTCAATTTTATCCTTAAAATTAGGTGTGACAAATTGGTATCAGAGCCGTGTTGACTATAGGACGCAAGCCTAGTTAGAAAATGGTCATTTTAGCAGCTTTGCTCCTCTGGTTTCTTGCTTACTGACTTATCCTTGTTATTTTATTAAAACGTTTATGCTTTTCATACCTTAATCTATTATTTAAAATTGTTGATTCTAATTTCATCTCACTTTAAATCTATAGATGTCTCATAATCCGAAGACTGCTCGACTCAGCATCGCCGGCTATCATGCCATGTTCACCCCGCGTGCCCCACTGGCGGAGAGGGAGATTGTGATCATCTCCGACGACGAGGAGATGGCTACACCGACGCCTACACCTACTCCTACACCAGTCGCCGTGCCCGTCTACCCTATGGTAGCTACACCTGAGGAGTCGACAGCTACTTCCCCTACACCTGCACCCTCCCTAGCTGCCCCCTGTGGAGGACGATGAGATTGGCTAGAAGTGCAAGTACTACTTCAAGCCAGCTCCAGAGACAGCCTACTACAACACTCTCCTCACCCACGTGCTGGACGACTACTTCCCCGACTTGCACGCCTCCATCAGCTACCACTAGCGCCGAGTACAAGCACCCACTGGAGGCTACCTTCTGGAAGGTAGAGCTGGTGGTCACCGCATGGAATGATATCATTAATGGACATGAGGTGGAGACTATCCACAGTGCCCCTGCTAGGAGAGCCCATGCTTTGGATGGCATGGAGGATGCATCACAGAATGCCTACATCCACTACCATGGTCGTCGTTTTGAGGCCATGAGGGAGGATCGCTTCAGGTTCCTTCCTCGAAATGATCATGAGGGTGTTTGGCAAGTTTTGGCTCCACCAGAGAATGACCCAACTCTGGAGGCAACGGTGCAGCATGTCCACGCTATGCAGGGAGTGGATGATGAGGTCAAAGGAGAACTGCGTGCATCTCAGAGAGCGCAGAGACGTCTTCAGAAACAAGTGGATGAACTTCGAGCACATTTGGGACAGCCTTCCATCTACAAGAAGAAGCGCCGTTCCTTCACCATGATTGACACCGCTCCATAGGTGTTAGGTGCCTTGATCTAGATTATCACGTTATTAGTTCGTGTCCTTATTTAGTCTTGTTGGTCTTGTGAACTTAGTTGATTAGATGTTTGATTTGTGAACTTGGTTGATTTGGTATTTTGCTTGGTTGCTGGAAGTTTGTGGGCATGTCCACAACTTCCGTAGATTGGAACTTTAAATTTAGAAAGAAATCTTAATGCAGATGTTTCATTTTATCTTATCTCTGCTGTGCTGATTTCTGGAGCAGCCTGTGTTCTTTATCTGGTAACTCGAAATCTGGGATGATAAAAATTCTGAAATTTTTGTGGAGATAACTAGACCTCTGTATCTTTCAAGTGTCTTTGGAATCACGTCAATAGCTGTTCAGGTTTGGGAGATCTAGCTGGCACAAGTTGATGTTCCTGCGCTGTCTGGAACTCAGAACAGTTTCGGTTTAGCTCTATTTTTGACTATGTGCGAGTTCGAGTCTGTAAAAGTGGTCTAAATGAAAGTTGTAGCTGATGTCCTAAGCTTTCTAACGAATCTTGGTGCACCTCTGTTGGATCTCTGAAACTCGAGTTATGACAGTTTTACTGAACTGCTGAATTTGAATCTTGCCCAGAAGATTTTCAGCATTGTTTCTTATCTTTTGTAAGCTCTCTATAATTGGAAAAAATCTCTAAATTTTGCACATTTGTTGGAAAACAGATGGCCGCAAGAGGAGGAAGAGGCAGAGGCCGTGGTCGTGGGCGTGATGCTCTTATGAATCCACCACCGCCACCTGTGACCATGGAGCAGATATTGGGAATGCAAGCGCAGCTGATGCAAGCTATGATGCAGCGCTTGGACAATGAACCTGCAAGAGGTCCACCGCCTGTCCAGGTTAGAGATAAGCATGGAGAGTTTATGAAAGGTCATCCACCGGTGTTCACACATGCCACAGACCCTATGGAGGCCGATGATTGGTTGCGTGCTATGGAGAAACAACTGAACATAGCACAATGCAACGACCTGAAGAAGGTGTTGTACGCTTCCGGGCAACTCCAAGGAGCTGCTCAGGATTGGTGGGAATCATTCTAGTTTGGACGTCCCAACAATGCTCCTGATATCACTTGGCAGGAATTTAAGGACAGTTTCCGATCATACCATATTCCTGATGGACTAGTGGAACTGAAGCAGGAAGAATTCAGATCTCTCAAGCAAGGATCAATGACTGTGGCGGAATATCAGGACAAGTTCGCACAACTATCTCGCTACGCTCCTAATGATGTGGCAGATGACAAGGATAAGCAACGCCGTTTCCTCAAGGGACTCTATGATGGACTGCAGCTCCAGCTGATGTCTAATACTTATCCTAATTTCCAGTCTTTGGTGAATCGCGCAATCGTGATTGATGATAAGCGCAAGGAAATGGAAGCTAAGAAGAGAAGGCTCCAAGGGCAAGCTTCTGGAAGCAACACTCGCCCACGTGCTTATCCCCAGCAAGGTTTCCAGCAGAGGAATCAAGGACCAACTCATTAGGGAAACCGTGGTCAGTATCCTCAGCGGAACCAGTTCCAGCAACGCCCTCAGTATCAGCAACAGTTTGGAAATCAGCGTCCCCCGCAACAGACTAGCAATCCGGCAATACGCCAGGGAGTGCCTAACAATGCTCCTATGAAGAGTGGTGCACCCAACAATCCCAATGCCTGTTACCGATGTGGAGAAGTAGGGCACTATGCTCATCAGTGTCCTAAGAAGCAGAACCAACAAGCACCTCAGAACCAGGCCAACAATCAGAAGTTCAACGCCCGACCACCTCTCACAGCGAAGGTGAACTATGTGTCATCTGATGCAGCTCAAGAGACGCCTGAGGTCATGTTGGGTACGTTCAGTGTCAACTCTATTTCTGCTACCGTACTTTTTGATTCTGGTGCTTCGCATTCTTTTATCTCCCAAGCTTTTGTTAGAATGCATAGCATACCTTTGTGTGCCATGAAAAACCCAATACTAGTGAATTCCTCGGGAGGTAGTATGCCCGCTTCTTATTGGAGCCCCTCAACTAGCATTTCCTTAAGGGGGGTAGACTTCAAGGTGAAGCCTATTGTGTTGAGAACAGTGGGAATTGACCTTATCCTGGGAATGGATTGGATGAAACAACACCGGGCAGTGATTCAGTGTCAGGAGAAATCTATGGTTGTGACATCACTCAATGGGGATAGAATCTGTGTAGAAGTAGTAGTGCAAGCTCAGCCTACAGCCACAGTGAATCAGCTAGATGGTGAAGTCAATGAACAAGATCGTGTCGTGGAGGAATTCCCAGATGTCTTCCCCGATGACTTGCCAGGTATGCCACCTGACCGAGACATTGAATTCATTATTGAATTATTACCTGGAACTGCACCAATAGCTAAACGCCCATATAGAATGGGAGTTAATGAATTAGAAGAGCTTAAGAAACAACTAAAAGAGTTGTAAGAAAAAGGTTTCATACGCCCCAGTTCTTCCTCGTGGGGGGCACCTTGTGATCTTTGTGGATAAGAAGGATGGTAGTCAACGGATGTGTGTGGATTACCGCTCACTTAATGAGGTTACCATCAAGAATAAATACCCTTTGCCTAGGATAGATGATTTGTTTGATCAGTTGAGAGGAGCTCATGTGTTCTCCAAGATTGATCTCCGATCTAGTTATCATCAGCTTAAGATTCGGAACTCGGATATACCCAAGACAGCATTCACTACACGGTATGGATTATATGAGTACACCGTTATGTCTTTTGGATTGACCAATGCACCTGCATACTTCATGTATCTGATGAATAAGGTGTTCATGGAGTTTCTGGATAAATTTGTGGTAGTATTCATAGATGACATACTAATATTCTCCAAGACTGAAGAAGAACATGCGGAACACATAAGGATGGTCTTGCAAAAGCTTAGAGAGCATAAGTTGTACGCTAAGCGGAGCAAGTGTGAGTTTTGGTTAAAGGAAGTCTCTTTTCTGGGTCATGTTGTCTCCAATGGTGGGATAGCAGTGGATCCAGGCAAAGTGCAAGATGTACTGAATTGGAAACCACCAACTACTGTAAGTGAGATTCGTAGCTTTTTGGGATTGGCTGGTTATTACCGAAGGTTCATTGAAGGCTTTTCCAAGCTAGCCAAGCCTATGACAGCTTTGTTGGAAAAGAATGCTAAGTATGTATGGTCGGATAAATGCCAGGCAAACTTTGAAGAGCTAAAGAAGAGATTGACTACAGCTCCAGTATTAATTTTGCCCGATTTAAACAAGAACTTCTCTATATATTGTGATGCATCCCGTTTAGGGTCTTGGATGTGTGCTTATGCAAGAAGGAAGAGTGGTTGCATATGCATCCAGACAACTAAGGAAGCATGAGTTGAATTATCCTACTCATGACTTGGAATTGGCAGCTGTGGTTCATGCTTTGAAGATCTAGAGACATTATCTGATTGGACATAAGAGTGATATCTATACTGATCATAAGAGTTTGAAGTATATCTTTACCCAATCAGATCTGAATTTAAGACAACGTCGTTGGTTGGAATTGATCAAAGACTATGATTTGGAAGTGCATTATCACCCGGGAAAGGCAAACGTCGTAGCTGATGCACTTAGTAGAAAGGGGTATGCCAATGGAATTCAGACAACATCTATGTCAGCAGAGTTGTGTGCTGAAATGGAGTATCTCAACTTGAGCCTGGTCACTAATGCAATGGAATTGGTGATAGAGCCTACATTGGAGCAGGAGATACGCAAAGGACAATTGGAGGATGAAAAACTTAAAGAGATAGCAGAGAATGTAGTGCTTGGAAAGGCACCCGGATTCAGAATGGATGAGAATGGAACTCTTTGGTTCGGAAAACGGATATGTGTACCGGAAGTGAAAGCTATCCGTGATGCAATTCTGTAAGAGGCCCATGAGTCTGCTTATTCTATACATCCCGGAAGTACCAAGATGTACTTGGATCTCAAAGAAAAGTATTGGTGGTATGGTTTGAAGAGAGATGTGGCAGAATATGTGGCTTTGTGTGACACTTGTCAAAGAGTGAAAGCTGAGCATCAAAGACCTGCAGGGTTACTACAACCAATGAAGATCCCTGAATGGAAATGGGAAGAAGTTGGCATAGATTTTATTGTAGGATTACCCCGCACTCAAAGAGGTTATGATTCTATATGGGTAATAGTGGATCGACTCACCAAGGTCGCTCACTTTTTACCAGTCAAGACTACTTATAATGGTGCAAGATTAGCAGAGTTATACATGGAACGAATAGTGTGCTTACATGGTGTTCCCAAGAAAATTGTGTCGGATAGAGGCACCCTAATTTACATCGCAATTCTGGCATAAAGTACATAGATCTTTGGGAACAAAGTTGAATTTCAGTTCTGCTTACCACCCGCAAACCGATGGACAGACTGAAAGGATCAACCAGATTTTGGAAGATATGTTGAGAGCCTATGCACTCTAGTATGGTGATAGTTGGGATAAGAGTCTGCCTTACGCAGAGTTCTCATACAACAACAGTTATCAAAAGAGCCTCAAGATGGCACCTTTCGAGGCGTTGTATGGACGTAAGTGTAGAACGCCTTTGTTCTGGAATCAGACTGGAGAAACCCAAGTGTTTGGTCCCGATGTCCTTAGAGACGCGGAAGAACAAGTAAGAATGATTAGAGACAATTTGAGAGTGGCTCAGTCTCGACAGAAGAGTTACGCTGATACCCATAGAAGAGAGCTGACTTTCGAGATTGGTGATTATGTGTACCTGAAAGTGTCACCAATGAGAAGTGTGAGAAGATTCAATATGAAGGGAAAGTTAGCCCCAAGGTATATAGGACCTTTTAAGATCCTAGAGAGACGTGGAGAAGTAGCTTATCAGTTGGAATTGCCTGAGAGCTTGTCCGATGTGCACGACGTGTTCCATGTTTCTCAGTTGAAAAAGTGTCTGAGGGTACCAGAAGAACAAATTCCTTTGGAAGAACTTGTTGTCAAGGAAGATCTTACTTATGAAGAGTATCCGATAAAGATCTTGGAAACTGCCGAAAGAGTTACGAGAAGTCGAACAGTAAAGATGTGCAAGGTACAGTGGAATCGTTATACAGAGGATGAGGCTACTTGAGAAAGAGAAGAGGATCTGAGAAAGACTTATCCCCAACTGTTTGAGTAAGCAATCACCCGAATCTCGAGGACGAGATTCATCTTAAGGGGGGTAGAATTGTAACACCCAAACTTTTTCATTCTTTTAAATAAGTAAATTTGATTTATTATGTTATTAAGTGTGCATTCAATTATAGGAAATTAATAATTTTTGGTGAATTAAAATCAATTATAAGATTTGAAACTTTTGAATGCATACATGCTGCTGCATTATTTATTCATGTGATGATTGTTCTTAAATTAGTGTTCAAATGAGTTCAAAAATAATTTGAAAATGCTTTTGGGAAAATTTGTTGGAAAATAAAAAGGAAAATGAATATCTCCTCCCTTCCTCGGTTTTGGCCTGCAGGCCCGTTCTTTCGCGGCCCGCTCACTCTCCTCTCCCTCTTCCTCGCTCGGCCCGCCAGCCGCTCGGCCCGCCAGCCGCCGGCCTAGCCGCGTGCCCCAGCTACTCGGCCTAGCTCCGCGCCAGCCCAGCTGATAGCCCGACCCCGCCCGTGCTCTGGCCCAGCTCGGCCAAGCAACCGCCGGCCCAGCACCGCGCGCCTGCTTCCCGCGCCCAGCCGCTGACAGCCCAACCCCAGCCCGTCAGCGCGTCCCTCCACCTCTGCCCCGCGCCCTCGGAACCGCCCGGCCATGTCGCAGGCCACAACCGTCGCCCCACTCCGCATCGTGGGCGCGTCGCCCGCTCCTCGGCCTCGTTTTAAGGGAGCCGGACCCCCGCGCGCACCCGGCTGCCCTCCCCGCTCTCGTTTGCTCGCTCGCCAAGCACCGAGGAACCGCAGCCGCCGCTGTCAGGATCTCTGAGCTCCAACGACCGCCCCTCCGCGCGGACAGCTTCCTCCGAGCCGCCTCCGCTCCGGCTTTCACCGCGGTGAGACTCGCCGTACTCTCCCCTCTCCTCCCATGCTCTTCTTTTCTCGTTTTTTTTTGGCTTCCCGTGCCTTGGCCGCAAGCTCCGCGGGCCATGGTCGCCGGCCATGGCGGCCACCGCGATTGCCGCCGTTCCCGGCCGCCAAAACAGCATAGCCTGCGACCCCCTTCTCCTCCTGAGCTCTCGGGTGCCCTCGGTTTCCCGTTTGGCGAACCCTAGCCCCCCTAACCGAGCTCGCCGGCGTGTTCTTTGCCGCCGGCCATGGCTAAGCCTCGCCAGAGTCACTGTTCCGGCCGGCCATCTCTTCTTCTCTCTCCCCGGATCGATTTCTGGCCGTTCTTTTCAAATCCGACGGCTCACGTTAGAAGATACCCCTTCGCGGGTGATTATGCTAAAGAGCCCCTCGGTTTTCAGAAAATAGAACCCGCAGTCCAAGGCGTAATTCCCCGAATGCGCAATCCCGTTTGGAAAGCGTAAACTTCACTGTTTAAGTCAAAAGTACGTTTTAGTATTTACAGAAATGCCATTCGAACTGTTTCGCTTATAGAATTATCGTTTTAACTCCGAATTGATCCATTCAAATCGCGTTAGCTTCGTAATTTCATAAGCTACATGTTGGAGCTACTGTTAGTCAAGTTTGGAACTTTTTAATTTCATGATTAGATTTAATTAAATATAGGGCTATAGGAAAACCCGTTTTAATCATAACTTTCATATTTTAGCTTCGTTTTTTGTGAACTTCGCGTTGACGTGATCGTAGCGAAACGTAGATTAGTTTTACAAACATTTTATCTTGATTTCAATATTGTTGATGTACTGTTCTAATGATAGGAATGTTTGCTTTGCATGAATGCTTTTGGAATGTTGTATGTTGCCGTGTTGGTCGCGTTCAGACGGTGAGGAAAACGTTGGAGACCAAGAACTCTTCGACGACCAGCAGGACCAGCACGAGTTTGTGAATCCAAGGCAAGTATAACATGGGCCTTCCTTGATGTCCTATTTCACTTTAAGCAATTACTCATTTGCATGTGTCTAATTTTGATACCCGTAAGGACATCCTAGTGATTGTTATCCTGTTCCTTGTCTCCTATGGGTTAAATGCATATGGGTAGATTGCTAGTGCTCTAACTGAACTAGATATACATATTGATGAATGATACTATGGAACAAAGAGAGTAACATGAATTATAACAACTGTTCCATAGGGCGAAAGTGCAAATGACCTTCGTTCATGTTGCTCCCGGCCCTCCATAAGGACTTATCTATCGGCAAAAGCTGGGACTGACAGTGCAACCGGGAGAGTCATATGGCTCTGACTTTAGCTCAGTAATAGGACCTTTCCTAGCTGGTTAGAGGTTACCTTTTTGGCGCAAATGGGGCTTGCCACTTTGGGTATAGGGCTGCCTCTGTTCCTATGAGTATAGCCGCGACGGATTTGTGCCATAGGAAAGGGGGGTCCCTACATCTGCCTGCCAAGGAAACCTAGCGGCCCTAACTTGTTAGGGAAACCTATGAAATGGCTTCATAGTGTACCCTGCCCGCTCACCTTGGTAGTGACATGGGAGTAATTAACCCGGGCATATGGGGATCACGACTCGCGGTGAATGTGCACCACCTCTGCAGAGGGTAACAAACTGTTATAACAGCCGTGCTCACGGTTACGAGCGGCCCGGAAAACTCACAGAATAACTGGTTACTTGATGATGATCATTTAAGTTGTTCTATGATGAAATATGGTAAACCTGACCTTGATATATGTTCTTATGGGAATTAAATGGGAGCTTAAGCATAACTTGATAATACTTGAGAATAAAAGTTCGACCTATTAAAAATGCTAACTGCAGTAAACCAGAGTCTATCCTTCTTGAGCTTCATAATCCCATGTTAGCTTGCTAAGTACGGAATGTATTTACACTTGTTTATTTTCTTTACTTGGATAAAAATCCCGGATGGGTAACAGACTGACAACGGGTATGAGGATTTCCCGGAGGATTATTAGGCTTGTGGTCAACCAGTTGACCTTTCCTGTGATGATGGCCACGAGAGTTTATTATCTTTTTACTATTCCGCTAGTGATGTATAAGACTAAGTTTTACTATAACTCTGATGTATGATGACACCGTGATGATACTATATGTAATTTATCAGCTTGTGTGTGTGATTGATTCCTGGGCACACATGAGTTTTGTGCATTCAATTTTATCCTTAAAATTGGGTGTGACAGGACTGCTCCACAAACTCTATTCAACAAACTCCACCATGGAGCAGCTTCACAAAAAACTAGAGTTTGTGGAGCACCTCTTTAGGTGCTCTCACAACTTCACTCTTTTTTCGAACAGAGTGCGTGGAGCTGAAACTGTTTGGCTAAAAATGTGGAGCGGAAGCTGAAAAACATGGAGCGGAGCCGTCCGAAACACCCCCTAAAATGCCATAATACTATGGGGGTATAATTGGAAATACTAGACAATGGGAGGTGCGGACGTGAAAACACATAAGCATCCTTGAACCACGCATGAACGTGCCCATACGGTGGCGTCTCATTGGCCAGGCTTCATTTACTTCTGCCCTCAACCGGTCAACCCGTCAATAAGACATCGCTTGGACGGGGACCCGTTGCCGTGTAAAGCGAGCGACGCCACATCTGGATGACCCGGCGGCGGCGTGATCGTCGACGCCCCTTATGCCACGGTTTTGCCGCGCAAACGCCATGGCTTGCGCAGAATAGCCGTGTTCCGGATGTCAGCACACAGAGACACAGACAGGGGCCAGCGGCAACGCCTGAGGAAGGCATGTACTGGCGCGAGGTGCCATGGTAACCGTCGTGCAGAGCTAGCCTAGGTGAACGAAGGCCATGATTGCATGCATGGCCTGTCTGCCATGGTTTCAACATTTCAAGCGGTCGACGGCACACGACAGCAATAAAATCACTCAAATGAATACTACGGGTACGGGAATACCAGAGTCCAAGAATCATGCTAGCTAGCTCTATCTATGCCTCTACCAAGAATCGATCAGCAAAGCAGAGCACGCTAGAGTGCTGTGACACTCCTAGTAGCAGTAGCAGAGCAGCAGTCATAAGCATGCGTGCAAGACGAATTCTCTCAATACTCCCACTTGCGCAGATCCATGCTTTCCGGCGGGCTGAGCTCGACCTTCTTGGAGCCCACGTCCTTCCAGTCGGTCGACAGCACCGTGCCGTTGGACTCCTGGAACGATTTCGTCATCGCCCGCCGCATGTCCTCGTCGGCGTTCCCGAAGATGTCCTGGAAGAACTTGTTGGCCGCCGCGTCGCCGTCCAGCTTCTCCTCCTTCTCTTCCTTCTTCACCTGCGCCTCGATCTTGTCCCAGTCCTTCTTCCTGCCCCTGGACGACGACGACGGGTAGCACGGCCTCTGGGCGCCGCCGGTGACGCCGTGGCGGTGAGCTTGGGCTTGTCGGTGAACTCCAGCGACGTCCACGTCGTTCCCGGCTCCGCCTTGGCGAGGCGGACCTCGATCTTGGTAGAGAGCACGGCGAACCTGCACTTGTCGGGGACGATCTTGCCGAACAGGCGGGGCTGCAGGTGGTACGCCGCCTCGCCGGGGACCTCGACGGAGACGCTCAGCATCTGCTCGCCGAACTCCACCGCGACGTGCTCGGGCGCCACGCCCTTGGTGAACACGGTGACCACCACCTCCGCCGCGCTGTTGTAGAAGTCGTGCCTGTACTTGGGCTTTTCAGCGGGGGCAGGCACGGGCACGGGCGCGGCAGCGGCAACAGCGGGCACGGCACAAGCCTCGGTCTCCATCGGCTTGGGCGCCTTGCCGTCGATCTCCTTCATCAGCCTGGCGAACCGCGCGTCGCCGGGGGCCAGGGCGCCGCCGGCCTCGACGGCGGCCCGGGCGGCGTCGTACTGCTCCAGCTTGACGCAGGCGTGGGCCCTGCGGAGGTGCGCCCGGGCCATGGCGGGGTCGAGCTCGACGGCGCGGGCGGCGTCCGTGGCTGCCGCCGCGAAATCGCCAATCTTGGTGTAGGCCTGGGCGCGGTCGGCGTAGAGCGCGGCGGTCGGCGGGCCCGCGGCGATGGCCTGCGTGTAGAGCGCGGCGGCGAGGGCGAAGTCGTCGTCCATGAAGGCCTCCCTCGCCTTGTGCTCCAGCTCATTGGAGGGCGTCGCCATGGGTGTGGCGAAGCCGGCGTCGGCGAGGCTTGATGATCGGGGTAAGATTCGATGGATCTCGTGTTTATCGAGATTTTGTTGCGTTTGGTCGTTGCCACGACGTCACGTATTTGTAGGCGCTCAGCCACGGTTTGGTTCGTCCCCGTCCGTTCATGCACGATCGGAACACGAGTCCCGGATATCTTCGACTCGAAGCCTTGCCAACTTCAGCTTAATCATCGCAAATTTCTTTCCCTTGCAAATTTGATTAGCCAAACAGAGTACAGTAGTAGTAAGGAAAAAACAAAAGTTTTTACTGTATATATATTATATTTTATTCATTCATATAAAGGGAGAAAGATTAAAAATTCGAGAAAAACGCCGAACTTTATAGTCAGTGTACCACTGTATACGTCTGTACCTGCGTGGGCAGCTGAGCTATCACGGTATCCATACACTCGCAGCATCCCCCCCGTCCACCCGCCGCGTCCGTACACCGGAGCATGCTCTCCACACCCGCTGCAGGGGGGCACTTCCGCCGGGGAGGTCTGCCCTGGAGGCTTCGTCCGCGCTCCTGCCTGGCGTCGCCGCCGTCCTCCAGCGGCGGCGGCGGCGAGCCTGAGTACGTTCTGAATTTCACCGGTCTTTTCCTGGATCTTTTTTCTTTCTTTTAGTGAAGGAAACGTGTGTGCTGATGCAGAAAGGCGAGGCCTTTGCTCGCGGAGAGGTACCGGGACGGCGTCGTCAAGAGGTTCTTCACTTCTCAGCTGTGAATTCTTGATTTCGAGAACGCCATCTGATTTCCCCATTGTACACCCGAACTCACAAAGAAATTGGCTTGCATTTTGAATCGGAGGTGACAAGTGGACAACTCTGCCAAATTTCTCATGTTTGATTTGATCGATGTTGTGGTAGATATATATCGGATGGCAATTCTAAGCTGCAGCTTCGTTTGGAGAAGCATGAATCTCCGGTAAATGCTGTGGAAGATGAGAATGCAGATTCTTTGATCCCCCAGGCTATTTGGGACTTTGTGCTTCCAGCAGGGTTTCCAGGTGATTCATGACATCCTTGCACATTCTGGACTCTCATCCATATACTTCACAGTTGCTCGATTCTAGCCAAATGTTTCATAGTGAATCATCCTGCTTGAAAAGTACTGCCGTTGCTCATTGGAGTGAATCGTTGTTTTCTGGTCATACTTTTGTAAACTGCTTTGGTTGGGAGATATGTATACTATTCTCGTCAAATGTAAGCAACATATAATAATGAGTTAATGACAAATTCTGGTATTCTGGTACAGCTTGATTTTGAGTTGCTGTCAAAGTTTGTGCAGAGATTTACCTGTAAGATAATATAAAAAGGTATCCATGTCAGGCAGAGATGAAACTATATACTATTATTAGAAATACACCCAAGGAGATGCGTAAGGGGCTGAATTCACTTATTATTTTGTGGTTGGGGAAGTCTGGACATTTGGGAATACCTATGTATTTGAGGGAATTTCTCCTAATATTCAGAGCCTTCTACAAAAGGTCGTTGATCAATGTAGCTCTTGGTGCATGGCAGGTGCTTCTAACCTCCAGGACCTGCTCCTAAGGCCGATTGCCACAGAACCTTAGTTTCTGGTTGGCGGTTTGATCCCCCTTGGTCATGTTCAATAGTCAGTGGGGTGGGTTTTGTATATAACCGGGTTTGGGTGGGTCTCTTTTCGTCTCACTCTTGTACTCTTTTTTCTCTCTTAATGAAATGGCATGTAGCTCTCCTGCATAGGTTGAGAAAAAAATATATACCACCTGACAAATTAACTCTTTATTGTTATTTGTTTTTTTTTCAGGGTCTGTTTCGGTTGACTACCTGGAGTACATGTTGTTGCAGTTCCCAACAAATGTGACAGGTTGGATCTGTCATGTATTGGTGACATCAAGTCTTTTGAAGGTATTTCTTAACTTGTTAGTCTAGTGGGTCAATTATGTGAATAATATTTTTTCTTCGAAACAATACGCAGTCTAAGAATGAAGAAAAAATAACTTACTACAGTTATGTTATGTTCTTATTTCAAATGTAATAAGTGGATTTCATTATTGAATAGTCCATCCGTTACAAATTATAGTTCACTTGGCTTTGCCTAAGTCAATCCTCTCTAACTTTGACCAAGTTTTTTTTAAAATATATCAACATCTACAAGTTCAAATAAATGCACTTTTAAAATATATTTTTGTAGAACTTAATGAAATAAATTTGATTTTGTAGATGTTGGTGCACTTTTCTATAGACTTGGTCAAAGTTAAAAAGTTTGACTTAGGACAAAGCCAAAGTGAACTATCATTGGTAACAGAGAGAGCAATTTACAAATAAGGTAGATGATATTTGGTGTTAAACATAAAAAAGAGGCAAGAACTCCAGTTTTCCGTCTATATTTACTGCCGATGGTGAATCTGATCACTGTGTACTTTGATATGCAAAGTGACAAGGAAATGTGTTACCTAATTTTCATGTTGTTGGCAACACATGAATTATAGTCATGCTATTTTTTCGAGTTATGTGTATTGACCAATATGTTATGTATCTAGCTTTTTCAAGTATACTCGTCAGCCATAGCTTTATGTCACCGTCACTGATTAGCTGATTGTAGATTGGTACAGGCTGTAGGTGTTGGATCTTTTACAGGAACTTCTGCAGCTGCATCTGCTGCTGCTATCAGGTCATAATCATCTTTGCTACTCATATAGTTCTATCTGTTACTAGAAAGTAGAAACCTTGGAGTTATTGCTTTGGGGAGACGGAAATATTTATATTAGTTTTAGGTGCCTTCTGTCCCATTCTTGTTTTTCTGGGCCATGAATCATGGCCACATAAGAGAGATATATAGGCACATGAAAACATGATGCAAATGTGAGTGGATAATTTATCTTATGAGCATAACTAACTTGAACCCTGTTGATTTGAACCTTAGATGGGTATCAAAGGATGGCATTGGGGCTTTTGGGCGTCTTCTCATTGGTACTGTTATTACTTTTTTTTCATCATGTCAGAATTTAGTGTTTAGGAAGATTTATGGATGGCATCTTTAGGTGGACGCTTTGGAGCGCTTTTCGATGATGACCCAAAGAAGTGGAGGATGTATGCAGATATCATTGGAAGTGCTGGAAGGTTGGCAATAATAAGTTCTTAAAATAACAGAAGCAGATCTTCATAACCATGTTACAAGTAGTCTAATGAAGAAACAAAACTCTGTCCTAATATTGTATGTACCATTTTGCAGCATATTTGAGCTCATGACTCCACTGTATCCAGATTACTTCCTCCCACTTGCATCATTGGGGAATCTTGCAAAGGTATTCTGAAAAGATATTACACTCGCATTTAGTTGGGCTGCAGCAGACATTTAGTGCCCCTATGGCGTGTAAGATCATTGACTCCAAATTTTTAAGCAGGCCATAGCAAGAGGATTTAAAGATCCTTCCTTCCGTGTTATCCAAAATCACTTTGCAGAATCTGGAAATCTTGGAGAGGTTGCTGCAAAGGTATTGACTGCAGTAAAATACTTTTCTTATAGTCAGTTGTGTCCTAATGTCTTCTGACTGCAGCATTGACATTGTCACAGTTCTGGGATCTGATTTAAGTAATATACTGTGTAATGTTTCTTTTTTGTGAAAACCGGAACGAAATTACAAATTACAATCATTAAAGATAAGGATAAAAATGCCTTGAAACTCCTTGCAAGAATAATCCTTTAAGAAACAGTATTGTATTTTCAGGAGGAAGTATGGGAAGTAGGAGCTCAGCTTTTAGGCCTTTCAACCGGTGTACTTATTATGGTATACAGTTCATTAAGTTTTATATGTTGTTTATATCGAACCACATTTCTGTATACCAATCTTATTGATCAGTTATGTTATTGCATTGATGGAGACAGATGCCATCATTTTTTATCCGTTTACAGTTGCTGTTTTTATTCTAGGATACCGCAGGTGTAAAGTCATCATACTTAACTCTTGCTTTAACTTGGCTGAGTGTTCGTCTTCTACATCTTTGGTTGCGCTATCAGTCCCTATCAGTTCTCAAGTTCCGCACAGTAAGGTGCTTGGCCCAAATTGTGTTTTGCTTGATGAAATGAAATAATTATATTGAAGATTTCCATGTTTGACTGCATTTTCATATATGCATTAATCCTCTTCATGGTAATATTGGTAGATAAACCTAAAACGTGGCCGGATTCTTGTGAGATCACATGTTGCACAACATACTGTTCCTGGTGACATTTTCTTCTCACGGTTATTTTTACATTTTTCTTGTTATTTTCTGAAACAGTTCTAGTAACTTCTTAGTACCTGGTGTTTTTGGCTTGCTGTTTTAGGTTATGTTGCTTGCAATGAGGAAGAAAACATTTTAACATGGGAAAGATTCTTGCCTCCACAAATTTCTTTTGGTGTGCCCATGGAAAGAATGCTTGGTGGTGATGAATCCAGTGACATGGTATGAATAGCCGATTCTGTTAACTTTGGTAGCTTCACTTTTCCCACACTTTTTACAATCTTAAAGCTAAACGGTAAACACTAAACAGTCAGTCACCCTTATTTACCATGAGGCCGTTTAAACAGTGTTTAAACAAAGTTAAACAGCCTAAATGGTTTTGTGTAGTACCACTAAATATACATATTTATGCATAAAAAATCTAATATGCTAGCAAATATTCATATTTATGCATGCAAAAATAAGTATTATAGCAAGTAAAAATTTTGGGGAAGGAAACTAAATCCCATTCCCTCTTGTATGTTCACGATGTCAATTAGTTGGGTGCCAATGTGGTGGCTGACATCGTCCCATTTACTAATCAATGACTTAAAAGGACATTTAGTTCGTCTAATAACATTTTATTTAAACCACTTTCCCGTTTTTGACCGTTCAAATCAACCCGTTTAATGGACTGTTTATTGCCTAAACAACACAGCTACTATTTTTTTTTACCGTTTAAACAATCTAAACTGCCATTTAGGCAAACAGTGATCTTATCTGTAGATGGGCTTCCTTGGGACGGTACCTTGGGAATTAGAATTAGTGGGGGTCACCGGCGGAGCCATGTATTGGCCATAGAGGGCTCCGGCCCCCCCTTGCCCGGTAAAAAAAATGAGGATGTATGCTGTGGGATGGGATTAGAGCATGGACAAGCCCTTAAATGGTAGTCAGACATAGGATTCTAATAAACATAGACTAATAAACTTCCTAGTTATGCCTCGCGACTCGATGGCTTGCGTGACCTGGGCACAACTGAGTCCTTGCCATCGAGTTACTCTAGGAGACTCGTGGCGCATGGAGTCCTCGCCCCAAGGCTTAGTGTCCGCCCATTTAGTGCGCCTTGTTTCTTGTGACCTTTCGGGGATTTGAAATATGTGTCGTTATACCTCTGGCTGAGGTACGTACGTACCCTTACTCAGGTATTGGTCACTCCTCTTCCGTACAAAAAAAATAGTTTAGCTTTTTGTGGTGTTTGCTACAGCTTCTCGTCACTTCTGCTACCGGAGCCGTGTCAAATAGCCCGTTAGTCCGCGGTTAGAAGCACGGACGGAGCTATGTGGGGTCAAACTGGGTCCTAGCCTCTCTTGTTCCGGCTGTATCACTCTGGAGGTTTGCATGTCACAGCATGCACGTAATTAATTCATGCCTCTCTCGTACCATGCTTGATGTTGCTGATGAATGGATCACAGCTTACAAATATGTAAATCCACACATTGTTCATTCTTCTTTGACAGAATTTCAATTGTTCATTGCAGTCTATATAGATAGAACTTGAAAAAACAAAGATTTTTCACAGAATTCCAATTGTCTATACTACTATTGGTAATTACTGTAGCAGCATAGCTTTGAATTGGCCCCCCCTACACATTCATGCAAGCTCCGCCACTGGTGGGGGTAACAGTTGGGTTGTAGTTAATATTTTAGGACTCAATGTAGAGCTCAGTTTGCAATCAACCACTGCATGACATACTTGTTTCTTTTTCCTTAAATCCTAGCCTCTCTCCTGATTGACATTTTATTTCCTGTTCCGTTTATAACTACCTGGATTGACATGCAATCTATGTTTCATTAACCTAAACCTTGAATGAACTAGAAATTGGTGAGAACACATCCAAGAAGAAATTAGTGACATGTCAACATGCCAGTTTTGAGTAAAATGTAGGGGGCATTCAACTTTTTCACCATCGACCATTCCTGCTAAATCTACTGAAGTAATCTGTTTCTTTGAGAACAATTTTAACGTTGGTGGGTGTCAATAAGAATCAGTAGCTTGTCTGTGGCTTAGTCTGACTCAGGAAAAACCAGCAGGCAGCAGCAAGCATGTATCCAGGAGCTAATGGTCAGTAGCAGTTCCATTGGCTATTTCATAACCTCTGTTTAAAAAGGCAACGCCCAGCTCTGCCTAAGCCGTGGTAAGTAGAGCTGCATCGCCTCGACTAGCACCTAGGCATTTTTGTCTATTTTTTTTCCTGCACAGAGATGTTTTAGACTTGATGTATGTAAATAGATGGACAAATTAGAGATGAAGAAAGACAAACTGCAACCATAGTACTCATGGATGCATGGTTCTGATATGCTAATTTTCGTTATCTAGCATATTAGTACTCAAACCACCCACAGGAAGTCATAGAATACAAACGTCAAGAAACGCCTTGGCGCTAGGAGCCCAACTGCCTGCCTAGTGCCTAGTGCCTAGTGCCTAGTGCTTTTTGAAACATTATTCATAACACAACTCATTTGGTTTCGCTTTCTCAAGCAATTTCCAAACCTGTTCACTCTTGAATCTGCAAGAGTGTATCATTTAATTACTTTGGGCCAATCTGTTAAATTATCGAACAGGTGGATAGATTATTGAAGTTGTACAAGAATGAGAAGTATATCCTCTTCTTTGAGCAGTTTGGATCAAGGGAGCCAACATTTCTAGTTACTTTCAAGGTAATCTACTACTGAAACGGCATTGAAATAGCTGGGCACCAGTTCAAATTAATATCGTTATCTGCTTCACTGTTTTTTCAGGAGTCGGCAACAAGCATGTCAGTCCTAAGGAGCCTGTGGCAAGCACATTGGCTTCACAAGAATCAGCTAAGGCAGGAGGAGGTTTTCCCTTGGTTAGAAGAAAGCCTAGTTGCATTGGAGAATGGATTTACTGACTTCCTCGAGCAAATGTGTAGCGCTGGCTGGGATCAGAACCTAATCATTTTGAAAGTGCCAAAAGAGCCCGTCTTGGTGCTGGAACATCTAGACCAAGAGGTGTGAGATGCCACTGTTGCTTACAAATCATCCTCCTGATAACTTGCTCTTCTATGGGTTTCACGGTTCGTACTGGTGCTAACCTAGAGGACAATGTAGAATCTTCTTTCCTATTGCGTGATCATGACCTGCTGAATCAGTTGCAACTGAGCATCGTGTAGGAGCCGAGATTCCCATGCGGCAGATTGCTTATAGTGAACTAACAATTCATATTATAAGAAACTCTGTTTGGCATGTAACCAGATGTTTGTCTTCACACTCAAAAATAGAAATATTGCATCAGCTGATTTTGTTATTCCTTTAAGCTAGCAACTGCGGCCAAGTGGTCAATTGAGCTGATGCTAAACGGCACTCGCTTGTCTCCTTGACTATTTTTTTTATCTAACCTGATGCAATGCATCAAATTTCTATCATTCGCATGAAAGCTTTGGTGAGACCAGTCACAAATACTTAGCGGGGTTTTTTTTTTTTTTTGCATGGACACATTCACCGAAACATAACTTCATTTTTTGTTACAAAATATTTATAAAAAAGTACTGTAAAGGTGCATAGTTAGCTGCAAGCTCCTGACATAATGTTGATATGAGATTAAACCGATAAAAGCCATCATTGACAAGTGACCATAAGCATGTCATGATTCAAAAGCAACCGAAACCTATTTATAGACCTAACTGGCTAACTCCTTGGGAGCATTGCTGCAGTAGACAACTATTGGGTCCAACAGCATTTGTTTGATATGGGTCTTCAGCATGTGTTGATATGGGATTCAAAAGCAGCCGAAGCACGTGTGGATATGGGTCTTCAGCATCTTAGCTAAGGGGACCAAGATGGTACAAAAAGAAGATGCGGCAGCAGCTAGTAAATGGCTGGTTTCTTGTCAAAATTGCTACCGAACGATATAAACCAAGCATCAAACTTTGGATTTGCCCTTTCCCTTTACTGCATGAGTGAAGCGAGTCTTCTTTGCTTTCCTGTTCTTTCCGCCAGAATCGCCATCTGAGTCGTCATCACTACTATTGCCATTTGCTTTCTTCCGGGAACTTGATCCTCCTTGGTCTTTCTGTTTGGCCCTTTCTTCAGCAAGTTCATCTTCAGTTTTTGGTTTCCAAATGAAAATAGACCTGCAAGGGCCACCTTGTGAGCTGTGGAGAGAAAAAAGATCTAGCACTGGATAACAATATTATGTACTTATATATCGCTAGGACTACCTTGAGCTTCCTGTAGCTAGGATGTCATCTTGCGGATGTAGCTTGTTCACTGGGCTGATGGTTGTTATGTCAGGGTCCATCACCTCAGCCAGAAGCTTCCCAGAACTGGTATCTATGAAATCAATTGGATGCAGAGCAACACCATTGTAGTTCTCACTTATGTAACGGCCAATAACTGCAACTGTTTCAGTGTAATCCTGCAGAGAATTAACATTCCATTTCAGAATTGGGCACAGCTATTGTGAAATAATAAAATCCAAAAAGTGCACTTTTTAATTATAGCTGAAACCTTTGGATCCCACTCAGCTTTGAAGGGAGTCAGATGACGATTGAAATCATGACTGTGCACAATTTCTCTACTTGGGGATTGCAGATCACCAAGAATATAGTCCCATACACGAATTCGGTTGTCCTGACAAGTTGTCAAGATCTTATTTCCGCTTCGTGGAGAAAAGTATCCTGAATTAACAACCCGTCCATGAGCAAGGCCGGCAAGGGGAGAGTTGGCTTCAAGCTTCCTTGTATCCCAAATTCGGGCCTAATAATTACAGAGATGTAGAGATATCAAATAGAAAACAAGAAAAGGGGGACCTTTACATATGCAGAACACACTCACATAGTGATCATTTCCGCTGCTTAGAAGAACTTCAGGTCGTGCAGGGTTGCAATGTAGGCTGGTTACCTTACTACCCTTTTTATGGATAAGAATTGGATGTCCAATTCTTGTCTTTGACCGTCTATCCAGGCTGCAAGAATTAATAATAGCTTACAACAGAATGCCACATATTTGATGCATGCAAGTGTGGAAGCGTACAACAATATCTCTGAATTCAAATGTAAAACAATCACCGATGACAAACCATTTGGAATTGAGCTGCCAAACAAATGCATAAAATGGATAACAAGAACAAACTGATCAGTTGTTTCAAAGGAAACTGCATATATAGCAATATTCTACACTATTAGGAATAAATCTCAGAAAGGTACCACCCATTTCCTAAAGATACTCACAAGTAAAGAAAACCAAAGTTATCTGCCACCAAAAGAAGACCTTTGTCAGTGTTCAAGTCCATCCCGTATATCATGTGCCAAGAGCTTGGACCCTGTTGTGAGAAATAAAGAAGGACCGGAGTTCATTAAAAAAAAGCTCAAAAGGGCGTACCCAGTGCAGAGAGCTCCCGCTCTATGCGGGGTCTGCAAAAGGGTGTCAGTGGCAAGCCTTACCCTCGCCTGTGCAATGCGAGGAGACCGCGACTCGAACCCAAGACCTTCCGGTCACAGGCGGTAAGACTCTACCGTTTGCACCAGGCCCGCCCTTCAAAAAAAAAAAAGAGCTCAAAATGGATAGAAATTAATTCAGATGAATGCTATCTAATGAATGCATAATTACAGAACAAGATGGGGGGAGGGAGGTAGAGAGAGACTGAAAAGTAACATCTTTATAAATTCTTTTGAACAAAGTGATCTATAGAACATGACCTGAAAGTAAACTTACATTCCAACCATTCGGGTTGAGATTTAACAAGGGGAAGCCAATGCCAGTGTCCAAATCGGTAAAACTGATAGTACCATCAGAGGAAGCTGTATATACCATCCCATCGTTGGTGGTATCAATCCTGAACAAGGTCAAATTATGTTGCAACATTTTGTCCTTTGCACACGAAAAACAAAGAGACAAGAAACAACCATCAAGGAATACTCTTACTTCATGCTATTCAGAATGCAGGAGTGCACAGAATCATATGTAATCTTCTCATGCAACTTAACATAATCCCAGATAACCAGAAGCCCTTTCTGCATGGAGAGAACGGAGATGGATTAGTACGTGCCTACATGTTCCTGCAATCTAACCATTTTTGGGCACTCGAATGCAGAGATACAGATACTTGTAAGTAATTTAAGAGGGCAACAAAGTTCAACAGTAGTAGTGCAATACCTTGTCTCCTGATAAAAGAACATTGTTCTTAGTTGGATGAAACTCCAAGCATGTCACACGCCTCTGATGAAATTTTATGTTTCCACACTCTAGTTGGTTGGGTATCAGAAACTTAGGCTTAACCTAGCATTGATAAGAGGACAAAAGTGACAGATCTGGTACTAACAAAAAAGGGGTAATATGAAATATTGCGATTGGCAACAAAGAACACAGAAGATAACGCCTTAGTCAAATCACACTCGGTACCATGGAAATCTTGCCCTTGACTTGGCTCTGAAAGACATAATCTAGTGAAGTGTTTGTATTCCTTCTAGGGGCTGGGATGACCCCATGCTCCATTGCTGCTCTATGTGGGCAAGTCAAGGTTGTATGACCTATCCATGATGAAAACATAGTGTTGGTGAATGAGAAAACAGCATTCGTGTCATTTTCATCTAAGGATCCATTGTGGACTTGTATTCCAAGATTCATTTGGTACTGTTGATAAAGCTTTAAAATCATAAGTAAAACATGTAAACTGCTATGAAGCAATAGGAAGCAGCTTTAAATCCCTGGGTGCAGAAACACAAGGAAATAATAATATATATGTTGGTTCGTCAGTGCAAGTTCTTTCAGTTTTTTTTTCTCTTTCACAAAAATAATTAGCCTAACCTACTCTCACAGGCATTACTTTAAACAAGAATCCTTCGACAATGCTATTTCAGCATGTAACATGAACACTAATTTATAAAGACAAATCAGCCCAATCCACACTGAGAACAATTGTTCTGTCCATCCCAAATTAGTGACTCTTGTACCACAAAAGCATAACGAAATAATCACGCAGAATTAGAGATCAGCACCTGGCATCTTGCATAAGAAGCAAGGCTTCATGGGGCAGTCGATGTACACAGCCCCCTGGAACCCTGCCTGGTGCCCTGTCCTTTTGCACACCTGCAACCAGACATAACTCATGAAACCCCCTGATCGAGAAATGCATACAAAGGGGATCATAGACACTACACCATTATAAAAGGAAATCTTTGAGACAAAGAATCTCAAAATTTTGCTGAAGTGAACAGAAAAGAAGCGCTGTTACAAACTAATCGCTTAGAGGGCCATTTTCCATTAGGTCGGAAGCCCATTTTTCGTATTCAAAACTAGGAATTAGGCCATAACAAATAAACTGAGCGAAATTAATTTTAAAAATACTAATTTTGCGTCCAAGAGAAACGACCGTTCCTATTTAACCCCCAAATGGTAAAAGTGAGTATGCAAAAGAAGCGGTTTCTATGTCCAAAATTCAAGTCCGGCTCCAAGACTCAGAAAGAAGCCGTCTTTCTGAACACAAATGGAAGGCACATAGCAAGGAGATGCGGCAAAACAAAATAGCCAGAAAATCTTTGAGATTTATTTTGCACCGACCACTACCTTGCACACTTTCTTGAGGCTGATGCTGATCTGGTCCTTCCTTCCGCCCCTCTTCTCCCCCGCCGCCGCAGCTGCGGATGACTGCTTGGCCGCAGGCTCGACAGCGACCGACTCCTCTTCCTCCTCGTCATCGACGTCCTCTCCGGACGCTTCGGCATCTTCTTCCTCATCTCCTTCTTCGTCGGAGGATGAGGAGGAGCTATCCACCCGCTGCTCCTCCTCCTCAGAAGCCCCCTCGACGGCGTGCTTCCCGCCTCGGCGGCGGCGGCGGCGGCGATTGTAGACGAAGTGGGCGCGGGTTGTGGGGCCCATGTGCCCCCAACAGGTCGAGGCCTCGGGAGGCGGGAATGGGGAGACGTGGAGGGGAACGGGAAGACGAGGCGGTTGGTCTGGGTTGTGGGGGTTATGGGTTCGGCGTTTGCTTGGTTTTATGGCTAGTTTAGATTAATCATTTTCAAGAAATTTATCTAAGAAGACTTTGAAAAAAAATAGCTTATATATCCCCTTCATTTTTCTTCTATCTCATTTATCGACAAAAGATGCTAGGCAGTCCTCCGAAGGGTATCCCACGAAGGTAGATTGATCGGTGGAGGTGCGCGTGATAGAACCGGATGGTGACACAAGGCGCAGAGACAGTGATTTAGACAGGTTCGGACCGTCTGATCGACGTAATACCCTACGTCATGTGTCTTTGGTGTATTGTATTGAGATGTAGTAGCTGTCGATTAGGGGACCCCTGTCTCTCCTTATATACTCTAGAGGGGTAGGGTTATAAGAAAATTATCCTATTTGGTACTATGTAATATCTTGTGGTGCACGTCGACCAGTGCCGTGCACGCCTTGATCTTGTGGGCTGGACCACCTCTGATGGTACGGCCCATGTGGTCTGTCGTGGGTATCCGGGGTCGTACCCCCCACAGCTAGTCCCCGAGCGCCTTGTATCCGTTGTGCAACGCCGTCTTGAGCTTGTCCGAGCAGGTGCGGACAAAAATCGAGCAGTCAAACTCATGGTCCAACCACCATGATGAGTTGCCGAGCAGTTGTGAACCGTCGTCGAACAGTTGTGAACCGTCGCCGAGCAGCGTATCCTAGGTTAGGTTTGCCATAAGGATGTAAGGAGCTCAAGTTCAAAATCTAAAAATTCTTCGACTTAGGAGAAGTGTAGTCACTTAGACTCCGTCAATAAAGAGGGTAAATTAATAAATAAACATGACATTTACCGTCAGGTGAAGTGTAGCCACTTAGTTCCCGAGCCTACTGGAAAGATGAAGAATGAATCTTATAGCAGGGTCAAACAAAAGAAGTCTGAAAGCTTGCCGACGTCATCTGACATGCGCGTATCAAGACACTAGACGTGCTGCCCAAGATCAGCACCCTGATCCGAACAGCATGGAGCAGCTTGATAGCACATCGATGAGACGTAGCAAGATCCGACCACCAAAGGAGTCCTCAGCTTAGCTGGCGATGCTTGCACGAAGAATCCAGACACCGAGGAGACCCCAACGTAGCTGGCGATGTCCGAACACCGAGGAGTCCCCGGCGTAGCTAGCGATGTCTGAGCACCGAGGAGTCCCCAGCGTAGCAGGCGATGTCCGAGCACCGAGGAGTCCCCGGCGTAGATGGCGATGTCTGAACACCGTGGAGTCCTCGGCGTGCTCAGAGTCTCCGGCGTAGCTGGCGACGTCCAAGCACCGAGGAGTCCCCGGCGTAGCTGGCGATGAAGCGCAAGCGATGAACAGTTCGGTCAACTGGTCGGCGGCGAAGTGAGCATTGAGTAGATGCGATCGACGAATAGTCCGATCAACTAATCAGCGACGAAGTCCATTAACCTAGCGGTTCAACCAGTTGATCGGTGTGCAATACAAATATGTAGAAATGGGTAGTACATGATGTAAAAATAGAATATATGAACTCCAGAGAAGAATCAGCAATGGTGACGAAATAGCATATGCAGCTCGGCGATCAGTTGGTGTGAACACTTAGTGTTATTCTGAAGATGTATTTATATTTAATATAAGTCGCCCGACCAGTTAGTGTGTAGCTGAGTCTCCAGCCCTAACTAGCCCGTTAACCATAATGCGGAGCGCAGAGCCCGTGTGTGTGTAGGAAGAACAAAGCGTCGCTATGGAGCCACTGCCAACCACCCATAACGCAGAGGGCAGATGCTCGTGCACGTATAGGGAGAAGCCGGAGACATAGGCGTCTCTAGGGACATCCGAGTGTCAACATGACTGTTCAGGGGTTCGAAAAACTGTTCGAGGGTCGACACTCATAGAAAATAGGTGCATTCAAATGAAAGCTCTAGTTTGATTTTGGTTAATTGATGAAACCCTAAGTGTTAACCTAGTTTATTAAAGTGATTATGAGATAGGTAGCACTACTCTAAGTGATGAAGCAATGGTGAAGATCATGACGATGGTGATGATCATATGCTTGAACTTGAAAAGAAGAAAGAGAAAAACAAAAAGCTCAAGGCAAAGGTATACATAGTAGGAGCTATTTTGTTTCGGTGATCAAGACACTTAGCGAGTGTGATCATATTTAGGTTAGATAGTCGTACTATTAAGAGGGGTGAAACTCGTATTGAGATGCGGTTATCAAAGTGCCACTAGATGCTCTAACTCATTGCATATGCATTTAGGATCTAGTGGAGTGCTAACACTCTTGAAAATACTTGTGAATATATGCTAACACATGCGCACAAGATGATACACTTGGTGGTTGGCACATTTGAGCAAGGGTTAGAAACTTCACCGGTGGAGTATCCATCCGTAGAGTGCGTACAGTCTGACGGTGCCACCGGCGCCCTATACAGAAAAGACAGGGGTTCATAGACTGACCGGACGCTGGTGGTGCAGTGACCGAACGCTAGGTTCAGAGTCCGGTCAATGACAGTAGTAAGCACACGGTCTTGGTCTTGTGATCGGACACTAGCGTGTAAACTGACCGGACGCTCATGGTCTAAGTCTGGTCAGTGCTGACGTACGCTGACGTGAGGCGCATAGAGAAAACATTGAGTGACCGGACGTCGGGTGAGTCCGGTCGAGCATGACCGGACATGTCCGGTCGTGAAATTTTGCGCTTGGAACCTTACTGGAAACGACCAGACGCTGGGGTCCTGCGTTCGGTCACTTTCTAACTGACGCATCCGGTCATCACTTGACCATTGAGATCGGGCGATTAGCGTTTGAAGCCGATGACACGTGGCAAGCATCGAGCGACCGGACACTAGGGTCCTACGTCTGGTCGATCTGACCGGAGCGTCCGGTCACCCCGTGTTATGCCCAGTAAAAGGGTACAACGGCTCTATTTCATGGGGGCTTCTATTTAAGCCTTATGGCCGGCTCAAGCTCACTCTCTTGGCCATTTGCATTGACATAGCAACCTTGTGAGCTTAGCCAAAGCCCTCCACTCATCTCCATCATTGTTTCATCATCATTGTGAGATTAGAAGAGAATCCAAGCGCATTGCTTGAGTGATTGCATTTAGTGGCACTTGGCATTCGTGTTTCACTATAGGATCCACTTTGTTACTCTTGGTGGTTGCCGCCACCTAGACGGCTTGGAGCAGCGAGGATCGTTGAGCGGAGGTTGGTGACTATCTCTGGCTCCGATCGTGGTGATTGTGAGGGGTCTTGTGTCTTCCTCGACGGAGAGCCGAAAGGTAACTCTAGTGGATTGCTCGTGTCATTGAGTTACCTCACTTGTGGGTAGGTTCTTGCGGTGTCCAATTATGTGGATGAGGTTCGTGCAACACCTCTTAGCCGTCGAACCACCAAGTGTTGGTCAACATAACAGGGACTAGCGTGCCGGTAAGCACGTGAACCTCGGGAGAAAAATTGGTTGTCTCTTGCCCTTTGGTATTCTCCCAGTGATTGATTTAGTATTCATCTTATGATTGGTTCACTCCTTTACACGGCGGTATAATCACCCTACTCACTCATTTATATTCTTGCAAACTAGTTGTGGCAAGCTCTTTAGTGTAATTAGAATTGAGAGCTTGCTTTGTTAGTTTAAGTTCATCTAGTAGAGCTCTTTAGAGTAGCAAAATTGAGAGCTCTTAGTGAGTAGTAATATTGCAAGTTATGTGCCTAGTAATCATTGCAACTAGAATCGTTGAATGGGTGGCTTGCAACCCTCGTAAAGCTAGAGCAAGTTTGCATTTCACTATTTGTCATACTAATCAAATTGCTCTAATTGATTTGTAGATTTTTAAATAGGCTATTCACCCCCCCCTCTAGCCATATTAGGACCTTTCACCAAACTAGCCTAATATTAACGTGTTATCATATTTTTATCTCAAGGTCATGCTTTTTGTAAGAGTTTTTTATGATGAAAAAGTTTCTATTCAAGAGAGAGAGAGAGTATGGAGTATATTAAGTGAGGTCACATATCTATGACCATTTGCCTAACCATTATAATTTATAATAAAAAATAGTATTTGTCTTAGCTAGATTTGTCTATTTTGCCTTACTACTATTGTGTGTGCACATACTATATATTATTAGTATCAATCTCCATATTCTACTCAGACGCCTTGAAAATAAATAAACTCACCTTCCCATCTTCGACGTCGCACTTCGGCATTCAATCTCAAGAACCACGGGCATGTTTCGTTTGCGATCATGCCAAAGATTTGGCAAGTAAAAGTTGAAAAAAAAATTACCATAGATTTGGCAAGCTAAATGTGAGAGGTCAACAAATTTTGGTAGCAAACCAAATAACAATCAAAATCACGACTTATCAAATCTTTAGCTTAGCATATTTTGAAAGCGAGCCAAGTAGGCTCAGCATGTATATGAGAATATTGCTTGACTGTTTAATGTCCACCTTTACAAGTTTTGTCTTATTTAAATAACAACACAAATTGAAGTGAATACATTTTCTTTTGGCTACTACAGAAATAGCTTTTAATGGCATTTTCAGTATCAGTTTTATTAAAACCATTGGTGATAATAAATCATCGCCGATTAAGGACAAGAGCCATCTAGACACAAGCCTCCTCATCCCACCACGTGTCTCACTTGTGCTTTCTCAGAGTGGATGACAGGTGGGCCCAAACACCCATTGTCGCCTCGCGATTCGCCACAACCCCATCTCTATCCTTTGCGTGTTTCCATCTACTTTCTCTACCTTCCTTTCTCTCTCCCTTCCTCCCCATGACTTCTCTTCCCATTTGTGCGTGTGACTATGGTGGCACCCGGCGATTCCCGATGCCCCCTCCGATGCGGGGGCGTTTGGCACACTGGGAATGGTCTCGGTGGCTTGGTTTGGTGCCCCCAATGGCAGTGGGCCGACGCAAGGTCGGCTCAAATGCGACACCCTTTGACTCCCCAGTGCGACTCTCTTTCCCTTTGATCCCTAGTGCCCTTCTTGAAAGGGTCGAGATGGCGACTAGAGGGGGGGTGAATAGTCCTTTTTAAAACTTAATCACGTTGGCTAACCGAAACAAGTGCGGAATTAAAAATTATCAGTCTAGCTAAGACTACACCCCTCTATCTATGTTCACAAGCACCTTGCAAAGATACTAATCAAGCAACAAATGTGCCGGGCTAGCTAGAGCTCTCCTAACCAATTCTAGAAGTAAGGTCACACAAACCTATGCCACTAGTACTTTAAGCAACAAGGGAGCTCCTACACATGCTAGTAAGCAAAAGCACAAAGCCAACTAAGCTCACTAGCAATGCTTAATAACAAGGCAACCAATGCCAAATTAGAGAGCGCAAATACTTAGCTACACAAACTAAGCAAAGTGACTAACAAGGTTACACAAACCAAATTAGCCACGCAAGGGAGCTATTTCTATACTATACAAGCAAGAAGATAATTAGCAAGCTACACAAGCTAACTAATTACTAAAGCAACAACACAAGCTCAATGTATATGAAAGTAATTGCAAGCTTGTGTAACGGGAATGCAAACCAACGGGAATAACAAGGTTGACACGATGATTTTTCTCCCGAGGTTCACGTGCTTGCCAACACGTTAGTCCCCGTTGTGTCGACCGCTCACTTGGTGGTTCGGTGGCTAATTAGCATCACCCGCTAAGCCCGCACGTCGGGTGCCACAAGAACCTGCCCCTTGAGTGAGGATAGCTCAATGACACGCTTTACTAAAGTTGCTCTTCATGACTCCCGCGGGGCGAGCATAAGTGCCCCTCACAAGCACTTCTCCGGAGCAGTCGCACAAGCTTCTTGCGGGCTTTCACGGAGACCACCACCAAGCCGTCTAGGAGGTGGAAACCTCCAAGAGTAACAAGCACCACCGGTTTACAACTCGATCACCTAGTGCCACTCAATGCAACCTCATGATGCAATCGCACTAGAATCGCTCACTCACATAATCGAATGATCACTATCAAGTATATGTGTGATGGAGGGCTCCCAAGCACTCACAAGCATGGACACTAAGTCCCCTTAGGTGCTCAGCACCAGCCATGGCCGAAGGCCACTTCTATTTATAGCCCCAAGGGCTAAACTAGCCGTTACCCCTTCACTGGGCAAAAATCAGGCCGACCGGATGCTCTGGTCGTGTTGACCGGACGCTGGACCTCAGCGTCCGGTCGCTCGCAGACGGCCACGTGTCCCGATTCCAACGGTCACTTGACCTGACCGGACGCAGTAGCTTCAACTGACCGGACGCAGAATCCTCAGCGTCTGATCGTTTTCAGTAAGCTCCCCGAGGCGTATTTCTTCGACCGGACGCGTCCGATCCACCTTGACCGGACACAGACCAGCGTCTGGTGCAATACCCTTGGTACTGTGCAGACCCGTCAGTTTGACCGGACGCACGCTGCCAGGGTCCGGTGCTTTCAGACCCAGCGTCCGGTCAGTTGACCGACGCCAGCGTCTTCGCAATCAACTCGTTTTCACTTCTAACTTCTTCACCCTTGCTCCAATGTGCCAACCACAAGAATTTGCATCTGGTGCAATAGAAAATAGGCATTCCATTTTCCCTGAAAGCGCCGAATCCCACCGAGCTTGCGAGAGGGACCCAAACCCATCTCAACCCTGCAAACACCACCTCCTTTGTAGATGTGCCAACACCACCAAGTGTACACCACCATGTGTATGCGTGTTAGCTTTTCACAATCATTTCCCAAAGGATGCTAGCCACTCAACTTGCCACGCCACTCGATCCTAGCGACTGATGCAAAGTTAGATCACTCGAGTGACACTAGATGACCGATATGCAAATAAGTTTGTCCCTCTTGATAGTACGGCCATCTATCCTAAACCCGGTCATAAACTTCTCTACACACCTATGACCGGTGAAATAAAATGCCCTAGGTTATACCTTTGCCTTGCGCATTCCATTCCTTCCAATGTCGATGCAACACATGCACCAACACGATCAACAATGATATGATCCACTCCATATCATCACATGATCATATTGGTTCATCGATCTTGACTTTACTTGCTCTTCACCGTTGCCATCGTCCATCGGCGTCAAGTCTTGCTCAAGCTTCACCGCCACTGCGGTCCATCACTCCAAAGCCTTCGACTTGCCCTTCACGCTTGCAATCGGTCCATCAAGCCAAGTCTTGTCTTGATCTTCTCCACCTTGATCACATGACTCAATGTCATGTCTCATGTGCATTTAAGCTCCTTCATCATCACATGTGTGAGCTTTGCAATATTTCCAAGCCATTTTCACCTTCATGGCATATGTTGCTCACACACATGTACCTGTGGACTAATCACCTGTGTATCTCACATAAACACAATTAGTCCACCTAGGTTGTCACTCAATTACCAAAACCAAACAAGGACCTTTCACTTCTCCCTTCCTCGATGCCATGGTCATGTTCTCCTACGAGGGAACCCCTTTGTCCACCATGGCCAAGTTGTGTCGATACCATGCGCTGGCTGCGGGTGCTGGCTACGTTGACATCTCTAGGGAGCCGAGTTCATTGAATGCAACAAGATCTTGTTGCGAGAAGCCTGCGGACTCAATAAGGAGCAAACAACCACTCATGGGTCATATGGTTCAACTTCAAACCAATATCCACACGATCCATGTATTAATCATTTCTCATATTTTGGGTGGGTCATGGGCGAGTGGATTTTTGGCTGGTTCCATGACCCATGCACACCCCTAACCCACACCAGTTGAGTGGGCCAGGGCACCGTCATAACAACCGAGGCCAACAGTAGTGGGTTATCCTATTGCAGCACAACTGTGAATTATTGGTTCTAGTTTCAACAGAGCTAATAAGACAATGAGCACTAGCTAGAAGCAAAAAAAAAACATTGGGCTCAATATTATGCCAAAACGTTTACTAATATGTAGTATTATATATACATGCTAAACAGTAGACTTTAGGTAACCAAAACAAACAAAACTGATAACACTTCACATTTTTTTAAGATCTATCTAACCCTAAAGCGCTACCAAACATGTCTAAAAAATTGTCGAACCAAAATGATGGCATTTTCGTGTAATAATAACTATCTTACACAAACAGCCTTATTTTAATGCGACGTTGAAACTAAAGACGTACTACTGAAGTGAGCTGGCTGGTGCAATTTGTTGCCACGACCAACTTCTCAGCACCAGGAACAAGATGAGCAGCGCCTGCTATATTTCTCTAGCGGCCACTCGTGTGACGACTCGTGAGTGGTGTCGTGGGGTAAGCCAACTAGCCTTGCTGCTTGTACATATTCGTGGCCCCCCGGTTTTGAACTAGCCTTTCAATTACAAGGATTTTTTTTCCTAACGTGCCCCTACTGGTCTTTTTTATCCTCACAAAAAAATTTAGATGTACTTCCTCCGTCGTAAAATAAATAATTTTCTAAAAAATTTCAGACAGAATAACATGCTAGGAAAATATGCATGTATCCTCATCTCATTTTCTTACTTGGAGGGTATCTTCTAGATTTGGCAATTATCATTTATATATATGCACAACATGTGATTAGCTTTTGCATTATGAGATATTGTCCCGTATTTTTATAGAATGCTATTTTTAGACATTTTTTAAACGTTAGAAAGTTATTTATTTTTTATGGAGGGAGTAAACTTCTTAGAAAAAAAATTCTGATCTCTGCAAAAAATTTATACATCATATACCCTTATTAAAACCTATTTCTGGCCCAGTGTGAATGAGATATCGGCATATCACTCATAACATCCGCCTCACAGTTTAAGTCAATTTCTTGGATTTTTGTTCAGGTTGTAACAAGTTGACAACACCGTCCTAAAAAAAATCTTTGGACGCATGTACAGTCGTGGTTTGGGTTGTATTCAGGGCACGTGCGGAGCAGTTTGTATAGTTTGAGCCCTCGCTGTGATTTACTCGAATGATTGGGCGATGGTTGGGGAGAAGACTGCCTACCGACTTGTTAAGGCGAAAACTCGCGTCACACATGTGACGAAAAATACCGCTAGGAGCATGTACAAAAATATGTGACAGGTTAAACTTGAATAAGCAATCAAACGACAGCTAGGAGCATGTACAAAAATATGTGACAGGTTAAACTTGAATAAGCAATCAAACGACAGCATAGTAGGGTGTGGTATCCTTCATTGTAACGTGGCTCGTCGTGGTGGCCAACCAAACACTCCCTAAAGTTCTCTGTAATTTTTTTTCTTTTTGATTTGATGCAAAATGTAGAGCTCTCTACTCTATTTTTTTGGCTGCATACATTTTTTTTGCAACATGAAGATAGGCTCTCTCATCTTTTTTCCGTTTGTTTTGGTGCACTTATTTTCAGCAACACAAAGATATAGAGCCCTCTGCTCTTTTTTTCTCTTCGATACACGCATTTTTGTCAATGCAAAAAATATTACAGTACAAAAAATTATTTCCCGATCCTGTACCTCAACCATCACTCTCTCCTTCGTCTCTCGATTTCTCACTCCACCCCCCTCTGGTCCGTCACTCTTCCCTATTTATCTCTAGATTATATCCTCCTCCAACATGGTGTCGGTTACAGTTTAGAGCCACGAACGCTCATGTTGTGGCTTGACTGCCTGGGTTGTGTGTGTCGTCTGGCGTGACTATGCACTCTCGGGCATGTGGCTTGTCTTCCACATTTCTTAACCTCACAACAGACATAAACAGTAGCCACCTATTTAAGTAAAGTGAGTTAACATCTGGTCAAATTTTCATAAATGATCGATCCTTTATCTTTTAGAAATGATGGCAAAAGCTTTGCCGCGATTTCTATTAGACGAAGAAAGAAAAAAAGGGCAAGTGACAGTCCAGTTTTTTGAATGGAACTGGGTCAGAAAAACCAGATCAATCCTTTATTGCACATAACATTTATTACAAGTCATAAATTTATTCGATTTAATTGTAATAAGGTTGGACCAAGTCCAGTGACATTTAACAATATATAGCTAGCTTATTATAGTTGGCATGGACAGGTCATGCACAACAAGTTACACGTCCAGTTGGCACATACGAATGTTGCTACCAGTACTCCCTCTATCCTAAAACAAATTAATTTATATAGTCACCCTAAGTCAAATTATTTTACTATTCAGTCAACTTTATAGAAAACAGTACCAACAACTATGACATCAAATAAGTATATGACCAATGAGGCAATGGCCTATCCATCCAAGCGGCTTATCTCGACGATCCGGTTCCGGTACAGTGTTGAGGTCCAGCCGCCCCCGCCCAGGACCGGTGGCGTCACGGGTGGGTCCACCGCGGCGTTTTCCTGTCGCCTCGGCTGCTTGCCTAACGCGAAGGAAGCGCCACGTGAGCGCCGCTGGTTGGTGGAGCTGGAGCAATGCATTCCAGGCCCAGGGTCAGTGGATTGGATGGATGGTAGCTGCATGCCTTCGGGTCGAATTAACATTTCCTGCGGGCCTTGGACCTGGGGCTCGGAAATGCTTTACTCACAAAGTTGTTCGAACGATTTTATGTGCTGTGTCTGACTAGTACTACAATGAACATTAGTGCTAGGGCTGCAGTAGTACTCCGTTCATATTGTACCTTTGAAAACTTTACAACCTGTTTGGTTTGGCAGATTACGGGTACGACCCCAAATATCCGTGGCGGACTACATGGGCTACGCTTCTAGGCGTGATCCAGCCCACAAGACGAAGACCTACGGTGCACGACACTGTTCGGCGTGTACCGCAAGATATCAAGGGCGATATCCTGAAGATGCTACGAGATCTGTTAGGATACTGTCGATCCCATGATTCCTGTAATCTGTTATTACTTACCGGTTATCTCATAGATCTAACCGACTTGTAACCCTACCTCCAACTATATAAGGCGGGTAGGGGACCCCCTCAAAATACACGCAATATCATACGATAGCCAATACAAACCAACAGACCATAGGAGTAGGGTATTACGTTGTGCATACGGCCCAGACCTGTCTAACTCTTGTGTCTCTGTTGCCTTCTTGTTCTTGATTACGCGCACCACTGCCGATAAATCTACTTTCGTGGAACACCCCTCGGAGGATTGCCGACGATATTCTGTCGACACAGATCCTTTGGTCTGGAATGATCTGATCCTAAGACCGAACCTGGGATGTTTGTTTGGTTTGCGTTGTTGGTCTATGCTTGTGGGGAAATGACCCCCGGTATCCACAAGATCAAGGCGTGAACGGCACTGGTCGACGTACACCACAAGATATGGTATGGTACCAAATAGGATATTTTTCTTGTAACCCTACCCCTCCAGAGTATATAAGGAGAGGAAGGGGTCATCTAGTCCACAGCTACTACATCTCAATACAATACACCAAAGACACAGGACGTAGGGTATTACGTCGATCAGACGGCCCGAACCTGTCTAAATCGCTGTCTCTGCGCCTTATGTTACCATCCAGGTTCCTATCACGCGCACCTCACCCGATCAATCTACCTTCGTGGAATACCCCTCAGAGGACTACCGAGCATCTTTTGTCGATAGTTGACGCCCACCGTGGGGCTCGTGCGTGCTGATCCCTGGCGAACCAGATGGCGTAACTCAAGATCAACATCCTTCACGGCAACTCGACTAATCGCGTCGACATCCTTCGACAACCACGGCGCACGTCTTCGTACACGGATTGACACCGCCAAGCTCCGACTACGTCCGTCCTACTCTAACACGAGATCAACTTCGTTCCAGTCGTCAAGCGAGCCGCTAAGCGAGCTGCCCACGTCGCCGACCAGATAACGCCATACGCCGCCGACCAGACGTTCTGTCTAAAGCTAAGTCACGCTTTAATATTTTTCTAAATATTTTCCGATCTTTGTATATCGGCATAATGTTTCTTCAAGCTGTTTTCTTCATGTTTGCTCTCCAAACGATTTTCTTTCATGTATACTATCTTAAAGATGGCATATAGGTAAGTCTAAGGCAAGTCCTCGAATAGTCATGTTGATACTCGGATGTCCCCAGAGACGGCCCTGTCTGCGGCTCCTCCCTACACATGCACGAGCGCCTGCCCTCTGCGTTATGGGTGGCCGGCAGCGGCTCCTTAGTGACACTTTATTCTTTCCTACACGCACACGGGCTCTGCGCTCCGCGTTATGGTTAACGGGCTAGCTAGGGCTGGAGACTCAGCTACACACTAACTGGTCGGGTGGTTTATATTAAATATAAATACATCTTCACACCAATTGATCGCCGAGCTACATACGCTATTTCATCACCATTGTAGATTATTCTCTGGAGTTTATATATTTTCACATCATGTACTACCCGTTCTACATATTTATATTGCAGGATCATCGTCTAGGTGATCGAACCACCTGGTGCTCGGACTTCTCCACCGATCAACTGGTCGGACTGCTAGGTTCGTGGACTTCGTCGCCGACCAGTTGATCAGACTATTCATCGGTCGCTTCTACTCAATGCTCACTTCACCGCTAATCAGTTGACCGGACTATTCATCGCTCGTGCTCCATCATCAGCTACGCCGGGGACTCCTCGGTGCTCGGACATCGCCAACTATGCCGAGAACTTCTCGGTGCTTGGACGTCGTCAGCTACGTCGGGGACTCCTCGGTGCTCAGACATCGCTAGCTACGTCAGGGACTCCTCGGTGCTCGAACATCGCCAGCTACGTCGGGGACTCCTCGGTGCTCGGACATCGCTAGCTATGCCAGGGACTCCTCGGTGATTGAGCATCGCCATCTACGCGCGGGGGCTCCTCAGTGCTCGGACATCGCCATCTACGTAGGGGCTCCTCGGTGCTCGGACATCGTCAGCTACGCCGGGGACTCGGTGCTCGGATATCACCAGCTACGCTGGGGACTCCTTGGTGCTTGGATTCTTTGTGCAAGCATCGCCAGCTAAGCTAAGGACTCTCTTGGTGGTCGGATCTGGCTATGTCTCATCTATGTGCTATCAAGCTGCTCCATGCTGTTTGGATCAGGGTGTTGATCTTAGGCAGCACGTCTAGGGTCTTGATATGCGCATGTCAGATGACATCGGCAAGCTTTCAGACTTCTTTTCTTTGACCCTGCTACAAGATTCATTCTTTATCTTTCAGTAGGCTCGAGGACTAAGTGGCTACACTTCACCTGGCGGTAAATATAGTGCTTATTTCTTGATTTACTCTCCTTATTAACGGAGTCTAAGTGGCTACACTTCTAAGTGGAAGAATTTTCAAATTTTATCTTGAGCCCCTGACATCCTTCTAGCAAGTCTTACTTAGCTAAGTCCGAGGTCTCCTATCTAGTTAAACTGGTCGGCATTGACTTTGAAAGCATCTAGGCTCCTAGTTGGATTTCGGTGATTAATGACAATATAAGATTACTATGACTAACGTGTGTTTTGCAGAGGCAAATAAAGTTAGGTTATGGTAATGGAGATCGATTGGGCAATCGAGGTTATCATGCCCCTACGATGGAAATCATTTTGGTTTTCAAAGGATTGGCGACAAGGTTAAGGATGACTAGTTCTAAGTGTCGATTGGAGTTGGAGAGACACTAAGAATAGTTTAGGACTTTGTTTTTCCTTTGGCCGTACTATTAAGGGGGGTATGAATGGGGGCTTGACCTAGTTGAGTCTAGTGAGTTAGGTGTGGTGCACACTTGTTAAAACTAGCTCTAGGTAGCTCCTATGAATGCCTAAGATCCTTTGGAGCAAACTTCATTCACTATGATCAAGAGTTGGAAGTGAATGGAGGATCAAATACTGACCAGACGCTGGCTCCGGTGCGACCAGACGCTGGCCGTAGGGTCTGGTCAGTTCATTTGACCGAGGAGAACAAGTCTGGTGTGACCGGACGCTGGAAGGTCAATGTAACCGGACGCTGAGGGCCAGCGTTCGGTCAACTCCAGTAAGGGTCCAGACTTGAGAAAGTGTGGCCAGACGCGTCCGGTCAGTGGTGACCGGACCCTGAGTATCCAGCGTCCGGTCGATTACAGTAAGCATCTAAGAGCGACCGGACACATCCGGTCAGCACTGACCAGACCTTGACAGCGTCCGGTCATCACTTGAAAACTGTTGCGCGGGTTGAACTGACCGGAGCGTCCGGTCAATACGATCGGAGCGTCCGGTCATCCCGCAGAAGCTCATAACGGTTTGTTTTTCAGGCTGCCTTATAAATAGAAGCTCCACTCGTGTGTGGAGTTACTTTTGCTCATTCCAACAGCTGAGAAACATGTTTGTGAGTGCCAAGAAGAGCAAGGTCCTAGTGAGGTGTTTGTGATTTGAGAATCCAAGAGTGAAACCTCATTAGTGATTCAAGAGTAGACAAGTGTGCATCCATCTTCTCATTAGGCTTCGCGTGGTTAAGTGAGAGTTCGTGCTTGTTACTCTTGGTGATCACCATCACCTAGATGGCTTGGTGGTGATTGAGAGCTTGGTGATCACCCGGCGAAGCTTGTGGGTGACCCAACTCAAGTTGTGAGCGGCTTTGGGTGATTCGCCGCGATGGAGTGTCGAAGAATCAACCCGTAGAGAGCACTTGATCCTTGCGCGGATCAAGGGGGAGCCACACCCTTGCGCGGGTGCTCCAACGAGGACTAGTGGAGAGTGACGACTCTCCGATACCTCGGTAAAACATCGCCGTGTTCCTCTCTCCATTTACTTTGAGAATTTACTTTAAGTATTTACTTTGAGCAATTCAATACTTGTCTTTACTTTCATAGAATTGCTATGCTAGAGTAAGTTTGGAATATAGGTTGCAAGTCTTTTGTGCGTTAATTTGATAGAAACACTTTTCTAGGCACAAGAGGTTAATTGGGCTATCCGTAGGATTTGATTATTGCAAGAAAATTTAGAATTAGCCAATTCACCCCCCCTCTTGGGCATCTTGATCCTTTCAATTGGTATCAGAGCCTTGTGCTCACGTTTTTAAGCTTAACCGCTTAGAGCAAGATGTCTCACGGGGATGGACCTCCTCCTATCTTCGAGGGGGATGATTTTCTATATTGGAAAATTCGCATGGAGGCATACCTAGAAGCTCTAGATGTTGGAATTCTTAGAGCCGCCTCTTAAGGGTTCCCAACACCTAAGAATGCCACACAACTTTAAGGCGATGAAGTAAACTATGAAAAATGGAATGCAAAGGCTCGCAACACCATCTTTAGAGGCCTTTGCAAAGATGTGTTCAATCGTGTAAGGAACCACAAAGACGCACATGCACTATGGTCAGATATTTATGCGCTCCATGAGAGAATCAAGAGTGAGCGTGAGGAACGCTATCATCTTGTAATTAAAAAGCTAAATTCTTTTGAGATGCTTCCCAAAGAAAGTGCTAATGAAATGTATTCTCGTTTAAATGTTCTTGTAGAGGAAGTTAATGGTCTTGGACTTACTCAAATGTCACCATCCGACGTTGTGAGAAAGATCTTGAGTGTCCTTCCCATTGATAAATATGGGCACATTGTGACCGTGCTACATCAAGGTGATCTTTCCGTCGCTACACCGACACAAATCTTGGGAAAGATCAATACTCATGAGATGTATATGCACATCACACCACAAGATGGCTCATCCTCTATAAAGAAGAAAGAGAAAGACTTAGCATTCAAAGCTAGCCAAGATAAGGGCAAGGCAAGACTTGAGTATGAGAGCTCAAGTGATGAAGATGATGAAGAAAGTCTTGCTCTCATGGTGAAGAAGACCGCCAAGATGCTAAAGAAGCTAAACAAGAGTGGCATCAAGTTTGATGGCAAGAAGAAGAAGTTCTTCACTAGCTCAAGAAGAAAGCCAATCGCCGAGATGGATTGCTACAATTGTGGCGAACTTGGCCACCTAGCTCATCAATGCACAAAGCCCAAGAAAGATAAGTTCAAGAACAAGGGCAAGAAAGATGATTCAAGTGATAAAGATGAAAAGAAAAAGAACAAGCCATACAAAAAGAGAGATGGCAAAAAGAGAGACTTCTACAAAAAGAAGAAGAGTGGCAAGGCCTACATTGTCAGTGATTGGCTCACGGACATTGATTCATCAAGTGGATCATCCGATGATGAGAGTGACAATGAGAAGGTGGCCACCATTGCTATTGATCTTCTATCCTCACCGCCACCATCGCCATCATCCTCTACACACCTATGCCTTATGGCCAAAGGTGAACGCAAGGTAACTAAGAGTGATGATAGTAGTGATGATGAGCAAGCTAATGATGATGATAGCGATAGCGATAATGATTCACCTACATATGATGATCTTGTCAAAATACTAAGAAAATACACTAAGATCATTAGAAAGAGTAGAGCTACAAATGAAAAACTTGATGCTAAAAATGATTCACTCTTAGCTAAGTGTGATACATTGGAAAGGCTAATGATGAGCTCAAAGAAACAAATGATTCTATATCATCCAAACTCAAGGAGCTCAAATATTCTAAGAAAGAGCTTAAAGATAAACATGATAAACTTGAGTGGGTGCACAATGAGCTTATCACTAGTCACAACAAGCTAAAAGATGAATACACTAATCTTAAGATTAATCATGATACTCTTGTTATTGCTCAAGAATTTCTACCAAATGAGCCATATGATGCTACTAACCATGTTGTCAAGATTGATATAGCTACATCATGTGATGATTTAATTGATGAGAGCATTGAGCATGGATCTAGTAGCAAAGGCAAGCAAGTGGTTGAGTGCAATGACTATGATGAGTATGTCAAGCTCAAGAGTGACAATGAGAAGCTTATGAAAGATATTGAAGAGATGAAAAGTCACAACACCATTTTGCTAGAAACTTTTGATCATGGCAAAGAGTTGATCCTTGAGAATGAGAAGCTCAAAGAAGAAAATAAGAAACTCAAGGAAGAGAAGAACGATGATATTCTCAAGGAAGAGAACAAGAAACTCAAGATGGAGAAAGAGCATCTCAAGGTGGGATTGAGCAAGTTTGCTAGAGGCAAACATCTCCAAAGTGAGCTACTCATGAATACCGTCATGAAGATGGATAGAAGTGGCATTGGATATATGGCAAGTGTAGAGAAGAAGAAGGCTCAAGCTCAATACCAACAATCAAAGCCAAAGCTAAAGCCAAAGAGATGTTTTGAGTGTGGACAAGAAGGCCACTTTGCTCATGAGTGTCAAACTCCACCACCACAACCCTTGCCCAAGCATGCTAGACCCTTTGCTTTCAATGCTCACTACATGCTTAGAAAAGATTCTAGTGGAAAGATGAAAGTCATGTTCTTAGGACCCCCCAACAAGAGTAGGCCTAAGAAGATTTGGGTGGCTAAGTCACTTGTTGAGAAGGTGAAGGGCCCTCAACAAGTTTGGATCCCTAAAGCTTGAATCTCTTGTGTGTAGGTGAACTACAAGATCGGTGAAAGTCATTAGGTTATTGATAGTGGTTGCACTCAACATATGACCGGTGATCCTCGTATGTTCACCTCACTAGATGAAGAGGTAGATGGACAAGAGAAAATAACATTTGGAGATAATTCAAAGGGTAATGTTAAAGGATTGGGCAAAGTGGTAATATCAAATGATCATTCCATCTCCAATGTACTCTATGTTGCATCATTGAGCTTCAACTTGCTATCCGTTGGGTAATTGTGTGATCTTGGCTTTCAATGCTTATTCATCGAGAAGGAGGTTGTTGTATCCAAGGTAGATGACAATCAAGTGATATTCAATGGATTTAGATACAACAACTTATATCTAGTTGACTTCACCTCCGAAGATGCAAACTTGAAGACTTGCCTATTCACTAAAACAACACTTGGGTGGCTATAGCATAGAAGATTTGCTCATGTTGGGATGAGCTCACTCAAGAAGCTTATGAAGAATGATTTGGTGAGAGGGTTGAAGGATGTGAAGTTTAAGAAAGACAAGCTTTGTAGTGCATGTCAAGCTGGCAAGCAAGTTGCAAACACTCATCCAACCAAAGCTTTCATGTCAACCACAAGAGTGCTAGAACTTCTACACATGGATTTATTTGGACCAACAACATACAAGAGTTTGAGAGGAAATCTCTATTGTCTTGTGATTGTGGATGACTATTCAAGGTATACATGGGTGTTCTTCCTTTATGACAAATCCAAAGTTGCATCTTATTTCAAGAAGTTTGCCAAGAGAGCTCAAAATGAATTTGAAGTAAAGCTCAAGAAGATAAGAAGTGACAATGGCAAAGAGTTTGACAACACAAACATAGAAGCTTATTGTGATGAAGTTGGAATCAAACATGAAGTCTCCGCAACCTATACTCCTCAATAAAATGGTGTAGTTGAGAGGAAGAATCGGACTTTGATCACTCTTGCAAGGACAATGCTAGATGAGTACAACACCCCCGAAGCTCTATGGGTGAAAGCAATCAATACCGCATGTTATGCATCCAACCGCCTATTTCTTCAAAAGTTCCTTATCAAGACACCATATGAGTTGCTCAATGGGAAGAAGCCGGACGTCTCCTTCTTTAGGGTGTTTAGTTGCAAGTGCTACATCTACAAGAAGCGGCAACACCTAGGGAAGTTTCAAAAACGTTGTGATATAGGTTTTCTTGTTGGTTACTCATTGAAGTCCAAAGCATAGAGAGTATTTAATCATGCCACCGGCTTGATTGAAGAAACATATAATGTGGAATTTGATAAATCTAATGGCTCCCAAGGAGCACATGAGAATCTTGATGATGTAGGTGATGAACCATTGAGGGAGGCTATGAAGAATATTCCGGTGGGAGACATCAAGCCAAAAGATGATGAAGATAATGTACAAGTCATTAACCAACCTTCTTCATCAAGTGTACCACAAGATGGTAAAAAAGATGGGAGAGTAGAAAATGAAGATACTCATATCTCCCATGAGCAAATGGTGGTACAAGCACAAGATGTTGATGCTCCACAACCTCCTCCTCAAGAGGTCAATAGAAGAAATACACCTCTCCTACAAGATCATCCACAAGATCTCATCATAGGGAGTCCATCAAAGGGTGTAATGACTCGATCTCAAAAACTTACTTCATTTATTGCTCATCACTCTTTTGTCTCTTGCTATGAGCCTACCAAGGTAGAAGAAGCTCTTAAAGATCCGGATTGGATCAATGCCATGCATGAAGAGTTGAACAATTTCACTCGCAATGAAGTTTGGACTCTTGAAGAGTGACCAAAAGATGCAAGAGTCATTGGAACGAAGTGGGTGTTCCATAACAAGCAAGATGATCAAGGAGTTGTTGTGAGGAACAAAGCAAGACTAGTTGCAAAGGGGTTCTCTCAAGTTGAAGGTTTAGATTTTGGAGAGACCTTTGCACCGGTTGCAAGATTAGAAGCCATCCGTATCCTTCTTGCATATGCATCACATCATGAAATGAAACTATATCAAATGGATATGAAAAGTGCATTCTTAAATGGCTTTATTAATGAACTAGTCTATGTTGATCAACCTCCCAGGTTTGAAGACCCTAGATATCCTAATCATGTTTATAGGTTGTAGAAGGCACTATATAGGCTTAAGCAAGCCCCAAGAGCTTAGTATGAGTGCCTTCGAGACTTCTTTATTGAGAAGGGCTTCACCATTAGGAAGGTCGACACTACACTATTCACCAAGAAGTTTGAAGGGCATATCTTCATTTGTCAAGTATATGTTGATGATATCATCTTTGGATCATCAAATGAAGACTCATGCAAAGAATTTGGTGAATTGATATCTAAGGAGTTCAAGATGTCAATGATTGGTGAGCTTACATTCTTTCTTGGTTTTCAAGTCAAGCAAATGAAAGAAGGCATCTTTATCTCTCAAGAGAAATATACAAAAGATCTTCTCAAGAGATTCAAGATGGATGAATATAAGCCAATCAAGACACCAATGCCTACTAATGGACATCTCGACCTAGATGAGGAAGGTAACCCTGTTGATCAAACTCTCTACCATTCTATGATTGGTAGCTTGTTACATTTAACCGCATCTAGGCCCGACATCATGTTTAGTGTATGTATGTGTGCTAGATTTTAAGCTAGTCCTAAGGAAACTCATTTAATTGCCGTAAAAAGAATCCTTAGATATCTTAAGCACACACCAAGCATTGGCCTTTGGTATCCCAAAAGAGCTTTATTTGAATTAATTGGCTACTCCGATTTGGATTACGCCGGATGCAAAGTTGATAGAAAGAGCACATCTGGAGGGTGCCATTTGCTTGGTAGATCACTTGTGTCTTGGTCCTCCAAGAAACAAAATAGTGTGGCTTTATCCACCGTCGAAGCGGAATATTATACATGAAACAAACTTTGCTAGACTATGGAGTAGTTCTAGAGAAAGTACCTCTTTTGTGCGATAATGAAAGTGCGGTAAAACTTGCAAATAATCTAGTTCAACACTCTCGCACCAAGCATATAGATATCCGCCATCACTTTCTAAGAGATCATGTGGCTAAAAATGATATATCACTAGAAGGTGTAAGATCCGAAGATCAATTAGCGGATATCTTCACTAAACCGCTAGATGAGGCTACATTTTGTAGATTGCGGAATGAGTTCAATGTACTTGATTTTAGTAACTTCACTAAAAATTGAGCTTGTGTTGTCTCTTGCATTCATTGTAATATACAACATGTTTAATTTGTGGCAATGCATATAGGACTTGTCTAACATGGTTAAGATAACCGCCGAAAAGCGTGTGAAGAAGCTTAACCTTGGGTCAAACTTGACAAGCAACTAGATTTACTTACAAGTATTGCATATGCATGAATGTTGTTTTGTCATTTTGTTCCATTTGCCCTCTTGTTGCCTATTTTCTTAAAAAGAATTATAGCCTAAGGCAAAATATTTTGAAAAAATATGAGGGTTTGAGAGAGGTCACTCACATCAGTCCCAATTGGTGTTTATTTGGATCTTATTCAAGTTGGGACTTAATTGGGAACAGGCAGCGTGAAGGAAGTTTGAAGATTTGCTGAAAAAGGTGCACCGGACGCTGCTGTCCAGCGTTCGGTCAGTTCACAGGAGGTGAACTGCTGGTGAAGGAGTGACCGGACGCTGCGTCTGTGCGTCCGGTCAGGAAGGATTCAGCGTCCAGTCGATCGAAGGAAGACCAAGTTGTACTGACCAGACCCTGCCTGCGTCCGGTCATGGACCACCGGACACGTCCGGTCCCGATTCCAGAGGATTTGGACCTCTCTGGAATCGACCGGACGCTAGGTGGTAGCGTCCGGTCGCTACCACCGGAGCGTCCGGTCAGTGGATCTCACACGGCTTTAGGACTCCTTTCTCCGTTTCCTTTTCTGTCGCATGTGGGGAACTATTTAACCGTAGCCGTACCCTTGTTCGCCCCTCACCTCGCCTTTGCCCTAGCCTGAGCCACCGCCTCCAAAGCTCACCAGCCGCATGCCGCCGTGCTCCTGCCTCACCGCACCACCGCTGCTCACCCGCACCAGCGCCACCGTGCCAGCATAGCCCGCGCCTCCCTTGCCTACGCTCGCCCAGCCCCCTCACCAGCCGTGCGCCACCGTGCTTCCCCGCGCGCCACCGTGCCACTGCGTTCGACCGGCCCTCTCGTCACCATGAAGCGCCGTGTGCCCTAGCCCCATCTCCTCTCGGTAAGGCTAGCTCCTTGTTTCATTTTCAATTTGCTTAGATCAAATTGCAATACAATGCGCTGATTTCAAAATTCTAGGGTCACCAGTTCATCACTGCTCCCTGCAACCCTAGCCCCTGCCGGTTCCGTGGATTCCCCCGCGTGTCGCATCTTATCTTTTCTCAGATCACTGATCGTCAGGTAGAAAGTCATTCGATTCAAGTTCGCATCTACATTGCTTTCTCTATTAGGGTTTTGCATCTATTAGACATATCGTATTTATTTGTATATCCATCTATTCTATCGTGCAGCGAGTCGGTTCCGTTGTGGTTCTTGTGGCAGTTTGCAGTCAACTCGGAGCCAAGCTCGCAAGTAAGGATCGAGGCCAAGCCTCGAGAGGTTTAGTTTGTCTGTTGATCTTCATCAACGTTAGTTCATCATCTTGTTAGTTCAGATGGCTCACACCAAGAACGTTGGTGGTGGCCCAGGTGATGATGATCGGAGGCCCCCGCCTTGTCAGCCAGTAGGATCGAAGGGGAAGTCAACCAAGTAGGTGACATCCAAGAAGCGGAAGTACCCCGACGCAGAGACAGCGAGAGCAGCAGCTGTTGCAGAGGCCACAGAGCGTGCCGAGAGAGGTGGTGCCCACAGCGGAGTTGTCATTGCAGATCAGCCGGTTTCACCAGAAGTCAGAGCTGTGATTGAGGAGGTTGAGCGTCGTCACGGTAGTCCAGCTAGGACTGCCACATTTGCAGGACAATAGGTTGCCATTGAGGAAGGCCCGTCAGCAGAGCAGGAGCCAGTTCAGTAGACTCAGGAGGGCGAGCAGGCCCAGCAGACTCAGGAGGTCAAGGAGACAGAGCCGGCACCCTAGCTTTGCCGCTCTGGATGGACCCGTGTACCAGTCTCGCTGAGGCCACCGACACAACAGAGGGGATCACATCCTCCACCTAGACCCCAGGGTCCACCTCTAGTGGTACACCTCGACTTGAGGGCCGCTACAGCCAGGCAGGTTCAGCAGCTGTATTTTGTTGAGTTTGAGGTTTGGTTTCCTTTGAGGAGGGATGAGAGAGCAGCTGAGGGTTTCTACATGCCACTGCAGGAGGATTTCTACAATGCTTATCTCAACAGTGGGGCAGTGTTTCAATCTTAGAGAGTCTGTCGGATAGAGTCTATTGTGGCAGCAGTCGGAGAGCTCATTCGGCCTTACTTATCATATTTGCCAGGACTGACAGATTTGATTGGACGGATAGGGATATATGTACCATCTTGGGTCCGGTAGTTTTATGCTTCACTCTTCATCGATCCACATCACAGATTTATTCACTTTGCTTTCAGAGGCAAAGACTATAGAGTGACGAGTGGCAGAGCTAGAGAGATACTGAGGCTATAGGAGCAGCCTGTCAAGATGCATGAGGTTTGTTATGGACAGCAGGAGCCTCCCAGGTGTCCTCATGGAGGATTGGTGCCTCCTACAGATTTAGTGCGACATTGCTTCAAGGAGCCTTTTGGAGAGGGGTCAAGCAGGAACCCCAGTGACTTGACTCCTATAGCGAGAGTGCTAGAGGCCATTATCAGGAGGACACTGCTTCCCAGGTTGGGATACAGGGAGGGCCTGACTCGCTTACAGCTCTGGCTTCTCAATGCCATCATGCAGCAGACAGTATTTGATATCTGGGACCTCCTTCTTTCAGAGATGGAGGATACTATAGCTGAGGGATTCAAGGGTCGCAGGCAGCTTCCCTATGCTCACTAGATCACGTTCCTCATCCGCAGAGTAGTGCTTGATAAGCCCCCTGGTATGATGGATGAGTATACAGGTGCCACCATAGAGTTACTAGTTTACAACCTATCACAGAGGATCAGACACACCACTCCTTAGGCACCTAGATAGCCTAGCCATCGTTCCGACGTGCCAGAGTCCGCAGCTTAGCAGGATGAGATCATCAGAGGGATTACAGCCACTGAGGAGGAGGAGCTAGAGGCACAGTAGGAGGTGAGCGAGTACAGTGACAGCTCTGACGATGACTATCTGCCTATTCCTTAGATGCCTCCACGTAGACACGATGTAGAGGTCGGTAGCTCTAGTTCTGCTCCACCTGCTCCGCAGACCGACCCCACTCTCATTGCTATTCTTAAGTGGATGCAGCAGACATAGGATAGACAGGCACAGGAGACAACTGCTACTTTTGCCCAGTTTCAGACTCGATAGGACGAGTTCTAGAGGCAGCAGCAAGCCATGCAGCAGCAGCAGCAGCAGCAGATGCATCAGCAGCAGATACTCTTATAGCAGCAGCTTATGGGTTTCATGTAGCATGTAGTGATAGCTCTTGGGGCCCCATAGCCACAGCTTTCGCCCTAGCTTGCTCCGCCTGCCACCACTTCGACGACTCCAGCGGTATAGCCCAGTGGGCTCCAGAGTCAGGGATAGCCTCTAGCTCAGTTTGCTTCACCTCTTATACAGGTGTCCCAGTGGTTAGCCTCACCCGTGGTAGCCCCACAGTTCACTCCATTTCAGATGGGTTTCACACCAGAGCAGTCTTCCTCGCTATTCGTGCCTGACACGTCAGTCTCCAGGAGTCTTGGAGCATCTTTCAGTGAGTTGACCGGCATGCCTACTCTGCCTCATATGCATACCGCCAGTCCATCTACAGTAGCTCCAGTCGCAATGACTACTCAGAGGCTCCCCTTGTCTATCGCCTCGTTAGATCCTATGACGGACATACTTGCAGCTTCACAGGCAGCACCAGCCCCAGCTCAGACCTAGACCGCTTCAGCGACACTTCCTACCACAGAGGGTCAGTCAGTTCAGAGCTTAGGGTCAGATGATGATGGTGCCCAGTTCCAGCTTACCCCACGTTCTTCAGCGCCTGGCTTGTCCGCTGTAGCCCCGCCGACCGACCCCTAGGTTTTGGTGTTTGACGCCAAAGGGGGAGAGGGTTCGAGTATGTAGTCTTAGGGGGAGCTACATTTAGGGGGAGTTAGTTATCTAGTATTAGCTTATTATATACATTTGGAGTTTTATTTATGTGATACACTATTACTTATGCATTCGTGTGTTTACTTTCATGCATACTATTATATATATGTGATAGTGCTATCTATGTGATTGTGATATATGACATGTGTGATTTCTACTTTGCATTATCTATATGTCATATCACTTGTGTTATGCTCATTTGCCCTTGCTTCCGCGTTTATTCTTCGAAGCAAATGAGCTTTGTTACTCGTACTCATGCTTAATTCATATTCTTTAAGTACATTGTGTTGGCTTAGGTCATATAAGCTTAACTAACACTTTTGTTCTTATCGACAAAAGCTTATATGAATCAAGCCCGACAAAAACCTCACTCATTAACATACTCGAGGTAGTATTGTCATCAATCACCAAAAAGGGGGAGATTGAAAGCATCTAGGCCCCTAGTTGGATTTTAGTGATTAATGACAATACAAGATTACTATGACTAACGTATGTTTTGCAGAGGCAAATAAAGTTAGGTCATGGTAATGGAGATCGATTAGGCAATCGAGGTTGTCATGCCCCTATGATGAAAATCGTTTTGGTTTTCAAAGGATTGACGACAAGGTTAAGGATGACTAGTTCTAAGTGTCAATTGGAGTTGGAGAGACACTAAGAATAGTTTAGGACTTTGTTTTTCCTTTGGCCGTACTATTAAGGGGGGTATGAACGGGTAGCTTGACCTAGTTGAGTCTAGTGAGTTAGGTGTGGTGCACACTTGTTAAAACTAGCTCTAGGTAGCTCCTATAAATGCCTAAGATCCTTTAGAGCAAACTTCATTCATATATGATCAAGAGTTGGAAGTGAATGGAGGGTCAAATATTGACTGGACGCTGGCTCCGATGCGACCGGACGCTGGCCGTAGGGTCCGGTCAGTTCATTTGACTGAGGAGAACAAGTCTGGTGTGACCGGACGCTGGAAGGTCAATGTAACCGAATGCTGAGGGCCAGCGTCCGGTCGACTCCAGTAAGGGTCCAGACTTGAGAAAGTGTGACCGGACCCTGAGTATCCAGCGTCCGGTCGATTACAGTAAGCATCCAAGAGCGACCGGACGCGTCCGGTCAGCACTGACCGGACCCTGATAGTGTTCGGTCATCACTTGAAAACTGTTGCGCGGGTTGAACTGACCGGAGCGTCCGGTCAATACGATCGGAGCGTCTGGTCATCCCGCAGAAACTCATAACGGTTTGTTTTTCAGGCTGCCTTATAAATAGAAGCTCCACTCGTGTGTGGAGTTACTTTTGCTCATTCCAACAGCTGAGAAACACATTTGTGAGTGCCAAGAAGAGCAAGGTCCTAGTGAGGTGTTTGTGATTTGAGAATCCAAGAGTGAAACCTCATTAGTGATTCAAGAGTAGACAAGTGTGCATCCATCTTCTCATTAGGCTTCGCGTGGTCAAGTGAGAGTTCGTGCTTGTTACTCTTGGTGATCGCCATCACCTAGACGGCTTGGTGGTGATTGGGAGCTTGGTGATCACCCGGCGGAGCTTGTGGGTGACCCAACTCAAGTTGTGAGCGGCTTTGGGTGATTCACCGCGATGGAGTGTCGAAGAATCAACCCATAGAGAGCACTTGATCCTTGCGCGGATCAAGGGGGAGCTACACCCTTGCGTGGGTGCTCCAACGAGGACTAGTGGAGAGTGGTGACTCTCCGATACCTCGGCAAAACATCGCCGCGTTCCTCTCTCCATTTACTTTGAGCATTTACTTTAAGTATTTACTTTGAGCAATTCAATACTTGTCTTTACTTTCATAGAATTGCTATGCTAGAGTAAGTTTGGAACATAGGTTGCATGTCTTTTGTGCGTTAATTTGATAGAAACACTTTTCTAGACACAAGGGGTTAATTGGGCTATCCATAGGATTTGATTATTGCAAGAAAATTTAGAATTAGCCCAATTCACCCCCCCTCTTGGGCATCTTGATCCTTTCAGACTTTCACCGCCCAAGTCACCAGTTAAACTATTCGGCTTTGACCTTCACCGCCCAGGTCACCAGTTAAACTGGTCGACTTCGACCTTCACTGCCAGGTCACCTGTTAAACTGGTCGGTTTGGACTTTCACTGCTCGGATCACTAGTTAAATTGATCGGCTTCACATCAAAGTGCTCGGACTTGTTCAAGACAGCGTTGCTCAAATGATACAAGGCGCTCGAGGACTAGCTGTGCGGATATGACCTCCGGTATCCACAAGACAGGACATAGGCCGCACCATCAGAGGTGGCCCAACCCATAAGATCAAGGCGTGAACGGCACTGGTCGACGTGCACCGCAAGATATTATATGGTGCCAAATATGATACTTTTCTTGTAACCCTACCCCTCCAGAGTATATAAGGAAAGGCAGGGTCCCCTAGTCGACAACTACTACATCTCAATACAATACACCAAACACACATGACGTAGGGTATTACGTCGATCAGACGGCCCGAACCTGTCTAAATCGCTGTCTCTGCGCCTTGTGTCACCATCCGGTTCCTATCACGCGCACCTCCACCGATCAATCTACCTTCGTGGGATACCCCTCGGAGGACTGTCGAGCATCTTTTGTCGACAATGCCGTCCGCCACCAAACTATTCTATTTAGTAACTTCCGCAAGCCAATCTTAAGAATCGTATCATTCTGCGAAAAAAACGACGGATGAGCACATGCAGAATGAACCCATGCCGAACGAAGTCAATCCACATACCAAACACGTTATTAATCTCTCTTGGTCTCTCGAAAGTAATTTTGTATAACACATTCTATTTCAAGGGTGGTCGAGGTGCGTGTCTATATTGAGATGCATATAGTAACTTTGGTCGAGGTGCGTGTCTATATTGAGATGCATATAGTAACTTTTTTATGGCTCCTTTGGAACGTAGGATTGGAAAAACCTAGGAATAGGAAAAATGAAGGAAAATGATATGATTGGAGTCGGAAAACAGAGGGTTGAAACCATAGGAAACTTTACCGTGGTTGTAGTTTGGGTAGGCATAGGAAATTCGTGGGAACTGAGTTACCGTATCTTACAAAGAAAATTAAAGATACCGCTTTCAAGGGCCACTAGAGAGTTATACCCTTTCCCCATCGTTTTCATCCACTCATTTTACTGGAGCTCCTTCTCCCAGCTCATCCACTCATTTCACTGAAGCTCCTTCTCTCAGCATCAATGGCAAGTAGCAGCAGGACGCGGAGCGAGGGCGATGCTGCAAGCTCGAGCGACAAACGCAGTCGTGGTGCCGCAAGCTGACGGACGCGGCATGAGGCTGCGAGCTCGAGCGCGCACGGGGCGGCAGCCTGGGCGATGAGGTGCTCGAGCTCCCGCACAGCTGGCGAGCGGGCGACGACGAGCTCGAGCTCCCGCACGGCTTGCGAGCAGGCGAAGACAGGCTCGAGCTCCCGCATGCCTGGCGAACGGGCAGGCGGGCAGGTCACAACGAGCTGCAGCGGCGGCGGGCGGCCGGGCCGACGCGTCAAGTTCTCTCTCTCTGTTTTTTTTTTTTTTTTGCAGTTTTCTTGGTCTTCCTATGTGTCGTGCTTACTGCGATGAACTTGCTCGAGCGACGTGATTATCCTGGATCCGGCGCAAAGGAATAGAAAAAAGAGGTCGGCGTGGATGTTAGATTTCCTCCGTTTTTCCTCTGGAACAGCTAGCATAGGAAGATTTCCTCCTTTTTTCCTGTGGTCGTTTCCTGCGATCCAAAGGGGTGAACAGCATCTGAATCCTTAGGATCCCCAATCCTACGTTTTTCCTGCATTTCTCCTCCGATCCAAAGGAGCCGTTAAGGGCCTGTTCTAGGATTTTTGGAGGATTTTTGGAGGGTGCCGTTCCTAAGGAAAGGGAGTACATGGGTGCGTTTGGAACAAGGGAAAGGAGATTTTCGTTCTGGAGAAAAGGAAACGAGCTAAGTGCATTTCACAGGAAAAAAAAAGAGCATCCGGTCAGAACCAATGAAAATCTCTCTGGCGCTTATCACGGCTGCATGCGCTCTTCTCGCCTTGATAGAGAGAGCAGATAAGGCCAGTCTCAGGGGGTTTCATCTTACAGTTTTCAATATATCCATATTTTAGAAATAGTGCCAAAGAGTTTCATCCCCATAAAACTCTCTCTACTCCCATGAAACTTTTATTTTCTCTCTTCATTAAGACAGTGCAATGTCAGCATATTTAATGCCCATAAAACTCTATGAAATCCTCATTGAGACTGGCCTAAGAAGATAACAACGTCCAGAAGAGAGAATGGATGTAGTTAATGAATACAGTACACCTGCTAAAGTAAAAGATCGACGAGCACGAGAGCAGATAAGAAGATAACATGTTACAATTCCTACGTTTATAAATTCCTGTGTTCCAAACAGGCTAAATTTTCTGTTCCTGTGTTTTGAAATTTCGTAGTTTTTCACTTTTCATTATATCTTATTCCTGTGTTTTTTTCTATTCCTGCGTTTTGGATTCCTTCGTTCCAAACAGGTCCTAATCTTGAAATTTGCCGTTCAATATTTTGATTTGAAGATGCTTATATAGGGTAAATATACGTGCACTTGCATTCATTGGCCGAAAGATCACATATCATACTACATCATTTATAGTCAATCAAATATATGGATCAAGTACTTGATTGATCTGACACAAACATGGAACTATTAGGGCAATCTCAACTCAGAAAGATGGTTTCCATATTCATAAGTCATATACACTACACAAATAAATCATATGTTTAATGGATGTATTTTTTTTAAAAAAAATAGATTTTTGCTCAATTACTGGTTCTCTCTCCTATCGTCCACGTATCATATCTCTTCCTATCTTGATCTCGTGTAAACATAGTTTCTTGTATAGAAACTATCCATTAAGGGCCTGTTTGGAACGTAGGAATAAAAATATAGGAATGGAAAAAAAAATACAGGAATAGAAAGTGAGTAGAGGTTGAAAACAGATGATTGAAAAACGTAGGAATTTTGTGGGAAGGAGTGTTTGGAACGGAGGAACCAAAAGTTTCAGGTAGACCATTAGTACCACTTTAACAATATTTTTTGTATTATAATAATCAGCACCGTAGGCGTTCGGACAAATGATCCCATGCATTTGGACAACAGCAGTATCGAGAAATGAGCTAGTGCTCTTTTGTTTATCTCCTCTGCGCTCTTTTTGCCTTGGTCTTATGCGAAACCAGAGCTCAGACTGGATGTATTTTTTCCTATGTTTTGTGAAGGGAACCGAACCTTTCCTTTGGAACTGAAACGAGCGTTCCTCCGTTCCAAACGTTCTCTGACGTCATCCAAACAGAGGAACCAGTTTTCTTCAAAGTTTCCGTGAAAATACTCCAATCCAAACGGGCCCTAAGAATATAAATTTTTATGTAGTGCCTATATGACTTGATGAGTATGAAAACCATCTCATAGTTTCCTACGTTTTGTCCACACAAGTTTAGCAGTTGTAACAAACCATAGTTAATTGCATAATTTTTTTTAATTGTCTAATAAACGATGCATATTCTAACGCAATGGTAGATAGAACACACGATGCACACGACACATCACATGTGAAAAATACTGAGTCAAAGTATAAAAGGACCAACTTCATTCTCCATGCAAATAATTGAAGAGTTTTACGAAACTCAGCAACTTCTATGCTCATTGTATTTTCCCTGATCTAGCATTTATCAATGCGACGCTCTCTCGTGGAAGGAGTAAAAACAAATTAGCTTAGGGCAGTTTAGTGTTCCTATGTGTTGGGTGTTAGCAATAAGAGAGGGAATTCAAATAGGTAATGGAGAGGGTGAAGCTAAGGACAAAATGTTCGCATCTCGGTTGCCATAGATTCCTCCTCTCGTTTTGCTTCTCTTCCTATTCGCCCTAGCAGCATGCTAGTTGTGTTGGTTGAAGCGGGCGTGTTTGGTTTTCAGGCAAGACCTCACCTTATTTTGCTTGGCTAAAAATCAAGATAAGTGTTTGGTTCTCTAGTAGCTTTGCCTTAGGATTTGTGTTGACAAGGATTTCTCCTCTCTATTGTATAGGAGAACGAGATTGGCCCACCAATACTGGTGATAGGCGAAGCGAGCGAAGCCATCGAGAGAACCAAACATGCCCTACCTCTCCGCTCATCACGAGTATCACTTGCAACTCGCCTTAATTACCCTGTTCGCTTGATCGTTTCTGTGGCTTATAAGCCGGCTAATGCTGTTTTGTTGTGAGAGAAAAATACTATATCATGGCCGATAAGCATGGCTGATACGATCTAAGCGAACAGGTTGAATGTTCGTCAACCCATTCATGTGTCTACTCATTCGCTCATGTGTCACTACTCTTGTTATCAGCTTGGTTCACATGCTCTAACTCACATAGATGTAGGATGCGATTGATTGGATGAATCATGCACAACTTGGCTTACGTGATATAAGTTTGGAATGTTTTATTAGTTGGGGATGCATGAGGTGTTCGTTGACCTGGCTCCTGGAAAATGAAATTGAAATCCATTTCCTACGGGACTCGCTTGCGCGAGCAGCTTGTGTGCATAGGAAAGGCAATTGGTAGTTAAATCCAGCCCATAACCAAGCAACTGATCAAGTGCCAAATCTAGCCTAGTCCGAGTGAAGCAATTAAACCAAACGAGCTTGCTTGCATGCGCATGGGCTGACCATGCTTAGCCTGATTCTAATCCACATCTAGACCATGCTAGGCTATGTAACCAATCACGCTCGTATGGGATGGGTTGAGCATAATACAAGGGTGACCTAGTGGCTAGTGCTGGTGTGATACTAGGGCACATTTGGTTTATGTCCATGCCAAATGAGTTTTGGGTGGCCAAACTCATGCCAAGAAATTGGCCGCGCATGGAATAGAAGATAAACTAATTTTGGTTGCTTATTGCCAAATTTTGGTAACTATCCAAATAATGCTCATGTTCACAATCAATTATCAAATATTTGGCTAGGATGATGCTGACCTCCATCTAAACGTGCCCCTAGTCTCTCTGTCATTGGGCTCCGGAGGTATAGATCTATCGACACCGCATCTTGGCTTTGATTTAAGCAGCAAGAACCAAGAACGTAATATCTTGCTACATGGGGTGCTAATCAATAATCATGTTATTTTACTGGAGTTTTTTTTACCATCGCTCATTAGTGATGAATCCCATCTTATTAACATAAAAAGTTATGCTAAAGCACTAAAACAACACTTACAGCCTCCCAAAATCTGATTTATTATAGATAAATCTTTTATACACAACAACAATGAGTTTGTCAATGTTGTGGCAAAGGCAAAGGGAAGTCAAAGATGCAATGTCGTCACTACTTCAACAAGTTGACAACAATGATGTGTGTCAAGCTCTGTCATTTGCGGGTCGTTGATGAATTGCAACATGCCGTTTTTAGTTATTCATTTGTCTATTGCCTTTGGGTTTTTAACCCTATTTCCATCGATTGATTTGTGGCCGTGAGTTTTTCATGTTCATTCTGGTGGATAAGAGAACGCCATCTCAAAGGGACACCTCAGAGGTTCTTACTTCTTAGGGGAAAGAAATACTAGTTAAGGACATTTTGAAAAAAAAACTATTTTTAGAGTACCAAATGGATACTATGATTTTGCAAAGTACTTTGATTTACAAAAGCACGAGTATTTAGATACAACGAGCCTTGTAGCAGTTTTCTAAAACCATGTTTTTTTTGTCAAAATTAATATATTTTCGGAGTTTTCGAATCTCCACTCATAACTTTCTTTTGTAGACCATAGTTTTGTATGTCTGGATCGAGATTATAAAAACACAGCTTCGTAATGCCATAGTTTTCTTTATAAAACCACGTCATCCAAATAAGGCCTTGTTTAGTTGCAAGTTTTTTCACTCTCTCTTAATCACATTAAATCTTTGGACACATGTATGGAGTATTAAATGTAGATAAAAAAATAACTAATTACACAGTTTGATTATAAATTACGAGACGAATCTTTTGAGCCTAGTTAGGCCATGATTGGACAATAATTATCAAATACAAACGAAGTGCTACAAGTGCCAAATACTGATTCCTAACCCCAATCTAAACCAGAAAAGCTCAGTCCGTGTTCACTACCGCTGTGGCAGTAGCATTTAAGCATATATGCCAAACCATTTAGGTCCCGTTTAGATGCGGGAATTTTTGGCTTTTGGTTACTGTAGCACTTTCGTTTATATTTAACAAAAATTGTCCAATTATGGACTATTTAGGCTTAAAAGATTCGTCTCGTCAATTACGGATAAACTGTGCAATTAGTTATTCTTTTTATCTACATTTAATGCTCCATGCATGTGCCGTAAAATTTGATGCGACGAAAAATCTTGAAAAATTTTAAATTTTGGGTGGCATCTAAACGGGCCTTATTAACTCTGCCTCAGCTCACATAATAAAAAAAGCTAGCACGGACACAGAGACAGACAGCAGTCGTCCTCCCCCAAAATCCCCCATCCGCAGCTTCAAAACTCCACCCAATTCAATTTCAAACCCCAATCTCCCTTCCCTTCCCTTCCTTCCCCTTCACAGCTCCATCCATCCACCCTCCTCCAATCTCCATCGCCATCGCCAATCCTGAGCTGAAAGCAAGGCCAACAAGAGCATCATAGCAGTCTCGCACCACACGCGCGCGCGCGAGAGAGAGACACCAACACCAGGTCACCACTCGCCACCACGAGACAGGGACACCGACGGGCGCCATTCCCATCCACCACCACCCTCCCCAGCTTCCGTTGGCTTCACTTCCACTGCAGCCCCCCCTCACTCGCTCACTCCCCTCGCCTGCGCCACAGATCTCGCCCGCCGGAACCCTAATGCCGCTGGAGGCCGCGCCGGGGGAGTGACGCCGATGCAGCGCCGGGTGGTGGGCATGGCGGACGGCGAGGCCAGGGGGCGCACGCTCGGCGCCGTCATCAAGGAGAAGGATGAGGAGCTCGCGCTCTTCCTCGAGATGCGCCGACGCGAGAAGGAGCGCGGCGCTGCGGCCGCGGCGGCGGACCAGCTCCTGCTCTCCGGGGACGTCACGGCGGGGGACGGTATGCTGCTTCTCTACCCGCCGCCACCACCCGCCGGTGAGAGCTTCATTTCGGGCTATTCTCCGGGCCTCCTCCGGCCGTTCCTTTGCATTTTACTCCTGTGCTCAGGGAAACCCTAGCTTATCCTGTCTTGGTTTGGATTTTTGGTTTTGTGGTCGTAGAGCCCAAACCGGCGGCGTACAAGGTGGCTGGCGGCGGATTTAGGAGGGCGCCTGGCGGAGCAGACGACTTCCTCAATGCAGACGCCGGCGACAAGAGCGATTACGACTGGTGGGTGCTTCAGTTTTGAGCTTTTACTGGCATTAGCTACCAAATTCCCGCTAATTAGCTACCAAGTTTCTGCTATTTCGGTTGTGGGCAACATAGCCATTGGTGCGACAATGATTCTAGCCAATTCACATTGTAGCATTGTGAACTTCAATTCTGTTCTGTTCTATTGTCGTTTAGGGCTTCAGGGAGTTTGGTGAGGTTTTAACCGTGTAATATTTAGTGCGGGCTCCCTAAATCTTGATTTCTGGTTTCCGATGCTGAATGCAAAGCTGCAGGACTGTCAAAACTGACAACTCTAGGGCTTCATAAGTTTCAAGCTAAATCTTCATTCTTCAGTTGCCTTGCTAGAAGCGAAGCGCTGAGTTCCATTTTTCTGTATTTTGCCTTCTGCGCATTCAGTCTAATCTGCTGTCCATGCATTTGTCTGTTAAGTTGTCGACCGCGTACCATAAAGTTTGTCTTTCGTGAAACTTTAGTGATGTTAGTTAGAATTCAGTTGGTGTTGCTGGGAAGGATGGGTCATGGTGGTTGTTGGAGGTAGCAGCTAGATCTCTTGTCATCCCTGGTTTCTGCCCCCTTTTTTTGATTGCTTGTCTAGTTAATGCACGATCATAAAGTTGTGCTATCTGTTTCTGGAGTTATCAATCAGTTGAGTTCCTTCTCTTTACTTTCTGGTTGGTTATCTAGCCAATGTCTTTCTAGCTTGCCATGTTTTTTGTGAATCTGGTGCTTTTTCGGTAGACGCAATAGTTCTGTATTGGACACATTTTGACATCGGATGCCTTAATTCCTATGACCTACAGGCTACCAATCTTAGTCCTGGTTGATTTGAACTGTATTTGTTTGGTAGCAGGTCTGAGAAATTTATATGATTAGTGATAATGACACATATGACCTTTTTTTATTAGTTTGGGATTTTTTCCCTAGTTGATGAGGATTCGTAAGTAATCAGATTATAGGTGGCCATGTTAACACATGAAGACAATTTCATTTTGTCAAGATCTTGGCTATTCGATTGCTTGTTGATGTGTGGTTGGTAGAGAGCAGGTGGACTATGTAACTAAGCTCACATGACATTTTTTCTTTTTTGGGTCTTCCGTGCTCTGTAGAAGTGCTGGGTTAGCTACTTGATTTAGTTAAGTTAATCTAAGTGGGTAGGGAAGTGATTCAAAGCAACTGATTTAGTGGGTTTGTGTGTTATCCATCCAGAGTGCACAATATCAGAAACTCTGTATGGGATAGATATCTGATGTCATTTCAGACTTACGTGGTATCCTACATATTTTGTCACTTCTGTTGCTTGTATTATCTAAATTTAGCATTTAACTCCATTCTGCTGCATCATAGATTTCATTGGAGGTCACTTCTGGACTGCAGTTTTGAAGTTATTATGTAACTGTTCTCACAATGAAGTTGTTTACTTTCAGGCTTCTGACACCACCAGGAACTCCACTATTCCTATCTCTAGAAGTTGAGTCGAAAAGGTCTCCGGTGAGGCAAGCTGGAACGCCAAAGGCTCGTCCAACTGCCTTAAAATCTAGGGTGAGTCATTTGAACATGACAGCTATAAGTCTTGTCCTTATCTACGTAGGATAATTATTTAGAGTAGTTGGTGGCTTTGTCAGCCCTTATCTTTATCCCTAGCATCTACTTTAGCATCTCTAGAATATGCTGTAGTTTTCTTAAGGCTCAAGCAAGCTTTCTTAAGGCTCAAGCAAGCTATCCTATATGTATCCCTAACCTACCATAGTTGTGGCATGGCTAATGAAATCTGAAATTCAGCCCCAAACCTGTGTTTTGGTTCTAACAAATGGTATCTAGAGCCTAAGTTCATCTGGGTTCTACCCTCACCCCATCCCAATCCATCGCCATGTCTCTCCACCCCTCATCCTCTTCCTCCAACCGTTCCACCACCTCCTACATACGTGCTGTAGCGGCTGCAGCAGCCAGGCGCGAGGAGGCGGCGTCCGAGCGTGCAGCTGCAGCGGAGCGGGCGCCGGGCGGCTCACATCGCCCAGGCGGAGCTTGGTGTGGCGCATGCGGCTGAATCCGCCCACCAGGCAGCAGCGGAGGCGCGGGAGGCTGCAGCAGCAGCGGCTGCGCTCCGTGCGGACGCGGACGCGTGCGAGCAGGAGGACTACGGCGCTCGGGCGAGCGCGTTGGATGCAGGAGCGGCGGCGGCTGAGGCTTTGCGCCGCGGAGCGGACGCCGAGCGGGCCTGGCCCGATACGGGTGGCCTAGGCGGACGCGGTGGATGTGAGGCTGGCGACCACGACGGCTTCGACAACCGACGTGGACGCGATGCGGGCCGCTTCGACGGACGACGACTCGACTTCGACTGGGACGAGCGGGCGGCACGCGACGCCAACGCCTGGCTGGAGCGGGAGGAGCAGTGCGAGGCGTGGGACCTAGGTGGACGGGACGCTGGCACGCGGAGCCCTCACAGGCGGCGTGCCTCCTCTTCCTCCGACCGGCGCCGTGGTCGCCGTGGCCGGCCCGGCTCCCCTCCCATCGTGCAGATCGTCGTCAAGGACGCCGGCGGCGGATGGCCCATGCTCACCAAGACTAACTACGCCGAGTGGTCCATGGTGATGAAGGTGAAGATGCAGGCGCGACGCATGTGGGATGCGGTACGGCACGGCGACGCCGACTTTGACGAGGATCGGCGGGCACTAGAGGCGCTTCTTGCTGCTGTTCGGACGGAGATGCACTCCTCCCTCGCGGACAAGCGGACTGCCAAGGACGCCTGGGACGCCATCGCCGCGACACGCATCGGCAGCGACTGCGCCCATAGGTCCACACTTCAGAAGCTACGTTAGGAGTGGGAGAACCTGGCTTTCAAGCCGGGTGAGGACGTCGACGACTTCGCTCTCCGCCTCAACACCCTGATGCAGCAGTTGGCGCGGTACGGCGACAACGACATCGACGAGGAGAGAGCCGTCGAGAAGTTTCTCCGCGTCGTCCCCAAGAAGTACTCGCAGGTCGCCATCGCGATCGAGATGTTGTTGGACTTCTCCGAGCTGTCGATCGAGGAGGTGACGGGTCGCCTCAAGGCCGTCGACAACCGTGAGCAGCTACCTCCCACAGAGCCGGTCACCATCAGTGGCAAGCTTCTCTTCATCGAGGAGCAGTGGCTCGCCCGCCAGCGGGAGCGGAAGAAGGGGGAGGCCTCGGGTTCTTTGGCTTCGGGTTCGTCGAGCAGCCGCAAGCGTTGGCCGCGCAAGCGGGACAAGGCGCGTGGTGGCGCCGACGGCGAGCGCAAGGCTACCCGCGACGACACCTGCAACAACTGCGGGAGGTCCGGCCATTGGGCCAAGGACTGCCGGCAGACGAAGCGCGGCGGTCAGGCACACGTCGCGCAAGCACAGGAGGGTGACGAGCCGGCTCTGTTCTTCGTACACGGGAGCATTGAGCCGCACTCCTCTCCCGCGCCGGTCGCCGCCGCGCTCCACCTCGACGAGCCACGGGCTCACGTCTTCCTCAGCAACGGGTCCGGCGGCAACAAGATCGACGGGTGGTACCTCGACACCGGCGCCACCCACCACATGACCGGGCGGCGGTGTTCTCCGAGCTCGACTCCAGCGTTCGAGGCTCCGTCAAGTTTGGGGACGCCTCCGCCGTGGAGATGAAGGGCGTCGGCTTCGTCGTCTTCACCGCCAAGACCGGCGAGCACCGACTGCTCATCGGTGTCTACTACATCCCCGCGCTGAGGAACTCCATCGGCCTGGGACAGCTGGATGAGAACGGCTCACGCGTGGAGATTGAGCACGTGGTCTTGCGTATCTGGGATCGCCATCGTCGCCTTCTCGTCAAGGTGAATAGAGGCCCCAACTGCCTTTACGTCCTCCACGTGCAGGTGGCGCAACCCGTGTGTCTTGCAGCCCGCCGCGATGACGACTCCTGGCGGTGGCACGAGCGCTTTGGGCACCTCAACTTCGAGACCCTGAAGCAGCTCGGTAACAAGGAGGTGGTGCAGGGCATGCCGCGAGTCGAGCACGTGGAGCAGTTCTGCGACACCTGCGTCCTCACCAAGCAGCGGCGGCTCCCCTTTCCCCGCCAGGCGAGCTTCCGCGCCAAGGAGAAGCTGGAGCTCATGCACGGTGACCTCTGCGGCCCCGTGACACCGGCCACACCTGGAGGCCGGCGCTTCTTCCTGCTCCTCGTCGACGACGTGTCCCGCTACATGTGGGCGGTCTTGCTCGACACCAATGCGGCGGCTGCGGACGCCATCAAGCGCCATCAAGCTGCTGCGGAGAAGGAGTCCGGCCGCAAGCTTCGGGTGCTACGCACCGACAACGGCGGCGAATTCACGGCGGCTGAGTTCGCGGCGTACTGCGCCGACGAGGGGATCCAGCGCCACTTCTCCGCGCCGTACACCCCGCAGTAGAACGACGTCGTTGAGCGCTGCAACCAGACGGTGGTGGCCACCGCCCGCGCCCTCCTCAAGCAGAGAGGGATGACGACAATCTACTGGGGGGAGGCGGTGATGAGTGCCGTCCATCTCCTCAACCGCTCGCCCACCAAGGCCCTTGATGGCAAAATGCCGTACGAGGCCTGGCACGGGCGTAAGCCGGTGGTGAGCCACCTCCGCGTCTTCGGCTGTCTCGCCTTCACCAAGGAGCTCAACCACGTCGGCAAGCTCGACGACCGGAGCACGCCAGGGGTCTTCATCGGCTACGCAGGAGGGCGTCAAGGCCTACCGCATCCTCGACCCTGCGACAGCGCGTCCGCATCTCCTAGGACGTCGTGTTCGACGAAGGGCGAGGCTGGGCCTGGGACAAGGCGGTGGACGACGGCTCGACTTCGACTCTCAGAGACTTCGTCGTCGACTACGTCCACTTCGAGGGAGCCGGGGGAGCTAGCAGCTCATCTTCATCGAGCTCGTCTACCTCAGCACCTGGCTCACCATCAGCTCCGACGAGTACTCCACCACCTACACCACCAGCAAGTCCACCACCTGTACCACCGGCTACGCCCCGCTCTCCTACACCGGCTCCCCAATCTCTTGCATCGACGCCCACACCTCTGAGATCGACACCAGCAGCCTTGGTCCGTGACGAGCAGCGCACGGTGGAGTTCACCACTCCGCTGTCCGGCGACGAGGATCGCGTCGATGCCTACCACGTCGACGAGCCTCTGCGCTACAGCACCTTGGGACAACATCTTCGGTGATCAGCCCGTTCCTGGATTGGCGGTGCACGACTTCGAGGCGGAGCTGCACCTGGCGCACGAGGACGGCGAGCCCCGCTCCTTCGCTGAGGCGGAGGGAGACGTGGCATGACGCGCCGCGATGCAGCAGGAGATGGACGCGGTCGAGCGGAACCGGACGTGGGAGCTGGTGGATGTTCCTGCAGGTCACCGTGCCATCACTTTTAAGTGGGTCTACATGCTCAAGAAGGATGAGGCTGAGGCGGTGATCAAGCACAAGGCGCGTCTGGTGGCGCGCGGGTTCGTCCAGCAGGAGGGAGTCGACTTCGACGACTGCCTTCGCGCTCGTTGCGTGGATGGAGTCCATCCGTCTCTTCGCACTGGTGGCCCAGGAGGGTTGGCGTGTGCACCACATGGACGTCAAGTCCGCCTTCCTCAACGGTGACCTGAAGGAGGAGGTCTACGTCCACCAGCCGTCGGGATTCGTCATGCCTGGCAAGGAGAACAAGGTTCTTCGCCTACGCAAGGCCCTCTACGGCTTGCGGCAGGCACCCCGAGCTTGGAACGCCAAGCTGGACTCCACTCTCAAGCAAATGGGGTTCCAACAAAGTCCTCACGAGGCTGCAGTCTACCGGCGGGGCAAGGGAGGCAATGCCCTGTTGGTAGGCGTCTACGTTGACGATTTGGTGATCACCGGCACCATGGAAGCCGAGGTGGAGTCATTCAAGGAGGAGATGAAGGCGACCTTCCAGATGAGCGACTTGGGCCTTCTGTCCTTCTACCTGGGGATCAAGGTCCACCAGGACAGCTCAGGCATCTCCTTTCGCCAGACCGTCTATGCCAAGCGCATCGTCGAGTTGGGCGGCTCACCGGCTGCAACCCAGCACACACACCCATGGAGGAGAGGCTGAAGCTGAGCCGCGACAGCACGACGAAGGAGGTCGACGCCACGTGGTACCGGCGCATTGTGGGCAGCCTTCGCTACCTCGTCCACGCGGCCGGACCTGACGTTCGCCGTTGGCTACGTCAGTCGGTTCATGCAGCGACTGACGACGGAGCACGAGCAGGCCGTCAAGAGGATCCTCCGCTACGTCGCGGGCACTTCCGACTATGGCTTGCACTACCCGAGGTGTCCCGGTGCGGAGCACTTCATCGGGTACAGCGACAGCGACCTCGCCGGCGACATCGACACAAGCAAGAGCACCAACGGGACGCTATTCTTCCTCGGCAAGTGTCTAATCAGCTGGCAGTCGGTCAGGCAGCAAGTGGTGGCTCTGTCCAGTTGCGAGGCGGAGTACATCGCTGCCACAACCGCTTCGACTCAAGCTCTCTGGTTGGCTCGGCTGCTAGGCGATCTCCTGGGCAGGGACGCAGAAGCAGTGGAGCTCAGGGTGGACAGCAAGTCCGCCTTGGCCTTGGCGAAGAACCCCGTCTTCCATGAGCGCAACAAGCATATCCGAATCAAGTACCACTTCATTAGGAGCTGCTTGGATGAGGGGAGCATCAAGGCCGGCTACATCAACACCTAGGATCAGCTCGCCGACCTTCTCACCAAGTCCCTTGGGCGGGTCAAGTTCCAGGAGCTTCGCGCCAGGATTGGGATGGTTCAAATTCCCCAGAAGGCACCACACAAGACTTAGGGAGAGAATGATAGCTATAAGTCTTGTCCTTATCTACTTAGGATAATTATCTAGAGTAGTTGGTGGCTGTGTCTGCCCTTACCTTTATCCCTAGCATCTACTGTAGCATCTCTAGAATATGCTGTAGTTTTCTTAAGGCTCAAGCAAGCTATCCTATATGTATCCCCAACCTGCCATAGTTGTGGCATGGCTAATGAAATATGAAATTCAGCCCCAAACCTGTGTTTTGGTTCTACCAGAACATAAGCTGTACTTTGGTTCTTGGGAGTACAACTGTACAAAACTGTCATAAGAAATATTTCTAACTTTCGAATCAGCAGACATAAAGTCAGTGAAATTCCACCTCATGGTGGATATGAAACTGTACTTTGTAGAGAGGGATGGATGTCAGTCATATCAGGTTTCCTATGACAGGCAAGGTCCCCAAAGATGATCCATTGTCTGCTGAACCTACTATAAGATTAACTGCAAAGATAACATTTATTATTTTTTGTTGTGCATTTGGCGTGAAGTGTGCTTTTATGTTGGCCTCTGTTGTCTAAAAGGCCTTTTACTAGTCCTTATCATGGAAGGTCGGGTGATGAATCCTTATTGCATTGGTAATTTATGATTTCTTACTAGAAATCCTTTCAGTAAGCTACTTGTGGTGTTACATTATACTTTCCATAAGTATAAGTAAATCTTCTCATTACTTTCTGTTATATCTTCTCATAATATGTTATTTCAGTTGTCCAATCATCCAGATCCTCCATCAAGAACCAACCTCCCATTAAGAACAGCATCATCAAACAGCTTGAACTCAGTTGCTACAACCCGCCGACCATCATCGTCTGGAGGGCTTACTTCTAATTCATCAAGGCCTTCAACACCAACTGGACGCGCTGCATTGACAGCTAGTTCTAAAGGTTCAAGACCTTCGACCCCCACTTCCCGGACAACTGTTCCTGCCAAAACTGGAGCTTCTGCGCCAAGATCATCAACACCGACTTCTAGATCAACACTTCCTTCAGCCAGGTCAACAACCCCTTCAAGCAGGGCAGTTGGCCCTGCTAGCAGGACTTCAGCTCCTTCAGGCAGAGCATCTGCGCCTGCTAGTAGGTCATCAACACCTACTTCAAGGTCATCAATACCTGCTACCAGGTCAACAACACCATCATCCAGACCCTCCATACCAGCGCAAAGCAAGCCTACATCAAGGGCATCAACCCCAACAAGGCGACCTTCTGCCCCTTCGGCCCAGCATGGTAACTTGGCTGCACCAGTTAGATCGTCCTCAATCTCCAAACCAGGTTCTACAATGCCCAAAGGTTCTTCACCAGCGAAAACGGCAGCACCAACACCTTCAAGAGGCAGCTCTCCTACTGTCAAATCAAGGCCATGGAAACCATCTGAAATGCCTGGTTTCTCTCTTGATGCGCCTCCAAACCTAAGGACATCGCTACCAGAAAGACCAACCTCTGCCACTAGGGGCAGACCTGGGGCACCTAGTTCTAGATCTTGCTCTGTTGAGAGTGGGCCAGCGGGTCGACCAAGACGGCAGTCTTGCTCTCCCTCCAGAGGAAGGACTTTAAGTGGCAGCGTGCCTTCAGGGAGCTCCATGCCAGCAGTGAGAAGATCACATCTCAATGGAGGTGACAGTGTGAATCCAGTTCAAATGGGTAATAAGATGGTTGAAAGGGTTGTGAACATGAGAAGGCTAGTTCCTCCAAAGCATGATGATCAAAGATCCAGCCTCAACAGTCTATCTGGTAAATCTTCAAATTCTCCAGATAGCTCGGGCTTTGGTAGAACTTTGTCGAAAAAATCACTGGATATGGCACTTCGGCATATGGTATGTTTTGCTTCTCCTCAGTTTAGTTAACATTATCTATGTTCAGTTGATTACCTTGAGGTGTAATTTTCTGTTTACAGGACATAAGGCGCAGCATTCCAAACAATTTACGGCCTCTTATGACAAGCATCCCTGCATCATCTGTTCATAGTGCACGTTCAGGATCCACACGGAGCAGACCAATAAGTGTTTCAGACTCACCGCTCGCAACAAGCAGCAATGCTAGCTCCGAGCCGAGTGTCAACAACAACCTGATGTGCCTGGACAGTATTGATATTGATGATGAGTTGTGCAGCGATAGAGCAGGACCATATGGACGGTGATTCACTTATTTGCAAAAAGTATAAAAGGCATGATTCTGATGGAACTATTTGGCTACAGAATGATCAGAGCAGCAGAGGAGAAGATCTCCAAGATGATCCCGAGTATCTGACGAGCATTATTATTTTGTTATATTTAGGTTCTTCGAATGTTCAATATTTATCCAGTTCATTCATGTCATGTCATGCTCTGCAGCTCCATGTGCAATTTCAACCCTGGACCTTTATATGCTATTGAAAAGTGTCCTTTATGTGATAAATCTCTAGAGCATTTTGTAGCTTCTTCGACATGCGATTTGGTAGTGAAACATGTTCCATTGGCTGAACAGTTGTGTTCCACAACATTCTGTATCGCTAATGTGACGTCCGCTAGAATGTGTAGTTAACACAAATTGAGCAGCAGTATCATTGTTTTGATAAGGGAGCAGCAGTATCAGTTTGAAGGGCTCGAACACAACCACACAACGCCTCAGGTCTGCTTATATATAGCCAAAATGCTCAAAGTATTGCGTATGAATCTGATAGAATCATACTCTGACCAGGAACCGATTGTTGATAAGCCACAACTGACAGATAACAGTTACAGCCAAAATAACATACTCATATACTATATAATCTCTGATCGACCAACCTACTAACACAACAGGCAAGCTGCCACAAGAAACGCTCCTGCTTTTATTGGCTACTACAAGGAGCAATGGAGCAAAGATCAGAATACAGAGCCGACAGGTTAAATACATCTCATTGGTACAATTGGAGAGAAGCCGGTGAGTTGTTACTGTTTTTTTTTCCTTTCCTTCTCTCAAAAGTTGAAATCGATATCAGTTAATTGCGACGGGTCAAATGGGAATGGGTAAGGCAGGCAGACCAGAAGCCCAAATAGCAAAATGGCAACACCGATGCCAATGTAGTTGTTCTCAGGGTCTGTGATTTCCTCAGAGAGAGGAGCAATCGGACCCCTCTGCAGGAAGAAGATCAGCACCACCCAGTAGAAGGCAACATCGTTGAAGAGAGCTGCGATCCCAAGCAACCCAATGGTAAGGCTGCTGACCCGAGACGATATCTGGCAAGATTTCAAGTTTGGATTAATCAGAAGTGCCAATTCTGAGCTCAGATGTAAGCCCTTCTCAGCTACAACTCTAATGTCTACAAGCAAGGAGGAAAACTTATCATAGCAACAAATTACCTTTCTTCCCCACATGGCCAATGCTATGCGGCCACCATCAAGCTCTCCAGCTGGTATGCTATTGATAGCATTGATCAGGAGACCAGCCCAGGCCCATAAAACAAGTGGGTTTATGGATAACTGTGTTCCTTCTTTTAGAACATCTCCAAGAAGAAGCTTTGCTGTATCAAGGAAATATTGATGCCTTAATTTTGTATTCACAGTCCACCAAAAAGCTGTTTCTTGCATAACTGAATACTACATTCTTGCAAAACTACTCAACTGCAGGCAGAGTACCAATGAACATCAAAGAAAAAAATTCCCTGTGCAGCTACGAGTTTTTGAATTATGAACTGAATGCCTACCGAGACCACCGACAAGGAATGATTCATGGAAGACAGTTGGATCTATCACAAGGCCAAGGCCATCACTTGGAGGTAAGATGAAGCCCAGCAGTAAAAGAACAAATCCGAAGGAAAATCCGGCCAATGGTCCAGCAGCTGCTAGCTTCAGTAGGTCCTCACGGTTGCAGACAATATTGACAATTCTGGTAATTGCACCGAAAGATCCTATCTACAATAAATTGAACATTGCAAGACTCATTATGTAAAGTGAATGTACTGAGCTAGATAAACCTATAAGAAATAAAAAAAATGATGTCATTTCATGCCAATACTCTGGTCTACAACCATAACCCATATTTTAGAAGGCCTTTCATGTTAATTGAGTATCTACACAAAAAGTACACATCCAAATTAAACATTACTTTTTTTTATTAATGTCTCTACAGCACATCTAAACAAAATCTTTAACAAAGCTCTTGTTATTTATTTAAAATAATTTCCATAAACATGCACTGCAAAGATACAAATAATTTCAGAATTTTAATTTACTAATTTTTTATACAAAGTCTTTACCTGCCAGCTAGGAACAAAATATGGCACGCCAAGCTTGATTCCACTTTCCCTGGCAGCAAGGATATGCCCGATTTCATGGACCCCTATTATAAGGCCAGTTACTAGGGCACCAGATAGTCCATCTTTCAACAACTCAAGGTTGTCAAATGTTGACCTGTGATGAGTAAGGCTTAGAAGTAGATGGAGTAGACAACTGTGGCTTCTTATATACAAGATACTTGAGAAAGTATATATTTTTCTTCAAAAAGAGCAAACTTGTAATGATTGATGAATACGGAAGTAAATACATGGCAGTAAAAGAATGCAATTATTCACATGAATCAGAATAAAAAAAAATAGCGAAACAGAAACATGAACATCGTCTTCAGTAAATACACAAGCTTTAGCATATATTTACTACTGTATCAAGATTCTCAAGCACTTGAGGGCATACATCATCTGGTACCAAGATTTCAAAGTTCAACCTTGAGCAAGGTTCTAACAGAAAAGCATAAGCATATATATCAATTCAAACATGACATCAAGATAGAGAAACATGAAAAAGGAAACAATCTAAAACAAAACGGACTGGTGAATAAATGAAAGAGAAACCTCGTACAGCAAGTTGTCCTGTAGAACAGGTACATTTCGAAGTAGCAGAGTGAAGATGGTAACTAATCCAAATGAAGCAGCAGCAAACCATTCTGGGAGCACTGAAATTTAATTTATGAACACACTCAGCAACCTTTGCACTGAATAAATATACTAATAAAATCATATATGCCTAACAATTAAGCAAAATATTGGACCACTCTGAGCATTACCAACCTAACTTGTAAATTCCATTCCGGAAGCCATTTCGATTTGGCTATTGGAATGGAACATTCCGGTACCGGCCCATACCGGCGTACCTTTCCGTACTTTATAATAATAATAATATGTGAATATACTTATACATAAATGTGCATATAAATATATATACCGACTTAACTATGGCGAAATTACCATTTTACCAAAGTAACATATCATTCAGCAAGTTCATAAGACCTTATTTCAAAGTTCATACATGGAAAAATAAAATACATGCAGCCACCCCCGGTATTGACCGGTATTGGCCGGTATTTGACCGTTATTGACCGGTATTTGACCCGGTATGGGATTGCGGCTCTTCTATACCGGTCTAGGTGCCGGTACGAGGCATTCCGGCCGGTACCGGAATGGAATTTACAACTATGCTACCAACGCCACTGAAGGTACCAAGAAAATTTTGTCACCTGTAGTTTCAGGCTGTAATGTCTGCTTGGGTATAACCACAGCAACTGGCTTCTCATCCTCTGGGTTGATGAGAAGAAAAAGCTTATATTCATCACCAAATTTGTTCTGTTGGTAACCAGGAGTTGAGCACAGATGAGACACTAACAAATTTCTACGATCATAGACATCTGAGCGCCAGTTTTGCAAATAATCTTATATTAGTTATTACCTGTAGTCGATTTGTGATCTTCTCATAACTTTTGGCTGGTTTACCACGAAGATTTCCCTTGAATAATACTCCACCCTTATTCAGACAAAGTAAGTTGGTAAATAGAACTTAGTCATTCCAGGCCATTATACTTGAGACTTTATTTTACGTGATAAAATGTCAAATTAGAGTATAAATCATACTGTGATTAGTTTTAAAGTTAAGCAATATTCTGTGATAGCACTTGCCACTTGGCTTAGTCAGACCAAGAGCATACTTGCTGGTTTTTTTGAACGCAACATACTTGCTGGTAGTAGCATGCATCAATTGAGTATTTGAGTATGAATGTATCTTGTATAAACACAGTTAGTAAGGTAAAAATCTGATTTATGCAGAAGAAGTTAAACCATGACATCTGAGATATTTACCTCGTAAGGCTCCTGACTTGTCACGAAAAATGTGTCAAATCCAAAAACTTGATCCTTTAGAATGTCTATTGTAGCCTTGGGGATCCTGACAGAATCATCAAGCTGTTGCTGCAGATCATTTATATTATAAAAATAACTATATCATCATCTCTTCACATTGCAGAGTTCAGATATGTGAAGCAGAAAAAAAATTCTATTTACAATGAACTCTAACATTGAGCTAATGACGAAAAAGCAGGATCCTTCTTTCAGTGTCAACTACCACTCAACTAAGGAACATATACGATGACTAAACAATTACCTTCATTCCTGGCAATGGAGATCCGCTAGCAACTTCATCAACTTCCACATTTTCCTATGTTTTAAAAAATATTAGAAATGACACAATTGTATTCTCAATGTCTTGTAAGATATCAGTTGCTGGGCATAAATTAAAAGCATACCTGTACATCATTGGTAGAAGTAGCATTTCCATCCATGTTCTGAACTGTGTTGCTGGAGCTCGGCAGTTCTGCATTCGTGGTTTCATCTTTCTTCTGGCGAGTCATGGGAAAGCTAAATATATAATTCAGTTACACATTCATACAGCTAAGGACTAGCAGGTAGAATGGAAGTGCTGCTTTAAGTACAGGGCAAGTCAAGCCCAACACAAAGGGAAGCATACTTTTGCATAATATTTAATGTAATGCAGGCTTGATTTGACAAACTGTAAGTAAGAAGTGTACATTGTCTATACTGGAGTCACTTTCTGCAGGTCCATTTGCTTCTGCAACACTATCAACCGAAGGTGATGAAGCATCATCTCCAAACTCTTCTTTCTCCTGGAAAGAAAGTTCAGTTATTTAATCCCTGAATTCCTGCAAGATTCTGGCTTCGTCTTCAATTCTAGATTTTATTAAGAGGTGCGTTTCTATATAGAAAAACTAAATGGGTCATTGGTGGATGAAAATGAGCAAATCTGGGCCTTAATGTGCTTCAACCATAGAAAATAATTTGGTTGCCGGAAAATGTGATAATTGGCACTTCAAAATGCGATACATTGCGCTATGTACCTCCTTGTCGCCGTCGCCCTCGGACTCGGTTTCAGTCATCGCTTGGCACGCAACCTTTCGACTGCTCAGCCTTCATACAAGGATTGGAAACAAACCAATTAGATTAGCTTGCTCAGTTGAATGTTCCCTTGGCAGTTGGCACACACAAAACCAAGAAAAGCAGCGGACCTGTGCCCGGCAATCGGGATGCAGCGGAGCGCGAGCGTGAGTCTGCGTGCGCGCCCCACGCACCCACTCCTCGCCGGCACGGTGGTAGAAGCGAGCAGGAGGCTGTGGAAGCGCCCGTACGCCGCGGCGGCCGCCTGCGACCGCGGCAAGGAACTCATGGCGGGCAGAGGCGGTGGTGAAAGTGGCGGAGAGGAGAGCGCGCGCGGCGTGTGGCCTTATCCCATTCTCGGATTCTCCTCCGCCTCATCGGAGGGAAAACAGAAATTATTTTCTGCGGTGCAGATTTCACGCTGCACTAATCGTAAAGCCTTTGGTAGGTAGGGGTATTTTTGGCAATTAGCCATTAGCCGCTGCCGCACACGACGAGAGGAATAGGGTTGCTTCTGCCGTTCGACTTGCCGTCGCCACTACCGCCGCCATCGCTGCAAGCGGCATGAAGGACCTTCCCGCTGTCCAGGGGGCAGCAGCATCTCCCTCGCCCTCTTCTCTGACGTCTCCAACAGCCGGTACGGACCTGCTTATGCATCCTCTCCTCTTCTAACATCGCCGCTTGGGCCGCTGTGGCCACTAGCCCAGGTCTGGTTTCCATCGATGAAATGCGCACGGACGAACTCGCTGAGATTCTGGTTTTGATGTTCTCAGGGAGCTCCTGGACTTGATGCAGTCAGGGAAGCTGGAGCCGGAGGTCGCCTTTCCTCAATGCATCATTGGTGCGTAGCCATTTGCATTTTTGGATATGCTGCACTGGTAGTTTCCTAATTGTGGTAGTTTCCTAATTGTGGATTTCATGGTTTTTGAGGCTCGTTATTCATGCTCGTGGATTTCAGGTGCCGGATGTGTTCCCTGTCCTTGCGGCAGCCCTTAAGGCGCTGTTGTCGAAGACGAGGGAAGTCACTGACCACAAGGACTCTGCACTCTGAGCTCGTCTACAACTACTCGGGGTCCAAACATGTGATTGATCTAACTGCTCTTGATACTTTTGCATTATTATGAGGTTGGTCCAATGCAGCGTTTGATGGTTTGTCTGTGATCATTGGTTTCAGATAACGCAGTCTCTGAAGCGATGTGGGATTTCTGATGACACAACTTACATCCTTGCTGCTTGTTTTGATGCTTCTGACGAGGAGGTATGATTTATGATGATAGTTTCACTGAGTTACTGTCTGAATCCATGAATTGCATGCTATTCTAATAATCTGCAATTTAGAACCCATTGGCGATACTGATTTTCTGTTAGTAAATACTAACCCTGTACCAATTGGCACTGACTGTGTGTTTGGTTCATAAATTTGTGATCTTGATCTGACTGATATTGGACGATAGTTGAAGTGTTAATGGATCCAGAGATCAGGCTATACACCAAATCAAATTTACATGGATTTGCAATATGTTAATCACCTTGCTTAAACGAGTTACAAATTACACCTCATGTGCTGCTGCTTACTTCCTTACTATGAAAAGTAAAACAGGAAGTGTTTCTACCATTCTTAATTTCTTGCTCCAGAAACCTGGTGCTACTACTTCACACCCTATTTATTGTGCCTTAAATTGAGCGTTTATGATATTCATTTGAAAATTTTCAACCAACTTTGAGCTTCTATATCTGAGCTTTGTTTTATTAATTGCCAACTGTTACCATAGTTGCAAACAATGACACTTTTTACATCCATAATAGTTCAAATGAGTCCCCCCCCCCCATCTGTTTCAAAGGTGTCGGCTAGGTGTCCAGGTGGACAACTTTCCTTGGGGCCTAGTTACTCCTTGTCGCCTTTAAAACCATGGTTCTCCCTATATTCTTCAAAATGTAAATAACTAAACAAAAAGGGAACAGTTTAAAATCTGTGTGCTTACGGTTCATAACAGAGGTCTTCATAACACACACGCACATTTTTTTTTCTTGAACCAGGTCCCCCCATTTTTCATTTCATGAACAGAACCAGTTCAGGTATTGCAGAAGCACGCTAAAAAATAGAACTAGGTTAGAGCGGTAGGTAGCCATTAAGATCTAGCTAAACCTGCGCCAGGAAACTAGAGCTAGCCCTATTAGACACAGTTTCCAACAAGCATCAAAACCACCTAACAAGTTCATTAGACACCCACCGGCTGACTTGAAACCCAGAAGAACTAAACAAGCTTAAACTACTCACTGGTGCCATTGGTTTCTCCAGTCGTCTCTTGTTCAACTCCTGCCTCATCACCGGTTATTTGTAGCAGCTGGGGTTGCGCCTGTTGAATCATTGGCCTGGAAGGCCACTCGTAGCAGAATCCCGGCTCCCTCTAGCACGTTTTCTCCTTGAAGCCATTCTTGTGTAAACCCTGCCAGTATACCAGATAAGAGCAAACAAGACAAAGAATCTCACATGGGTGTTTGATCAACCTTTATCTGAACAGGCTCTATTTGTTGCTTTCCACAGCCCAGCAGATAGTTAAGACACCCAATGTGTGAATTTCCTTACCATCAGGCAACACACATCTTATCCAGGACTAGTATTGATCGAAACTTGGAGGCCTGTTATTGGCACTGGCACCCAAACAGGAAACTACTACACTCCATAAAACTCTGCTAACAGGATAGTCAAATAAGAAATGATTTATCGTTTCATCTTGATCACTGATTTTACAAGCAGGGCAACCTTACCACTCCCCCTTGATCATATTATCTTTTGTAAGGACAGCTGATTTCTCTATCAACCACAAGAAAATCTTGACTTTTAAAAAAAAAGGGCAGACCCAGTGCCGGAGGCTCCCACATGAGTGGGGTCTGGGGAAGGGAAAAACCAAGGCAAGCCTTCCCCCCGCAAATCTAGTAATTTTTGCTTTCCAGATGTTTAAAAATGATTTCCCTGTGTCAGAACTATTCAGATGTTCATAAGTAGATTTGATAGGAAAAGATCTGATTTAGTTCATCGCCACAACAGCTTGGTCATCCCACTAAGCCATAGGCACCTTACATGTTTGACTTAAAGATGACAGGATACTGAGCACAGTGAGGGGACTCACTCACCAAACGTCATACCAAAACATAGCCTCCGCTGTTAATTTCGTTTTCCTCCCCTTTTGGGTAAATATGTTTGATTTTTAATAAACCAGACCAAATGGGGGAATCATTTCTCCTTGGCTTAACAGATCCCACAGTTTTATTTCCACCTTTCTTTTTGCTTTTGTAAATCTTGACCCACCTTTCTTTTTTTTGTTGGAAGTAAGTCCTTGCCAAAAGCAGGTTCTCCTTTGCTTATCCAAATCATTAGTTAATGTTTTGGGAAGCGAATACACAGAAATATGCTATATGGGGGAGTTATTAAGTGTAGAATTTAATGAGGATGGATGTACCAGCAATCGACAAGGAACTTCCTTGCCAAACATCCAGCCTTTTGCCTGATTTCTCCCTCGAAGGGACCAAGTCCATGTGCCAATTCTTTTTTCTTATGCATTCATGAAAGAAATACTGATGTGAAAATCGCAACTTGGCAGATGAAGGCAGTGGAGAAGCTCATCAGTGGCACTGAGATTTATCTAACAGAACTGGAAAGAAGAGCAAACCAACCACAGATCTTGAAGGTTTGCCATCGAACTTGATGCTAGTTATGTACTGTATGGTTCTTATAACTATTTATCCATTCTGGCTGAAGATCGTTTATTGGTCTTTTATCTATTGGCAGCATTACAAAATACCTCCCCAAGAACTATCAATATCTACGTTGCCGGACGCAATTGTATGCAGGATTGCCGCTCGAGATGCTCTGTAAAGTCTCAATAATCAACGTACTGTGCCACACCTCAAGAAGTCAAGATTGAGCTCGATCTCACGATCTGCACACCTGGGCCCTCGTAAGCTATGTACTTGCAGGATGTAGCTCTCTCTCTACCACATCTATGACAGCACAACTAGAATTAGGTATCCGTAATAACGTTGCTGTTCGCATTCCCTACAAGCAACCCGGAAGCACATTGCGTTGTGTAATCTCTCTTGAATTCGATGAAGCTTATTGGATAGAAAACTAGCAAAGGAATGTATGTATCTGATGTGGCGTGTTAACCAAATCTGTCAACACGGGCATCGTCTCATCTGAGCTGCACCAATTGGTCACCACTCACCAGAAGATGCCGAAGAATATCTGGACGTGTCTCCCATTTCGGCCGTGAGGCATGGCGTTTGCTAGAAGCTTCCTCCGTCGACGGCGCCAGACCACAAAGGTAGCTCGGTGTGCGCGTGGGTGTTGCGTGCGTCTGTCTGGGCCAGCAGCCAGCAGGCCGGCCCAACACGGTGGCTCATATAAACACAGTTGGGCCCAACTAGAATATATAAATATAGTGTACATACCAAATGTGATTCTTTTGTCAAAATTATTGGTGCACGGATGTACCGCGCCCATGCACATATTAATCCTAAGCCAACGGATGCATGCCGTGGATGTAGTCAGTTTGGCAGAAGAACCGATTGTGGAACGGTTATTTTCACATTTGGTTCTTGTTGCAAACCAACAATGCAAATAGTAGCATCTGTGCTTCATGATATGGAATCGACTGTACAAATTTATTTCCACCTTTTTACAATCATCTCTCTCTCTCTCTCTCTCTCTCTCTCTCTCTCTCTCTCTCTCTCTCTCTCTCTCTCTCTCTCTCTCTCTCTCTCTCTTTGATACAAGAGATGCTTGTAAATGACCGTGCTCTGAATTTGACATGGCAACTTAAGACAAAAACGCGATCTCTCAGTTGGTTAGATTCCTTGTGGGGGAACCTATCCACCTGGATTCAACTCCTCAGCTTAACATAGGTACTCGTCAGGATTTATTCCAAGATTTAACGACGCTATTCTTTCGGTAGTAGGTGACGTGTAGAGTTATTCTTTTAGCGGTACGAGACATGCACGCGCCTATGATGACTTCGTTCTCATCATAGGGGTAAAAAAAATGGATTTAACGGCATTATTCTTTCAGTAATAAGCGATGTGTGCGTGTCTATGTTGACATTATCAATCTCGAGATTTTGTCGGTCTAACTTAGTTCTTTAGAGAGATGCTCATAAGGGTAAAAAAAATTTAAGACAAAACCGACTACACAAGTTGGTTTGACTTCGTCAATCTTGAAATTTATTGGTCTAACTTAGTTTTTTTGGAGGTGCTCATAGGGATAAAAAAACTGATTGTGTTCTTTTTCTAAACCAACTGTATAAGTTGGTTCTGTAGTACCAGTAGAACATTGGCTTCCAAATTTCAGAGCTCCTAATTTAACAAAGCTCTAAGCAATTAATATATATAATCATCGAACTAAAGTTTCGATGAAATTTAAGGCCGCAAGCAGAAGGGACGACCACAAACTTTAGTCAGTGGAGCAAAAGAACGAGTAGGGTTTTCTCTTAAGATGACATAATAACAAGTAACAAGTAGACAAAAATGAAGAGATCACCAACTTGTATTTATGTCAGTTGTGGACTTAATATAATACACATACATATTTATGTCAGTTGTGGACTTGTGGATTTTGACAATCTTGTATTCATGTTGGTTAGGATGAAGCACATGTCGAGAAAAGACAACCGACGGGTCTGTAGGTAATGAAACTATCCAACGAACAAGATTGTATCATGAAAGTATTATAAAAAACGATTGCAAGAGACGCATTAATTTTTTAAAAAGAGAGATTAACTCTGCTTTAAAGAAACAATGAGTAAGGGCTTGGATTGCCAAAGCAGAGACCACAGCCGAATTTCAGATATATATGTGACCAGGATGTCGCGATTGACAATCTTGCACCTTCTCCTTGTATTGCGCGTCTTAATTAAGTACTAGGACACTGCGTTTCTACGGGTGCCTCATTTTCCTTTCACACGCAACATATCTAGAAACAGAGAGGATGTGCCCACAAGATAGCCCGCCACTGAAAACCAATTTCAAGAATAGTTGTATTGTGGACCATTCCTATAAATCTAGAGATTCTCATAGACGGTCCTAAGTCCTACATACAAATCGGCCATAGAAATCGATTTTCATGACCCCTTTGTAAGAGCGTGCCATGTTTTAGAAAAATAAAATATTTTTAGTTCCGGTCTCTCTATGAGCTGTGCTCTCAACCAAATAGAATGAAAAGTTTCATCCTCTGCATGAAAAAAACAAAAACTAGCAAAAAGCCAAACATACACAAATTGAAACAGCCAAAGGTAGAAGACAACTATTCATGATTGGTGAAAATTTCTATGACCGTCATTTCCAACATATGGCACGCCATATAAATAATTGCCATGAGAATAAATTTATAATTTTTTATTATATATGAAATCAAGTGAAGTCAGACTCTATATCAAAATCATAGAGCTTGGTGAGATTTAAAATTTTATAGTGGGTCCTAGAAATCTATTTCAAAGATACTTTGTAATGAGAAATTTCTAGTAGGGATTGTCTATCCCATTTAAATACGTTATTCTGCGAACCTTGATTAGTTACAGTTAAGAAAACCGTCCCTAAAAAATCGATACTAGCATGAAAATTGTTTATATATTAGTAGTAGAGTGGGACATAATGCCATGTCCTATTACCGGCACTCTCCGTCAAATAGTACTCGGAGATCGTACGTAGTCAACGAAAACAGTAGATTACATGGGACAGCAGTACGAGGTGTGATCCATGGGTGGCCATGTACACGGCTGTGAATGCATAGCTTAGTTAACTTCACATCCGTCGGCAGTATGTGCTACAGAAAATCAAGTGTATATGGCCTGAATGCCAAGACAGGCCCCATCGGCGCGTGGAGAGTTTGTCCATTGGGCCATGGGCAACAGAGAAGGTGGGAGCGCGGCACTGTTCACAGGGGCCCATGACCCGCAAATTCAACTGCCATCCCTAGCCTGCTCGTCGTTCTCGGCCTGCGGCCCAACGTTCCCACGGCATCCTTGTCGTCCTGGCCGTCAGAGCTTAGCTAACTTCACATCCGTCGGCAGTGTGTGCTAAAGAAAATCAAGTGTATATGGCCTGAATGGCTAGACAGGCCCCATCGGCGCGTGGAGAGTTTGTCGATTGGGCCATGGGCAACAGAGAATGTGGGAGCGCGGCAAACTGTTCACAGGGGCCCATGACCCGCAAATTCAACTGCCATCCCTAGCCTGCTCGTCGTTCTCGGCCTGTGGCCCAGCGTTCCCACGGCATTCTTGTGGTCCCAACCAATCACTCATGTTCACGAGTCCTGAACTGCTGATGTCCTCCCAACCACCAGTGGTTTGTGGGCGACGTCCTCCTAGGCGTTGGGTAAGCCGTAAGCATGATGTGTGGTGAGGAGTCCCCGCCGAGCACGATGCATGCTGAGCATTGGGTAAAAGCTCTAAGCACCGTACATACCGCCACCCAGAAGTAATGGCCAGCAAAAGAAGAGTAAGGCTAGGACAAAGAGATTCAGCTACAAGGTAGGGCCGAAGTAATTCTTCTCTAATGAACCAAAAAGTGAGTTTACGCTGGATTGATCCCGAATCACACATTAGCTAGGGCTAAATCGTCCGGGTTGCCACAGACCGAAGAACGCAACAAGAATCTCACACTCACGTGGTGAAGAACAAAGAGGTTTATGAGACCAGATCCGAACACCCATGTGGGTTTTTTTTCCTCGAAATTTCCAACGTCCGTCGCAACTTCCAACGTTGGAGCATTCTCCCGGGGGCGTAACGACTCTGAATTGAACGTTCCATATATATTTTGTGACTATCTCGACGAGAGTAACCCAATGGTAAAGTCCAATTAGCATTATGACAACCTCACAAAATGGACAATTTTAGTTGTCAATCGACATTGTATATTAGACAAATTTGTCCATGATAGATATGTCGTATTACCAGGCACTCTCCGTCATATAGTAGTTGGACAATTTTAGTTGTCAATCGACATTGTATATTAGACAAATTTGCCCATGTTAGATATGTCGTATTACCATCGGCACTCTCCGTCGTATAGTAATCGGAGATCGTACGTAGTTAACGAAAACACAGTAGATCACGTGGACAGCATGGCAACAGTAAGAAGTGTAATCCATGGGTGATGCAAGGCTTAGCTACCGTCACATCCGTCGATAGCAAATGGATGAGCTTGTGTGGCCTTCCTCCTCCTCGCCGTCATCGGCCTGCGGCCCCACCGTTCCGGCAATCCGGCTGCATCCTTCTCTTGGCCGGTTAACCAAGAGCTCGAGCTCATGAGTCCTGAACTGCTGATGTGCTCCCCTGCGATGTCCCCATCCAATGGTTTGTGGGTGATGTGCTGGGCACTGCGTAAGCATATGATGCATGGTGCGGAGAGGCCCGGGCCAGGACCAGGACGATGATGGCGCCAACCTCCAACCGGCACCGCCACTCGCGGAGATGCAGCAGAAGTGCGGACGGAAGCCCGGCCCCAGGCCCCAACACGGCGACCGGCCACCGTGAGGCGGAGCGGCGGCAAGAGGGACAGGATCTCAACCGCTGCCGTGCCCATGATTTCCCGCAGATGCACGGGGCGTCCGGTGTCGCAGCTCGCAGCCGCCTACATGGCACCGACACCAGTGCAACAGGAATTTCCTGTGTGTCCAAGAAAAACACGACATGGATGTAATGAAACCCGTCAAAAATATCAATTCTGTTGATTACCCAGCAGGTAAATACTGTCAGGGACAAAGTGATAGAGAGAAAATATATTTGCTTGTCAACTTTACGACAGAAAGTTTTTTTCTGATGAATTTCCTGAGCAGCGGCGCACACGGAACTTCCACTGCACAATTTATTTACAAAAGTCAGAAACTGACAGGTTAAATAATATCATTGTCGAAGGAACCAACAGGAAAATACTTTTTACCGTGCGCTATCCTCTTTAAAAAAATCTTTGATAACCGACAGGTTAAATAATTCTCGTGTGATCCTAAGGTTCGTATAGGGATATATTTTGCAACCGACAAAGTATCAAAAAAAATAATTTTCTAGCTCTAATTCCATTATTTTGCTTGTCAGTTGTCTCTTATTAATATATTCGATGTCGGTCTTTGCGCATGGGAAAAAATAACTAGAGGATTAGGTTATATGTCTTCTTTGTCAGCCGTGGTGCACAGAGAAAAATGTTTTAATATATAGATTACTAAGAAAAATATCACAAGCCCAATAATAAAAATGGGTTCAAGATTTGGATAATTCATCCATTCCACATAATAATACTTCAATAGAGCTATTACATGCCATACTTCCTTAACCAAACGTGTCAATTTTATGGACACAACAAGAGTTCAAGATGTATAGTAATATAATTATTTTGGGTTCTAGGAAAATGATTATGCAAACAAAACTTAGTAAATACCAAATACTCAATCCATTCCAAATTATAAGACTTTTTGGCATTTCATATTCGCATTCTAGCATTCAAATTGGATAGCATTCTAGCATCCATTTTGGTATTTCAGGGGAGCTTAGTCTATATAATGTGAGAGTCAAATTTTGTGACCTATTCGACTCTACATACAAAGGTTCATAAAGTTTGACCCTCCCTTGTGCTTCAAATGTCTTCCTTTTCAGTGCTTGATTCCAAAGGGGGAGAATTTAGAGGACCAAAAGCAAGCATTAATTTGTAGGACCAAAAGCTAGATCATAATAATTTATAAGTAGTAATGGTCTACAAGTGGTAATGGTTCGAGAAAGAGAGGATAGTGGATTAGTCTATGTAATGGGGAGAATTTGTTGGAAGCAAGGCTTAAATCCATAATACCACATGGGGATTTTTGCAAGGGCAAGATAAGTTTTCAAGTGGTATCTTCTAGTCTTACAAGTAGTATCTTTTAGCATCATATAACCTTGTCCCTTGCATTGCATCCTAGCAAGTAGAGAGTTTTTTTTAAAATTCCAAATTTTTATTATTTACTTGCTTTGGTCGTGTTGTCATCAATCACCAAAAAGGGGGAGATTATAAGGAAAATGGACCCTAGGCCCATTTAGTTTGGATTTTAGTGTTTGATGACCAACACAACCAAATTGGACTAATGAATTTGCAAGTGATTGTTTTGTAGTTCAATAGGGTGCAAGACGTGACTTGGACGAAGGCGACGTGATGATCCAATGATCAACACCATAAGCAAGACCCTAGGGGCACAAGAGAAGACCTAAGATATCAAGCAAAGTCCAAGCACGAAGATAGGAACCAAGCCATATGCAAGATCGCGAAGAAACGAGCTCACAGAGGTGACCGGACGCTGGACTAGACGCTGGCAGAAAGTGACCGAACGCTCTGATCAAGAGGCTCGGCAACAGCAGCAGCGACCGGATGCTGGATCGGATGCTGAGCAGCAAAGTGACTAGATGCTGAGTGCTAGAGTCCGATCAACATCAGTAAGGTTCCAGAGAGCAGTTTTTGTAACCGGACGCTGGTCAGAGTCCGGTCAGTAGTAGAAAAGCGGGATTTCATCCCCAACGACTACTTTCTCAGTGGGGCTTATAGATAGACCCCCCAACCAGCCATTTGAGGTGTGTGGAGCTGAGGAAACATATCAAGGGTGTTGATACACCATTTTAGTGATCTCCACTTGCATAGTGCTTAGTGATTCATTAGGTTATTAGCGTAGGTGCTTTACGAAGTGCTTAGGTTGATTAGACCATCGCTTATGTGCTTGCTCTAGGTTTAGGCCTAGTGTTTAGTGAGGTTTGCATACCTCTTACCACTCGGTGCTTGCGTGCATTGTTGTTGTATATCGGAGGGGCTTGTAGTCTTGCGAGATCATACCAACCATAGTTGTGGTGTGGCCGCCACCGTGTACTAGAGGGAACAAGGCCCGTGGCATTTTGGTCAGAAGCTTGATAGTGAAGACGGTGGGGAACATCCAGGAGAGGCTTGCTAGAAGGCACATCAGAGACCCACTTGCACATGGGGAAGGCCTGAGACTATCCACGGAGTTACTCCGACCAAGAGCTTGGCCCTTGCAAGGAATTCCTTACGAGGGGCTCCAACGAGGACTAGGGGGAAGCTTGCGTGCTTCTCGATACCTCGGTAAAAATTCTAGAGTCATCGACGGGAGTTTGCATATCTCTACTTTGCTCTTTAGCTTCTGCATTTACATTGATTGTATTACTTCTTTTGCGGTAGAGATAGCAACACACTAGCAAAACCGTAGTTGCACATTTAGATAGTTTATCTTTTGCATAGGTTTTGCTACGGTTAGAAAAAGTGGCTATAGTTTAGAGTTAGATTTTTAAGTTGCCTAATTCACCACCCCTCTTAGGCGTCATGGTCCCCTACACATTTGAAATCTACCGGATTACTTTAACCATTGCCTATTCCAGGGTGGAAATGGGAAAAAATAAGTATGGACTTTATTACAGGCCTTCCGCTGACACAACAAGGTCACGATTCAATATGGGTTATTGTAGATCGTCTCACCAAGTCAGCATATTTTATACCAGTGAACACAAGGTATCTAGCTGGGAAGTACACTGAGTTGTACATTTCTCAGATCATGAGACTACATGGAATACCAAGGACCATAATCTCATATCAGGGACCACAGTTTATAGCTCGTTTCTGGGAACACTTACACCAGGCTTTGGGGACTAAACTAATCAAAAGTTCAGCATACCATCCATAAACTTTCAGACAGACTAAGCGAGTGAACCAGATCTTAGAAGATTTGCTGAGAGCTTGCGTTATATCTTCCAAGGGTTCATGGGAGAAATGGCTACCTTTAGCCGAGTTCTTCTACAACAACAGTTATCAAGCAAGCATCAAGATGGCTCCATTTGAAGCCTTGTATGGTAGAAAATGGAGAACTCTGTTGAATTGGATTGAGCCTGGTGAAAGAAGATACTTTGGCATTGACTTTGTCATTGAAGCTGAAGAGCAAGTGCACATTATCCAACAGCATATGTGTTAACACTGGATTTTGGTCGATTCTGGAAGATGACAGGTAGACCCACATGCGGGAAGAAGGGTGTTCGGCAAACAACACAAGCGGTCGGCTAAATGCTTGTGCGGTCGGTTACTCTGGAAGGCGGTAACTCCATTCGGGAAAACAGAAGATGGCAGGCAAGACCGATCGGAAAGATGAGAGTTGTATTAATAAAGGAATCTATAAGTTTAGGGTAAGGAATCGTAAGTTTCCAAGTTTGTTTAGAAGTTCCTTTGTAAATCGTAGTCCTTTAGGACTCACATTTTGTCTAGGGTATAAATGTTGACCCTCGACCATTGTAATAAGTGTACACAACCAAATCAATACAACTGGCCCCGTGCCAACTTTCGAGTCCTTTTGTCGTGTCGTCGAGTTCTTCGAGAGGAATCATCGATCCGTCGACCTCCGTAAGTTCCGACAACCTTGTTATCATGTTTAGTATCATGCGGTGGATTTAGACGTGATGCAAGTAGTCTTGTTTGTTTTCAATGGTCGTGCGGCGGATCTTTGCTTGACAATCAAGAAGTCTTCGCTTATGCTTTGTTTATGAGTAAATACCGTGCGGCAGGCGTTTGCTCAATATGCTTAGTGAAAGCGAGATAGTTATCGGCTCTATATTAGATATGGCAAATCTAAATAGATTCATTAAGTTATCCAGTGTTGCATGTTTTAAACCTTTCATATATTTGTAACACACTTCTGCCCAATCTAGATTGATATTGTTCGGCCTTATCTCTTTCGTGGTTTTATTCGTGCTTCAACGATCATTGCTAAATAGATAACATGCTCATAATGGCTGAATTGCTTTAATCTAGATTGTTACATGTTGCGGGTTCATGCATGTTAATCACGTTTAAGCTCTAACGAAACTAGGTGTCGTGCGGCAGATGCAGGTTTTGGTTTAGTTTAATCGTTTTTATTTGTACGTTCCTTCTTCGTGGACCCCAATTCGGCTGGATTGCCGAGCTTGGTTATGCATTAACTCATAATTAATTTCACTTGTTCAAACATGTCTTCCCATGCACATGCATTCGGCAATTAGGTCTTTACGTGCATTCACCTTACGGTTAGCCGAATGGTTTATGAACTTGTTGGCAGACAGCTCTCTATAGCTGTATGTCGTTGTAAGTGGCTTCAGGGCCGTATATGTGGAACTGTCCTGGTATTACCCGACATGTTCCGGTTTGACATTTAATTGTTTTATCCCTTGTTAGTTTTCAGGTCAAACTGACTGGCACGCTTCCGGATCAAGAAACACCCGGGAACCCGATTGAAGCTACGCTTTTCGGCTTGCTGTGTGTGAGGCACAGTGCGTCACATTTTGTGTCAACACACTTTTTGGCACGCTCGATGGGACAACTTGTTAGTTCAAGATGGCGTCTGAGATCAACAATGATCATGTTCTGGATGTAAGCATGGCAGAATTGCCAGATAATTACAAGGATTTAGTGCTACAAGCATGTGAGCAATACCAACGGAAATGCTTGATGTCTTTTTCCAAAAACAAGAGCAATAAAGTGTTTCAAAAGCAGTCAATGCCAAGGGTTCTTCTTCCGCATCAAACTGATTACACTGAAGAGGAGGATGCTCAGAAGATGGCAGCCCTAGTTTATAAAGCTATGGGAGAAACCATGACAAACCATCACACAGCTTTCCTGAATACCTTTCGAGCAATCATGATCAGTACTTTTGGTCCAATGGTTGATAAATATTTCGAAGAAAATGTTGGACCACTCAGTGGGCCGACGCTTTTCAATGTTCCAAAGCATCAAGAGAAGCCTGTTGGAAAAGAAGTAGCGTCGCCTTCAAATATAGGTGGATTGACTCACACTGAAAAGCAATCACATCCCACCTATGGTCAGGTGACATTTGGTACCACAGGAGAAGTGCCACCTTCAGCTTATAGAGTTTCTCCAGCATCAAACAGATTGCAGAAGAATATGTATGGAGATGGATATCAAGAATTTACTGATTACAGTGCTATCAATGCTGTGCCAAATCCAGGGTATAGAAGTGTTTCAGGATTGCCTTCTGGAATGCAAGTACAAGGAAATCAGGATCCAGGCATTGATGTTTTGATGCACAGGATGGCTGATATGATGCAAAATCAGTTCGGCTTGAAGCCAAAGAATCAATCCTATTCATACAAGTCTCCTTATCCAGAATGGTACAACAGAGTGGCATTGCCTCCAAGGGTGAAGCCTCCAACAGATTTGACCAAGTTTTCTGGTCAAGATGATACTAGTACCATAGAGCACGTCAGTCGGTACTTAATGCAGCTTGGAGAAGCTGCTTCAGATGAAGCTTGGAGGATTCGATATTTTCCTTTGTCTCTTACAGGACCAGCTTTCACATGGTTCACGTCTCTACCAGCTCATTCCATTGGTACGTGGGCAGAACTAGAGCAGAAGTTTCATTCATATTTCTATACGGGTACTAATGAGAAGAAGTTGGTTGATCTCATGAGTCTGAGGATGAGAATAAATGAGACACCATTGGAGTATCTTCGCAGATTTAGGGAGACCAAGAATATGTGTTATTCTCTAAATTTACCGGATGATCAACTACCTGGAATAGCTATAGCAGGAATGTTGCCGAATATCAGGGAGAAGTTGTTCGGTTTAGAGTTTGATGATCTTGGCCAACTTGCACAGCGTTTAGCAGCTATGAGTAATCAAGCCCAAGGATTCAGGAGAGATAATCGCTTTCAGAAAAACAATGCCACTAATGAGGTGTATCAAGGCTTTTTGGATGAAGCGACTGAGTATATTGATGAAGATGAAATAGCTGCAGCTGAGTTAAATTGGGCAAAGGAACCCACTCAAGTTAGTCAACGTTGGTTGAAACAACAAAAGGGAACCTATGATTTTGATGTTACTAAAGCAGACAGACTTTTTGCATTGTTGATAAAGGAAGGACGCATCAAGCTGCCAGAAGGACATCCTATGCTACGTCCTGAAGGAGTGAAAGACAAAAAGTATTGTGGTTTCCATAACACTAATTCTCACTCTATCAATGATTGCCGAGTGTTCAGGATACGAATCCAGAAAGCTATCCAAGAGGGACATTTGAGGTTTGATGGCAAGATGAAAATTGATGATCAGCCTTTTCCACGAAAGATGATTTCTTTCTCTGTGAATACGGTCTCTGCCAATGATCTCAAAGGTAAAGGCAAGGTGAAGGTGTTGACTTCTGATAGAGCAAAGGAAAGTGGTGCTGTTGACCCAGATCGGCAAGTCACCAGTAGAGAGCTGCAGCAACGAGTTCGGTTTCAGAATAGCCGAACCGAGAAAGGTCAAACTTCTAAACCCAGAGTTACATCACGTATTTTACTAAACAAGTGGCAGAGGGAACAAGAGAAGGAATACTGTAAGAAGCAATGGTTTATGGAAGAATGCCGGAGGTATGAGGAAAAAGTATACCGAAAGGAGCAAGAAGAATACATGACAGAACAGGAGCAGTCTCATTGGGGTTGTTCGTTCTTTAGGCATTGTTGGAATGAAGGCTTGAGGTTGCCTGCAAGAAATAATTGTCCGGAGTGTAGTGCTCAGTACTCCGAGTATAGGCAATCTCGAGTCAACCGCCGTCCCGTCTATGAAAGACTTGGAACGAAGGTTCCTGAAGATGATCGGCGCTTAAAAATAGATGACTTTGAGAATCAGCAAAGGAAAAGAGTTGCAGGTTCATGTTGGATGCATGATAGAGTGCATGATGAAGAAGCTGACTTCTATAAATACGTATGGCAAAAAGGACAGTGGTGTCCTCCAGGCCTGAGGAAAAGTCAGAAAAGAAGAGTGCAACGGTTGAGGAATAGGGAGTTGGAACTGGAAGTTACCGAAACAAAGCAGATATGGCGTCCTAAAAAGAAGCCTGATGGATGTGGTCCTTCGGCTAATGCTTGCATGGCTTTCTTCCTCCCATCAGAGTTTATAGCTCCCGAAAGCCAAGATGTCCAAGAAGAGGTGTACTCTGATTTTGATGAAAGTGAATGTCAGGATTTGATGGCCCAGCTTGTATTAACACAGCAAGCTGTTTTTGACAAACCAATCAAGAATCGTCACTTGAGACCACTCTATTTAAAAGGATATGTCAATGGCAAGCCTTTGACCAAGATGTTTGTTGATGGAGGGGCTGCTATCAATATCATGCCTTATACTACCTTCAGGAAACTTGGGATGACTAATGAAGAATTGTTGAAAACTGACATGGTGCTTAGGGACTTTGCTGGCAATCCTTCCGATACCCGAGGTGCTATCCATGTCGAGCTGACTATTGGATCAAAAACTCTGATTACTACCTTTTTTGTCATTGATGGCAAGGGGGCATATAGTCTACTCTTGGGCAGAGATTGGATCCATGCTAATTGCTGCATTCCTTCAACCATGCATCAAATTCTCATTCAATGGATTGGAGATGATGTTGAAATTGTACATGCTGATGATTCGGTAAGTGTTGCTGCCACAGAGTCTACCTACTGGGAATATGAAGGCGTTGATTGTTTCTCCGGAAAAGTGTGGAAAGAAGGTCCTGTAAATGTTTTCAGCGAAGGCCAACAGCCGATCCAAGCAGTCGGCTCTCATAGTAATTTTTAATGGGAAATCCTGTCGATGGCAACAAAGGAAAGTTGGGACGTGGTTTTATGTCGGCTGATAAATTGGAAGAAATTGATGTTGGTGATGATTCTAAGCCAAGGCCGATGTATATTAGTGCGAAGTTAGACCCAGAATATAAATCAAAGTTGATAAATCTGTTGAAGGAGTTTAAAGATTGTTTTGCTTGGGATTACACAGAAATGCCTGGATTGGATCGTTCCATTGTTGAGCATCGATTACCCATTAAACCTGGATTTCATCCTTACAAACAACCTCCACGGAAGATATACAAAGAGGAGGTATTGGCCGATGTAAAGAAGGAAGTTGAAAGATTAATAGAAGCAAACTTTATTCGGCCATGCAAGTATGCAGAGTGGATTTCAAATATAGTACCGGTATACAAGAAAAATGGAAAAATGAGAGTTTGTATAGATTTCAGAAATCTTAATAAGGCAACTCCCATGGATGGTTACCCAATGCCAGTTGCCGATTTACTAGTAGATGCATCGGCAGGATATGAAGTCATTAGTTTTATGGATGGTAATGCTGGCTATAATCAAATTTTTATGGCAATAGAAGATATTTCAAAAACAGCTTTCAGATGTCCTGGTCATATTGGTTTGTTTGAATGGATAGTCATGACGTTTGGATTAAAGAATGCCGGTGCAACTTATCAAAGAGCTATGAATTATATTTTTCATGAGCTGATCGGCAAGATTGTAGAAATATACATCGATGATGTAGTAGTCAAGTCTAGAAATCATGAAAGACATTTAGCCGATTTAAGAAAAACTCTGGAGTGCACAAGAAAGCATGGTTTGAAGATGAATCCAAACAAATGTGCCTTTGGAGTTTCGGCTGGTGAGTTTTTGGGATTTTTAGTTCATAAAGGGGGAATTGAAGTTGGGAAAAAGAGCATGGAAGCAATAGACAAAGTTGTGCCGCCAACTAATCTCACAGAATTACAATCATTGTTAGGCAAAATCAACTTTGTAAGAAGATTCATATCCAATCTATCAGAGAGAGTTTTACCTTTTTCTCCGTTATTAAAGCTCAAGAAGGATCAAAAATTTGTATGGGGCGACGTGCAACAAAAGGCTTTTGATGAGATCAAGCAATATATGAAGGCACCACCTGTGCTGGTACCTCCACAACTTGACAAGCCTTTTAAGTTGTATGTGGCGGCCGATAGCCTAACGATAGGATCGGCCCTTATGCAAGAGTTTGAAGGAAAAGAAAGAGTCATAGCTTATCTTAGCCGAAAGCTGTTAGACCCGGAAACAAGGTATTCGGCTGCAGGAAAACTTTGCTTATGTGTATATTACTCATGTACCAAATCTCGGCACTATTTGTTGAATTCCGAATGCGTGGTGGTTTCTAGTTTTGATGTAATCAAACATATGCTATCAATGCCGATTTTGAATGGAAGAATTGGCAAATGGATTTTAGCGTTGTCGGAATTTAATTTAAGATATGAATCGGCAAAGGCGGTAAAGGGTCAAATTATTGCCGATTTTATTACCCAACATCGGGATCTTTCTGTTGAGGCGATAAGCATTGTGCCTTGGGCCTTGTTCTTCGATGGATCATCTTGTAGCAAAGGTGGTGGTGCTGGTATTCTTTTGATTTCCCCACAAGGAAAAACTTTTGAGTATGCAGTCCCTATTGAATTTCGTGTTACTAATAACTCAGGCAGAGTATGAAGCATTGCTTAGAGGGCTTCGGCTTCTTATAGAAGTAAAGGCCGATGCTAGTTGAAATCTTTGGGGATTCTGAGTTGGTGATTAATCAACTGAATGGTCAGTATGAATGCAAGAACAATGTATTAAGAGAATATTATGAGGAGTGTAGAGAACTTTTGAAGAATTTTCTGGTAGTGACCTTGCATCATATCCCTAGAGAGTGCAATGAAGAAGCAAATAAGTTAGCTCAAGCTGCTTCTGGATATCGAGAGAGTCGGGAAGTTTTTGCTATGGAAGAAGATGTTTTAAATACTGATCAAGTAGATGGTGATTGGAGATACGAAGTTACCAATTATCTGAAAGATCCATCTCAAAAGGTTTCCCGAAAACTCAGGTACAAAGCTCTAAAATTTGTGTTTCTTGATGATCAGTTATATTACAAGTCCATCGATGGAATATTGCTCAAATGTTTAAGTCAAGAAGAGGCCAAGAAAGTGATGTATGAAGTTCACGAAGGATTGTGTGGTGCACATCAGTCAGCTTATCGGATGAAGTGGATAATTAGAAGAACTGGTTATTTTTGGCCAACTATGTTGGAAGATTGTTTTGAATATTACAAAGGGTGTCACAATTGTCAAAAATTCGGCAATATTCAAAAAGTTCCAGCGTCTGCTATGAATCCTATAATCAAGCCTTGACCGTTCAGAGGATGGGGTATAGATTTAATTGGTCAGATCAATCCTCCTTCTATTAAGGGACACAAGTTTGTACTCTTGGCCACGGATTATTTCACCAAGTGGGTTGAAGCTATCCCGTTGAAGAAGGTAACGTCAGAGAATATGATCAGTTTTGTTAAGGAACATATAGTTCACAGATTCGGGATTCCTCAGACTATAACAACTGATCAAGGAACTCAGTTTACTTCTTCGGAATTCTGTGATTTTGCCAAAGATATGGGGATTAAATTGTATAATTCTTCTCCTTATTATGCACAAGCTAATGGACAGGCAGAAGCATCAAATAAGATTATGATTAAAATCATTCAGAAGAAGATTGATGAAAAACCAAGGAGATGGCACTTGGTTCTTAGTGAAGCACTGTGGGCTTACCGAATGGCTTGTCATGGATCCACTCAAACGTCTCCCTATGAACTGGTTTATGGGCATCATGCCGTACTACCATGGGAATTACGGTCAGATTCGAGGCGAATTGTGTTACAGAAGGAATTGGCAGAAGAAGACTAAGAATCTGATGACGGATGAATTGGAAGATTTACATTTGATTCGTCTCAAGGCATTAGAAAATATTGAGAAAAATAAAATGCGCGTTGCCAAGTATTATAACAAAAGGGTTAGGCTGAAGCAATTCGCAAAAGGAGATTTGGTTTGGAAAACTATATTGCCAGTTGGAACAAAGGATAGAGCGTTCGGCAAATGGTCTCCAAATTGGGAAGGTCCTTTCCGAATTGTAGAATGTGTACCTGGCAATGCATACATATTAAAGACTTTATTTGGAGAGGAGTTTACCAGAGCTATTAATGGAAGATTTCTTAAGAGATACTACCCCAGTGTTGAGGTTGGTTCATGAATGTAAATCAGAAAAACCGACAAAGAGAAAATCGCCTTTGGCCTAAAAATCAGATACAAGATTGAGAACAGCCGATATCGTTTATATCGCCTTTAGCACAAAATAGCCGATGCAGTTTGCATCGCCTCTAGCACAAGAATGTTTATCCAAAACTGGGTTGTTTTCAGCATTTTTCTGACAGTCGCAAGTGGAAAGAGTCAAAGAAGTAAATATTATTCTAAAGGACGAGATTATTTATAAAAGTTCATCCTAATACAAACTACTCCTCAAATAACTTGTTGAGGATGGACTGGGGGTTTGTGATTTCAGCAAGGGCAGCGGCATGATCATCGTAGGCCTCCAGACGTTCATCAATGTCGTCGATCTCGTCCGGGCGTCCTCCAACGAAGCCAACTGGCTGGGAGGAGTAGTCCTCGTTGGTTTGGGAGGTCATTGCCGCCAGCCCGAGAGAAGCGCCGAGGTGCACACCTTGGATGACGGCCTGATCAATGCGGCCGTCCACAGCATCAAGGCGTGCTTCGGATGTCTCCCCCTGGGCATTCACCTTGTCGGCAATCTTGTTCGCCGCCACCTTCAAGCGGTCATTCTCCGCGGAAAGAGCTGGGCAGAAAAGAAGAAATGGGTCGGCAAGCAAAGGAAGTCAGGATGGTAAAACTAAATGAAGATATCAAACCGGTGATGGCGTCGCAGAATTGCTTCCGCTGGTCCTCCCATTCGGCTTGATCGATGCCGAACTTCTTGGAGACGTCGCCTAGCTCCTCCCAGGCTTCGTCCCTCTCCTGGCGAAACTTGAGCGCCTCCTCGTGAGAGTATGGATGGTGTGCATCTGCTGGTTCTGCCGAACCCCAAGGATTGGAATGGTAAGAGCTTGAAGAGCTGGAAGACCCAGAGGAGCCGGATGATGGAGTTCCCGGTTGAGCTGCCGTCACCGGAGGTAGGAGATGGTATTGGCTGGAGCTGATGACCCTTATCCTGATGAATGAGGAAAGAAAAATCGAAGTTAAGAGATGAACAAGGAAATTGCGAAGGGGGCAAAGAGCCGAATCATACCCACGACGCCGGCAGCGCGATGCTCTGCTTCCTTCAGCCTCTCCGTCGGCAGGACGCTTGCCACGGTTGCCACTGTTCGTCATTTGCTTTGATGGAGGTTAGGGTTTTCTTCTGGAATGAATCAAACGAAGGAAGTGGAGGAGACGGATGTGAGAACGCTGAGGCGAAGATAGCGATGAAGGCTAACGGAAGGGTCTATTTATAAGCCGGAGCGAAGGATCGTGGCGAATTCCACGGGGTTGTGGGGCGAGAATCCCGAACGGCGGAGTAGGTTTTTTCCCTTTCGGTTGGGCCGTTACTGGACTGGGCCAGGCATGGTTTAAGTCGAACGTCGCTTGAATATCTCCCTGGTTTGTTGGAGCCAACATTGTTCGGTTATACCCTCACAATGTTTGAATTGGATTCGTTCGGCTATCAGAAGAATGGAGACAATCGGCTACATTCTAATTGAGTAATTTAAGGGAAAGGGGCCGATTGCTTTCGAATGAATAAAAATAAATGAACATAAAGATGGTTAATCAAGGGGGAGAAGATATCACACTTAAGTTTATTACAAATCCAATGTCTACTGGTTCAGAAGATGATTAATTGCCTCTATAGCCTCAGTCCTGATTCGGCTAACATTATCTAGCACTTTTTGATCTTCATCTTCAGAACTCTGGATGCTGGATAGCTTAGTCTTGATCTGCTGATCTTCTTTGATGGTCGAAGCTATCTTTAGTGAAGCTGCTTCTATGTTCTTCGGCAAATTAGTTATATGGGCCCTGTGAGACTGAATTTTGGCATTCAGTTCGGCTAGTTGAGCTTCTAGTCTGTTTTTTTCATCCTCCATAGCTTTCAGTTCAGGCTCCAAGGTTGCCAAGGAGTTTCTCGTAGTCTAGATATGAGAGTGAAGATCTTTAATCTCCAGCTTTTTCAAAGATCTATCCTTCTACAGAGCAGTCCTCGAAGATATATTTTTGGTTGCCCTTCTCACCATAGCAAAATGGTCATCAAGATGGGCTGCAGACTCTAGGGGAGCCTTGAGAGCAGAGGGGATATCTTGATCAATGAGTTCAAGGAGGTCTTTTATCTGGTCTGCATCCTGAACCAGGCTGATGGTATCCTTGTTTAGCAGAATGATCACCTCTTTTAGCCGGGCCTGATTTTCCAGCGATAAGGTTTGATGGGAAGTAATCTCTTCACCTTTTTCAATGATGTAATCCTCAATAGAGAAGGAGTAACTGGTGGTCAGTTTAGCGATGTTCTTCTAAAGAAAAGAAAAGAAAAAAGGTGTTAGCCGATTGGGTTATTTTGCTAAAATATAGTGTAAAACAAAGGATTACCTGCTGAGATGATTGATCATCAGGATGAGTTATACCCTGGCTTGCTGGGGAACTTGGCTAGAGATTCAGAGGGGACAGGTTTGGAGCTTGATCAGGAGAGGTTTCCCTTGCCAGTTCATCTAAGATTTCATCTATTTTCAGTGAAGTAAATGATAATGAGCATAAGAGAATAGATGTTATTAAAAAGAAAGAAAAGGAGAATTGGTTGAACAATGTTACCTGTAGTCTCATCAGGTTTATGAGCCTTTGAACCTTCAGCCTCATGAGTCTCTGAAATTTCTCTATCATGAATTTCTTCATCTTCAGTAGGAACTTCAGGGGTTGGTTCTGCAGGCGCTGAGGTATTGCCCAGTGTGGGAATTTCGACTTGTGGCTGCAATGGAAGTAATGAATATAAAGGTAGTCAGGCTTACTGCTAAGTGAAATTGTTGACCTGATAAGAAAAATAAAAGATTCATGCCTTAAGAGATAATCTGGCTTTCTTGGTCCTTGGTTTTTTGGGTAAGAGAAAACTTTCAGGTGTTTTCCTTTTGCTTTTTCCTCTTGAAGATGCAGCAGCTGAAGTAGCAGGAGTTCTCATGAGTGCCTTTAGAGGTGCTAAATCCAAAGTTGCAGAAGTTTTCATGAATTCCTTTAAGTTTGGAGCATCAAACCCCAGGGCAGGCTTGGGACCAGCCTGAATAGTACTAGATTGCTTTGGTTGGGGGAGTAAACTCAAGATCCTGTGCATGACCAGATGTTAAAATAAGAAGTGGATTCAAGAACAAGAAATGATGGGCATAATAAAATTACCTCACTATCAGAAGCAAAATCGGGTTGCAAGTTTTTGCATAAAGAATGAACTGATATATTGAAGATATGAGCATGCCATTCTTGCCACCAAGAAACAAAGAAGGGATGAGCAACATCTATTAGCCCAAATGGAGATGGTTCGTATATTGGCAATTCCCATCCTAATTCAAAGACCTTCTTGGCTTCCATTCCTTCTGTTATTACTTCCCTTGACTTTATGATTGTTGAGAAGAGGAATTTTGGAGGCAGTTGGCCACATCCTAATTGTCTGGCCACCATGTTTGGATAATAGAATTCATAGGTGGATTGTACTAATCTCCCATGATGAAATTCGGCTGGCAAAGTGCAAGGTTTGATAAAGGAGTTGAAAATCTCTGTGGATTCTTGGCCTGAACAACCAATTTCATAGCTAAACTTGCAGAGCAAAGTCAGATCTTCATTTTCTCTGTAAGGAAACCAGAGCACATTGCCGAATCCTTTGAAAAATAGCTTGAAGAAATGACCAATGTCTATATCAATGCTTATAGATGCTGCTGCTTCCCCATAAGTCTGACAAGCCTTAACCTTTGCTGTGCTGCCTTCAGCATAGTTAACTGAGGGGAAACTTAGGTTGAAGAGGCTCATAGGGGTTATCTGATGCATATATAGTTGGAGCCACATTTGAATTAGCCACCAGGGACCATTCACACAAGAAATTTCTCCACCTTGGCGCATCTGAAGGGTGATCTGATGCATCATATGATAAGCAGACCCTAAGAGATATTTGCCTAGTGAGATCTGAGTGCCTGCAGCTAAGTCTTCAGCCATTACCATGTGATTCAGGGTTGGTTCATTGGATTTTCCACAGAAGATGAATCTGCATAGCCACATATTCATGAAGGCTTTCAACTCTTTGTCAGAGACGGCGCCAGATGCATTCATGTAGTTCTGAATATGTCTGACCCATCCACATCCAGAGCTGACGGCTCTTTGGTTACTTTTGCTCTTGTATTTGTAGGGATATACTGGCAATGACACATTCAAAGCCAGTCATCATGAATACGTCGGCTAGAGTGATGGTCATAATACCATGACCAAAGATAAAGGCATTGATGGCGTCAGACCAAAAATGAGAAGCTGCTATCAGAAGGGAATCATTCCTGGGTGTCTCTGCTAAAGATAATTCTAGACAATGACTGATGTCCTGACTTTCCCAGTGGCTGCTGCTTTTCTCCAGCATTCTCCTGTACCAGTTACGCCATCCGATGATTGGGGGAAATGGCCAATTTTTGAACGTGTTTGGCCATCGGTTTGACGAGGTAATCCCAGACTTGAAAGGAATTCTTTGGGTTTCCTTCTCAATAATTTCAGAAGCGTTAGGATTTCCCATTGGGCCGAGGAAATAGGAGTCGGGGTTGGCAGCATAGGGGATCAAAATCTGGCTCTTGTATTCCTTTAGAAGACGATTGAAATCAGAGGGGAGTAAATCAGAAGAAGAGCAGGAGGATAAGATGAAAGTTGCCGAATATAAGTAAAGTTTACCTCTGGGATTTCATCTTGGGTCGCCATTGAAGATTTGAAGGAGGTCCGAAGTTGCACTGAAAGCTTGAATTTTTGGGCAGCGGCTGCGGTTTTGAACGGTGATGACCTAGGAGGATGAAAGAGCTTGTGGTCAATTTCAGAATAAAACAACTTTTATCCCGAAATTGAGGGGGCATGTGTTAACACTAGATTTTGGTCGATTCTGGAAGATGACAGGTAGACCCACATGCGGGAAGAAGGGTGTTCGGCAAACAACACAAGCGGTCGGCTAAATGCTTGTGCGGTCGATTACTCTGGAAGGCGGTAACTCCATTCGGGAAAACAGAAGATGGCAGGCAAGACCGATCGGAAAGATGAGAGTTGTATTAATAAAGGAATCTATAAGTTTAGGGTAAGGAATCGTAAGTTTCCAAGTTTGTTTAGAAGTTCCTTTGTAAATCGTAGTCCTTTAGGACTCACATTTTGTCTAGGGTATAAATGTTGACCCTCGACCATTGTAATAAGTGTACACAACCAAATCAATACAACTGGCCCCTGTGCCAACTTTCGAGTCCTTTTGTCGTGTCGTCGAGTTCTTCGAAGAGGAATCATCGATCCGTCGACCTCCGTAAGTTCCGACAACCTTGTTATCATGTTTAGTATCATGCGGTGGATTTAGACGTGATGCAAGTAGTCTTGTTTATTTTCAATGGTCGTGCGGCGGATCTTTGCTTGACAATCAAGAAGTCTTCGCTTATGCTTTGTTTATGAGTAAATACCGTGCGGCAGGCGTTTGCTCAATATGCTTAGTGAAAGCGAGATAGTTATCGGCTCTATATTAGATATGGCAAATCTAAATAGATTCATTAAGTTATCTAGTGTTGCATTGTTTAAACCTTTCATATATTTGTAACACACTTCTGCCCAATCTAGATTGATATTGTTCGGCCTTATCTCTTTCGTGGTTTTATTCGTGCTTCAACGATCATTGCTAAATAGATAACATGCTCATAATGGCTGAATTGCTTTAATCTAGATTGTTACATGTTGCGGGTTCATGCATGTTAATCACGTTTAAGCTCTAACGAAACTAGGTGTCGTGCGGCAGATGCAGGTTTTGGTTTAGTTTAATCATTTTTATTTGTACGTTCCTTCTTCGTGGACCCCAATTCGGCTGGATTGCCGAGCTTGGTTATGCATTAACTCATAATTAATTTCACTTGTTCAAACATGTCTTCCCATGCACATGCATTCGGCAATTAGGTCTTTACATGCATTCACCTTACGGTTAGCCGAATGGTTTATAAACTTGTTGGCAGACAGCTCTCTATAACTGTATGTCGTTGTAAGTGGCTTCAGGGCCGTATATGTGGAACTGTCCAATATTACTCGACATGTTCCGGTTTGACATTTAATTGTTTTATCCCTTGTTAGTTTTCAGGTCAAACTGACTGGCACGCTTCCGGATCGAGAAACACCCAGGAACCCGATTGAAGCTACGCTTTTCGGCTTGCTGTGTGTGAGGCACAGTGCGTCACATTTTGTGTCAACAATATGAAAGCAGCCCAGTCAAGACAAAAGAGTTATGCTGATAAAAGAAGAAGACCACTGACTTTTGAAGTGGGAGACTATGTATACTTAAAAGTGTCACCCATGAAAGGAGTACAGAGATTTGGGGTGAAAAGAAAGCTTGCGCCTAGATATGTAGGGCCATACAAGATTACTGAACAGAAAGGGAATGTCGCTTATAAGTTACAACTTCCACCAGTGTCATAGAACCGACCAATTTATAAGAACACAAGTACAATGGCGGCCCACAAGCGGTCGCTGCTGTCATACTTGAGCCCATATAAACCCGGTAGTCTGTCGAGTACCACGACGGGTCTCGATAAACGATCCACAAACAACCAAGATCGTACATGATTCAACATACATGTCACATATTATATAAAGTTCGCAGATACATTTCCATCATTAAAGTATGAAATAGAGTTATTACAAACCGAGTTTGATAAATAAAAGCGGAAGCAAATTAAGTTGGAAAGTAGAGTTTCCAACATAGTGTGATATAGTGCCAATCATACGATCACAGTCCACAAAAGCATATAGAAGATTTAATAAAGAAGCCTACCCAAGGCTTACTCCTCATCCACAGTGGGATAGATGCAACTCTTGCAATAACCATGATACATAGTGCCATATGCAATAATGGGAAAATAAAACCCTGAGTACGAGAAGGTACTCAGCTAGACTTACCCGTCATAAACCAGAAATAAATGACTCCAAGGATTATGCAAGGCTGTATGAGTGGAGATAGCTTGACAACATTTTGCATAAAGGCAATTAACTTAGTTGTATAATTTGGATTCCTTTATCAAGTTAATTATAACTATCCATTTCTAGATTAGCAACTATCATGTGCCAAACATGTGGTATATCAATTTAAAAGCATACAATAGTAACCATAGCAGGTATTGTAATTCCATATTCATTCGAACCATCATGTTCCATAACACAGTTACTACGATGTTGGGACTAGCCAAGTTTCTCACTATCCAGGAGATGACGGCGATTCGAATCGATTTCAACCAGCTGGGAATTTATTCCTAACACAAACCTAGGCATACCGCGCGAAGGCAGCCTTAGGTCACCTTTGGTACAACTCAGGTCCACATTTCGAGGGTCTGTACTGCGCCGCACAATCTGGGACACCAGATGCCAGGACGTTCAGGCCTAGCCTTCCCTTGGGCTCAGTCTGATCATCCCCCAAAAGGAGCGCACAACAGAACGGGTCCTGGCCTGAGTTGAGCTACTCGGCTTCACGGTCGAAACGAGTTATCCAGCCAGCTAAGTGAGAGGCATGCGTTCAATCTTGTTAGAAGCACCAACAACGGTACGGTCCTTAATCGACACAGACGGGGATAGATTCACACCCAAGACCTCCATGTCTTGTTGCTTCTCTATCGACATCCCACCCGGTCTCGATTTTCTTTTACCCTATGGTTCTGTTCCATGATAGCAAATATAGCCAACCGTACTCTGGTATCCACCTATATCTTGTAGGTGATAGGACATCACCCGACTTCTACCGGTCTAAGCATGGCTAAGCTTATATTCGATCCTGGACCTATACCGGTTAAAGGTGTAATATCTGGACAAGGAATGTATATGCATTAAGTGGTTCCATTCAACTCTTATAACCTAATGCATCAATCATAAGTACTTAAGTAATCATTTGTAAAATACTGGGAGACTTAGAATGCTCCAGGGCTTGCCTCGCAGAAAGGAAGTGGGGCGGTGGTCAGGGCACTCTAGAGGCTCTTCAGGATTCTGCTCCATGCCTTTAGGAGCTATGACTTAAGGATTCTCTGGCTGGTCCCCTTCCTCTACCTTGTCGAATTCCAGCAACGTTATTTCTTCCTCCGATCCTAGATGCATGAATATGGTATAAGGTATTGCGAATGCATACATGCTGTACAAGTATAGCATGATGACACATGATGAATGCATTCATATAAGTATTCATAACAGCATGGTGTTAACAAGTGCATCATGTTTATTGAGTAGGTGCATATCTCTTCTCGATTATTTAATTAACTACTTCCACAATGCATCTACTATATCACAAAACAGCAGCTACTTGTTTTACTCATAACTGGAGTTCTACTAATCCAAATGCAGTGTTCCTAGACTTTCTGGAAAGCTTATCAATTTATCTACAACTTTGTTATTAACCATTTTTACAGCAAACATCATTCTTATTATGCAACTTATCAAACTACAGAACCTATCCGGAATCCTTTTAAATTTGTATTTTAAAGCAACAATACTTCTACTTCATGTAATCACTCAAAGTTTGACAACATAAAGCCTACCAACAGTTTAAGCATACCAAATACATTCAAGACACTATAATGGTGAAGCCCAAACTATTTATTTAAATGCCTTTATTATTTTATTTAGATATTTAGGTTAAATAATAAACATATACCAGATGTCCTTCATAAATTCTCAAAAATTTACAGTGCTTTACTAAGGTTACTAAAAGACTACTGTAAAAGTTTCATGCTATTTTATACAACAAAACATTCTATACAAAAATGACAAGACAGAAAAGCTTAAAGTAGCATAAATAGAAAACCCTAGTGAAAAGTGTCAAGCAATAGATTTCCTATTTTTCTTATCATCCTTATGGTACTAGGATTACCCCTAACAAATTTCATAAATTTTGGATTCATAATTAATTTATAAAAATTCATACAAAGAATAACTAGTTATAAAAGAAAAATCTATAACTATAATTCTACACATGCACTGATCCTCAAATTTTTACCAGAGCTCATACATGACAAGAATAGCTTACCACAAAAATTTCATAATTTTTTGAGCACAGGAACTCTAGATATAAAATAAACAAGTTTACATGCATTCAAAAACACATTTCAAATCTCCATTTAAATCTTCCAAAAATTCTACTATAAGTGTCAAGACTATATTTTTCCTAAATACTACACTTCCTAAGGAACATAACCAAATTTATTTCATAATTTGTTAAGCTACCAAACTAGAGATATAAAAATTCACAAAACACACGAAATTTGAATTCAAAATGAACTAGCTTTCAATACAGCTGTCGCTGACCGGTGGGACCCGCTGACAGGGGACCCCACACGTCATTGAGACAAGAACAGAGCAGGCGGCGCTACGCTACTGGCGTGGCCAGAGCTCACCGACGGCGAACTCGCCGGCGGTGACATCATCACACGGTGATCTACTCGACCTAGCGCACCTATTGCACTACTTGGTGGGACCTCTCATCAGAGCTATCGACTACGGCTGGCATCAATGGCGGGGCGGAGGTGCGGGTTGACGGCGTTACACCGGAGGAAGCCACGATGACTCGACCCAGGGCTCGGACGAGCTTAACTGAGCTACGAGGAACCTATCTAGCGCTCTATTGTGGCCTGCAGTGGTCGGGTTAGGTCTGACCACGGCGATGGAGGTGGCGGCGGAGCTCCGGTGAGCTCGTGCATGGCGCTGTGGCTTACCGAGCTTTATCAGCGGGCACTGGGAGAAACAGTGGGGTGCTGGGGAGGCGGATGGTGCTGTTGTGGTGATGGAGAAGCGGCTAGGCCAGCCGATGACTAGCAACGGTGATGGTGGTGAGCGGCGCTGCTGTTGCGGGCGCTACCAGCTGATGAAGGAGAAGGCGAAATGCGAAAATGGAGGCGCGGCTAAGTGCGAGCGGTAGCTGGGGTGATAATGCGTGCACTGCCCTGCCTTGGCCACACGCGGTGGGGCTCCGACGACGCACGGCGTCCGCTGGCCACCACGCGGCGCGTGGACTCTACTCCGGTCGGCCACCGAAGACAGCAATGCAGTTCGTTAGTTAAGCAAATGGACATGCCTATCAGCGCGAATTAACGATGATTTTTCTACCAAACTGTAGCTCCATCGTGCAATCGACCTAAACAAAATTTGTAGACCCATGTACCAGCTTCAATTATTCTTAAAGGATCATGCTCTAATTCGCAACCAAAATCAAGTTATATCATCCCTAATGTCAGCCCGTCAGTCGGTCAGTGAACCAAGACTTAGAAAATTTTGTTAAGTGTTGAAATGTTGATTTTGCTGATTCTTGTAAGACCAATTCAAGCATGTTAGAAGCTAAATCAGTCAATGACCCAAAAATAAAAGTTGCTCCTTATGTCAAATACTACAACTTTGCTTTAGTGACCACCTCTATGCAAGGTCTCTAACACCTAGTTCAAACTTGGTCAAACCTGTCACATTTAAATGATGATACACTTCAAATCATGGCTTAATGACCTAATTACCCCTAACCATGAATATCAAAGTTGTTCATAATGATACTCTAAATATGTTTAAGCAATTTGCAAGGTCATTCAATCATTTCAGGTATTAGTCACACATAGGGCTATCCAGGTCAACACATGTAACATTACTTAAGTGCTTGATCATGAAAGGTGACCTTCATGAACAAGGTTCCATTTGTTAACCTAAGTGTAGCTAAGGTGTTTTAGTGACTAACATTACCCACTTGCATTCATTTACACATGATCATATGCATATATTCCAAGAAACACAAGATAACAAGCAATGTTTCATATGTTTCGATCAAATGTTTCAATTGTAAATGATGGTTTATGAATGCGTGATGCTCATGCTCATGTTATGCAAGTCAAGTTATGCAAGGCTAACACCCGAGGTGTTACAACCAGAGATGAGTGCAATATTCGATGTCTTCTTCCATGTTTCTCAGTTGAAGAGATGTCTTCGTATACCTAAGGAAGCCATTGCACCCACCAACATTGAACTCCAATCGGATTTGACCTATGAAGAGAAACCAATCCAAGTGTTAGAAGAGATGGAAAGAGTAACCTGGAGTAAGGTCATTAAGTTCTACAAGGTGGTGTGGAATAATCACAGTGAATAAGAGGATTATTTACGTGAGGTTTATCCCGCCTTTGTCAAAGAATGGTAGGTCTTGCAAATCTTGGGACGAGATTTTTATAAGGGGGAGGGGCTGTAACACCCTAGGTGTTAGGCTTGCATAATTTGACTTGCATTGCATGAGCATAATCATCAAGCATTCATATATAAGCTTTTACATATGAAACATACAACTGAAACATGTGAAACATGCCTTGTTATTTTATGTTTCCTTTGTGTATGCTTATGTTCATGTGTGAATAAGTGTAAATGGTTGATGTTGGTCACTAAAGCACCTTAGCTACACTTAGGATGACTAATGGAACAATGTTCATGAAGATCACTTTGTCTACTTAAGCTCCTAAGTGATGCTATGCATGTTGAACTAGGAAGTATTATGTGTAACCAATGAATGAAATGCTTGTGTGACCTTAGGAATACCTTAAACATGTTTAGAATGTCACTATGAACAACTTTGGTATTCATGACTAAGGCTAGTTTGGTCTCTAAGTGATAGATATAGTGTAAGTCCTCATTTGAAAGTAGTATGTTTGACCTAGTTTGAACAATGTCATAGAGACTTTGCATGGATGTGTTCACTAAAGCAAAGTTGTAGTATTTGAGGAGAGCAAGAACTTTAATTTTTGGGTCATAGGCTAGTTTAGCTCCTAACATGCTTGAATTTAGCTCATAAGAATCAATGTTTCACTGTTTTTAGCACTTAGAAATTTTGCTAAGTCTTTTTGGAGTTTACAGTGTGACGTGCTCGAATTTGTGCCGATGTATCTCTCTAACAATTGAGAATTAGGCTTTGATTTCTAAAGAAGTTTTATAGCTGGTATATAGGTCTACAATTTTCGTTTTGTCGACGTGCACCAATTTGCCACCGTTTAGGAGATTGAATGGCTTGAACATTCCCTGCCAGGCTCACCATCAGGCACTGATGGCCGAACCGCATCGCGCCGTCATGGCCGACCATGGACTGAGGTTGGCCGCCACGTGGCCACCACTAGCCAACGCTGGGCCCTCACCACAGTGCGCTGGCGCCCGTTATTTGCGAAGCCGCATGCCCTCTCTCGCACTCACGCGCCCACTTTCTCCCTCTCCACTGCCTTCTCCCATGCTCGCCGCGGAACCACCGAATGTCGCTGAGCAACCAAGCAGCTCCACCGTCACCTAGTGCCCGCTCCACCACACCATTGCCACCTCCATCTCACAGCTAGCTTCACCGCATTCCCCTCTACCTCCTTGATGTGGTTGCAGCGCCGAACGAGCTACGGTGAGGGCGAAATCGCCATTCCTGTCCTCGCCGGAGAGCTCGGCTCCCATGGCCACCGCCACGGTGAGCTCACCGCTGCTTTTCTCGCGTGTGCATTACTTTTGATTCTTAGTGTTAGGCTTGGTTAGGGTGTAGACTAGCTAGTGGCATGACATTACCACATTTGGATGTCTCGCCGGTGTGAAACACGACGTGCAGCGCCGCTGCGCTCTCACTGCCGCACCACCGCGCACGTGGGCAGAGCTCGTCGGAGCACCTCGCCTAGCCTAGGTAGCCGCAATAGGGTCACGTCATCACCGCGGAGCTTGCGCGCCTCTCGCCTAGCCTCGTCGTGGCCTGTAATGGCTGGCATACTACAGCACCGCGCTGCCATTGCCGGCGACGAGGTGGCTCCTGTGCGTGCGTGCCTCCACCACCTAGGTCAATAGATGTGGCTTTGTGAGTAGGTCATGTTGGTGTAGTCAGTCTCGCCGGAGTGCTCACCGCTAGTGAGATAATGCCGGTCCACACTGGTCCTCTATTGTTGGCTCACTGACGAGCGGGCCCGACTCATGCAGGGCTAGTTCATTTATTTTAGATTTGAATGCAAACTTTGAAAATTCATAAGTTAAGTTCTAGATGTCCATTTTTGGTGAACCAAATTTTACTGTGTTCATATTGAAGTGTAGTGTTTTATAAACATATGAAATGTACAGTTTTTGGTATTTTTCAAGGTGATTAAAATGTATTTAGATAAATGCTTTTTGAATGTTTATAATCTTGTAAATTATATATCTTGAGCTAGAAAAGTGATAAAATTGTGATTCCAATTTTGTTGGTCTTGTGTTGACATGATATAGCTAGAAAAAATATTAATCTTGCATTAAACTAGATTGAAATATGATCTTTCTATTTATCTATTAATAAAGGGTATTTTCTGAGGAAATTTGTAGGGATAAAAATATGTAACATATTGATATGCAAATTTTTATACAGTAGTTTGACACTAATATTAAGCTAAGAAAAATATATAATCTTTTGTTTGACACTTTTCTATAGGGTTTACTATTTTCACTAAAGTAGGCCTTGCTAGCTTGTCATTTTTGGATAGGATTTTGTACATGTCCAAATGGTATGAAATTTTTATAGTGGTCTATTGTGAGCACTAGAAAACTACTGTAATTTTATGAGAATTTATTGTGCATATTTGTTGTATGTTTGTTATTTCCCCTAATTATTTAATTAAATTAATAAAGGCATTTAAGTAATTAAATTGTGATGGACCATGATGTTTTCTATGGTGCTTGTGATGCATAGTAACTGTTGATGTCCATAGTAAGGCATAGAAGCAATTGGGCGTGTGCAACTAATTAATTCTTACTTTATAATTCAAATAAGTTGGTCGCATATATAATTTCAGTTGTGTGGATGATTTCATGTTGATAATGGTATTTTCTGTAAAACTTGTTAATAAGAAAGTTGTAGATAACTCACTGATGTACCTTGTGTTAAATTTTCATAATCATAGGCGTTAGGGTTTAAGAGTTTTGGCTATTAGAAGTTTGCTGCCCTAATTGTTTGCTCTCAGGATAGAGTTGATTGACTGAATTATTTGACCTAGATAACTATTCAATCACCTTAAGAGTATTAAAAGGAAGTTGTAGACAATTTCATAAGCTTTCCAGAATGTCAACAATCATATTATTTCGATGTATATAACTCTGATTATGGTTAAAAAAGTAGCTGCTATTTTGGTAGTTCGGTAAATAAATGGCAGAAGTGTTTGCTTAAGTAATAGAGAAGAGATATGCACCTATTCAAGTAGAATAGAATGCACTTGTTATTATCTTAACACCATGCTGTTGAAAATACTTACAAGGATGCATTCATCATGTTTTATGATATTATACGTGTCGTGATACATGCATTCGCAATATCTTATTCTATGATCATGCATATAGGATCGACCGAGGAGATAACATTGCTGGAATTCAACAAAGAAGAGGAAGGGGATCAGCAGGGGACTCCTCAAGCCGCAGCTCCCGAAGAAGAGGAGCAGACTCTAGAAGAGCTTCCCGAGTGTCTAGATCACCGTCCCACCTCTTTTCTCAAAGGCAAGCCCCGAAGCATTATAAGTCTTCCAGTGTTTTAAAAAATACTACTGGAGTCCTTTATGATTGATGCATTAGGTTATAAGAGTTGACTGGAAACACTTATGCATGAAACTACCTTGTCCATATATATATACCTTTAACCCTATGTAGGTCCAGGATCGAATATATGCTTAGCCATTCTTAGACCGGTAGAAGTCGGGTGATTTCATGTCACCTGCGAGATATAGGTGGATATCGAAGCACGGTTGGCTATATTTGCTATCGTGGAAAAGAACCATGGGGTAATATAAATGGAGGCCGGACGGAGTCTATGTGTAGGTTGACTCATGTGATTCCGTCTGTGCTAATTGAGGATCGTACCGTTGTTGGCGCTTCTGACAAGATTGAACGCATGCCTATCACTTAGCTGGCCGGATAACTCATTCCGACCGTGAAGCTGAGTAGCTCAGCTCAAGCCAGGCCCTACTCTGTAAGAGTACGCACTCTAGATGGTAGTAAGGATGTGCGGGGAGCCAGCCATGAGCCCAAGGGCAGGGTAGTCCTGATCGTCCTAGCAGCTGGTCGTCCCTAATTGTGCGGCACTGGGCGAACCCATGAAATATGTACTTGAGTTATACCAAAGGTGACCTAAGGCTACCATGGCTGGTAGACCTAGGTTTGTGTTAGGAATAAATTCCCTGCTAGTTGAAATCGATTCGAATCGTCGTCTCTCCCTGATAGTGAGAAACTTGGCTAGTCCCAACATCATAGTAATTGTATTAAGGAATGTGATGGTTCAGATAAACATGGAATTACTACACCGGCTATGGTTACTATTGTATGCTCTTAAAATGATATACCACATGTTTGGCACAGGATAGTTGCTAATCTAGAGATGAATGGCTATAATTATCTTGATGACCGAAGTATAACTGTATAACTGAGTTAATCGCTTTTTATGCAAAAATGTTGTCAAGCTACCTCCACTTATAAAGCCTTGCATAATCCTTGGAGTCAATTTATTTCTGGTTTATGATGGGTAAGTCTAGCTGAGTACCTTCTCGTACTCAGGGTTTTATTCCCATTGTTGCAGATGGTACCGTCTATCACGGCTATTGCAAGAATTGCTTCTATCCCATCGTGGATGAGGAGTGAGCCTTGGACAGGCATCTTTCATAATCCTTCTATATGCTTTTGTGGATGGTGATTATGTGTTGGCACTATATTTGAACTATGTTAACAAATGCTAGTTTCGAACTTAATTTGCTTCCGCTAGTATCTATCGAAATTGGTTTGTAACAACTCTATTTCGTACTCTGATGAATGGATTGTAATTGTGAACTTTATGTAATATGTGATATGTATGTTAAATCATGTACGATCTTGGTTGTATGTGGATCGTTTATCGAGACCCGTCGTGGTACTCGACGGACTACCGGGTTTATATGGGCTCAAGTATGACAGTGCGATCGCTTGCGGGCTGCCATTGTACTTGTGCTCTTATAAATTGGTCGGTTCTGCGATAAAAGTATTATAGAAAACATTGCAAGAGAGACCGAAACTAAAAATATTTTATTTTTCTAAAATATGGCACGCTCTTACAAACGGGTCACATAGAACTTTTCATTCTATGTGATTCTTTTGTCAAAATTATTGGTGCACTGATGTACCGCCCATGCACATATTAATCCTAAGCCAACGGATGCATGCCGTGGATGTAGTCAGTTTGGCAGAAGAACCGATTGTGGAACGGCTATTTTCACATTTGGTTCTTGTTGCAAACCAACAATGCAAATAGTAGCATCTGTGCTTCATAATATGGAATCGACTGTACAAATTTATTTCCACCTTTTTTACAATCATCTCTCTCTCTCTCTCTCTCTCATACAAGAGATGCTTGTAAATGACTGTGCTCTGAATTTGACATGGCAATTTAAGACAAAACCGCGAACTCTCAGTTGGTTAGATTCGTTGTGGGGGAACCTACCCACCTGGATTCAACTCCCCATCTTAACATAGGTGCTCGTCTGGATTTATTCCAAGATTTAACGACGCTATTCTTTCGGTAGTAGGTGACGTGTAGAGCTATTCTTTTACCGGTATGAGACATGCATGCGCCTATGATGACTTCGTTCTCATCATAGGGGTAAAAAAAATGGATTTAACGGCATTATTCTTTCAGTAATAGGCGATGTGTGCGCGTCTACATTGACATTATCAATCTCGAGATTTTGTCGGTCTAACTCAGTTCTTTAGAGAGATGCTCATAAGGGTAATTTTTTTAAGACAAAACTGACTGTGTTCTATTTCTAAACCGACTACACAAGTTGGTTTGACTTCGTCAATCTTGAAATTTATTGGTCTAACTTAGTTTTTTGGAGGTGCTCATTAGGATAAAAAACTGATCGTTTTCTTTGTCTAAACCAACTGTATAAGTTGGTTCTGTAGTACCAGTAGAACATTGGCTTCGAAATTTCAGAGCTCCTAATTTAACAAAGCTCTAAGCAATTAATATATGTAATCATCGAACTAAAGTTTCGATGAAATTTAAGGCTGCAAGCAGAAGGGACGACCACAAACTTTAGTCAGTGGAGCAAAGGAACGAGTAGGGTTTTCTCTTAAGATGAGATAATAACAAGTAACAAGTAGACAAAAATGAAGAGATCACCAACTTGTATTTATGTCAGTTGTGGACTTAATATAATACACATACATATTTATGTCAGTTGTGGACTTGTGGATTTTGACAATCTTGTATTCATGTTGGTTAGGATGAAGCACATGTCGAGAAAAGACAACCGACGGGTCTGTAGGTAATGTAACTATCGAACGAACAAGATTATAGCATGAAAGTATTATAGAAAATGATTGCAAGAGACATATTAATTTTTTAAAAAGAGAGATTAACTCTGCTTTAAAGAAACAATGAGTAAGGGCTTGGATTGCCAAAGCAGAGACCACAGCCGAATTTCAGATATATATGTGGCCAGGATGTCGCGATTGACAATCTTGTGCACCTTCTCCTTGTACTGCTCGTCTTAATTAAGTACTAGGACACTACGTTTCTGCGGGTGCCTCATTTTCCTTTCACACGCAACATATCTAGAAATAGAGAGGATGTGCCCACAAGATAGCCCGCCACTGAAAACCAATTTCAAGAATAGTCGTATTGTGGACCATTCCTATAAATCTAGAGATTCTCAGAGACGGTCCTAAGTCCTACATACAAATCGGCCATAGAAATCGATTTTCATGACCCCTTTGTAAGAGCGTGCCATGTTTTAGAAAAATAAAATATTTATAGTTCCGGTCTCTCTATGAGTTGTGCTCTCAACCAAATAGAATGAAAAGTTTCATCCTCTGCATGAAAAAACAAAAACTAGCAAAAAGCCAAACATACACAAATTGAAACAGCCAAAGGTAGAAGACAACTATTCATGATTGGTGAAAATTTCTATGATCGTCATTTCCAACATATGGCACGCCATATAAATAATTGCCATGAGAATAAATTTATAATTTTTTATTAGATATGAAATCAAGCGAAGTCAGACTCTATATCAAAATCATAGAGCTTGGTGAGATTAAAAATTTTATAGTGGGTCCTAGAAATCTATTTCAAAGATACTTTGTAATGAGAAATTTCTAGTAGGGATTGTCTATCCCATTTAAATACGTTATTCTGTGAACCTTGCTTAGTTACGGTTATGAAAACCGTCCCTAAAAAATCGATACTAGCATGAAAATTGTTTATATATTAGTAGTAGAGTGGGACATAATGCCATGTCCTATTACCGGCACTCTCCGTCAAATAGTACTCGGAGATCGTACGTAGTCAACGAAAACAGTAGATTACATGGGACAGCAGTACGAGGTGTGATCCATGGGTGGCCATGTACACGGCTGTGAATGCATAGCTTAGTTAACTTCACATCCGTCGGCAGTATGTGCTACAGAAAATCAAGTGTATATGGCCTGAATGCCAAGACAGGCCCCATCGGCGCGTGGAGAGTTTGTCCATTGGGCCATGGGCAACAGAGAAGGTGGGAGCGCGGCACTGTTCACAGGGGCCCATGACCCGCAAATTCAACTGCCATCCCTAGCCTGCTCGTCGTTCTCGGCCTGCGGCCCAACGTTCCCACGGCATCCTTGTCGTCCTGGCCGTCAGAGCTTAGCTAACTTCACATCCGTCGGCAGTGTGTGCTAAAGAAAATCAAGTGTATATGGCCTGAATGGCTAGACAGGCCCCATCGGCGCGTGGAGAGTTTGTCGATTGGGCCATGGGCAACAGAGAATGTGGGAGCGCGGCAAACTGTTCACAGGGGCCCATGACCCGCAAATTCAACTGCCATCCCTAGCCTGCTCGTCGTTCTCGGCCTGTGGCCCAGCGTTCCCACGGCATTCTTGTGGTCCCAACCAATCACTCATGTTCACGAGTCCTGAACTGCTGATGTCCTCCCAACCACCAGTGGTTTGTGGGCGACGTCCTCCTAGGCGTTGGGTAAGCCGTAAGCATGATGTGTGGTGAGGAGTCCCCGCCGAGCACGATGCATGCTGAGCATTGGGTAAAAGCTCTAAGCACCGTACATACCGCCACCCAGAAGTAATGGCCAGCAAAAGAAGAGTAAGGCTAGGACAAAGAGATTCAGCTACAAGGTAGGGCCGAAGTAATTCTTCTCTAATGAACCAAAAAGTGAGTTTACGCTGGATTGATCCCGAATCACACATTAGCTAGGGCTAAATCGTCCGGGTTGCCACAGACCGAAGAACGCAACAAGAATCTCACACTCACGTGGTGAAGAACAAAGAGGTTTATGAGACCAGATCCGAACACCCATGTGGGTTTTTTTTCCTCGAAATTTCCAACGTCCGTCGCAACTTCCAACGTTGGAGCATTCTCCCGGGGGCGTAACGACTCCGAATTGAACGTTCCATATATATTTTGTGACTATCTCGACGAGAGTAACCCAATGGTAAAGTCCAATTAGCATTATGACAACCTCACAAAATGGACAATTTTAGTTGTCAATCGACATTGTATATTAGACAAATTTGTCCATGATAGATATGTCGTATTACCGGCACTCTCCGTCATATAGTAGTTGGACAATTTTAGTTGTCAATCGACATTGTATATTAGACAAATTTGCCCATGTTAGATATGTCGTATTACCATCGGCACTCTCCGTCGTATAGTAATCGGAGATCGTACGTAGTTAACGAAAACACAGTAGATCACGTGGACAGCATGGCAACAGTAAGAAGTGTAATCCATGGGTGATGCAAGGCTTAGCTACCGTCACATCCGTCGATAGCAAATGGATGAGCTTGTGTGGCCTTCCTCCTCCTCGCCGTCATCGGCCTGCGGCCCCACCGTTCCGGCAATCCGGCTGCATCCTTCTCTTGGCCGGTTAACCAAGAGCTCGAGCTCATGAGTCCTGAACTGCTGATGTGCTCCCCTGCGATGTCCCCATCCAATGGTTTGTGGGTGATGTGCTGGGCACTGCGTAAGCATATGATGCATGGTGCGGAGAGGCCCGGGCCAGGACCAGGACGATGATGGCGCCAACCTCCAACCGGCACCGCCACTCGCGGAGATGCAGCAGAAGTGCGGACGGAAGCCCGGCCCCAGGCCCCAACACGGCGACCGGCCACCGTGAGGCGGAGCGGCGGCAAGAGGGACAGGATCTCAACCGCTGCCGTGCCCATGATTTCCCGCAGATGCACGGGGCGTCCGGTGTCGCAGCTCGCAGCCGCCTACATGGCACCGACACCAGTGCAACAGGAATTTCCTGTGTGTCCAAGAAAAACACGACATGGATGTAATGAAACCCGTCAAAAATATCAATTCTGTTGATTACCCAGCAGGTAAATACTGTCAGGGACAAAGTGATAGAGAGAAAATATATTTGCTTGTCAACTTTACGACAGAAAGTTTTTTTCTGATGAATTTCCTGAGCAGCGGCGCACACGGAACTTCCACTGCACAATTTATTTACAAAAGTCAGAAACTGACAGGTTAAATAATATCATTGTCGAAGGAACCAACAGGAAAATACTTTTTACCGTGCGCTATCCTCTTTAAAAAATCTTTGATAACCGACAGGTTAAATAATTCTCGTGTGATCCTAAGGTTCGTATAGGGATATATTTTGCAACCGACAAAGTATCAAAAAAAATAATTTTCTAGCTCTAATTCCATTATTTTGCTTGTCAGTTGTCTCTTATTAATATATTCGATGTCAGTCTTTGCGCATGGGAAAAAATAACTAGAGGATTAGGTTATATGTCTTCTTTGTCAGCCGTGGTGCACAGAGAAAAATGTTTTAATATATAGATTACTAAGAAAAATATCACAAGCCCAATAATAAAAATGGGTTCAAGATTTGGATAATTCATCCATTCCACATAATAATACTTCAATAGAGCTATTACGTGCCATACTTCCTTAACCAAACGTGTCAATTTTATGGACACAACAAGAGTTCAAGATGTATAGTAATATAATTATTTTGGGTTCTAGGAAAATGATTATGCAAACAAAACTTAGTAAATACCAAATACTCAATCCATTCCAAATTATAAGACTTTTTGTCATTTGATATTCGCATTCTAGCATTCAAATTGGATAGGTAACCCACATGGCCACATTAATATTAATAAGCATATAAAGGTTCCACAACAGCCCCACAAACCATTCAATAACATAGGACATCCAACATAGGTTTTGCCTTCACAGATGCATCCAAAAACTCTTTGAGAACCTATCTGAGTGCCATCGGAGTGGGAGCCTTTGCTCCGACTGGTCTTCACCCGCTCGCTCCGTACATGGAGCAAACCCTAGCTGACATAGGCTATAGCATATGTTCCAATGCGAAGCATCGGTACAATCCAATGCTCACGAACCTCCTATGGTTGCTCTCTGAAAGCCATTGGAGTGGGAGCTATTGCTCCGATGCACTTCTCACTCCGATGCCCTATTCTTCAGTAAAACCTAGCTGAATCCCAGGGCACATAGTATATATTCCCTGATGACATGCATCCTGTAAATTCGATGCTGCCTCAACCACTCCATTCACTTCCATTTCAAGCACTTTTGTGAATGCGGTGGATTCCAATTGATCTTTGGGCCTCCTCAAAGCTACCTAGCTAGTGCTAAGTTTGATAAGTGTGCACCACACCTAAATCATTCGAGGTGTTGAGCACTAGAAAGTTCTTTGCTAGAACATCCAAGGTCTTCACTCAGATACAAAATGGAACTGTATTCAAGACTGTATGTTAAAGTAACTATGATGTGATCTTTTTACAAGAAACTAAGCGCTCTCACTTTGATCTTTTCTTTCACCGATAGTTCTGTCTGGTTATGTTTGGCTATTTTTAAATCTTTACCCTCCAATGGGGCTTCTAGTGGTTCTATCATCATATGGAAAAGTGCCTTTTTCTTGGCACTATTGTTTTTTTAAAACAACTTTGTTTCCTCAGTCCAATTTACCTCTCTTCACAACAATGCTACCTGGATCCTCACCAACATTTATGCACCCTACACACCTTTGGGAAAAAAGATTTCATTGAGTGGTTTAGAAATATTCAAATGCCAGATCTTGTTGTTTGGCTAGTTGTTGGTGATTTTAATCTTATAGAAGCCCAGCTGATTGAAACAGGTCATGTGCAGACTATTTAGACATGTTTATGTCCAATGAAACAATTAGTGCCTTAGGCTTGGTTGAGCTCCCTTTGAAAGGCAAGCGTTTTACTTGGACTAACAAGCAAAAGTCACCCTTGTTAGAGATGCTAGACTATTTTTTTCACCTCGCCTAGTTGGACCATTTCCTATCTTAACATAAATGTCACTACTCTCTTTATGGAAACCTCAGATCATGTTCCTTGTCTTATTAACATTTCCACAGTTATTCTCAAGGGGCAAATTTTTAGATTTGAGAACTATTGGTTGGGACATATGACTTCATGAATCAGGTTCATTTGGGTTGGCATTCTCCTTTTCAGCACCAAGATGCAGCTAAAAATATTACTGCCAAATTTAAAAACATGAGAAAAATCTTAAAGGAATAGAAGAAATCTCTCTCCAATCTTAGAGAGAATATTCATAATGTCAAGTTTACTTTGTCTTTGGTGATTGTTTAGAGGAGTTTAGATATTTAACCTTATTGAGTGGATTTTTTTGTCACTCTTGGAAGACAAGCTTATTGCCCTCCTTCATCAGCAAAAAACTTACTGGAAGCAAAAGGGGGTAGTTAAATGGGTTGCCCTAGGTGATGCAGCACCAAATTCTTCCATGCACAAGCAACTATTAAATATAGAAGGAATCTGATCACCCAACTTATTGATGATCAAGGCAATACAATTGATAATCACTCTGATAAATCACCATTGATATAACATTCTTTCAAAGAAAAATTAGGCACAAGCAACTTTACAAGTATAAGCTTTGATCTAGCCTCCTTTTTTAATCCTCCACCTAATCTTTCTAGCCTAGTGGAAAGTTTTGCCAGGACAGAGATTGATGCAGTTGTCAAGGCCATTCCTTCTAATAAGGCCCCTAAACCTGATGGTTTCAACATAGATTTTATAAAGAAATGCTAGCCAATCATTATTCAGATTTCTATAGACTTTGTGATGCTTTCCGTTCTGAGTAGATTTTCCTCCAAAGCATAAATGGTTCTCACATCACCCTCATACCTAAAAAGATGATGCTTTAAAAGTTTTAGGTTGTAGGCCTATTTCTTTGCTCAATATTTTCCATCAAGTTTTTAACAAAGCTTCTAGCCAATAGACTTCAAAGTGTTCTATGTTCTCTGATTCATAAGAACCAATATGGCATCATCAAGCATAGAACAATTCAAGACTATATTGCCTGGGCCCCGGAATACTTGCACATGTGTAATCAATCTAGAAAAGATTTAATCATTCTTAAGCTTGACTTTGAAAAGGCCTTTGACAAAGTAGAACATGAGTTAATGCTGCAAATTATGGAACACAAAGGCTTTCCTTCCAAATGGTTGAATTGGATGAAGCTTATCTTTGGCTCCGGTACCTCTGCTATTCTCTTAAATGGAGTGCCTGGTAAGGTCTTTCACTATCACAGAGGTGTTAGACAAGGGGATCCTCTTTCACCCTTGTTTGTTTAGGCTGCTGATTTTCTTCAAGCTATATTCAACTTAGTTAGAAGCAATGGTCTGTTGACTCTCCCAATACGCCGGGCAAGTGATGAAGATTTTCCAATCTTATAGTATGCAGATGACACCCTTATATTTTCATGAAGGGAGACATTTCTGAGCTAAATCACCAGAAAGAGTTGCTCACTTCTTTTGTTGAATCTACTGGTTTGAAGGTAAACTTTGATAAATCCATGATGATACCCATCAATGTGATAGATGATAGACTGGATATTTCAGCCACAACTTTTGGTTGCTCAAAAGGCACTACCTTCTACCTACCTAGGCCTAACCTGAAGTCTGACCAAGCCTTCTTGCTGATTTTTGGCCTCTAGTCTCCAAATGTGAAAGAAGGCCTTATGGCGTTCTCCTTCTTTCTGAGTGAGGCAGGAAGATTGGATCTTACCAATGCTGTCCTCATAGCCCTTACCAACTTTTTGCAATGTGCAATTTCCTTCTTCCCAAAACTATGATAAAACAAATTGATAAATACAGAAAGCATTGTTTACGGAGAGGTTCAGATGTTAACAAACAAAAGCCACCAAAAGCAGCTTGACAAATAGTTTGCCTCCCTAAACAAGAAGGTGGCCTAGGTGACCTAGAGGTTTTAAATCTGACAGTTCAAAATGAAAGACTTTTGTTAAAGCACCTTCATAAATTCTGCAACAAAGATAAAGTTCCCTAGGTACAGCTAGTTTGGGATAAATATTACACTAGAGATCGGTTGCCCTCCCCTAGTGGCACCTTTAGAGGCTCCTTCTGGTGGCATGATATTTTAAAACTTCAAAATCATTTTAAAGGTATAGCTATGGTCTATCTACAGGATGGAGTCTCTTGTTTATTAACATCTGAACCTCTCCGTAGTCAAGCTTTGGGAAGGGAGAGTCTGTAGTCAAGCTTTCCAGAACTCTTCTCTTACTCCAAGAATCAATAGATTTCCCTTCATGTGGCAGTTTCTACACCTTTGTTGCAATCTTTATATCACTTGCCACTTTCTATTGAAGCTTATGAAAAATTCCAAGAACATATTAGTATTATTCAAGGCTTGCAGTTGCAACCAAGTCATGACAAATGGACCTACATTTGGGGATTCTCAAGCTTCTCTTCTAGAAACACTTATAAGCAACTCATTGGACACCAGCATGTTCCCAGAGCTTTCAAATGGCTTTGCAAGTCAGCCTGTCAAAACAAAAGGAAAATTTTCTTTTGGCTTATCTTGAAAGATTGTTTGAGCACTAGAGCTCTTCTTAAACGAAGAAATATGCATCTTCCTAACTATAATTGTGTCCTTTGTTCCTTGAATGTTGAAGAAGATATTTTTCATCTCGTTTTTGATGGCCCTTTTGCTTCATCCTGCTGGTTTAGTCTGAATCTGATGGTGTCTAATAACAGTGATCCTCTTGACATCATGGAAAGTTTCAAGGATCAGCTCAGGTTACCTTTTTTATGGAGATTATCATCACAATGTGTTACCTGACAATTTGGGTTCGGGTTCAGGTATACCGGATCTACCTGATATTAAAAAAAAATAGGGTCAGAGCCGGACGTCGCGTCGGCACAAAGAGTGCACCGTGAAGCCTTGAGGGTAGCGTCGTGCCGTCGACTGACAGGGACTTGGGGTCGGACTCAGGCGTCAGCCATTGGGCGAGGGCGGGGGCTCGGCTATCGGATAGGGGCGGGGGCTTGGCTGCGCGCTGGGCAACACCTCTCGTGTCGGGCGTCGGCGGCCGCGGGGCAGTGCGGTTACCGGCTGCAGCTAGGGTTCGGTCAAGGATTTGGGACTTGGGGCTGGGGGTGCTCCGCTGGGGGGTTATCGACATAGGTCGAGGGATGTGGAGTTGTGGACAGCTGGTTGGCTAGTTGTTGGGCCGCGTAGTGGGCTTGACGAGTTGATGGGCTTTGAAGATATCATGTAGTACAGGTAATTAAGGTACCACGAGGTGTTACCCGAATTACCCAAACTAATTTCGGGTATATGGAGTCACTATCCAAAATTGTTCTTGGGTAGTTTGGGTACGGGTTCGGGTATTTGGTAGCACGTAATTTGCCCAAGCGTAAGTGGGGCAAGGGCCTCCGGCATCACAGGATGCTGCGTGTCAAACTGTTCATGCGTCGATGCCCTTCTACAAGTGCTGCGAGGGACGATATGTCGATCATGGGCCGAGCTCCATGACAAGTACAAGGACACCCTAATGCTCGCTGATTTGTCTAAATTTGTAATGAATAATAATATAATACTACCCATCGGAACATCACACTCCCACTTATGCTCGTGTTTTTTTTTGAAAGGCTCATGCATGTGGTTTTGCTAACACGTACGACGCTACATCTACGTAGTTAATCAATCAGTAGCTCAAAACATCATGAAACTGACTTGCATAAGGTTTTCATTTTCGGAAATTAAAATTTATCAGGGGTCACGAATAAAGAGGATAAACAGGATATATCAGAAATATCGGACCAAATTCAAATAAAATTTAATTTGAATTTAAGTAAATTTAAATAAATTTAAATAAAATTTGTACAAAAAAGATAGATATTTCCTTATCGACACCTACGGATAAAGAGGATATATCGAAAATATCAGGAGATTTCGGCCGATATTGGAAACCATGTTGCATGCGGGCATCCTAACTCCTAAGGCGCCACTCTTTTGTGGCTGAAGTGAACAGATCAGCTACCGTATGCCGTGTATATATAATTACGATGAGCGTGGCACACTGGCACTAGAGCTTACGTACGGTGCAAATGGATAACCTCCTGTCGCCCTGTTACCCCTCCCTGCTTCATGTCACACCCTTTTCCGCCGACGGCCAGTACCACCAGAATCCAGCGCCCGAGTCCCTGTCCTGCGATGCCCTAGAGAAGTGGTTGTTGGGCAACGACGACGTGCTAGACAATGAGGATGAAGACCACCAGGATACGGGCTCCAGCCTGCCGCCGCCGGCGGCGGCGGCACCACTCGCGGAGTGGAAGCGGGGACGGAAGCCTGCCTCTGGCTCTCGCGCCGCCGGCACCACAATCAACCACGTGGAAGCCGAGAAGCAGCGGCGGGACAGGCTCAACCGCCTGTTCTGCGACCTCCGGGCCGCCGTGCCCACGGTGACTCGCCTGGACAAGGCGTCCCTTCTCGCCGACGCCGTTGGCTACATCACCAAGCTGCGCGGCCGCGTCGAGCAGCTCGAGGCCGAGGCCAGGCGGCAGACGACGGCGGCCTCTCTCTCCCAGCTCTCCTTGCTTATTGGTGGCTCCCGTCAGGAGCTGGAGGTGCGGATGCACGGGCGGGACACCGCTGCGCTGCGCCTGATGACTACCGCGGCGCGCCATGCCCCCGCGCGCCTCATGGCCGCGCTCTGCGCGCTGGACCTGCCGGTGCAGCACGCGTCCGTGTGCCGCGTGGGCGGCGTCACCGTGCAGGACGTCGTCGTGGACGTACCCGCGGCCGGGCTGCGGGGTGAGGACTGCCTCCGCACCGCACTGCTGCACAAACTACTGCAGTAGAGCGGGTAGATGGCGCGCGGGAGCGCTCGGCCACCAACCCACCCAGCATTTTCCTTCGATCGGCCCCATTATTCCAAAATCAAGCTGCCTTAATTTGCCATGCACGTTTTTTTTTCCTACTCATTGTTGATGGTGTCAACTGCATGCGCTTCCTTGCACATGCACTAATAGAAGTACCAGAACCAAAGGCCCATACCCCATACTAGGCTCTGTTTGGAAGTTCTGTAAATTATTTCATCTGTATAGTTTGCTTCCGTCTGTAATTTCTTGTGCACAGGAAGACAACCTGTGTTAGGATCGGTCGTCCCGACAAGGTGAAATAAGAAGCGAGGCAATCAGGCGAAGGATGACGTCCCGAAGGTCTAGCCTCCACTCTCAGAACACTATTACCGAGGCACGGAACTCTTGGTAATCAAGCCGAGTGATCTATCTCTTTATTGGTATTTGAGTTCTCCTTTTATAGGGTACGATTACACATGTATTTTCTTGTACACACATGCCCTTCCCCTACTACATAATATACCAGAATATTTCCAGTTGTACAACATCCGTGGTCATAGGGGTCAGTCTTTTTCTATTACAACAGCCACGCCTAATAGGCCCTAGTCGAGTTGTCGCCACTCTCATTGGGCCACTGTGTCCATCTGCGGGTCCTCGGAGACGAAGGCCGACCACCTTCTAGCTTGCAGAACCTTTGTCATGAATTTTTCAAAGGCTTCCTCAAAGGCCCTTGTCAAATGGAGCCTCATTGTCCTTCTGGGGACTTCGCATGATTGCCTTCGGCTCGAGTCTTCATCGCATAGCTTCGGGCCTTCAACGCTGGGCAAAGGTCTTCCTGGACCATCGGCCACCCTCGACTCCATGGGGCCTTCTCAAGCATCCTCTGAATACCACGTTATGTACCTGCACCCATAGGGCCAGTTTGGACAATAGGAGGCAATCACTATTAGCGGACCTTGGGTGTGAGGCTTTGCCCTCAACAGTTCTCCTTTGCGGGTAAGGTTTGATGCAGACAAACCTGATCCTCGAAAAAGGGCGGTCGCCTCAGGCCCGAGGGTTCGCTCCCTTGGGCTCGTTTGTGTCAGGTCTGTTTTGTGTTCACTTTTGATGTGTAGGCTACCGCTTGGCCTTCTCGAGGCACTGCAGTCGAAACAAGCGGGCAGAAGTTCGATCGCCGCTTGGGCCACTATAAAAGGTGGTGGGTAGAAGTAAAACATAGATACCCCTTGTTGCTTTCTTTGGGGTGAAAATTTTAGCCTCTAATACGTGAAGCCTTCGTCCTTATACTGTGGAGGTGGCTTTTCTTCCGTGGTTGGGGTTCATGGTACATACTTGCTAGCATTAGAGATAAAGACTATGACTTGATCTTTGAGCGTTCCATGATGGCCAATGTGAGGTCCCTGGAATATCTCAAGGAGAATCTTAGCGATGTCGAGGCTGACGTCGATGATCTAGTTACCAATGAAGGCAAGGCTGAGATCGAGAAGACCTTTGAGTTCATGTCTTTGTTAACCAGCAAGGCTGACTTGAAGAGGTACGCGGGCCTTGGGTGGTTCAAGGAAGAGAAGGTGAGGCTTCCTAAGGGAGAGACAAAGGTTGAGCCCCAGTACAACGAAGGCTAAGCCGCAATGCAATGAAGCGGTGTTTTTAGGACCTTTTCGTATGTGGCCTTCGGATGCCTTTGGTCATATTCATATGGGATGTGTTGGAGAGCTTTCAAGTTCAACTTTATCATCTGACTCTGCCATGCGCCAATATAGGCCCCTGATGAAGGACCAAGCGGGCCAAGCGAGGCCCAGCGTAGGGCTAGAGCCGGCCTATGGCACCTTGTGTGCACGGCACGAGGGAGGGGCGACACAGCCGCTAGTGGACACGGCCAGGAGAGGGCCCACCATCCAAAGGAGATCCCGGCTTCCAGGGAGAATTAGAATAAAAATAGGATAAGGGTAGGGTCTTATTTTGTTTAAAAAGATCAAGATTCTCATTAGTAGAATGAAAAGTAACTGGTTTTGTAAGCACCCAAATCTATAAGGGCTCTTTTAGAAAAAAGGTAGATTGCTTAAGGATTAAGTCTCCTAGGACTATAAATAGAGGGGCCTTGTAATAATTCAATCTTAAGCAAGAAAGAAATAATTATTCCTCCAACTCTCTCTGCTCCTCGCCGCCCCCTCCCTCATGCCCCTCACGCACGTGCCCTTTACCCTGGGCACTGCCCGGCTGCTGCCAGTCCGCTGCCCCCTCCACCATGCCACGCGTCGCCGCTAGCCCAAGGTGTCGCGCCCTTGCTCCTTTCCCCCCACACTGCTGCTACTCTCTCCTCCTCCGCCACCGCGTGCCCTAGCTAGCCATAGCTCAGCACCTCTGCCAAGGACCACAACAGACTCCCAACGCTATCCTAAACCTTGCCCAAGTTTTGCTAGGCCTACAATGTCACAGAACCGACCAATTTATAAGAGCACAAGTACAAAAACAATCGCCAAAACGATCAAATTCTCGAACTTGAGCCCATATAAACCCGGTAGTCAACTGAAATCTCGAAGGATTTCAAACCAACTTGCATACAACGAAGATCACAGTAATTCAACATAACATATCATACTTTATAACATTTCGCAGACGTTTGCAAATAGATTACATCATCACAGAGTCATCGCTATTACAAAACAAGTCTTGTAAAACACGCGGAAGCAAATAGTTTGACTTACACACCCGAGTTCAAATACAAATACTGGTTCGCTGATCACAACCCGCAAAAGCATTCAGATAAGGGAAACAGAGATCATGCCCATGATCTAGTCTTCATCACCCGCTGGGTGGAGACAATACTTACAGAATCCCTGATATAGAAGGTCATCTGCAACAAGAGGGAATAAACCCTGAGTATGAGAATGTACTCAGCTAGACTTACCCATCGAAAACCAAAACAAATGACACCAAGGATTATGCATAGCTTAATTTAGTGGATCTGGCTGACACTTTCTTTTTGCAAAAAAGCATAAGTAATAATGATCAACGCTTAACCTGAACTAGCAGTGACTTTTAGCCATTAACTTGTCATCTATATTAGCACATGTACTAAGCAATCATTTTATTAGGGTGCAAACATTAATAACCATATCAGGTATACATTGTGGCAACCTTATCATCATCATCATCCATTTAACCATATCATTAAATTAATTGAATCTACGTTGCCGCTGCTCAGTCAAGTTCTCACTATCCGGGAGAGATGGTGATTCGAATCGATTCCTATCCAGCTGGAGGGGTATTCCTAAACACAAACCATGCTTCCCCCATCAGGGTCGCAAACGAGTCACCTTTGGTACGATTCAGGAGTCACGAGTCCGAACAGATCGACATTCTCAGAGAACCACTCTGCCAAGGTTGTTCGGGACTCTAACCCACCTTAGACTTATGCCAATGGCTCTCCGCACATCCTTACTACCTCTAGAATGCACGCCACTGCTCGCGTCCCCGGCCTAAGTCGAGCTACTAGGCTTCGCGGTCGGAATGACTTATCCGGCCAGCTAAGTGTTAGGCTACGTTCAACATGACATAAGGACGTACATCGTATCGGTCCTTAAACGACTCAGATGGAGTCACTATGTCCAAACCTACACAAGACTCCGCCCGGTCTTAATTCATTATTAACATGGTTCTTTTCCACGATAGCAAATATAGCCAACCGTGATCCACCTCATCCTAAAGCTCGCAGGTGACAGGAAATCACCTGACTTCTACCGCACTAAGCATGGCTAAGTATTTAACCCGTTCCTGAACTTAAATAGGATTCCAGTGCGATATCTTGATAAGGAGGGATTTATAATGCAACAATTGGTTCCAACCAATTTCTATACTTAATGCATCATCAATGAATAAAAGATACTCAATGTATTTGTAAAAACATGGGAGGCTTAATATGCTTCGGGGCTTGCCTTTCAGAAAAGAGGAAGGCTGGTGGTCAGGGCACTCGGGCAACTCCTCCGCGTCGGCTGCTTCGTCGGCTTCCTGCACCTCAGGCTCCTCTGTGGCAGAACCTCCTAAGAAATCGGGTCCACGTGCACCTATCGTTGTCTTACCAGACCTCGGATATCATTCATGAGTTCCCAACAACTCAACAGGTCTGTCAGGTGTCCTCAGGAAACCCGAATCATCCACGATTCTTTTTTCAAACAGGATCCCAATCACAGACATTGCTGATTATAACAGTTTATTCAAATATATACATCAGAGTAAAGATAGCGGAAGTCTTAAGATAACATAGTTTACAAATCAGTTGTTTTCAAACTTACAATACCATAAGTGTCATACGACCATAGTAGCGGGATAATATTACATTAACATTATTTATCATACAAACTAGTGCCTTGTCCAAAGGCCATTCATCACTCCTCATCGTCATTGACTTCAAACACGGACATGCAGCAGGGACCAAAACAAGCCTGTGCATGCGACCCACCTGCAACAAGGGTTAACAAACCCTGAGTACAAAAGTACTCAACAAGACTAACCTAACGTAAAAGGGTGTAAGACTTTAGAGATGCAAGGGTTGGGTCAAGGTAAGGATATAGCAAGATTCAAAAGTTCTTTGCCAAAAGCTTACTATTCTTGATTCTATTTTTCCAGTTTTACCCCTAAGTACGTTAGTTCATTATCTCAACTAAATGTACATTTCCCATATTCCATTCCTTCTCATTCTATTCTTTTCTCATATTTTAGTAATTCACCAGTCCGGCATTGCTTCTATAATGAACCGAGTCTCCATATCCGCGGAGCACCAGCAATTCAAATTGATTCAAGTCCCAGCTGTGGATTCCTTATCACACGACATATGTAGAACTTAATCTTGCATATATCAACCTCGCTACTGGATCCTCCTATACTAAGCCATCTCTACACCACCCGAGAGCACAGCACACCTCAAATCCGGCCACATTCTAGCCATGAGGGTACACGCTACTCCCGTCATCTCTCCACTCCCAGTGCGTGGGCATTCGTCTTAGTATCGGATTAGCCGAAGTGGGCTTACCGGAGTATGTGACCAATACTATAAAGTGTCTCGTTTAGAAGATCCACAATGAGTGGCCTTTAAGCGACATAGTCGGCAACAATACCCAACATTCAAGATAAGTCACCCGACTAGTCTCTAGTTCATTCTACCTTCTTTCTTTCTTTGGCCAGTATGCCATCTTTGATTGTATCAAAACTTTTACTTTGAAATCCTACCATAAAGCATACTAAGCATTCTACGCCTTTGTAAATGAAAACATCTTCAAGGATGGTAAACAATTAACAAGGTAGGTAATACATCAAGTAGGTAACATTTGAATGAATCAACTTAATGCAATAAGTAACATAGGTGATAACTTTTCAAAGTAACAAGGTAAGGGTTTAATGCATAAACCGGGGCTTGCCTTCATTGACGATCTCAGGTTCCGGATCAGTACCACAAATATCGAATCCCATGACAACCGGGGACTCTTCCAGAACTTGCTCAACTAGAATCATTTCACTCTCGGATTCTACACGAAATAATAGCATATGCTTCAACATGATGATAATGTAAACATGATGCTTTCATGGTGCATGAAATATAACAACACCTTGAATATAACTTTCCTTCATGGTACAGTTACAAGCCAAACTAACCAAACCATATTCATAACGGATGTGACCACGCCAGCACCGACCACTTCGGCGAGCTCTTCGACCACTTTGGTGAACTCTCCGACCACTACGGTGAACTCTCCGACCACTACGGTGAACTTTTCGACCACTACGGTGAACTTTCCAACCAAACTGATCTTGAACCCTACTAGTCACAAAACATGACCAAAATAAGATCAAACACTAATCAAACACTTAGGGTTTGCTTTTATTTATTTTTGAATTAATTTGGAAATAAGCCCAAAAATGAACTTGTTCCAAATGACCTCAAAATTTTATGTAAGCTTCCTCATGACAAATTAGTGTACTAAAACCAATTTCATAATTTTTGGAATTAGACAGTGGCCTACAAAAATCATGGAAATTACATTTATTAATTAATGGACTGAATATTTGAACATTACAAATTTATTCAAATTTCAAGTTTCATATTTTTAAACCATAATAGAGCATGTACATAAGTTACACACAAATTTTTAGAATTTTTGGAGCTATGATTATTTTCCTACAAATTTCCAAAGATTCAGCACTATTCAAAATTAGAAAATAACAAAACCTTACTGTTCTTCTATTTCTCTCTCACTGACAACCCGACCCCACTCGTTAGTGTCTCATAACAGGTCACGGCGGCACTGCCATCACTGGCCGGCCCAAAACACGCCGCCGACGAGTCTCCGGCGAGGCAGACCACACCTAAATGATCTACACCATCCTACGAATCCATCCCAGCCCTTAGAATGGCAGAAGGCACACTAGAGAGAGCTCCACGTCGACCATGGCGGCTCGGGCATGACGGCTCATGACGTAACCTCGGCAACGGTGTAGTAGAGTCTAAAACGAAGCGAGTATCGTGTTCAATAGCTCACCATGATCACGCCGGTGCGTTTGGTGAAGACGGAGACGGTCTGGAACAGCCTGGCCACGTCGAGTCGATGGTGGCGGAGCTTCGGCCGGTCTCGGGGAAGAAGACGTTGCGCTGGGCGATTCCGACCAACCCAAGCGACGCGAGCAAGCTGAAGAGGAGCGCAAGGATAAGATGATCGCGTTGGCGTAGCTGGGCACGACAGACGCGGCTCGACGGTGGCTATGGCGAGCGGCGGAGCTAGCTGGCGGCGGAGCAGAGCAGAGGGGAAAATGGGGACGACGGCGGCGGCTGCTGCTATTTATAGCCGGGAAGGGGTTGCCCGGCGTCGACAGCGCACGAATGGACTCGCCACGGCACCGGCTGCGTGTCAACGCGCGAGGAAGCGGCGCAAAATGATTGGCAGCGACAATCGCGTGGCGCCGGCGGCAAGCAGAGAGGTGGCACTCGGCTGCTTTTCAATTTTGAAATATTTACAGAATTGCCACTGGGTTAATTTTGCAAATTACTCACAAATTTTCTAAAGAAGTTGAAAATCTCTAAAAATGAAAGTTGCTCAACTTTTCAAACTCTACAACTTTGCTTCAAGGAACATTTCCAAATTCTGTCTCCATTTTGAAATTTGAATTTGGGGTACATTTGAGCATTTGAATCCTTTCAAAATTACTCCAAATTTTATCTGTAAACTTGAAAAACTTTGAATACCAAAGTTGATCCTTATAAAATAATCTCCAACTTTGCTTTTTGCCTCAACCCCAAATTCCAAATGGATTTTGAATTAGACAAAAGGGGCAAAAAGGACTTTTATGATTTGAATTTGAATTTGAATTTGGTTTGTTTTCCTTTTACTTTAACTTTGATTTTTGACCAGTAACATGGCCCATTAGGGTTATTTGAGTCAAATGACACATGACCTCACATGATCACATGAAATTTGACCCTTGTGGTCATGATCTTTATTTAGGGTTTTGAATCACATCACATAAAATAACAACATTATTAATAAAGCTTACTTAGTGAATGCATTCAAAATTTTTCTACTTCATGAATGCTTTGCAATGCATATGATGACATGTCAAATTTTAGTGCTAGGTCAAAACACTAGAGGTGTTACAACCCTCCCCCCTTAAAGAAATCTCGTCCCGAGATTTAAAACCTAAGGCTAAGTAATGGAAAAGGAAATGTGTCAAGCTAACACATTATAACTTTATTCAAAAGGCTAGTGAGGGGTTTTTCCATTCTATTGACAAACAAGACAAGTTACTATATAGACAAGGTATTGCAACTAGATAGAAGCAAAGAAGTTAGGAAAGTTTTCTTCTAAGTAATCCTCAGACTCCCAAGTTGCTTCATCTTCAATGTGTTGATTCCATTGTACTTTGTAGAACTTGATTGTACATCTTCTAGTGACTCGATCTTTCTGATCTAAGACTCTAATAGGGTACTCGGCATAAGTCAAATCAGGTTCTAGTTCTACATCACCAAAGTCGACCACTTGGTCAGGTACTTGAAGACACTTCTTTAACTAAGATACATGGAAGATATCATGCATAGCTGACATGTGATCTGGTAGCTTGACGTGATAGGCGACCGGTCCACATCGTTGTTGGATTTGAAAAGGACTGACATAATGGGGGCGCCAACTTTCCTCGAATCCCAAAACGATGGACTCCTTTCATCAGCGATACCTTGAGGTAGATATGATCTCCCACTTTGAATTCTAGCGGTCGTCTCCTCTTATTAGCATAGCTTTTCTGTCGGGATTGAGCTACCTTCATATTAGCTTGTATGAGTTTAACTTTCTCTTCAGCTTCCTTGACCACATCTAGTCCAAAGAACCAACATTCTCTAGCTTCTAACCAATTTAAAGGTGTCTGGCATCTACGGCCATACAATGCTTCGAATGGTGCCATTTTAATGCTCTCTTGATGGCTATTGTTATATGAGAATTCAGCCAAGGGAAGGCATTCATCCCATTTAGCACCATAGGAAAGGACACATGCTCTTAGCATATCTTCAAGAATTTGATTTACCCTCTTAGTCTGTCCATTTGTTTGCGGATGATAAGCAAAACTACGGATAAGTTTAGTTCTCAAAGACTCATGTAGACTTTTCCAAAACTTGGATATGAACAATGACCCTCTGTCAGAGACAATGGTCTTGGGTGCCCCATGCAGACTGAAAATTCTATCAAGATAAAGCTTTGCATACTGCTCCGCTCAATATTTATCTCTAACTAGTAAGAAATGAGCTATCTTGGTTAGGCAATCAACAATAACCCATATTGAATTATAGCCTACAGATGTCCTGGGCAATCCTACGATGAAGTCCATACAAATATCTTCCCACTTCCAAGATGGAACTGGCAACGAATGTAATGGACCTGCAGTCTTCATATGAACCGCTCTGACTTTCTGACAAATATCACACTTGGCTACATATTGAGCTATTTCTATTTTCATTTTGGTCCACCAATATCTCTTTCTCAGATCATGATACATTTTGTTGCTACCTAGATGAATGGAGTATCTTGTAGAATGAGCTTCATCAAGAATTTGCTTTCGCAGCTCTAGATTTTTGGGTACTACCAATCTATCCTTGAACCATACAACATCTGATTCATCAATCTTGAAACATGTTGGTTTTCCAGATCTGACTTTATCCTTGATATGGGCTATGCCCTTACTTTTCTGTTGAGCAACAATGATCTAATCTTTGATAGTGGACTCAATGACAATATTGGATAGGGAACCTTGTTCTATGATTCATAAATTTAGATGCTCCATCTCTTGACACAATGTTCGTTGCATAGGTTTCATAGTTAGACAATGGCAATGACTCTTGCGACTTAGGGCATCGACAACCACATTAGCCTTGCCCGGATGATAATGCACTTCTAAGTCATAATCTTTGATAAGTTCTAACCATCTTCTTTGCCTCATATTCAACTCTAACTGAGTGAAGATGTACTTCAAACTTTTGTGATCCATAAAAATATGATAGATATTGCCTAATAAATAATGTCGCCAAATCTTGAGTGCATGAACAACAACAGCTAATTCAAGGTCATGGGTGGGATAATGTTCTTCATGCTTCTTGAGTTGTCTAGAAGCGTACGCTATGACTCTGCCTTCTTGCATAAGAACACAACCAATACCAATTCCAGATGCATCACAATAGATATCAAACGGCCTCTCGATATCAGGTTGTGATAATACTGGTGTAGTTGTTAGCAATTTCTTCAATGTCTGAAAGGCTTTCTCACATTCGGTTGACCATACAAACTTAGTTTGATTTTTTCAGCAGTCCAGTAATTGGCTTCGCAATTCTGGAGAAGTCAGGGATGAACCGACGATAATACCCTACCAACCCCAGAAAACTACAAACTTGATGAACAGTGGTAGGTGCTTTCTAGTTAAGGACTTCTTCTACCTTGCTCGGATCAACAGCTATACCTTCAGTAGATAACACGTGACCCAAAAATTGTACTTCCCCCAACCAAAATGCACATTTACTGAATTTGGCATATAGTTGGTGATCTCTTAATCTTTGTAGAACAATACGGAGATGTTCCGCATGTTCCTCTTTGCTTTTAGAATAGATAAGAATGGCATCGATGAACACCACGACAAACTTATCCAACTCGGGCATGAAAACTAAGTTCATCAGGTACATGAAATGAGCCGGGGCATTGGTCAGCCCAAAAGACATGACTAGATACTCATATAGACCATATCAGGTAGTAAAGGCTGTCTTCAGCACATCTTCTCGTCTGATCTTAATCTGGTGATAGCCTGATCTCAAGTCTATCTTCGAGAACACCTTAGCTCCCGCAAGTTGGTCAAAAAGCAAATCAATTTAGGGTAAGGGGTATTTGTTCTTTATGGTGACTTCATTTAACGGTCGATAGTCAACACATAACCTTAAGGTTTGGTCCTTCTTCTTCATGAAGATAGCAGGGCATCCCCAAGATGATGAACTGGGTTGAATGAAACCCTTGTCTAACAACTCTTGTAATTGCATTTTCAATTCTGCTAGTTCTTTGGGTGGCATCCTATATGCTCTTCTGGACACTGGTGTTGTTCCTGGTTTCAGATCAATTCTGAACTCTACATCTCGGTCTAGGGGCAGACCAGGCAGATCATTGGGAAAGACATCCGTAAACTTACATACCACTAAAATTTTCTCAGCTTCTTCAATAATAGTTGCACAGACTATTTCCACTGTACTCTTAGGAAAGGGAAGTTGGATGAGAAATTGGGTTTTGCTGTCAGGTGCATTTACCCTTATAGTTCTACGCAGGACATCTATGATAGCCTTGTGTTGAGTTAACCAGTTCATACCAAGGATCACATCTATATCTTGATCCTTTAATATCAACATATTGGTAGGGAACTCATAACCTCCCAAATCAATAGGTACATGCTGAACTACCTCCCTTGTATAGATTCATCCCCCAGGCGACTGTATATGATATGGTTCTTTTGTTTCCCCAATAGCTATCCCATGCTTCACAACAAATGTACGATTGATGAATGTATGGGATGCACCAGAATCAAATAAGGTAATTGCAGGATGCTTAGCAATGGGAAACATACCCATCATTACTGGTTCTCCTTCTAGAATAGATTCCACCTGAGTATAGAAGACCCTTCTAGTTTTCTTCTCAGCCTAACCCTTCTGACTATTCTGAGCATTGCCCTTGTACTGATTCTGAGCTTGAGTAACAGGGGCTTTGGGTGCATCAGGATTATTCTTCTTGGGATATGGACATTCTCGGGAAAAATGTCTGGGTTTACCACAATTATAACATGGATAATTATGATTCTGGGGAGTAGCATTGCGGTTTGCATTATTTGTATTATTTTGCTGTTGCGGTGCTTGATGAGGATAAGGCGTATTAGTTGCAGGGCGAATAAAGATTTGCTGCCTGCCTTGGCCTTGTTGTGGGCAGAATGGTGCACGGCCATGATTCTGTGGATGGTAGACTATCTTTTGATGCTTTCCACCCGATGATCTAGAAGCAGATATTTTCTTTTTCTTCGCCTCCTTGTGTCGGCGGTAATTCTCCTCTAAAGCGATAGCAATATTGACTATCTCATGATAAGTTGCGTTACCACAAGTTGCCATCATGGTTTGAAGTTTAGTGTTTAGGCCTCTAAGGAAATGATTCTTCTTCCTGTTAGTATTCACATATTCTATAGCATATTGTGACAGGTGGTTGAAGCGCCCAACATAATGCATCACCAGGTGCTCCCCTTGCTTAAGGGCCAAAAACTCTTCTAACTTCATGGTCATCACACCATCTAGAATATAGTGCACCTTGAAGGCATCCTTAAACTCCCTCCAGTTGATTTGGTGACCAGCAGGCTGTACTGCTACCAAATTTGCCCACCAGGCACCAGCAGCTCCTCGGAGTTGCTGTGCCGCAAACCTTGGTTTTTGAATCTCGGTACAGTGAATCAGCTCAAAATTTTGCTCTATTGTCCTAAGCCAATCGTCAGCTTTTAAAGGCTCTTCTGCCTTAGAGAACACAGGTGGACGGGTGTCAGTGAAATCAACATAGGTTGACTCATCATTTCCATTATGATGACGGCCATGATTAGGGTATGGTGCCTGTTGGTTCTGTGTCAATTCCCTTAACAACCTAGCATTCTCTACCATTGCATTGACGAGTGCGGCTATAGCATCTGCCATAGTCAGAGGCATTGGTGTAGGATTTGGGTACTCATCATCGTCATGCGAGCCACTAGCACCAGCTTGGGTGATAGGACGAGGCATCTATTAGAGAAACATGTTTACTTACATTATTCTTTATTGAAAGCAGTTAAAAGGTTTCATGCTACAAAGGGTTACTTATTTAAATTACATGTCTTGTATCCCACAAGACAACCCTGGTTTACTAGGAAAGCAGTAAAGGAACTATTACTACTCCGAGCTCTCAGTCATCGACGTCCGTGCCCATATCGGATGAAACCTCATCTTCATCTGAGAAGTACACTAACTCCTCAGGATCCTCCTCTTCTTCATTCTCGACTTCTCCTGGATCTACAATCATTTCTTCATCTGTAACTTCACCATCCCCATGAGGAGGATGAAGTTGAGCATACAGCATGTGGACATTCTCATGAAGAATGGCATTGTCCATCTCTAGGTCTTCTATGTAGAACTCCAACTCATGGACGCATTCATTGGCCGCATCCTCTTGTGTCCAGGATTCATTCCATAGCTCCATGGTCATGGTGATGCCCCTTTGCAATTCTGCCAGCTCCTCTTGATCTTTGGCATGAGCCCGACGAAGAGTGTTGAGCTCCTTGGTAAGGTTCTCGATGTTGGCGGGGTTGCTTGAAGATCCTTCATCTCCTAGGTTCTTGTGACTTCCTTCACCAAGCTCATGGTTTCGTAGTGCCAACTCATGATGAGGGACTCCATGAGGTCTAGTGGACTTGCATGCGGTTATCTTGGTCTTTGCCATAGCCTGTAGAATTCAGGGTAGGACTATAAGAATAGCTTGAGGATAAAGGAGGTTAGCAAGAATGGGATTGACATTACTTACCCAACCACTATTAAGGGGAATTATTATGCAAGGTGCTCAAGCATGATGCATGAATCGATCTTACGAATCTAGGTACAAAAGATTTATATAATCATAAGTACTAGATTTTTAATACATAGGACAAACCTAATCATATTATCTGCCACAAACTTTCAAATAAGATAGGATTGAGGCTAGATCATAGGTAAGAAGAAAGAAATTTGAACTTTAAAATATCAAGTTTACTTTCTTTGATCCAAATTAATTTGAAGGTTTTCCAAAGTAACCTACAATGATCTTAGATGGGAACTGCTCTAATACCAGCTGTGGTAGAACCTCCTAAGAAATTAAGCCCACGTGCACCTATCGTTGTTTTACCAGACATCGGACAGCATTCACGAGTTCCCAACAACTCAACAGGTCTCTCGGGTGTCCTCGGGAAACCCAAATCATCCATGATTCTCTTTTCAAACAGGATCCCAATCATAGACATTACAGATTACAATAGTTTATTCAAATATATACATCAGAGTAAAGATAGCAGAAGTCTTAAGATAACATAGTTTACAAACCAGTTGTTTTCAAACTTACAATACCATAAGTGTCATACGACCATAGTAGCAGGATAATATTACATTAACATTATTTATCATACAAACTAGTGCCTTGTCCAAAGGCCATTCATCACTCCTCATCGTCATTGACTTCAAACACGGACATGCAGCAGGGACCAAAACAAGCATGTGCATGCGACTCACCTGCAACAAGGGTTAACAAACCCTGAGTACAAAAGTACTCAACAAGACTAACCTGACGTAAAAGGGTGTAAGACTTTAGAGATGCAAGGGTTGGGTCCAGGTAAGGATATAGCAAGATTCAAAAGTTCTTTGCCAAAAGCTTACTATTCTTGATTCTATTTTTCTAGTTTTACCCCTAAGTATGTTAGTTCATTATCTCAACTAAATGTACATTTCCCATATTCCATTCCTTTTCATTTCATTCTTTTCTCATATTTTTGTAATTCACCAGTCCTGCATTGCTTTTGTAATGAATCAAGTCTCCATATCCACAGAGCATCGGCAATTCGAATTGATTCAAGTCCCAGCTGGGGATTCCTTATCACACGACATATGTAGAACTTAATCTTGCATATATCAACCTCGCTACCGGATCCTCCTATACTAAGCCATCTCCACGCCACCCGAGAGCACAGCACACCTCAAATCCGACCACATTCCAGCCACGAGGGTACATGCTACTTCCACCATCTCTCCACTCCCAGTGCATGGGCATTCATCTTAGTATCGGATTAGCCGAAGTGGGCTTACCGGAGTATGTGACTAGTACTACAAAGTGTCTCGTTCAGAAGATCCACAATGAGTGGCCTTTAAGCGACATAGTCGGCAACAATACCCAACATTCAAGATAAGTCACTCGACTAGTCTCTAGTTCATTCTACCTTCTTTCTTTCTTTGGCCAGTATGCCATCTTTGATTGTATCAAAACTTTTACTTTGAAATCCTACCATAAAGCATACTAAACATTCTACGCCTTTGTAAATGAAAACATCTTCAAGGATGGTAAACAATTAACAAGGTAGGTAATGCATCAAGTAGGTAACATTTGAATTAATCAACTTAATGCAATAAGTAACATAGGTGATAACTTTTCAAAGTAACAAGGTAAGGGTTTAATGCATAAACCGGGGCTTGCCTTCATTGACGATCTTAGGTTCCGGATCAGTACCACAAATATCGAATCTCGTGACAACCGGGGACTCTTCCAGAACTTGCTCAACTAGAATCGTTTCACTCTTGGATTCTACATGAAATAATAGCATATGCTTCAACATGATGATAATGTAAACATGATGCTTTCATGGTGCATGAAATATAACAACACCTTGAATACAACTTTCCTTCATGGTACAGTTATAAGCCAAACTAACCAAACCATATTCATAACGGATGTGACCACGCCAGCACTGACCACTTCAGCAAGCTCTTCGACCACTTCGGCGAACTCTCCGACCACTACGGTGAACTCTCCGACCACTACGGTGAACTCTCCGACCACTACGGTGAACTCTCTGACCATTACGGTGAACTTTCCGACCACTACGGTGAACTTTCTGACCACTACGGTGAACTTTCCAACCAAACTGATCTTGAACCCTACTAGTCACAAAAATGACCAAAACAAGATCAAACACTAATCAAACACTTAGGGTTTGCTTTTATTTATTTTTGAATTAATTTGGAAATAAGCCCAAAAATGAACTTGTTCCAAATAACCTCATAATTTTATGTAAGCTTCCTCATGACAAATTAGTGTACCAAAACCAATTTCATAATTTTTGGAATTAGATAGTGGCCTACAAAAATCGTGGAAATTACATTTATTAATTAATGGACTGAATATTTGAACATTACAAATTTATTCAAATTTCAAGTTTCATATTTTTAAACCATAATAGAGCATGTACAGAAGCTACACACAAATTTTTAGAATTTTTGGAGCTATGATTATTTTCCTACAAATTTCCAAAGATTCAGCACTATTCAAAATTAGAAAATAACAAAACCTTACTGTTCTTCTCTTTCTCTCTCACTGACAACCCGACCCCACTCGTTAGTGCCTCATAACAGGTCATGGCGGTGCTGCCATCACTGGCCGGCCCAAATGCGCCGACAACGAGTCTCCGACGAGGCAGACCGCACCTAAATGATCTACACCATCCTACGAATCCATCCTAGCCCTTAGAATGGCAGAAGGCGCACCGGAGAGAGCTCCACGCCGGCCATGGCGGCTCGGGCACGACGGCTCACGGTGTAACCCCGGCAACGGTGTAGTAGAGTCTAAAACGAAGCGAGTATCATGTTCAGTAGCTCACCACGATCACACCGGTGCGTTTGGTGAAGACAGAGACGGTCTGGAATAGCCTAGCCACGTCAAGTTGATGGTGGTGGAGCTCCGGCTAGTCTCGGGGAAGAAGACGTTGATTTCGACCAACCCAAGCGACGCGAGCAAGTTGAAGAGGAGCGCAAGGATAAGGCAATCACATTGGCATAGCTGGGCACGACAGACGCGGCTCGACGGTGGCTATGGCGAGTGGTGGAGCTAGCTAGCGGTGGAGCAGAGCAGAGGGGAAAAACAGGGACGACGGCGGCGGCTGCTGCTATTTATAGCCGGGAAGGGGTTGCCCGGCGTCAACAACGCACGAACGGACTCGCCATGGCACTGGCTGCGTGTCACCACACGAGGAAGAGACGCAAAATGATCGGCGGCGACAATCACATGGCGCCAGTGGCAAGCAGAGAGGTGGCGCTCAGCTGCTTTTCAATTTTGAAATATTTATAGAATTGCCACTGGGTTAATTTTGCAAATTACTCACAAATTTTCTAAAAAGGTTGAAAATCTCCAAAAATGAAAGTTGCTCAACTTTTCAAACTCTACAACTTTGCTTCAAGGAACATTTCCAAATTCCGCCTCCATTTTGAAATTTGAATTTGGGGTACATTTGAGCATTTGAATCCTTTCAAAATTACTCCAAATTTTATATGTAAACTTGAAAAACTTTGAATACCAAAGTTGATCCTTATAAAATAATCTCCAACTTTGCTTTTTGCCTCAACCCCAAATTCCAAATGGATTTTGAATTAGATTAAAGGGGCAAAAAGGACTTTTATGATTTGAATTTGAATTCAAATTTGATTTGTTTTCCTTTTACTTTAACTTTGATTTTTGACCAGTAACATGGCCCATTAGGGTTATTTGAGTCAAATGACACATGACCTCACATGATCACATGAAATTTGACCCTTGTGGTCATGATGTTTATTTAGGGTTTTTAATCACATCACAAAAAATAACAACATTATGAATAAAGCTTACTTAGTGAATGCATTCAAAATTTTTCTACTTCATGAATGCTTTGCAATGCATATGATGACATGTCAAATTTTAGTGCTAGCTCAAAACACCAGAGGTGTTACATCCTCCTCCTGGTTGGCTCCCTCGAACTCCAGCAACGTCACTCCCTCCGGCACACCTATTGCTTGAATGCGCAAGATAAATATCATGGATGCACATGAATGAATGTCAGGGATGCTCGGGGAATGCACATGTTCGCTGTAGTCTGCATATTCCAACTTAAGCCCTATTCAAATCACTTTACTTACCAAGTTTATATAACCTAATGTATAATTGCTCATCTTCAGTTAATGACCTAGCACCTGCACCTAAGCATATTCTCAAGTTAGGCTAACCCCTAAACAATCAACGAGAACATTGCAACAAGCATACACTCAAGCATTTGTACTTCAGCAAAATGGAGACTATAGAATGGAACAGTAAACTTGTCATAACTGGAGATTTAGAAATCCAAATGATATGCAACAAGACAATTTGGAAAGCTTATGAAATTGTCTCGAATTCATTTTTAGGCCTCTAAGCATGATTCCAACCTTTACCAGGTTGAATTCTTTAATCAACAGAACTCTATCCTCACGAGACAGAGAGTAAGCAAAACTGGAACCTAACTTTAAATAGCTGTAGTTCCTAAACTACTAAGTCAAATGCCATCAAATTTTGACAGGAGCTAGATACATAAATTATCTACAACTTTTGTATTCATCACATTCACAGCAAACCAAAATATCATGGGGAACTTTCTAAAGTCCCTAGATCTGTCCAGAGGGACATAATGCAAACGAAATAATTATTAACTTATGATGTAAACACATAATTGGACAAAACTAACTCTACTCACTTATTACACATATCACAAGAACACCAGAAAGTAGGGTGTTCATCACCAAAACATTTCTTTTAATACATTTCTTAATTTATTTAATTAATTAGAGGAAATGGTAAACATATATGAAAACTACACCATTAAATCTACAAAAATTACAGTATATGCTACATGCTCTAAGTAGACCCCCATAAAAATTTCACACCATTTGAGCAAGGATAACAACCTACACAAAAATGATAAGACATAATGGCTTAAAATGACATAATTAGGAAACGTTAGTGAAAAGTGTCAAGAAATAGATTCCATATTTTTCCTAACATCCTTAAGGTACTAGGATACTACTCACAAAGTTTCATGGTCATAGGATTCCTAGATAATTTACAAAAATTCACACAAGTATCAATCAATGATAAAATGAAAATCTATAACTCAAAAACCATACATTCAATGACTCTCAAATGTTTACTAGAGCTTCTACTAAGCAAGAATAGCTTACCCACAAAATTTCATAATTTTTGGATCATAGAAACTCAAGATATGATTTAAACAAGTTTGCATGCATTTAAAAACACATTTCAAGTTCCTATTTAATTCATCCAAAATTTCTACATCATGTGCTCATGTCATATTTTTCTTAAATACTCGACTTCACTGTGAGTCTAACAAAATTTGAATCACACCATTTGGATCTACACATTTGGAGATACAAAATTCACAAAACAGCATTCAAAACTAGAAATTTGAACTAGCTTTTAAACAAACAGTCACTGACGCGTGGGACCCTGCCTGTCAGCCGGACCCACTTGTCAGCGATACAGAATAGGGGAGGCGGCGTTTGATGGCACGACAGTGGTCTAGCTCGCCGATGGTGAGGACTCCGACGACACCAAGGCCACCTACGTGCTCTACGTGATGAGGGGAACCGATTGGTGCTATCGGCGAGACCTAAGACCTAGTGGAGGTGGCTCGTCGCCGGTGATGGCGGCATGGCAGAGCTCCGGCCCTAGGTGCTAGCAACGGCAAGCCATGGCTGCCTCAACCGAGCTCAGTATGAGCTACAAGGGGTCGCTACGGTGCTACCCAAGCAAAGAGAGGAGGACAAGGAAGCCTCGGTGGTAGTTGGCCGCATAGAGCTCCAACTCCGGCGAGACCCCATCATGGCGGGCGGTGGTGGAAACGACCGGAGGCCCTCACCTAAGGCCGATTTGACCCTATAAGGTGGCGGAGATGGTGAAGCTAGGCAAATTGAAGCTTCTGGCTAGCTGGAGCGAGGTAGAACACGATGGCGAGCGCGCACGAGCTCGTCGGAGCTGCTGCAGCTGTTGCTTCGGCGCTTTGGGCGAGCGGAGGAAGCAAAGGAGGAGGCAGAGCGTGTGCGGGTAAGCTGAGAGGCAGCAGGGCGCCCTCCACTTCAAGCCAGCCAGTGCACGGCATGGTCAGGCCAAGCCAGGCGCGTGCCAGCCACCAGCGGCCACCTTCTGGCCTCGGTCGGCCATGACCGGCCTGAACTTTGCATTTCAGAGTTCAACGATGCTGACTGATAGGCAAACTTTGACAATCATTAACTCCTAATCTGTGATGACATAGCTCAAGGTACAATTGACAAAGTTGGACATCTACATGCAGGCTACAACTTTTACAATTGGAGCTCGAGCTGGTTTGGCTTGGTTTGGGAGATACACTACGCTAAACATCAGTACATGGAATTGAAACTTGCTTCGTGACTTAGAAAATTTTCAGAGTTACAAAATAGATTTCAAAACTGACTTGTGGGCCATTTTTGAGCATGTTGTGCACATTTTCATGACTGGGCTTCTAAACAAAGTTTGTTCCTTATAAAATTTGCTACAACTTTGTTTTAGGTTGCTCAGACATGCAAACAACCTAAGCTACACCTTTTAAACAGTCAAACAAAAGGGTTTAGGGGTCAAAACAAGTCAAACCACTTTTTGAAATCCTATTTAGGCAACATGATCAACATGAACAATGTTCCAAATGACATTCTAGGTGTCACTAAGTTGTTTAAGAGAATTCTTAGCCACACCACACCATGGTCACACAAGAATCAAGCATGGTATGTACTAAAACAATGAAAAACATATGAAATGTTACACTTGTTTCATAGTCATGTTTCATATGTTTCATGATCTTGTTGCATGGTACTAACTTTGTTTCACTAAAGTGAGTTGCACATGTTGCACTTAAGTGTTGCACACTATTCATCTCATAAAAGAAACAACACACATGAAATATACAACATGTTGCAATGTTTCGAAATCATGTTTCATGTGATATAAGCTTATGAATGAATGAATGATGCTCATGTTCATGAAATGCAAGTGCAAATGTGGAAGCCAAACACCTAGAGTGTTACAGACCTCCCCCCTTATAAAAATCTCATCCCGAGATTTGAAAAGCGTACCATTGTTGATAGAATTCCTTATAACCGTCCCTCAAATAATCTTCTCTTTCCCATGTTGCATCGCGTTCACTACCCTGATTACTCCACATGACTTTGTAAAACTTGACCACCCAACTCCGAGTCACTCGCTCACGAGTGTCAATCACTCGGACCGGCTTTTCTTCAAAGGTCAAATCTGATTTTAACTCGATATCCCCCAATGGAACTCTCTCTTCAGGGACGCAAAGACATTTCTTCAATTGGGATACATGAAAGACATTGAAGATAGCACTCATCTCAGGAGGTAATTGAATCTTGTATGCCACCTTACCACTTTGTCCAATGATTTCAAATGGACCAACATATCTCGGCGCAAGCTTTCGCTTCACACCAAAGCGTTGGACACTTCATGGGTGAGACTTTTAGATAAATGAAGTCTCCAACTTCAAACTCAATAGGTTTTCTATGTCGATCAGCATAACTTTTCTACCTAGCTTGAGCTACGGCCATGTGGGTTTGGATGGTACGGACTTGTTCTTTGGCTTCTTGAACAAAATCAATTCCATAGTATCTCCTTTCACCGGCTTCTACCCAATTTAACGGGGTTCTACACTTTCAGCCATACAAAGCTTCAAACGGTGCCATCTTGATGCTCTCTTGATAACTATTATTGTACGAGAATTCAGCTAGGGGCAACCATTTTTCCCATGAGCCCTTAGCCGAGATGACACATGCTCTCAATATATCTTCTAAGATTTGATTCACTCGTTCAGTTTGCCCATTGGTTTGAGGATGATAGGCTAGAACTTCTTACTAACTTAGTTCCTAATAATCCGTGTAAGTGCTCCCAAAAGCGAGCAGTGAACTGTGGTCCTCTATCGAGACAATAGTACGAGGGATCCCATGAAGTCGACTATCTGATTAAAGTACAACTCCGCATAGTCGGTTGGACGAAATCTATGCGGACAGGAATGAAGTGTGCAGACTTGGTCAGACGGTCTACAATCACCCAAATGGAGTTAAAATTCCTCTGAGTAGTAGGGAGTCCAACAATAAAATCCATACTTATCTCCTCCCATTTCCAACCTGGAATAGAGAGTGGCTGAAGTAATCCAGCTTTCATGTGCACAGCCTTGACTCGACAACAAGTGTCACACCTAGCCACATAAGCGGCTATCTCTTTCTTCATTTTGGTCCACCAAAAGCGAGGCTTCAAATCATGATACATTTTGCTACTACCAGGATGAATAGATAATTTAGAGGAATGGGCTTCGGATATGATTTGATTTCTAAGTTCTCTATCCTTCGGAACTACCAACCTATCCTTGAACCATAACACGCCATCCTCATCTACTCGAAAATGTTTGGTTTCTTGCTCTTTCATCTTGCGCTTGATGTGGAACACACCACATCTGTCTTCTGTAGCTCGATAATTGACTCTATAGAGTACAACTGACAGTGATGTTGTAAGGACTAGGATGAAGGAGTTTTGACAAATGGACATCACTCTCAATCAATGAGTGGCAATGAGATTTCCTGCTTAAGGCATCGCTACGATGTTTGCCTTGCCAGGGTGATAGTGCACTTGGAGGTTATAATCCTTGATCAACTCGAGCCATCTTCTCTGACGCATATTCAACTCTGGTTGAGTGAAGATGTACTTGAGACTTTTATGATCAGTGTAGATGTTGCACACATTGCCAAGCAAATAATGTCTTAGGCCTTCAAAGCATGAACAACTACAGCGAGTTCCAAGTCATGCGTTGGATAATTCACTTCATGCTTCGAAGTTGGCGAGAGGTATAAGCAATGACTCTACCCTCTTGCATAAGAACACCTCCTAACCCAATACCTGATGCATCGCAGAACACATCAAAAGGTTTCTCGATATCCGGTTGTGCCAAAACCAGAGCCAAGTTAGAAGAGTTCGTAGGGTATGGAAAGCCACATCACACTGGGAGTCCAGACAAACTTCATGTCTTTTTGCAGCAACCGAGTCATAGGCTTGGCTATTTTAGAGAAATCCGGATGAAGCGACGATAATAGCCAGCCAACCCCAGAAAACTCCGAACCTCGTGCACCGAGATTGGAGCCTTCCAGTTCAACACTTCTTGCACCTTGGTGGGATCAACCATAATTCCACCATCGGACAACACGTGTCCAAGAAAAGGTACCTCACGAAGCCAGAATTCACATTTGCTGAACTTTGCATACAGCTGGTGTTCCCGCAATCTAGTGAGAACCACCGCAAATGTTCAACATGATCTTCCTCATTCTCAGAATAGCACCAAGATATCATCTATAAATACCACCACAAATTTGTCCAACTCAGGCATAAACCCCGAAATTCATCAGGATACATAAATGTGCTGGGGGCATTGGTCAATCCAAAAAGACATCACAAGGTACTCATACAGACCATATCTTATAGAGAATGAAGTTTTTGGAACATCCTTAGGCCAAATCTTTGATTTGATGATAACCAGATCTCAAATCAATCTGGAAAAGACTTTTGCTTAGACAACTGATCAAATAAGATATATATGCATGACAGAGGGTACTTATTCTTGATTGTAACTGTCATTCAAGGGTCTATAATCTACACACATGCGTAGGGATTGATCCTTCTTCACAAAGATAGCTGGGCACCCCCACGGAGATGAACTAGGATGGATAAGGCCTTTCTTTAGAAGTTCATTCAACTGGGTCTTAAGTTCGGCTAGTTCATTGGGAGGCATTCTATATGGCCTTCTAGAGATGGGCGCTGTACCAGGAAGCAACTCTATCTTGAACTCCACTTCTCGATCCGGGGGCAATCTAGGCAAATCATCGGGAAAAACATCCGAAAAGTCACACACGACAGGGATATCTGCCAGAGACTTTGCTTGCACCGCATTGGTCGTGCAAGAAAGATTGATGTCTGGGTAACTGTACTAGAAAACCCTCCTGATTACCAGGATCTCTGAGCATGACTACCCTAGTCGATGTATCAATAAGCACTCCATGATGGCTCATCCAGTTCATTCCCAATATCACATCGATACCTAGCCCCGGTAAAACTACCAGATCAACCTGATAACCGCCTCTATCTCAAATTGTGTCCCCAACTACCAGCTTGGTTGGGATAATACCACTAGCAGCCCTAATACAATAACCCTCACCCTCAAGTGTATGTTTTCTGCATAAACTTGGATGCAAATGCTGGACTAATAAAGGAATGCGAAGCACCTGAATCAAATAGTACAACTGCGGGGTGTTGATCAATCAGAAACTTACCAGCAGTACCTACCTCTCCTGAAGGAATCTAGTAATATTAGTGTGGTTCACCTGCCCCTGACGGCCACCTTGGTAGTTATTCTTCTTAGGGTAAGGGCACTCCTTGCCCAGTGGCCTATCTTGTTGCAGTTCTAGCACGGCATGTTGCTTGGAGGGGCCTTGGAACTACCCTGACTGGTAGTGCCCTTGGGAAGAGCAACTGTAAAGCCTTGCGAAACCAGTCTTGGGGGATTCTTCTTCGCGTGGGCGAACTTAGCGGCTACGCTGGAGGAGGAACGGAGCCCTCGGTGCGACGGGAGCCTTGGATTGTGAGGCGCCCGCCTCATAGGCCCTCTTAACTTTTTGAAGCAGCACACAGCATTGTTGTTCTCTTGTGATAAGGCATCACTCACAAATTCATTAAAAAGAGCACACTTGCAATTTCCCATGGTCTTCATCAATTTGGGGCTAAGTCCCCCGCTTGAAACTAGCAATCTTTTGGCATCGGTGTCCACAAACTCGGTAGCATACCTTGCAAGGTTTTGAAAGCCTAGGTATTCATTCAAGCTCTTGTTCCCCTGGGTCAGCTTCATGAACTCTGTATTTGATCGCCATGAGACCAGGAGGAATGTAATTTCCCCTGAAAGCAGACTTGAACTGATCCCAAGTGATTTGGGCATTAGCGGGCATAGTGGACCGATGATGACTCCACCAAATGCCAGCTGGCCCATGTAGTTGGTGAGATGCGTACTAGTCTTCAGCACCTCAGTCAAGCAGGATAGACGAACTTCTGCTCGAGAGTATTCAACCACTCATCAGCTTGTAGAGGCTCCTCAGCCTCCTTGAAGATAGGGGTTTCATGTCAAGGAAATCCTTGAAGTCACTGTATTGATTTGGTTCTGGTCCTTGGCGTGGACCATGGCCATCACGAACAATTGTACGGAGAGCCTCAGCCATAGGTGCTGTCCTTCGCAAGAATTGCCATCAATTCTGTTGGTGTGGGTGGTGGTGGCGGTGGAAGATCATCATCATCACCCGCACCCGGGTTATGGAACGAGTACGAGGCATCTGCAACAATGCGCAACCAGTAATTATTGATGATGTTAGCACATTGGAGAGGAACAATGTAATTGTGCCAAACTGAATTTACTGACGAGAATGAAAACTTCATACAATAAATAGAGGCAATAATTCATTCTCCAATCACCACATCAATTAGATTACTAGCGCCATACATAGTGTATTCCAACATGACAAGTTTTAAACTTAACCATTACGATACGCATCCCGAAGGGAGCGAATTAAAGTACATTACATGCCAAGTTCGAATTAAAAAGGTACATCCAACATCAGTCATCACTTAAGTCCATTACATCAATGACTGCAAAAGCTTAAACTAGTGAGACTTGCTAACGACTACTCATCGAAGTGATCGCTGTCCACATCGGAGACACCTTGGACTTCTTTGGGTCTTCCTCTTCTTCTTCATCTGCAGGCTCAGCTGCATTGTCATCCATCTGCATGTCCTCTTCTTCATCATCGGCCTCAATCACTTGAGGTCCACCCACATTTGGATACCTTGGTATGGGGGAGGAATAGGAAACAGACGGTTGTGCAGTTGATGGTGCTCAACCTGAAGCTCTTCAAGCTGTTCTTGTAGTGCTTGCTCCCTTTGAAAGGCATTGTGGTTAGAAAATCCAACCCCGACGTCTTTCTTCTGCTAACTAAAGCTACATCTCTATGATGGGTCACACGATCCAACTCTTGTGCAGCCTCATCTCTCTCAATAGTGAGGTTCATCAGCTGGTTATGAAGCTGTCTCTCTCGCGTGCTGTTTGACCCCACTATTGCAGACGATAATTTGCAATACTGTGAATCTCCTCAACTTCTTGCTGAGCTCTCCCACATGCATCCACCCTATGGCGATACTTGCGGGCACGCAACCTAAACTTGTGCTGGGCTTCCATTGCCTTGCCAGCTTCATCTAGCGCACTGAAAGGGTGTTTTGCCTGACTCGACAAAGCTTCAAGACTGCCATCATAGCACTCATTCCAGTGTTGTCGCTCTGCACATGTTGCCATGGCTTCGAACCAAGGCCTGACCAACGTCCTGAGTCCACTCAGCCTCAGTAGGAGATACTCGGGGAATGGATGAAGCAGGTCCACCCACTACTCATCCCTGAAGCTCTGTGCTATATCCATCAGCACATCAAGGGCAGCAACCTGAGTGGCTTCCCATGGGCTTTGCCCATCAGTCTCAATGCTCCACCCATGCCACAACGGTCTTGTGGGGTTTTGCGGCACTATAAAGGTCACGAGTACCATGGTACATCTCCCAATGGTACCGCCTGCCTCCAGTGTAGCTGGGTGCCTCTGGGTACCCAACTGAACTGAGCACCCTCAGAGCAAAGGTGGGAGTAGAACTAGTCCAAAAAGGTGCTGCTACCAGTAGGAAACATGGGCACGGCCATCTGTATCAAAAAGGGATGCAATTCTCGTGAGAGGATTATTTTGCTGAGAGTTGCACTTTATACTTGGGATAAGCAATTATAAGGGAGGGAGTAATGCAATATGAATGACATGAGTGAATATGATGCATGCTCGTTCCGTACGTCCTCACAAACCTAAGAAAATTTAAGCTTTAGCGGAATATACGGTGGCATACATACGTTCTCTCAATTAGCGGTAACTAGTCGATCTACATGGTGCATTGTTAGCGTACCTACAGAAAACTTCATTGCAGCCCAACCCAACAAGATATAATGCTAATTACACAAGTAGTAACTAAGATACTCTCCATATATACATCCCCAGATATATACTTCGGTATCCAAACTACCCGACAAATGTACCCACAATTAAGTACCTTCATATATACATGTATGCAACATGTAATACTCCAGTAACCACAACTAGCTCTCCCCTAGACCGACGGTTGGACGGTCATGCTCTCACAACTCACACTACCTTAGCGTAGAGGCAATTGATCCATACATTACCATTCAACAAAAGGCACCCATGCAATATCACGCCGCATGGAACGACAAAATAGAAACAATCAATTTCCCCCAAGTTAGTAATTATATATAAGCCACCTAGAAGTCCTTAAGTGGGCTACAAGGGATGTGATCACTAGTACACCATAATATTTTTGAATTTTGAACACTTATATATAACTATAATTTGGAAAACCGTTTTCACAACAAAAGCTTTTGTTTTAAATAGCCGTAAGACATGTTTAATGTTGAATCTATCTCTGATACCAGCTATCTCAGAAACTGACCAATTATAAGAGCACAAGTAGAAAAACAATCACCGAAACAATCAATTCTCGAACTTGAGCCCATATAAACCCGGTAGTCAACTGAAATCTCGAAGGATTTCAAACCAACTTGCATACAACCAAGATCATAGTAATTCAACATAACATATTGTACGTTACAACATTTCATAGAGTGTTGCAAATAGATTACATCATCATAGAGTATCGTTATTACAAAACAAGTCTTGTAAAACACGTGAAGCAAATAGTTTGACTTACACACCCGAGTTCAAATACAAATACTGGTTCACTGATCACAACCCACAAAGCATTCAGATAAGGGAAACAGAGATCATGCCCATGATCTAGTCTTCATCACCCGCCGGGTGGAGACAATACTTATAGAATCCCTGATATAGAAGGTCATCTGCAATAAGAGGGAATAAACCCTGAGTACGAGAATGTACTCAGCTAGACTTACCCATCGAAACCAAAACAAATGACACCAAGGATTATGCATAGCTTAATTTAGTGGATCTGGCTGACACTTTCTTTTTGTAGAAAAGCATAAGTAATAATGATCAACGCTTAACCTGAACTAGCAGTGACTTTTAGCCATTAACCTATCATCTATATTAGCACCTGTACGAAGCAATCATTTTATTAGGGTGCAAACATTAATAACCATATCAGGTATACATTGTGGCAACCTTATCATCATCATTTATTTAACCATATCGTTAAATTAATTAAATCTACGTTGCCCGCTGCTCAGTCAAGTTCTCACTATCCAGGAGAGACGGTGATTCGAATTGATTCCTATCTAGCTGGAGGGTATTCCTAAACACAACCCTGCTTCCCCCGTCAGGGTCGCAAATGAGTCACCTTTGGTACGATTCAGGAGTTGTGAGTCTGAACAGGTCGACATTCTTAGAGAACCACTCTGCCAAGGTTGTTTGGGACTCTAACCTGTCTTGGACTTATGCCAATGGCTCTCCGCACATCCTTACTACCTCCAGAATGCACTGCCACTGCTCGCATCCCCGGCCTGAGTTGAGCTACTAGGCTTCGCTGTCGGAACAACTTATCCGGCCAGCTAAGTGTTAGGCTGCGTTCCACATGACATAAGGACGTACAACGTATCGGTCCTTAAACAACTCAGATGGAGTCACTATGTCCAAACCTACACAAGACTCCGTCCGGTCTTAATTCATTATTAACATGGTTCTTTTCCACGATAGCAATATAGCCAACCCGTGATCCACCTCATCCTAAAGCTCGCAGGTGATAGGAAATCACCTGACTTCTACCGCACTAAGCATGGCCTAAGCATTTAACCCGTTCCTGAACTTAAATAGGATTTTAGTGCGATATCTGGACAAGAAGGGATTTATAATGCAACAATTGGTTCCAACCAATTCCTATACTTAATGCATCATCAATGAATAAAAGATACTCAATATATTTGTAAAAACATGGGAGGCTTAATATGCTCCTGGGGCTTGCCTTTCAGGAAAGAGGAAGGCTGGTGGTCAGGGCACTCGGGCAACTCCTCCGCGGCGGCTGCTTCGTCGACTTCCTGTACCTCGGCTCCTCCTCCTGGTTGAGCTCCCTCGAACTCCACATGTCACTCCCTCCGGCACACCTATTGCATGATGCGCAAGATAAATATCATGGATTGCACATGAACGAATGTCAGGGAGATGCTCGGGGAATGCACCATGTTCGCTGTAGTCTGCATATTCCAACTTAAGCCCTATTCAAATCACTTTACTTACCAGTTTATACAACCTAATGTATAATTGCTCATCTTTAGTTTAATGACCTAGCACCTGCACCTAAGCAAATTCTCAAGTTAGTGCTAACCCCCTAAACAATCAACGAGAACATTGCAACAACATACACTCAAGCATTTGTACTTTAGCAAAATGGGAGACTATATATAATGGTACAGTAAACTGGCCATAACTGGAAATTTAGAATCCAAATGACATTGCACACAGACAATTTGGAAAAGCTTATGAAATTGTTCTACAATTCATTTTCAGACCTCTAAGCATGATTCCAACCTTTACTAGGTTGAATTCTTTAATCAACAGAACTCTATCCTCACGAGATAGAGAGTAAGCGAAACTGGAACCTAACTTTAACAGCTGTAGTTCCTAAACTGCTAGGCCAAATGCCATCAAATTTTGACAGGAGCTAGATACATAAATTATCTACAACTTTTGTATTCATCACATTCACAGCAAACCAAAATATCATGGGGAACTTTCTAAAGTCCCCAGATCTAGTCCAGAGGGACATAATGCAAACGAAATAATTATTAACTATGATGTAAACATATAATTGGACAAAACTAACTCTACTCACTTATTACACATATCACAAGAACACCAGAAAGTAGGGGTGTTCATCACCAACCTTTCTTTTAATACATTTCTTAATTTATTTAATTAACTTAGAGGAAATTGTAACATTATGAAAACTACACCATTAAATCTAAAAAGTCTACAGTAAATTACAGTAGATGCTTACATGCTCTAAGTAGACCACCATAAAAATTTCATCACCAATGAGAAAGGATAACAGCCTACACAAAAATGATAAGACATAAGGCTGTTAAAATGACATAATTACGAAACCTTAGTGAAAAGTGTCAGCAATAGATTCCATATTTTTTCTAACATCCTTAATGGTACTAGGATACTACTCACAAAGTTTCATGGTCATAGTATTCCTAGATAATTTACAAAAATTCACACAAGTATCAATCAATGATAAAAGGAAAATCTATAACTCAAAAACCATACATGCAATAACTCTCAAAATTTTTTACCAGAGCTTCTACTAAGCAAGAATAGCTTACCCACAAAAATTCATAATTTTTGGATCATAGGAACTCAATATTATGATTTAAACAAGGTTTGCATGCATTTAAAAACACATTTCAAGTTCCTATTTAATTCATCCAAAATTTCTACATCATGTGCTGATGTCATATTTTTCTTAAATACTCGACTTCGCTGTGAGTCTAACAAAATTTGAATACACACCATTGGATCTACACATTTGGAGATACAAAATTCACAAAACAGCATTCAAAACTAGAAATTTGAACTAGCTTTTAAACAAACAGTCATGACGCGTGGGACCTGCCTATCAGCCGGACCCATTTGTCAGCGATACAGAACAGGGGAGGCGGCGTTTGATGGCGCGGCGGTGGTCTAGCTCGCCAACGGCGAGGACCGGTGACACCAAGGCCACCTACGTGCTCTACGTGATGAGGGGAACCGATTGGTGCTACCGGCGAGACTAAGACCTAGCGGAGGTGGCTCGTCATCGGTGATGGTGGCACGGCAGAGCTCTGGCGTGAGGTGCCAGTGACAGCAAACCATGGCTGCCTCAACCGGGCTCGGTATGAGCTACAGGGGGTTGCTACGGTGCTACCCAAGCAAAGAGAGGAGGACGAGAAAGCCTCGGTGGTAGTTGGCCGTGTAGAGCTCCAACTCCGATGAGACCCCGTCATGGCGGGGTGGTGGTGGAAACGGCCGGAGGCCCTCACCTAAGGTCGATTTGACGCTACAAGGTGGCAGAGATGGTGAAGCTAGGCAAAGCAAAGCTTCTAGTTAGCTGGAGCGAGCGGAGGAGGTAGAACGACGGCGGCGAGCGCGCACGAGCTCGTCAGAGCTGCTGCGGATGTTGCTTCGGTGCTTTGGGCGAGCGGAGGAAGCGAAGGAGGAGGAGGCAGAGTGTGTGTGGGCGAGCTGAGAGGCAGCAGGGCGCCCTCCACTTCAAGCCAGCCAGCGCACGGCTGGTCAAGCTAAGCCAGACATGTGGTGGCCACATGGCGGCCACCTTCTGGCCTCGGTCGGCCATGACCGGCCTGAACTCGGTTTCAGAGTTTAACGATGCCGAATGACAGCGAAACTTTGATGGTCATTAACTCCTAATCCGTGATGAATAGCTCAGGTATGAAATTGGCAAAGTTGACATCACATGTGGCTACAACTTTACAATTGGAGCGACGAGTGGTTCGGCTTGGTTGGGAGATACACTGTGCTAAACATCAGTACATGGAACTAAAACTGCTGTTGTGACTTAGAGAAAATTTTCAGAGTTACAAAATAGAGTTTCAAAACTGATTGTGGCCATTTTTGAGCATGTTGTGCAATTTCATGACTTGGCTTATAAACAAAAGTTTTGTTCTTATAAAATTTGCTACAACTTTGTTTTAGGGTTGTTATTCAGACATACAAACATCCTAAGCTACACTTTTTAAATAGTCAAACAAAAGAGTTTAGGGGTCCAAAACAAGTCAAACCACTTTTGAAATTATTTAGGCAACATATCAACATGAACAATGTCCAAATGACATTCTAGTGTCACTAAGTGTTTTTAAGAAATTCTTAGCCACACCACACCTTGGTCACATAAGAATCAAGCATGGTATGTACTGAAACAATGAAAAACACATGAAATGTTACACTTGTTTCATATTCATTTTCACATGTTTTCATGATCTTGTTGCATATGGTACTAACTAACTTTGTTTCACTAAAGTGAGTTGCACATGTTGTACTTAAGTGTTGCACTACCATATTCATCTCAAAAGAAACAACACACAATGAATATACAAACATGTTTGCAATGTTTCGAAATCATGTTTCATGAAGTATAAGCTTATGAATGAATAAATGATGCTCATGTTCATGAAATGCAAGTGCAAATGTGTTGGAAGCCAAACACCTGGGGGTGTACATATAATACCTTCGAGGCGGATGCCTACATTGATTTTTTGGCCGCCTTTGAGCTTCATGACTAGCTAAGGGCATTTTGTTGATGGCGAGACAAAGGACGCACTATTTGCTAGGTGCAACCTTATTTTGATGAGGTCCTCATGGGGGCAGGAGAGGTTTGAAATTTCCTTCGCTCAGTGCAATTAGTGGAGTAATAATTTGTACTGACACTAGTTTTACATCAGGGTGTCAAGGGTCACTTCAAGGATGAGAATGGCGATGATGCCCTATCGGTAAAACTCTTGCGCTTCAAAGATCAACTAATTTTGACCTGGTTACTCATGTATCAGAGGGGATGAGCAGAGGGCCTGTGAAAAGGCCATCAAATTTGTTTGTCTGATTTAGCAGCGGTCGTGACCTAGTTGAAGAGTTGTTGCCGCTAGAATTTGGCCTCTAGATCGCACATGGAAGGAGTTCACCTTGCGGATGTGGCTCTCCCCCTCTACAGTCCTTAGAGCATCGTGCCCTATCCTCATTTCAACATCAAGAAAGTCAAAGGCAAAAGTAAAAGGACATCATTGGTAGCATTAGCGTTAGCCTATGAGATGTAGGCCACTACACGAATAAAGAGCATGTTGCACGGGTTGCCATGGTTGGGTAAGGGCCCTCGGCTAAATTGAGTCTTCAAAGAGCTTGGAGTGAAGTACGAGGAGCGAGTGGTCCCCAACAAGCTTTGTCACACTAGCGGCAAGGTCATTGCCAAAGGCTAGTGATGTACCTAGCTTAATGACATGACAACACTAGCATTGAATTAGTTTAACTGACCATATCTTTTGAGCACATGCAATTTTATTCCAACAGAAGGACTTGAGACGCGAGTCAAATTTTCTTGGGTGCCTATAAGTAGTGGAGCCTTAAAACTATCCTCACATTTGGTTATATGTGCGGCTAACCTCTTAACCACACATGTGTCATACTTTCATTAGGAAAGATTGGATGGATTGACCTAGTTGGATGTGAAGAATGTGTTCCTTGACGCTTGTCTCATTAACGGGGCATGACACGCGGCCCATATAGTGGAAGGATGATCATCCTGCATTAACACTATCATTTTTTCATGCAATTCATTCAACACTCTCATGCAAGGTGATAGACAAACTTAGGAAGTCGGAACATGATTAAAGCAGGGTAAAGTTGCATTATATATTAGGAAGGCGATGCTAGCCTATCAAAACTTCCACTATATATACACCCCATACTATTTTGGGTTTATCACTAAACCACTATCATTCATGCAATTTGGTTTACCTTGGCCCCTGACACATTATCATTTTTGGTACTAATGCAATGATCACTTCATCTTAATAAGCAATGAAGTGAATTTTGGAAAAATGATGATTTATGACTCGCTAAGAAAAAGAGCAAAAGACATACGCAGGGGTTCATCACAATTTTATAGACATAAGTAATCATTAGTCTAGGATTTGTGAGACTAACTATTGCATTAGTTGTTATTAGAGAGAGATTGAATCTTTCGTTCTTGATGTTGATGAAACAACGCCTACAGATATTACATTAAATATGGAGTGCAAACAAAGATAGGCCAAAGAAATGAATGTTGTTCTACATCCATGGTACAACCATTTCTACCTCAAATAGCGAGCATATTGATTAGATAGAACAATGCACTTCATGATTTTTTTGCATGTCACCGACTTGAAGGTGAGCAAAGGCAACCTCCTGGAAGCATGCTCTGCTGATAATTTGTATGTCACTGGCTTAGACCAACAAGTGGTACTACAGTAACCCCAAAAGAAGTAAGTCAATTGGTGTTTGCAATCATGTCATTTGCATATGTTCATTATTTGATCTAATTTTTCTCCTGATGTGCCATACCAATATCGTACGTTTCGCTTGTCCACCAATACTATAGAAATCTTATCTAAGCGGGTAAAAAAATGGTTAAGGAGGCGGCGACAAAGCGTCTGCCTTCGTCGAAAGGTTAGCATTAATGCAGACCTACAGAGGCTATCTATGCTCATGATAGTCCATCATGTGCACGCCAAGTAGCAACAGTGGTGTCGGACACCATGGTTTCTAGAGTTTCTTTAGTGTGACGTGCTCGAATTTGTGCCGATGTATCTCTCTAACAATTGAGAATTAGGCTTTGATTTCTAAAGAAGTTTTATAGCTGGTATATAGGTCTACAATTTTCGTTTTGTCGACGTGCACCAATTTGCCACCGTTTAGGAGATTGAATGGCTTGAACATTCCCTGCCAGGCTCACCATCAGGCACTGATGGCCGAACCGCATCGCGCCGTCATGGCCGACCATGGACTGAGGTTGGCCGCCACGTGGCCACCACTAGCCAACGCTGGGCCCTCACCACAGTGCGCTGGCGCCCGTTATTTGCGAAGCCGCATGCCCTCTCTCGCACTCACGCGCCCACTTTCTCCCTCTCCACTGCCTTCTCCCATGCTCGCCGCGGAACCACCGAATGTCGCTGAGCAACCAAGCAGCTCCACCGTCACCTAGTGCCCGCTCCACCACACCATTGCCACCTCCATCTCACAGCTAGCTTCACCGCATTCCCCTCTACCTCCTTGATGTGGTTGCAGCGCCGAACGAGCTACGGTGAGGGCGAAATCGCCATTCCTGTCCTCGCCGGAGAGCTCGGCTCCCATGGCCACCGCCACGGTGAGCTCACCGCTGCTTTTCTCGCGTGTGCATTACTTTTGATTCTTAGTGTTAGGCTTGGTTAGGGTGTAGACTAGCTAGTGGCATGACATTACCACATTTGGATGTCTCGCCGGTGTGAAACACGACGTGCAGCGCCGCTGCGCTCTCACTGCCGCACCACCGCGCACGTGGGCAGAGCTCGTCGGAGCACCTCGCCTAGCCTAGGTAGCCGCAATAGGGTCACGTCATCACCGCGGAGCTTGCGCGCCTCTCGCCTAGCCTCGTCGTGGCCTGTAATGGCTGGCATACTACAGCACCGCGCTGCCATTGCCGGCGACGAGGTGGCTCCTGTGCGTGCGTGCCTCCACCACCTAGGTCAATAGATGTGGCTTTGTGAGTAGGTCATGTTGGTGTAGTCAGTCTCGCCGGAGTGCTCACCGCTAGTGAGATAATGCCGGTCCACACTGGTCCTCTATTGTTGGCTCACTGACGAGCGGGCCCGACTCATGCAGGGCTAGTTCATTTATTTTAGATTTGAATGCAAACTTTGAAAATTCATAAGTTAAGTTCTAGATGTCCATTTTTGGTGAACCAAATTTTACTGTGTTCATATTGAAGTGTAGTGTTTTATAAACATATGAAATGTACAGTTTTTGGTATTTTTCAAGGTGATTAAAATGTATTTAGATAAATGCTTTTTGAATGTTTATAATCTTGTAAATTATATATCTTGAGCTAGAAAAGTGATAAAATTGTGATTCCAATTTTGTTGGTCTTGTGTTGACATGATATAGCTAGAAAAAATATTAATCTTGCATTAAACTAGATTGAAATATGATCTTTCTATTTATCTATTAATAAAGGGTATTTTCTGAGGAAATTTGTAGGGATAAAAATATGTAACATATTGATATGCAAATTTTTATACAGTAGTTTGACACTAATATTAAGCTAAGAAAAATATATAATCTTTTGTTTGACACTTTTCTATAGGGTTTACTATTTTCACTAAAGTAGGCCTTGCTAGCTTGTCATTTTTGGATAGGATTTTGTACATGTCCAAATGGTATGAAATTTTTATAGTGGTCTATTGTGAGCACTAGAAAACTACTGTAATTTTATGAGAATTTATTGTGCATATTTGTTGTATGTTTGTTATTTCCCCTAATTATTTAATTAAATTAATAAAGGCATTTAAGTAATTAAATTGTGATGGACCATGATGTTTTCTATGGTGCTTGTGATGCATAGTAACTGTTGATGTCCATAGTAAGGCATAGAAGCAATTGGGCGTGTGCAACTAATTAATTCTTACTTTATAATTCAAATAAGTTGGTCGCATATATAATTTCAGTTGTGTGGATGATTTCATGTTGATAATGGTATTTTCTGTAAAACTTGTTAATAAGAAAGTTGTAGATAACTCACTGATGTACCTTGTGTTAAATTTTCATAATCATAGGCGTTAGGGTTTAAGAGTTTTGGCTATTAGAAGTTTGCTGCCCTAATTGTTTGCTCTCAGGATAGAGTTGATTGACTGAATTATTTGACCTAGATAACTATTCAATCACCTTAAGAGTATTAAAAGGAAGTTGTAGACAATTTCATAAGCTTTCCAGAATGTCAACAATCATATTATTTCGATGTATATAACTCTGATTATGGTTAAAAAAGTAGCTGCTATTTTGGTAGTTCGGTAAATAAATGGCAGAAGTGTTTGCTTAAGTAATAGAGAAGAGATATGCACCTATTCAAGTAGAATAGAATGCACTTGTTATTATCTTAACACCATGCTGTTGAAAATACTTACAAGGATGCATTCATCATGTTTTATGATATTATACGTGTCGTGATACATGCATTCGCAATATCTTATTCTATGATCATGCATATAGGATCGACCGAGGAGATAACATTGCTGGAATTCAACAAAGAAGAGGAAGGGGATCAGCAGGGGACTCCTCAAGCCGCAGCTCCCGAAGAAGAGGAGCAGACTCTAGAAGAGCTTCCCGAGTGTCTAGATCACCGTCCCACCTCTTTTCTCAAAGGCAAGCCCCGAAGCATTATAAGTCTTCCAGTGTTTTAAAAAATACTACTGGAGTCCTTTATGATTGATGCATTAGGTTATAAGAGTTGACTGGAAACACTTATGCATGAAACTACCTTGTCCATATATATATACCTTTAACCCTATGTAGGTCCAGGATCGAATATATGCTTAGCCATTCTTAGACCGGTAGAAGTCGGGTGATTTCATGTCACCTGCGAGATATAGGTGGATATCGAAGCACGGTTGGCTATATTTGCTATCGTGGAAAAGAACCATGGGGTAATATAAATGGAGGCCGGACGGAGTCTATGTGTAGGTTGACTCATGTGATTCCGTCTGTGCTAATTGAGGATCGTACCGTTGTTGGCGCTTCTGACAAGATTGAACGCATGCCTATCACTTAGCTGGCCGGATAACTCATTCCGACCGTGAAGCTGAGTAGCTCAGCTCAAGCCAGGCCCTACTCTGTAAGAGTACGCACTCTAGATGGTAGTAAGGATGTGCGGGGAGCCAGCCATGAGCCCAAGGGCAGGGTAGTCCTGATCGTCCTAGCAGCTGGTCGTCCCTAATTGTGCGGCACTGGGCGAACCCATGAAATATGTACTTGAGTTATACCAAAGGTGACCTAAGGCTACCATGGCTGGTAGACCTAGGTTTGTGTTAGGAATAAATTCCCTGCTAGTTGAAATCGATTCGAATCGTCGTCTCTCCCTGATAGTGAGAAACTTGGCTAGTCCCAACATCATAGTAATTGTATTAAGGAATGTGATGGTTCAGATAAACATGGAATTACTACACCGGCTATGGTTACTATTGTATGCTCTTAAAATGATATACCACATGTTTGGCACAGGATAGTTGCTAATCTAGAGATGAATGGCTATAATTATCTTGATGACCGAAGTATAACTGTATAACTGAGTTAATCGCTTTTTATGCAAAAATGTTGTCAAGCTACCTCCACTTATAAAGCCTTGCATAATCCTTGGAGTCAATTTATTTCTGGTTTATGATGGGTAAGTCTAGCTGAGTACCTTCTCGTACTCAGGGTTTTATTCCCATTGTTGCAGATGGTACCGTCTATCACGGCTATTGCAAGAATTGCTTCTATCCCATCGTGGATGAGGAGTGAGCCTTGGACAGGCATCTTTCATAATCCTTCTATATGCTTTTGTGGATGGTGATTATGTGTTGGCACTATATTTGAACTATGTTAACAAATGCTAGTTTCGAACTTAATTTGCTTCCGCTAGTATCTATCGAAATTGGTTTGTAACAACTCTATTTCGTACTCTGATGAATGGATTGTAATTGTGAACTTTATGTAATATGTGATATGTATGTTAAATCATGTACGATCTTGGTTGTATGTGGATCGTTTATCGAGACCCGTCGTGGTACTCGACGGACTACCGGGTTTATATGGGCTCAAGTATGACAGTGCGATCGCTTGCGGGCTGCCATTGTACTTGTGCTCTTATAAATTGGTCGGTTCTGCGATAAAAGTATTATAGAAAACATTGCAAGAGAGACCGAAACTAAAAATATTTTATTTTTCTAAAATATGGCACGCTCTTACAAACGGGTCACATAGAACTTTTCATTCTATGTGATTCTTTTGTCAAAATTATTGGTGCACTGATGTACCGCCCATGCACATATTAATCCTAAGCCAACGGATGCATGCCGTGGATGTAGTCAGTTTGGCAGAAGAACCGATTGTGGAACGGCTATTTTCACATTTGGTTCTTGTTGCAAACCAACAATGCAAATAGTAGCATCTGTGCTTCATAATATGGAATCGACTGTACAAATTTATTTCCACCTTTTTTACAATCATCTCTCTCTCTCTCTCTCTCTCATACAAGAGATGCTTGTAAATGACTGTGCTCTGAATTTGACATGGCAATTTAAGACAAAACCGCGAACTCTCAGTTGGTTAGATTCGTTGTGGGGGAACCTACCCACCTGGATTCAACTCCCCATCTTAACATAGGTGCTCGTCTGGATTTATTCCAAGATTTAACGACGCTATTCTTTCGGTAGTAGGTGACGTGTAGAGCTATTCTTTTACCGGTATGAGACATGCATGCGCCTATGATGACTTCGTTCTCATCATAGGGGTAAAAAAAATGGATTTAACGGCATTATTCTTTCAGTAATAGGCGATGTGTGCGCGTCTACATTGACATTATCAATCTCGAGATTTTGTCGGTCTAACTCAGTTCTTTAGAGAGATGCTCATAAGGGTAATTTTTTTAAGACAAAACTGACTGTGTTCTATTTCTAAACCGACTACACAAGTTGGTTTGACTTCGTCAATCTTGAAATTTATTGGTCTAACTTAGTTTTTTGGAGGTGCTCATTAGGATAAAAAAACTGATCGTTTTCTTTGTCTAAACCAACTGTATAAGTTGGTTCTGTAGTACCAGTAGAACATTGGCTTCGAAATTTCAGAGCTCCTAATTTAACAAAGCTCTAAGCAATTAATATATGTAATCATCGAACTAAAGTTTCGATGAAATTTAAGGCTGCAAGCAGAAGGGACGACCACAAACTTTAGTCAGTGGAGCAAAGGAACGAGTAGGGTTTTCTCTTAAGATGAGATAATAACAAGTAACAAGTAGACAAAAATGAAGAGATCACCAACTTGTATTTATGTCAGTTGTGGACTTAATATAATACACATACATATTTATGTCAGTTGTGGACTTGTGGATTTTGACAATCTTGTATTCATGTTGGTTAGGATGAAGCACATGTCGAGAAAAGACAACCGACGGGTCTGTAGGTAATGTAACTATCGAACGAACAAGATTATAGCATGAAAGTATTATAGAAAACTGATTGCAAGAGACATATTAATTTTTTAAAAAGAGAGATTAACTCTGCTTTAAAGAAACAATGAGTAAGGGCTTGGATTGCCAAAGCAGAGACCACAGCCGAATTTCAGATATATATGTGGCCAGGATGTCGCGATTGACAATCTTGTGCACCTTCTCCTTGTACTGCTCGTCTTAATTAAGTACTAGGACACTACGTTTCTGCGGGTGCCTCATTTTCCTTTCACACGCAACATATCTAGAAATAGAGAGGATGTGCCCACAAGATAGCCCGCCACTGAAAACCAATTTCAAGAATAGTCGTATTGTGGACCATTCCTATAAATCTAGAGATTCTCAGAGACGGTCCTAAGTCCTACATACAAATCGGCCATAGAAATCGATTTTCATGACCCCTTTGTAAGAGCGTGCCATGTTTTAGAAAAATAAAATATTTATAGTTCCGGTCTCTCTATGAGTTGTGCTCTCAACCAAATAGAATGAAAAGTTTCATCCTCTGCATGAAAAAACAAAAACTAGCAAAAAGCCAAACATACACAAATTGAAACAGCCAAAGGTAGAAGACAACTATTCATGATTGGTGAAAATTTCTATGATCGTCATTTCCAACATATGGCACGCCATATAAATAATTGCCATGAGAATAAATTTATAATTTTTTATTATATATGAAATCAAGCGAAGTCAGACTCTATATCAAAATCATAGAGCTTGGTGAGATTAAAAATTTTATAGTGGGTCCTAGAAATCTATTTCAAAGATACTTTGTAATGAGAAATTTCTAGTAGGGATTGTCTATCCCATTTAAATACGTTATTCTGTGAACCTTGCTTAGTTACGGTTATGAAAACCGTCCCTAAAAAATCGATACTAGCATGAAAATTGTTTATATATTAGTAGTAGAGTGGGACATAATGCCATGTCCTATTACCGGCACTCTCCGTCAAATAGTACTCGGAGATCGTACGTAGTCAACGAAAACAGTAGATTACATGGGACAGCAGTACGAGGTGGAGAGTTTGTCCATTGGGCCATGGGCAACAGAGAATGTGGGAGCGCGGCACTGTTCACAGGGGCCCATGACCCGCAAATTCAACTGCCATCCCTAGCCTGCTCGTCGTTCTCGGCCTGTGGCCCAGCGTTCCCACGGCATTCTTGTGGTCCCAACCAATCACTCATGTTCACGAGTCCTGAACTGCTGATGTCCTCCCAACCACCAGTGGTTTGTGGGCGACGTCCTCCTAGGCGTTGGGTAAGCCGTAAGCATGATGTGTGGTGAGGAGTCCCCGCCGAGCACGATGCATGCTGAGCATTGGGTAAAAGCTCTAAGCACCGTACATACCGCCACCCAGAAGTAATGGCCAGCAAAAGAAGAGTAAGGCTAGGACAAAGAGATTCAGCTACAAGGTAGGGCCGAAGTAATTCTTCTCTAATGAACCAAAAAGTGAGTTTACGCTGGATTGATCCCGAATCACACATTAGCTAGGGCTAAATCGTCCGGGTTGCCACAGACCGAAGAACGCAACAAGAATCTCACACTCACGTGGTGAAGAACAAAGAGGTTTATGAGACCAGATCCGAACACCCATGTGGGTTTTTTTTCCTCGAAATTTCCAACGTTGGAGCATTCTCCCGGGGGCGTAACGACTCCGAATTGAACGTTCCATATATATTTTGTGACTATCTCGACGAGAGTAACCCAATGGTAAAGTCCAATTAGCATTATGACAACCTCACAAAATGGACAATTTTAGTTGTCAATCGACATTGTATATTAGACAAATTTGTCCATGATAGATATGTCGTATTACCGGCACTCTCCGTCATATAGTAGTTGGACAATTTTAGTTGTCAATCGACATTGTATATTAGACAAATTTGCCCATGATAGATATGTCGTATTACCATCGGCACTCTCCGTCGTATAGTAATCGGAGATCGTACGTAGTTAACGAAAACACAGTAGATCACGTGGACAGCATGGCAACAGTAAGAAGTGTAATCCATGGGTGATGCAAGGCTTAGCTACCGTCACATCCGTCGATAGCAAATGGATGAGCTTGTGTGGCCTTCCTCCTCCTCGCCGTCATCGGCCTGCGGCCCCACCGTTCCGGCAATCCGGCTGCATCCTTCTCTCGGCCGGTTAACCAAGAGCTCGAGCTCATGAGTCCTGAACTGCTGATGTGCTCCCCTGCGATGTCCCCATCCAATGGTTTGTGGGTGATGTGCTGGGCACTGCGTAAGCATATGATGCATGGTGCGGAGAGGCCCGGGCCAGGACCAGGACGATGATGGCGCCAACCTCCAACCGGCACCGCCACTCGCGGAGATGCAGCGGAAGTGCGGACGGAAGCCTAGCCCCAGGCCCCAACACGGCGACCGGCCACCGTGAGGCGGAGCGGCGGCAAGAGGGACAGGATCTCAACCGCTGCCGTGCCCACGGTTTCCCGCAGATGCACGGGGCATCCGCTGTCGCATCGTAGGCTCGCAGCCACCTACATGGCACCGACACCAGTGCAACAGGAATTTCCTGTGTGTCCAAGAAAAACACGACATGGATGTAATGAAACCCGTCAAAAATATCAATTCTGTTGATTACCCAGCAGGTAAATACTGTCAGGGACAAAGTGATAGAGAGAAAATATATTTGCTTGTCAACTTTACGACATAAAGTTTTTTTCTGATGAATTTTCCTGAGCAGCGGCGCACACGGAACTTCCACTGCACAATTTATTTACAAAAGTCAGAAACTGATAGGTTAAATAATATCATTGTCGAAGGAACCAACAGGAAAATACTTTTTACTGTGCGCTATCCTCTTTAAAAAAATCTTTGATAACCGACAGGTTAAATAATTCTCGTGTGATCCTAAGGTTCGTATAGGGATATATTTTGCAACCGACAAAGTATCAAAAAAAAAAAATTTTCTAGCTCTAATTCCATTATTTTGCTTGTCAGTTGTCTCTTATTAATATATTCGATGTCGGTCTTTGCGCATGGGAAAAAATAACTAGAGGATTAGGTTATATGTCTTCTTTGTCAGCCGTGGTGCACAGAGAAAAATGTTTTAATATATAGATTACTAAGAAAAATATCACAAGCCCAATAATAAAAATGGGTTCAAGATTTGGATAATTCATCCATTCCACATAATAATACTTCAATAGAGCTATTACGTGCCATACTTCCTTAACCAAACGTGTCAATTTTATGGACACAACAAGAGTTCAAGATGTATAGTAATATAATTATTTTGGGTTCTAGGAAAATGATTATGCAAACAAAACTTAGTAAATACCAAATACTCAATCCATTCCAAATTATAAGACTTTTTGTCATTTGATATTCGCATTCTAGCATTCAAATTGGATAGGTAACCCACATGGCCACATTAATATTAATAAGCATATAAAGGTTCCACAACAGCCCCACAAACCATTCAATAACATAGGACATCCAACATAGGTTTTGCCTTCACAGATGCATCCAAAAACTCTTTGAGAACCTATCTGAGTGCCATCGGAGTGGGAGCCTTTGCTCCGACTGGTCTTCACCCGCTCGCTCTGTACATGGAGCAAACCCTAGCTGACATAGGCTATAGCATATGTTCCAATGCGAAGCATCGGTACAATCCAATGCTCACGAACCTCCTATGGTTGCTCTCTGAAAGCCATTGGAGTGGGAGCTATTGCTCCGATGCACTTCTCACTCCGATGCCCTATTCTTCAGTAAAACCTAGCTGAATCCCAGGGCACATAGTATATATTCCCTGATGACATGCATCCTGTAAATTCGATGCTGCCTCAACCACTCCATTCACTTCCATTTCAAGCACTTTTGTGAATGCGGTGGATTCCAATTGATCTTTGGGCCTCCTCAAAGCTACCTAGCTAGTGCTAAGTTTGATAAGTGTGCACCACACCTAAATCATTCGAGGTGTTGAGCACTAGAAAGTTCTTTGCTAGAACATCCAAGGTCTTCACTCAGATACAAAATGGAACTGTATTCAAGACTGTATGTTAAAGTAACTATGATGTGATCTTTTTACAAGAAACTAAGCGCTCTCACTTTGATCTTTTCTTTCACCGATAGTTCTGTCTGGTTATGTTTGGCTATTTTTAAATCTTTACCCTCCAATGGGGCTTCTAGTGGTTCTATCATCATATGGAAAAGTGCCTTTTTCTTGGCACCATTGTTTTTTTAAAACAACTTTGTTTCCTCAGTCCAATTTACCTCTCTTCACAACAATGCTACCTGGATCCTCACCAACATTTATGCACCCTACACACCTTTGGGAAAAAAGATTTCATTGAGTGGTTTAGAAATATTCAAATGCCAGATCTTGTTGTTTGGCTAGTTGTTGGTGATTTTAATCTTATAGAAGCCCAGCTGATTGAAACAGGTCATGTGCAGACTATTTAGACATGTTTATGTCCAATGAAACAATTAGTGCCTTAGGCTTGGTTGAGCTCCCTTTGAAAGGCAAGCGTTTTACTTGGACTAACAAGCAAAAGTCACCCTTGTTAGAGATACTAGACTATTTTTTTCACCTCGCCTAGTTGGACCATTTCCTATCTTAACATAAATGTCACTACTCTCTTTATGGAAACCTCAGATCATGTTCCTTGTCTTATTAACATTTCCACAGTTATTCTCAAGGGGCAAATTTTTAGATTTGAGAACTATTGGTTGGGACATATGACTTCATGAATCAGGTTCATTTGGGTTGGCATTCTCCTTTTCAGCACCAAGATGCAGCTAAAAATATTACTGCCAAATTTAAAAACATGAGAAAAATCTTAAAGGAATAGAAGAAATCTCTCTCCAATCTTAGAGAGAATATTCATAATGTCAAGTTTACTTTGTCTTTGGTGATTGTTTAGAGGAGTTTAGATATTTAACCTTATTGAGTGGATTTTTTTGTCACTCTTGGAAGACAAGCTTATTGCCCTCCTTCATCAGCAAAAAACTTACTGGAAGCAAAAGGGGGTAGTTAAATGGGTTGCCCTAGGTGACGCAGCACCAAATTCTTCCATGCACAAGCAACTATTAAATATAGAAGGAATCTGATCACCCAACTTATTGATGATCAAGGCAATACAATTGATAATCACTCTGATAAATCACCATTGATATAACATTCTTTCAAAGAAAAATTAGGCACAAGCAACTTTACAAGTATAAGCTTTGATCTAGCCTCCTTTTTTAATCCTCCACCTAATCTTTCTAGCCTAGTGGAAAGTTTTGCCAGGACAGAGATTGATGTAGTTGTCAAGGCCATTCCTTCTAATAAGGCCCCTAAACCTGATGGTTTCAACATAGATTTTATAAAGAAATGCTAGCCAATCATTATTCAGATTTCTATAGACTTTGTGATGCTTTCCGTTCTGAGTAGATTTTCCTCCAAAGCATAAATGGTTCTCACATCACCCTCATACCTAAAAAGATGATGCTTTAAAAGTTTTAGGTTGTAGGCCTATTTCTTTGCTCAATATTTTCCATCAAGTTTTTAACAAAGCTTCTAGCCAATAGACTTCAAAGTGTTCTATGTTCTCTGATTCATAAGAACCAATATGGCATCATCAAGCATAGAACAATTCAAGACTATATTGCCTGGGCCCCGGAATACTTGCACATGTGTAATCAATCTAGAAAAGATTTAATCATTCTTAAGCTTGACTTTGAAAAGGCCTTTGACAAAGTAGAACATGAGTTAATGCTGCAAATTATGGAACACAAAGGCTTTCCTTCCAAATGGTTGAATTGGATGAAGCTTATCTTTGGCTCCGGTACCTCTGCTATTCTCTTAAATGGAGTGCCTGGTAAGGTCTTTCACTATCACAGAGGTGTTAGACAAGGGGATCCTCTTTCACCCTTGTTTGTTTAGGCTGCTGATTTTCTTCAAGCTATATTCAACTTAGTTAGAAGCAATGGTCTGTTGACTCTCCCAATACGCCGGGCAAGTGATGAAGATTTTCCAATCTTATAGTATGCAGATGACACCCTTATATTTTCATGAAGGGAGACATTTCTGAGCTAAATCACCAGAAAGAGTTGCTCACTTCTTTTGTTGAATCTACTGGTTTGAAGGTAAACTTTGATAAATCCATGATGATACCCATCAATGTGATAGATGATAGACTGGATATTTCAGCCACAACTTTTGGTTGCTCAAAAGGCACTACCTTCTACCTACCTAGGCCTAACCTGAAGTCTGACCAAGCCTTCTTGCTGATTTTTGGCCTCTAGTCTCCAAATGTGAAAGAAGGCCTTATGGCGTTCTCCTTCTTTCTGAGTGAGGCAGGAAGATTGGATCTTACCAATGCTGTCCTCATAGCCCTTACCAACTTTTTGCAATGTGCAATTTCCTTCTTCCCAAAACTATGATAAAACAAATTGATAAATACAGAAAGCATTGTTTACGGAGAGGTTCAGATGTTAACAAACAAAAGCCACCAAAAGCAGCTTGACAAATAGTTTGCCTCCCTAAACAAGAAGGTGGCCTAGGTGACCTAGAGGTTTTAAATCTGACAGTTCAAAATGAAAGACTTTTGTTAAAGCACCTTCATAAATTCTGCAACAAAGATAAAGTTCCCTAGGTACAGCTAGTTTGGGATAAATATTACACTAGAGATCGGTTGCCCTCCCCTAGTGGCACCTTTAGAGGCTCCTTCTGGTGGCATGATATTTTAAAACTTCAAAATCATTTTAAAGGTATAGCTATGGTCTATCTACAGGATGGAGTCTCTTGTTTATTAACATCTGAACCTCTCCGTAGTCAAGCTTTGGGAAGGGAGAGTCTGTAGTCAAGCTTTCCAGAACTCTTCTCTTACTCCAAGAATCAATAGATTTCCCTTCATGTGGCAGTTTCTACACCTTTGTTGCAATCTTTATATCACTTGCCACTTTCTATTGAAGCTTATGAAAAATTCCAAGAACATATTAGTATTATTCAAGGCTTGCAGTTGCAACCAAGTCATGACAAATGGACCTACATTTGGGGATTCTCAAGCTTCTCTTCTAGAAACACTTATAAGCAACTCATTGGACACCAGCATGTTCCCAGAGCTTTCAAATGGCTTTGCAAGTCAGCCTGTCAAAACAAAAGGAAAATTTTCTTTTGGCTTATCTTGAAAGATTGTTTGAGCACTAGAGCTCTTCTTAAACGAAGAAATATGCATCTTCCTAACTATAATTGTGTCCTTTGTTCCTTGAATGTTGAAGAAGATATTTTTCATCTCGTTTTTGATGGCCCTTTTGCTTCATCCTGCTGGTTTAGTCTGAATCTGATGGTGTCTAATAACAGTGATCCTCTTGACATCATGGAAAGTTTCAAGGATCAGCTCAGGTTACCTTTTTTATGGAGATTATCATCACAATGTGTTACCTGACAATTTGGGTTCGGGTTCAGGTATACCGGATCTACCTGATATTAAGAAAAAATAGGGTCAGAGCCGGACGTCGCGTCGGCACAAAGAGTGCACCGTGAAGCCTTGAGGGTAGCGTCGTGCCGTCGACTGACAGGGACTTGGGGTCGGACTCAGGCGTCAGCCATTGGGCGAGGGCGGGGGCTCGGCTATCGGATAGGGGCGGGGGCTTGGCTGCGCGCTGGGCAACACCTCTCGTGTCGGGCGTCGGCGGCCGCGGGGCAGTGCGGTTACCGGCTGCAGCTAGGGTTCGGTCAAGGATTTGGGACTTGGGGCTGGGGGTGCTCCGCTGGGGGGTTATCGACATAGGTCGAGGGATGTGGAGTTGTGGACAGCTGGTTGGCTAGTTGTTGGGCCGCGTAGTGGGCTTGACGAGTTGATGGGCTTTGAAGATATCATGTAGTACAGGTAATTAAGGTACCACGAGGTGTTACCCGAATTACCCAAACTAATTTCGGGTATATGGAGTCACTATCCAAAATTGTTCTTGGGTAGTTTGGGTATGGGTTCGGGTATTTGGTAGCACGTAATTTGCCCAAGCGTAAGTGGGGCAAGGGCCTCCGGCATCACAGGATGCTGCGTGTCAAACTGTTCATGCGTCGATGCCCTTCTACAAGTGCTGCGAGGGACGATATGTCGATCATGGGCCGAGCTCCATGACAAGTACAAGGACACCCTAATGCTCGCTGATTTGTCTAAATTTGTAATGAATAATAATATAATACTACCCATCGGAACATCACACTCCCACTTATGCTCGTGTTTTTTTTTGAAAGGCTCATGCATGTGGTTTTGCTAACACGTACGACGCTACATCTACGTAGTTAATCAATCAGTAGCTCAAAACATCATGAAACTGACTTGCATAAGGTTTTCATTTTCGGAAATTAAAATTTATCAGGGGTCACGAATAAAGAGGATAAACAGGATATATCAGAAATATCGGACCAAATTCAAATAAAATTTAATTTGAATTTAAGTAAATTTAAATAAATTTAAATAAAATTTGTACAAAAAAGATAGATATTTCCTTATCGACACCTACGGATAAAGAGGATATATCGAAAATATCAGGAGATTTCGGCCGATATTGGAAACCATGTTGCATGCGGGCATCCTAACTCCTAAGGCGCCACTCTTTTGTGGCTGAAGTGAACAGATCAGCTACCGTATGCCGTGTATATATAATTACGATGAGCGTGGCACACTGGCACTAGAGCTTACGTACGGTGCAAATGGATAACCTCCTGTCGCCCTGTTACCCCTCCCTGCTTCATGTCACACCCTTTTCCGCCGACGGCCAGTACCACCAGAATCCAGCGCCCGAGTCCCTGTCCTGCGATGCCCTAGAGAAGTGGTTGTTGGGCAACGACGACGTGCTAGACAATGAGGATGAAGACCACCAGGATACGGGCTCCAGCCTGCCGCCGCCGGCGGCGGCGGCACCACTCGCGGAGTGGAAGCGGGGACGGAAGCCTGCCTCTGGCTCTCGCGCCGCCGGCACCACAATCAACCACGTGGAAGCCGAGAAGCAGCGGCGGGACAGGCTCAACCGCCTGTTCTGCGACCTCCGGGCCGCCGTGCCCACGGTGACTCGCCTGGACAAGGCGTCCCTTCTCGCCGACGCCGTTGGCTACATCACCAAGCTGCGCGGCCGCGTCGAGCAGCTCGAGGCCGAGGCCAGGCGGCAGACGACGGCGGCCTCTCTCTCCCAGCTCTCCTTGCTTATTGGTGGCTCCCGTCAGGAGCTGGAGGTGCGGATGCACGGGCGGGACACCGCTGCGCTGCGCCTGATGACTACCGCGGCGCGCCATGCCCCCGCGCGCCTCATGGCCGCGCTCTGCGCGCTGGACCTGCCGGTGCAGCACGCGTCCGTGTGCCGCGTGGGCGGCGTCACCGTGCAGGACGTCGTCGTGGACGTACCCGCGGCCGGGCTGCGGGGTGAGGACTGCCTCCGCACCGCACTGCTGCACAAACTACTGCAGTAGAGCGGGTAGATGGCGCGCGGGAGCGCTCGGCCACCAACCCACCCAGCATTTTCCTTCGATCGGCCCCATTATTCCAAAATCAAGCTGCCTTAATTTGCCATGCACGTTTTTTTTTCCTACTCATTGTTGATGGTGTCAACTGCATGCGCTTCCTTGCACATGCACTAATAGAAGTACCAGAACCAAAGGCCCATACCCCATACTAGGCTCTGTTTGGAAGTTCTGTAAATTATTTCATCTGTATAGTTTGCTTCCGTCTGTAATTTCTTGTGCACAGGAAGACAACCTGTGTTAGGATCGGTCGTCCCGACAAGGTGAAATAAGAAGCGAGGCAATCAGGCGAAGGATGACGTCCCGAAGGTCTAGCCTCCACTCTCAGAACACTATTACCGAGGCACGGAACTCTTGGTAATCAAGCCGAGTGATCTATCTCTTTATTGGTATTTGAGTTCTCCTTTTATAGGGTACGATTACACATGTATTTTCTTGTACACACATGCCCTTCCCCTACTACATAATATACCAGAATATTTCCAGTTGTACAACATCCGTGGTCATAGGGGTCAGTCTTTTTCTATTACAACAGCCACGCCTAATAGGCCCTAGTCGAGTTGTCGCCACTCTCATTGGGCCACTGTGTCCATCTGCGGGTCCTCGGAGACGAAGGCCGACCACCTTCTAGCTTGCAGAACCTTTGTCATGAATTTTTCAAAGGCTTCCTCAAAGGCCCTTGTCAAATGGAGCCTCATTGTCCTTCTGGGGACTTCGCATGATTGCCTTCGGCTCGAGTCTTCATCGCATAGCTTCGGGCCTTCAACGCTGGGCAAAGGTCTTCCTGGACCATCGGCCACCCTCGACTCCATGGGGCCTTCTCAAGCATCCTCTGAATACCACGTTATGTACCTGCACCCATAGGGCCAGTTTGGACAATAGGAGGCAATCACTATTAGCGGACCTTGGGTGTGAGGCTTTGCCCTCAACAGTTCTCCTTTGCGGGTAAGGTTTGATGCAGACAAACCTGATCCTCGAAAAAGGGCGGTCGCCTCAGGCCCGAGGGTTCGCTCCCTTGGGCTCGTTTGTGTCAGGTCTGTTTTGTGTTCACTTTTGATGTGTAGGCTACCGCTTGGCCTTCTCGAGGCACTGCAGTCGAAACAAGCGGGCAGAAGTTCGATCGCCGCTTGGGCCACTATAAAAGGTGGTGGGTAGAAGTAAAACATAGATACCCCTTGTTGCTTTCTTTGGGGTGAAAATTTTAGCCTCTAATACGTGAAGCCTTCGTCCTTATACTGTGGAGGTGGCTTTTCTTCCGTGGTTGGGGTTCATGGTACATACTTGCTAGCATTAGAGATAAAGACTATGACTTGATCTTTGAGCGTTCCATGATGGCCAATGTGAGGTCCCTGGAATATCTCAAGGAGAATCTTAGCGATGTCGAGGCTGACGTCGATGATCTAGTTACCAATGAAGGCAAGGCTGAGATCGAGAAGACCTTTGAGTTCATGTCTTTGTTAACCAGCAAGGCTGACTTGAAGAGGTACGCGGGCCTTGGGTGGTTCAAGGAAGAGAAGGTGAGGCTTCCTAAGGGAGAGACAAAGGTTGAGCCCCAGTACAACGAAGGCTAAGCCGCAATGCAATGAAGCGGTGTTTTTAGGACCTTTTCGTATGTGGCCTTCGGATGCCTTTGGTCATATTCATATGGGATGTGTTGGAGAGCTTTCAAGTTCAACTTTATCATCTGACTCTGCCATGCGCCAATATAGGCCCCTGATGAAGGACCAAGCGGGCCAAGCGAGGCCCAGCGTAGGGCTAGAGCCGGCCTATGGCACCTTGTGTGCACGGCACGAGGGAGGGGCGACACAGCCGCTAGTGGACACGGCCAGGAGAGGGCCCACCATCCGAAGGAGATCCCGGCTTCCAGGGAGAATTAGAATAAAAATAGGATAAGGGTAGGGTCTTATTTTGTTTAAAAAGATCAAGATTCTCATTAGTAGAATGAAAAGTAACTGGTTTTGTAAGCACCCAAATCTATAAGGGCTCTTTTAGAAAAAAGGTAGATTGCTTAAGGATTAAGTCTCCTAGGACTATAAATAGAGGGGCCTTGTAATAATTCAATCTTAAGCAAGAAAGAAATAATTATTCCTCCAACTCTCTCTGCTCCTCGCCGCCCCCTCCCTCATGCCCCTCACGCACGTGCCCTTTACCCTGGGCACTGCCCGGCTGCTGCCAGTCCGCTGCCCCCTCCACCATGCCACGCGTCGCCGCTAGCCCAAGGTGTCGCGCCCTTGCTCCTTTCCCCCCACACTGCTGCTACTCTCTCCTCCTCCGCCACCGCGTGCCCTAGCTAGCCATAGCTCAGCACCTCTGCCAAGGACCACAACAGACTCCCAACGCTATCCTAAACCTTGCCCAAGTTTTGCTAGGCCTACAATGTCACAGAACCGACCAATTTATAAGAGCACAAGTACAAAAACAATCGCCAAAACGATCAAATTCTCGAACTTGAGCCCATATAAACCCGGTAGTCAACTGAAATCTCGAAGGATTTCAAACCAACTTGCATACAACGAAGATCACAGTAATTCAACATAACATATCATACTTTATAACATTTCGCAGACGTTTGCAAATAGATTACATCATCACAGAGTCATCGCTATTACAAAACAAGTCTTGTAAAACACGCGGAAGCAAATAGTTTGACTTACACACCCGAGTTCAAATACAAATACTGGTTCGCTGATCACAACCCGCAAAAGCATTCAGATAAGGGAAACAGAGATCATGCCCATGATCTAGTCTTCATCACCCGCTGGGTGGAGACAATACTTACAGAATCCCTGATATAGAAGGTCATCTGCAACAAGAGGGAATAAACCCTGAGTATGAGAATGTACTCAGCTAGACTTACCCATCGAAAACCAAAACAAATGACACCAAGGATTATGCATAGCTTAATTTAGTGGATCTGGCTGACACTTTCTTTTTGCAAAAAAGCATAAGTAATAATGATCAACGCTTAACCTGAACTAGCAGTGACTTTTAGCCATTAACTTGTCATCTATATTAGCACATGTACTAAGCAATCATTTTATTAGGGTGCAAACATTAATAACCATATCAGGTATACATTGTGGCAACCTTATCATCATCATCATCCATTTAACCATATCATTAAATTAATTGAATCTACGTTGCCGCTGCTCAGTCAAGTTCTCACTATCCGGGAGAGATGGTGATTCGAATCGATTCCTATCCAGCTGGAGGGGTATTCCTAAACACAAACCATGCTTCCCCCATCAGGGTCGCAAACGAGTCACCTTTGGTACGATTCAGGAGTCACGAGTCCGAACAGATCGACATTCTCAGAGAACCACTCTGCCAAGGTTGTTCGGGACTCTAACCCACCTTAGACTTATGCCAATGGCTCTCCGCACATCCTTACTACCTCTAGAATGCACGCCACTGCTCGCGTCCCCGGCCTAAGTCGAGCTACTAGGCTTCGCGGTCGGAATGACTTATCCGGCCAGCTAAGTGTTAGGCTACGTTCAACATGACATAAGGACGTACATCGTATCGGTCCTTAAACTGACTCAGATGGAGTCACTATGTCCAAACCTACACAAGACTCCGCCCGGTCTTAATTCATTATTAACATGGTTCTTTTCCACGATAGCAAATATAGCCAACCGTGATCCACCTCATCCTAAAGCTCGCAGGTGACAGGAAATCACCTGACTTCTACCGCACTAAGCATGGCTAAGTATTTAACCCGTTCCTGAACTTAAATAGGATTCCAGTGCGATATCTTGATAAGGAGGGATTTATAATGCAACAATTGGTTCCAACCAATTTCTATACTTAATGCATCATCAATGAATAAAAGATACTCAATGTATTTGTAAAAACATGGGAGGCTTAATATGCTTCGGGGCTTGCCTTTCAGAAAAGAGGAAGGCTGGTGGTCAGGGCACTCGGGCAACTCCTCCGCGTCGGCTGCTTCGTCGGCTTCCTGCACCTCAGGCTCCTCTGTGGCAGAACCTCCTAAGAAATCGGGTCCACGTGCACCTATCGTTGTCTTACCAGACCTCGGATATCATTCATGAGTTCCCAACAACTCAACAGGTCTGTCAGGTGTCCTCAGGAAACCCGAATCATCCACGATTCTTTTTTCAAATAGGATCCCAATCACAGACATTGCTGATTATAACAGTTTATTCAAATATATACATCAGAGTAAAGATAGCGGAAGTCTTAAGATAACATAGTTTACAAATCAGTTGTTTTCAAACTTACAATACCATAAGTGTCATACGACCATAGTAGCGGGATAATATTACATTAACATTATTTATCATACAAACTAGTGCCTTGTCCAAAGGCCATTCATCACTCCTCATCGTCATTGACTTCAAACACGGACATGCAGCAGGGACCAAAACAAGCCTGTGCATGCGACCCACCTGCAACAAGGGTTAACAAACCCTGAGTACAAAAGTACTCAACAAGACTAACCTAACGTAAAAGGGTGTAAGACTTTAGAGATGCAAGGGTTGGGTCAAGGTAAGGATATAGCAAGATTCAAAAGTTCTTTGCCAAAAGCTTACTATTCTTGATTCTATTTTTCCAGTTTTACCCCTAAGTACGTTAGTTCATTATCTCAACTAAATGTACATTTCCCATATTCCATTCCTTCTCATTCTATTCTTTTCTCATATTTTAGTAATTCACCAGTCCGGCATTGCTTCTATAATGAACCGAGTCTCCATATCCGCGGAGCACCAGCAATTCAAATTGATTCAAGTCCCAGCTGTGGATTCCTTATCACACGACATATGTAGAACTTAATCTTGCATATATCAACCTCGCTACTGGATCCTCCTATACTAAGCCATCTCTACACCACCCGAGAGCACAGCACACCTCAAATCCGGCCACATTCTAGCCATGAGGGTACACGCTACTCCCGTCATCTCTCCACTCCCAGTGCGTGGGCATTCGTCTTAGTATCGGATTAGCCGAAGTGGGCTTACCGGAGTATGTGACCAATACTATAAAGTGTCTCGTTTAGAAGATCCACAATGAGTGGCCTTTAAGCGACATAGTCGGCAACAATACCCAACATTCAAGATAAGTCACCCGACTAGTCTCTAGTTCATTCTACCTTCTTTCTTTCTTTGGCCAGTATGCCATCTTTGATTGTATCAAAACTTTTACTTTGAAATCCTACCATAAAGCATACTAAGCATTCTACGCCTTTGTAAATGAAAACATCTTCAAGGATGGTAAACAATTAACAAGGTAGGTAATACATCAAGTAGGTAACATTTGAATGAATCAACTTAATGCAATAAGTAACATAGGTGATAACTTTTCAAAGTAACAAGGTAAGGGTTTAATGCATAAACCGGGGCTTGCCTTCATTGACGATCTCAGGTTCCGGATCAGTACCACAAATATCGAATCCCATGACAACCGGGGACTCTTCCAGAACTTGCTCAACTAGAATCATTTCACTCTCGGATTCTACACGAAATAATAGCATATGCTTCAACATGATGATAATGTAAACATGATGCTTTCATGGTGCATGAAATATAACAACACCTTGAATATAACTTTCCTTCATGGTACAGTTACAAGCCAAACTAACCAAACCATATTCATAACGGATGTGACCACGCCAGCACCGACCACTTCGGCGAGCTCTTCGACCACTTTGGTGAACTCTCCGACCACTACGGTGAACTCTCCGACCACTACGGTGAACTTTTCGACCACTACGGTGAACTTTCCAACCAAACTGATCTTGAACCCTACTAGTCACAAAACATGACCAAAATAAGATCAAACACTAATCAAACACTTAGGGTTTGCTTTTATTTATTTTTGAATTAATTTGGAAATAAGCCCAAAAATGAACTTGTTCCAAATGACCTCAAAATTTTATGTAAGCTTCCTCATGACAAATTAGTGTACTAAAACCAATTTCATAATTTTTGGAATTAGACAGTGGCCTACAAAAATCATGGAAATTACATTTATTAATTAATGGACTGAATATTTGAACATTACAAATTTATTCAAATTTCAAGTTTCATATTTTTAAACCATAATAGAGCATGTACATAAGTTACACACAAATTTTTAGAATTTTTAGAGCTATGATTATTTTCCTACAAATTTCCAAAGATTCAGCACTATTCAAAATTAGAAAATAACAAAACCTTACTGTTCTTCTATTTCTCTCTCACTGACAACCCGACCCCACTCGTAGTGTCTCATAACAGGTCACGGCGGCACTGCCATCACTGGCCGGCCCAAAACACGCCGCCGACGAGTCTTCCGGCGAGGCAGACCACACCTAAATGATCTACACCATCCTACGAATCCATCCCAGCCCTTAGAATGGCAGAAGGCACACTAGAGAGAGCTCCACGTCGACCATGGCGGCTCGGGCATGACGGCTCATGACGTAACCTCAGGCAACGGTGTAGTAGAGTCTAAAACGAAGCGAGTATCGTGTTCAATAGCTCACCATGATCACGCCGGTGCGTTTGGTGAAGACGGAGACGGTCTGGAACAGCCTGGCCACGTCGAGTCGATGGTGGCGGAGCTTCGGCCGGTCTCGGGGAAGAAGACGTTGCGCTGGGCGATTCCGACCAACCCAAGCGACGCGAGCAAGCTGAAGAGGAGCGCAAGGATAAGATGATCGCGTTGGCGTAGCTGGGCACGACAGACGCGGCTCGACTGGTGGCTATGGCGAGCGGCGGAGCTAGCTGGCGGCGGAGCAGAGCAGAGGGGAAAATGGGGACGACGGACGGCGGCTGCTGCTATTTATAGCCGGGAAGGGGTTGCCCGGCGTCGACAGCGCACGAATGGACTCGCCACTGGCACCGGCTGCGTGTCAACGCAGCGAGGAAGCGGCGCAAAATGATTGGCAGCGACAATCGCGTGGCGCCGGCGGCAAGCAGAGAGGTGGCACTCGGCTGCTTTTCAATTTTGAAATATTTACAGAATTGCCACTGGGTTAATTTTGCAAATTACTCACAAATTTTCTAAAGAAGTTGAAAATCTCTAAAAATGAAAGTTGCTCAACTTTTCAAACTCTACAACTTTGCTTCAAGGAACATTTCCAAATTCTGTCCTCCATTTTGAAATTTGAATTTGGGGTACATTTGAGCATTTGAATCCTTTCAAAATTACTCCAAATTTTATCTGTAAACTTGAAAAACTTTGAATACCAAAGTTGATCCTTATAAAATAATCTCCAACTTTGCTTTTTGCCTCAACCCCAAATTCCAAATGGATTTTGAATTAGACAAAAGGGGCAAAAAGGACTTTTATGATTTGAATTTGAATTTGAATTTGGTTTGTTTTCCTTTTACTTTAACTTTGATTTTTGACCAGTAACATGGCCCATTAGGGTTATTTGAGTCAAATGACACATGACCTCACATGATCACATGAAATTTGACCCTTGTGGTCATGATCTTTATTTAGGGTTTTGAATCACATCACATAAAATAACAACATTATTAATAAAGCTTACTTAGTGAATGCATTCAAAATTTTTCTACTTCATGAATGCTTTGCAATGCATATGATGACATGTCAAATTTTAGTGCTAGGTCAAAACACTAGAGGTGTTACAACCCTCCCCCCTTAAAGAAATCTCGTCCCGAGATTTAAAACCTAAGGCTAAGTAATGGAAAAGGAAATGCGTCAAGCTAACACATTATAACTTTATTCAAAAGGCTAGTGAGGGGGTTTTCCATTCTATTGACAAACAAGACAAGTTACAATATAGACAAGGTATTGCAACTAGATAGAAGCAAAGAAGTTAGGAAAGTTTTCTTCTAAGTAATCCTCAGACTCCCAAGTAGCTTCATCTTCAATGTGTTGATTCCATTGTACTTTGTAGAACTTGATTGTACATCTTCTAGTGACTCGATCTTTCTGATCTAAGACTCTAATAGGGTACTTGGCATAAGTCAAATCAGGTTCTAGTTCTACATCACCAAAGTCGACCACTTGGTCAGGTACTTGAAGACACTTCTTTAACTAAGATACATGGAAGATATCATGCATAGCTGACATGTGATCTGGTAGCTTGACGTGATAGGCGACCGGTCCACATCGTTGTTGGATTTGAAAAGGACTGACATAATGGGGGCGCCAACTTTCCTCGAATCCCAAAACGATGGACTCCTTTCATCAGCGATACCTTGAGGTAGATATGATCTCCCACTTTGAATTCTAGCGGTCGTCTCCTCTTATTAGCATAGCTTTTCTGTCGGGATTGAGCTACCTTCATATTAGCTTGTATGAGTTTAACTTTCTCTTCAGCTTCCTTGACCACATCTAGTCCAAAGAACCAACATTCTCTAGCTTCTAACCAATTTAAAGGTGTCTGGCATCTACGGCCATACAATGCTTCGAATGGTGCCATTTTAATGCTCTCTTGATGGCTATTGTTATATGAGAATTCAGCCAAGGGAAGGCATTCATCCCATTTAGCACCATAGGAAAGGACACATGCTCTTAGCATATCTTCAAGAATTTGATTTACCCTCTCAGTCTGTCCATTTGTTTGCGGATGATAAGCAAAACTACGGATAAGTTTAGTTCCCAAAGACTCATGTAGACTTTTCCAAAACTTGGATATGAACAATGACCCTCTGTCAGAGACAATGGTCTTGGGTGCCCCATGCAGACTGAAAATTCTATCAAGATAAAGCTTTGCATACTGCTCCGCTCAATATTTATCTCTAACTAGTAAGAAATGAGCTATCTTGGTTAGGCAATCAACAATAACCCATATTGAATTATAGCCTACAGATGTCCTGGGCAATCCTACGATGAAGTCCATACAAATATCTTCCCACTTCCAAGATGGAACTGGCAACGAATGTAATGGACCTGCAGTCTTCATATGAACCGCTCTGACTTTCTAACAAATATCACACTTGGCTACATATTGAGCTATTTCTATTTTCATTTTGGTCCACCAATATCTCTTTCTCAGATCATGATACATTTTGTTGCTACCTAGATGAATGGAGTATCTTGTAGAATGAGCTTCATCAAGAATTTGCTTTCGCAGCTCTAGATTTTTGGGTACTACCAATCTATCCTTGAACCATACAACATCTGATTCATCAATCTTGAAACATGTTGGTTTTCCAGATCTGACTTTATCCTTGATATGGGCTATGCCCTTACTTTTCTGTTGAGCAACAATGATCTAATCTTTGATAGTGGACTCAATGACAATATTGGATAGGGAACCTTGTTCTATGATTCATAAATTTAGATGCTCCATCTCTTGACACAATGTTCGTTGCATAGGTTTCATAGTTAGACAATGGCAATGACTCTTGCGACTTAGGGCATCGACAACCACATTAGCCTTGCCCGGATGATAATGCACTTCTAAGTCATAATCTTTGATAAGTTCTAACCATCTTCTTTGCCTCATATTCAACTCTAACTGAGTGAAGATGTACTTCAAACTTTTGTGATCCATAAAAATATGATAGATATTGCCTAATAAATAATGTCGCCAAATCTTGAGTGCATGAACAACAGCAGCTAATTCAAGGTCATGGGTGGGATAATGTTCTTCATGCTTCTTGAGTTGTCTAGAAGCGTACGCTATGACTCTGCCTTCTTGCATAAGAACACAACCAATACCAATTCTAGATGCATCACAATAGATATCAAACGGCCTCTCGATATCAGGTTGTGATAATACTGGTGTAGTTGTTAGCAATTTCTTCAATGTCTGAAAGGCTTTCTCACATTCGGTTGACCATACAAACTTAGTTTGATTTTTTCAGCAGTCCAGTAATTGGCTTCGCAATTCTGGAGAAGTCAGGGATGAACCGACGATAATACCCTACCAACCCCAGAAAACTACAAACTTGATGAACAGTGGTAGGTGCTTTCTAGTTAAGGACTTCTTCTACCTTGCTCGGATCAACAGCTATACCTTCAGTAGATAACACGTGACCCAAAAATTGTACTTCCCCCAACCAAAATGCACATTTACTGAATTTGGCATATAGTTGGTGATCTCTTAATCTTTGTAGAACAATACGGAGATGTTCCGCATGTTCCTCTTTGCTTTTAGAATAGATAAGAATGGCATCGATGAACACCACGACAAACTTATCCAACTCGGGCATGAAAACTAAGTTCATCAGGTACATGAAATGAGCCGGGGCATTGGTCAGCCCAAAAGACATGACTAGATACTCATATAGACCATATCAGGTAGTAAAGGCTATCTTCGGCACATCTTCTCGTCTGATCTTAATCTGGTGATAGCCTGATCTCAAGTCTATCTTCGAGAACACCTTAGCTCCCGCAAGTTGGTCAAAAAGCAAATCAATTTAGGGTAAGGGGTATTTGTTCTTTGTGGTGACTTCATTTAATGGTCGATAGTCAACACATAACCTTAAGGTTTGATCCTTCTTCTTCATGAAGATAGCAGGGCATCCCCAAGATGATGAACTGGGTTGAATGAAACCCTTGTCTAACAACTCTTGTAATTGCATTTTCAATTCTGCTAGTTCTTTGGGTGGCATCCTATATGCTCTTCTGGACACTGGTGTTGTTCCTGGTTTCAGATCAATTCTGAACTCTACATCTCGGTCTAGGGGCAGACCAGGCAGATCATTGGGAAAGACATCCGTAAACTTACATACCACTAAAATTTTCTCAGCTTCTTCAATAATAGTTGCACAGACTATTTCCACTGTACTCTTAGGAAAGGGAAGTTGGATGAGAAATTGGGTTTTGCTGTCAGGTGCATTTACCCTTATAGTTCTACGCAGGACATCTATGATAGCCTTGTGTTGAGTTAACCAGTTCATACCAAGGATCACATCTATATCTTGATCCTTTAATATCAACATATTGGTAGGGAACTCATAACCTCCCAAATCAATAGGTACATGCTGAACTACCTCCCTTGTACAGATTCATCCCCCAGGCGACTGTATATGATATGGTTCTTTTGTTTCCCTAATAGCTATCCCATGCTTCACAACAAATGTACGATTGATGAATGTATGGGATGCACTAGAATCAAATAAGGTAATTGCAGGATGCTTAGCAATGGGAAACATACCCATCATTACTGGTTCTCCTTCTAGAATAGATTCCACCTGAGTATAGAAGACCCTTCTAGTTTTCTTCTCAGCCTAACCCTTCTGACTATTCTGAGCATTGCCCTTGTACTGATTCTGAGCTTGAGTAACAGGGGCTTTGGGTGCATCAGGATTATTCTTCTTGGGATATGGACATTCTCGGGAAAAATGTCTGGGTTTACCACAATTATAACATGGATAATTATGATTCTGGGGAGTAGCATTGCGGTTTGCATTATTTGTATTATTTTGCTGTTGCGGTGCTTGATGAGGATAAGGCGTATTAGTTGCAGGGCGAATAAAGATTTGCTGCCTGCCTTGGCCTTGTTGTGGGCAGAATGGTGCACGGCCATGATTCTGTGGATGGTAGACTATCATTTGATGCTTTCCACCCGATGATCTAGAAGCAGATATTTTCTTTTTCTTCGCCTCCTTGTGTCGGCGGTAATTCTCCTCTAAAGCGATAGCAATATTGACTATCTCATGATAAGTTGCGTTACCACAAGTTGCCATCATGGTTTGAAGTTTAGTGTTTAGGCCTCTAAGGAAATGATTCTTCTTCCTGTTAGTATTCACATATTCTATAGCATATTGTGATAGGTGGTTGAAGCGCCCAACATAATGCATCACCAGGGTGCTCCCCTTGCTTAAGGGCCAAAAACTCTTCTAACTTCATGGTCATCACACCATCTAGAATATAGTGCGCCTTGAAGGCATCCTTAAACTCCCTCCAGTTGATTTGGTGACCAGCAGGCTGTACTGCTACCAAATTTGCCCACCAGGCACCAGCAGCTCCTCGGAGTTGCTGTGCCGCAAACCTTGGTTTTTGAATCTCGATACAGTGAATCAGCTCAAAATTTTGCTCTATTGTCCTAAGCCAATCGTCAGCTTCTAAAGGCTCTTCTGCCTTAGAGAACACAGGTGGACGGGTGTCAGTGAAATCAACATAGGTTGACTCATCATTTCCATTATGACGACGGCCATGATTAGGGTATGGTGCCTGTTGGTTCTGTGTCAATTCCCTTAACAACCTAGCATTCTCTACCATTGCATTGACGAGTGCGGCTATAGCATCTGCCATAGTCAGAGGCATTGGTGTAGGATTTGGGTACTCATCATCGTCATGCGAGCCACTAGCATCAGCTTGGGTGATAGGACGAGGCATCTATTAGAGAAACATGTTTACTTACATTATTCTTTATTGAAAGCAGTTAAAAGGTTTCATGCTACAAAGGGTTACTTATTTAAATTACATGTCTTGTATCCCACAAGACAACCCTGGTTTACTAGGAAAGCAGTAAAGGAACTATTACTACTCTGAGCTCTCAGTCATCGGCATCCATGCCCATATCGGACGAAACCTCATCTTCATCTGAGAAGTACACTAACTCCTCAGGATCCTCCTCTTCTTCATTCTCGACTTCTCCTGGATCTACAATCATTTCTTCATCTGTAACTTCACCATCCCCATAAGGAGGATGAAGTTGAGCATACAGCATGTGGACATTCTCATGAAGAATGGCATTGTCCATCTCTAGGTCTTCTATGTAGAACTCCAACTCATGGACGCATTCATTGGCCGCATCCTCTTGTGTCCAGGATTCATTCCATAGCTCCATGGTCATGGTGATGCCCCTTTGCAATTCTGCCAGCTCCTCTTGATCTTTGGCATGAGCCCGACGAAGAGTGTTGAGCTCCTTGGTAAGGTTCTCGATGTTGGTGGGGTTGCTTGAAGATCCTTCATCTCCTAGGTTCTTGTGACTTCCTTCACCAAGCTCATGGTTTCATAGTGCCAACTCGTGATGAGGGACTCCATGAGGTCCGGTGGACTTGCGTGCGGTTATCTTGGTCTTTGCCATAGCCTGTAGAATTCAGGGTAGGACTATAAGAATAGCTTGAGGATAAAGGAGGTTAGCAAGAATGGGATTGACATTACTTACCCAACCACTATTAAGGGGAATTATTATGCAAGGTGCTCAAGCATGATGCATGAATCGATCTTACGAATCTAGGTACAAAAGATTTATATAATCATAAGTACTAGATTTTTAATACATAGGACAAACCTAATCATATTATCTGCCACAAACTTTCAAATAAGATAGGATTGAGGCTAGATCATAGGTAAGAAGAAAGAAATTTGAACTTTAAAATATCAAGTTTACTTTCTTTGATCCAAATTAATTTGAAGGTTTTCCAAAGTAACCTACAATGATCTTAGATGGGAACTGCTCTAATACCAGCTGTGGCAGAACCTCCTAAGAAATTAAGCCCACGTGCACCTATCGTTGTTTTACCAGACATCGGACAGCATTCACGAGTTCCCAACAACTCAACAGGTCTGTCGGGTGTCCTCGGGAAACCCAAATCATCCATGATTCTCTTTTCAAACAGGATCCCAATCATAGACATTGCAGATTACAATAGTTTATTCAAATATATACATCAGAGTAAAGATAGCAGAAGTCTTAAGATAACATAGTTTACAAACCAGTTGTTTTCAAACTTACAATACCATAAGTGTCATACGACCATAGTAGCAGGATAATATTACATTAACATTATTTATCATACAAACTAGTGCCTTGTCCAAAGGCCATTCATCACTCCTCATCGTCATTGACTTCAAACACGGACATGCAGCAGGGACCAAAACAAGCATGTGCATGCGACTCACCTGCAACAAGGGTTAACAAACCCTGAGTACAAAAGTACTCAACAAGACTAACCTGATGTAAAAGGGTGTAAGACTTTAGAGATGCAAGGGTTGGGTCCAGGTAAGGATATAGCAAGATTCAAAAGTTCTTTGCCAAAAGCTTACTATTCTTGATTCTATTTTTCTAGTTTTACCCCTAAGTATGTTAGTTCATTATCTCAACTAAATGTACATTTCCCATATTCCATTCCTTTTCATTTCATTCTTTTCTCATATTTTTGTAATTCACCAGTCCTGCATTGCTTTTGTAATGAATCGAGTCTCCATATCCGCAGAGCATCGGCAATTCGAATTGATTCAAGTCCCAGCTGGGGATTCCTTATCACACGACATATGTAGAACTTAATCTTGCATATATCAACCTCGCTACCGGATCCTCCTATACTAAGCCATCTCCACGCCACCCGAGAGCACAGCACACCTCAAATCCGGCCACATTCTAGCCACGAGGGTACATGCTACTTCCACCATCTCTCCACTCCCAGTGCATGGGCATTCATCTTAGTATCGGATTAGCCGAAGTGGGCTTACCGGAGTATGTGACCTAGTACTACAAAGTGTCTCGTTCAGAAGATCCACAATGAGTGGCCTTTAAGCGACATAGTCGGCAACAATACCCAACATTCAAGATAAGTCACTCGACTAGTCTCTAGTTCATTCTACCTTCTTTCTTTCTTTGGCCAGTATGCCATCTTTGATTGTATCAAAACTTTTACTTTGAAATCCTACCATAAAGCATACTAAACATTCTACGCCTTTGTAAATGAAAACATCTTCAAGGATGGTAAACAATTAACAAGGTAGGTAATGCATCAAGTAGGTAACATTTGAATTAATCAACTTAATGCAATAAGTAACATAGGTGATAACTTTTCAAAGTAACAAGGTAAGGGTTTAATGCATAAATCGGGGCTTGCCTTCATTGACGATCTTAGGTTCTGGATCAGTACCACAAATATCGAATCTCGTGACAACCGGGGACTCTTCCAGAACTTGCTCAACTAGAATCGTTTCACTCTTGGATTCTACATGAAATAATAGCATATGCTTCAACATGATGATAATGTAAACATGATGCTTTCATGGTGCATGAAATATAACAACACCTTGAATACAACTTTCCTTCATGGTACAGTTATAAGCCAAACTAACCAAACCATATTCATAACGGATGTGACCACGCCAGCACTGACCACTTTAGCAAGCTCTTCGACCACTTCGGCGAACTCTCCGACCACTACGGTGAACTCTCCGACCACTACGGTGAACTCTCCGACCACTACGGTGAACTCTCTGACCATTACGGTGAACTTTCCGACCACTACGGTGAACTTTCTGACCACTACGGTGAACTTTCCAACCAAACTGATCTTGAACCCTACTAGTCACAAAAATGACCAAAACAAGATCAAACACTAATCAAACACTTAGGGTTTGCTTTTATTTATTTTTGAATTAATTTGGAAATAAGCCCAAAAATGAACTTGTTCCAAATAACCTCATAATTTTATGTAAGCTTCCTCATGACAAATTAGTGTACCAAAACCAATTTCATAATTTTTGGAATTAGATAGTGGCCTACAAAAATCGTGGAAATTACATTTATTAATTAATGGACTGAATATTTGAACATTACAAATTTATTCAAATTTCAAGTTTCATATTTTTAAACCATAATAGAGCATGTACAGAAGCTACACACAAATTTTTAGAATTTTTGGAGCTATGATTATTTTCCTACAAATTTCCAAAGATTCAGCACTATTCAAAATTAGAAAATAACAAAACCTTACTGTTCTTCTCTTTCTCTCTCACTGACAACCCGACCCCACTCGTTAGTGCCTCATAACAGGTCACGGCGGCGCTGCCATCACTGGCCGGCCCAAATGCGCCGACAACGAGTCTCCGACGAGGCAGACCGCACCTAAATGATCTACACCATCCTACGAATCCATCCTAGCCCTTAGAATGGCAGAAGGCGCACCGGAGAGAGCTCCACGCCGGCCATGGCGGCTCGGGCACGACGGCTCACGGTGTAACCCCGGCAACGGTGTAGTAGAGTTTAAAATGAAGCGAGTATGGCGTTCAGTAGCTCACCACGATCACGCCGGTGCGTTTGGTGAAGACAGAGACGGTCTGGAATAGCCTAGCCACGTCAAGTTGATGGTGGTGGAGCTCCGGCTGGTCTCGGGGAAGAAGACGTTGATTTCGACCAACCCAAGCGACGCGAGCAAGTTGAAGAGGAGCGCAAGGATAAGGCAATCACATTGGCATAGCTGGGCACGACAGACGCGGCTCGACGGTGGCTATGGCGAGTGGTGGAGCTAGCTAGCGGTGGAGCAGAGCAGAGGGGAAAAACAGGGACGACGGCGGCGGCTGCTGCTATTTATAGCCGAGAAGGGGTTGCCCGGCGTCGACAACGCACGAACGGACTCGCCATGGCACTGGCTGCGTGTCACCACATGAGGAAGAGACGCAAAATGATCGGCGGCGACAATCACATGGCGCCAGTGGCAAGCAGAGAGGTGGCGCTCAGCTGCTTTTCAATTTTGAAATATTTATAGAATTGCCACTGGGTTAATTTTGCAAATTACTCACAAATTTTCTAAAAAGGTTGAAAATCTCAAAAATGAAAGTTGCTCAACTTTTCAAACTCTACAACTTTGCTTCAAGGAACATTTCCAAATTCCGCCTCCATTTTGAAATTTGAATTTGGGGTACATTTGAGCATTTGAATCCTTTCAAAATTACTCCAAATTTTATATGTAAACTTGAAAAACTTTGAATACCAAAGTTGATCCTTATAAAATAATCTCCAACTTTGCTTTTTGCCTCAACCCCAAATTCCAAATGGATTTTGAATTAGATTAAAGGGGCAAAAAGGACTTTTATGATTTGAATTTGAATTCAAATTTGATTTGTTTTCCTTTTACTTTAACTTTGATTTTTGACCAGTAACATGGCCCATTAGGGTTATTTGAGTCAAATGACACATGACCTCACATGATCACATGAAATTTGACCCTTGTGGTCATGATGTTTATTTAGGGTTTTTAATCACATCACAAAAAATAACAACATTATGAATAAAGCTTACTTAGTGAATGCATTCAAAATTTTTCTACTTCATGAATGCTTTGCAATGCATATGATGACATGTCAAATTTTAGTGCTAGCTCAAAACACCAGAGGTGTTACATCCTCCTCCTGGTTGGCTCCCTCGAACTCCAGCAACGTCACTCCCTCCGGCACACCTATTGCATGAATGCGCAAGATAAATATCATGGATGCACATGAATGAATGTCAGGGATGCTCGGGGAATGCACATGTTCGCTGTAGTCTGCATATTCCAACTTAAGCCCTATTCAAATCACTTTACTTACCAAGTTTATACAACCTAATGTATAATTGCTCATCTTCAGTTAATGACCTAGCACCTGCACCTAAGCATATTCTCAAGTTAGGCTAACCCCTAAACAATCAACGAGAACATTGCAACAAGCATACACTCAAGCATTTGTACTTCAGCAAAATGGAGACTATAGAATGGAACAGTAAACTTGTCATAACTGGAGATTTAGAAATCCAAATGATATGCAACAAGACAATTTGGAAAGCTTATGAAATTGTCTCGAATTCATTTTTAGGCCTCTAAGCATGATTCCAACCTTTACCAGGTTGAATTCTTTAATCAACAGAACTCTATCCTCACGAGACAGAGAGTAAGCAAAACTGGAACCTAACTTTAAACAGCTGTAGTTCCTAAACTACTAAGTCAAATGCCATCAAATTTTGACAGGAGCTAGATACATAAATTATCTACAACTTTTGTATTCATCACATTCACAGCAAACCAAAATATCATGGGGAACTTTCTAAAGTCCCTAGATCTGTCCAGAGGGACATAATGCAAATGAAATAATTATTAACTTATGATGTAAACACATAATTGGACAAAACTAACTCTACTCACTTATTACACATATCACAAGAACACCAGAAAGTAGGGTGTTCATCACCAAAACATTTCTTTTAATACATTTCTTAATTTATTTAATTAATTAGAGGAAATGGTAAACATATATGAAAACTACACCATTAAATCTACAAAAATTACAGTATATGCTACATGCTCTAAGTAGACCCCCATAAAAATTTCACACCATTTGAGCAAGGATAACAACCTACACAAAAATGATAAGACATAATGGCTTAAAATGACATAATTAGGAAACGTTAGTGAAAAGTGTCAAGAAATAGATTCCATATTTTTCCTAACATCCTTAAGGTACTAGGATACTACTCACAAAGTTTCATGGTCATAGGATTCCTAGATAATTTACAAAAATTCACACAAGTATCAATCAATGATAAAATGAAAATCTATAACTCAAAAACCATACATTCAATGACTCTCAAATGTTTACTAGAGCTTCTACTAAGCAAGAATAGCTTACCCACAAAATTTCATAATTTTTGGATCATAGAAACTCAAGATATGATTTAAACAAGTTTGCATGCATTTAAAAACACATTTCAAGTTCCTATTTAATTCATCCAAAATTTCTACATCATGTGCTCATGTCATATTTTTCTTAAATACTCGACTTCACTGTGAGTCTAACAAAATTTGAATCACACCATTTGGATCTACACATTTGGAGATACAAAATTCACAAAACAGCATTCAGAACTAGAAATTTGAACTAGCTTTTAAACAAACAGTCACTGACGCGTGGGACCTGCCTGTCAGCCGGACCCACTTGTCAGCGATACAGAATAGGGGAGGCGGCGTTTGATGGCACGGCAGTGGTCTAGCTTGCCGATGGTGAGGACTCCGACGACACCAAGGCCACTTACGTGCTCTACGTGATGAGGGGAACCGATTGGTGCTATCGGCGAGACCTAAGACCTAGCGGAGGTGGCTCGTCGCTGGTGATGGCGGCATGGCAGAGCTCCAGCCCTAGGTGCTAGCAACGGCAAGCCATGGCTGCCTCAACCGAGCTCAGTATGAGCTACAAGGGGTCGCTACGGTGCTACCCAAGCAAAGAGAGGAGGACAAGGAAGCCTCGGTGGTAGTTGGCCGCATAGAGCTCCAACTCCGGCGAGACCCCATCATGGCGGGCGGTGGTGGAAACGACCGGAGGCCCTCACCTAAGGCCGATTTGACCCTATAAGGTGGCGGAGATGGTGAAGCTAGGCAAATCGAAGCTTCTGGCTAGCTGGAGCGAGGTAGAACACGATGGCGAGCGCGCACGAGCTCGTCGGAGCTGCTGCAGCTGTTGCTTCGGCGCTTTGGGCGAGCGGAGGAAGCGAAGGAGGAGGCAGAGCGTGTGCGGGTAAGCTGAGAGGCAGCAGGGCGCCCTCCACTTCAAGCCAGCCAGCGCACGGCATGGTCAGGCCAAGCCAGGCGCGTGGCAGCCACCAGCGGCCACCTTCTGGCCTCGGTCGGCCATGACCGGCCTAAACTTTGCATTTCAGAGTTCAACGATGCTGACTGACAGGCAAACTTTGACAGTCATTAACTCCTAATCTGTGATGACATAGCTCAAGGTACAATTGACAAAGTTGGACATCTACATGCAGGCTACAACTTTTACAATTGGAGCTTGAGCTAGTTTGGCTTGGTTTGGGAGATACACTACGCTAAACATCAGTACATGGAATTGAAACTTGCTTTGTGACTTAGAAAATTTTTAGAGTTACAAAATAGATTTCAAAACTGACTTGTGGGCCATTTTTGAGCATGTTGTGCACATTTTCATGACTGGGCTTCTAAACAAAGTTTGTTCCTTATAAAATTTGCTACAACTTTGTTTTAGGTTGCTCAGACATGCAAACAACCTAAGCTACACCTTTTAAACAGTCAAACAAAAGGGTTTAGGGGTCAAAACAAGTCAAACCACTTTTTGAAATCCTATTTAGGCAACATGATCAACATGAACAATGTTCCAAATGACATTCTAGGTGTCACTAAGTTGTTTAAGTGAATTCTTAGCCACACCACACCATGGTCACACAAGAATCAAGCATGGTATGTACTAAAACAATGAAAAACATATGAAATGTTACACTTGTTTCATAGTCATGTTTCATATGTTTCATGATCTTGTTGCATGGTACTAACTTTGTTTCACTAAAGTGAGTTGCACATGTTGCACTTAAGTGTTGCACACTATTCATCTCATAAAAGAAACAACACACATGAAATATACAACATGTTGCAATGTTTCGAAATCATGTTTCATGTGATATAAGCTTATGAATGAATGAATGATGCTCATGTTCATGAAATGCAAGTGCAAATGTGGAAGCCAAACACCTAGAGTGTTACAGACCTCCCCCCTTATAAAAATCTCATCCCGAGATTTGAAAAGCGTACCATTGTTGATAGAATTCCTTATAACCGTCCCTCAAATAATCTTCTCTTTCCCATGTTGCATCGCGTTCACTACCCTGATTACTCCACATGACTTTGTAAAACTTGACCACCCAACTCCGAGTCACTCGCTCACGAGTGTCAATCACTCGGACCGGCTTTTCTTCAAAGGTCAAATCTGATTTTAACTCGATATCCCCCAATGGAACTCTCTCTTCAGGGACGCAAAGATATTTCTTCAATTGGGATACATGAAAGACATTGAAGATAGCACTCATCTCAGGAGGTAATTGAATCTTGTATGCCACCTTACCACTTTGTCCAATGATTTCAAATGGACCAACATATCTCGGCGCAAGCTTTCGCTTCACACCAAAGCGTTGGACACTTCATGGGTGAGACTTTTAGATAAACGAAGTCTCCAACTTCAAACTCAATAGGTTTTCTACGTCGATCAGCATAACTTTTCTACCTAGCTTGAGCTACGGCCATGTGGGTTTGGATGGTATGGACTTGTTCTTTGGCTTCTTGAACAAAATCAATTCCATAGTATCTCCTTTCACCGGCTTCTACCCAATTTAACGGGGTTCTACACTTTCGGCCATACAAAGCTTCAAACGGTGCCATCTTGATGCTCTCTTGATAACTATTATTGTATGAGAATTCAGCTAGGGGCAACCATTTTTCCCATGAGCCCTTAGCCGAGATGACACATGCTCTCAACATATCTTCTAAGATTTGATTCACTCATTCAGTTTGCCCATTGGTTTGAGGATGATAGGCAGAACTTCTTACTAACTTAGTTCCTAATAATCCGTGTAAGTGCTCCCAAAAGCGAGCAGTGAACTGTGGTCCTCTATTCGAGACAATAGTATAAGGGATCCCATGAAGTCGAACTATCTAATTAAAATACAACTCCACATAGTCAGTTGGACGAAAGTCTATGCGGACAGGAATGAAGTGTGCAGACTTGGTCAGACGGTCTATAATCACCCAAATGGAGTTAAAATTCCTCTGAGTAGTAGGAAGTCCAACAATAAAATCCATACTTATTTCCTCCCATTTCCAACCTGGAATAGAGAGTGGCTAAAGTAAACCAGCTTTCATGTGCATAGCTTTGACTCGACAACAAGTGTCACACCTAGCCACATAAGCGGCTATCTCTTTCTTCATTTTGGTCCACCAAAAGCGAGGCTTCAAATCATGATACATTTTGCTACTACCAGGATGAATAGATAATTTAGAGGAATGGGCTTCAGATATGATTTGATTTCTAAGTTCTCTATCCTTCGGAACTACCAACCTATCCTTAAACCATAACACGCCATCCTCATCTACTCGAAAATGTTTGGTTTCTTGCTCTTTCATCTTGCGCTTGATGTGGAACACACCCACATCTGTCTTCTGTAGCTCAATAATTTGACTCTATAGAGTACAACTGATAGTGATGTTGTATAGGACTGTAGGATGAAGGAGTTTTGACAAATGGACATCACTCTCAATCAATGAGTGGCAATGAGATTTCCTGCTTAAGGCATCTGCTACGATGTTTGCCTTGCCAGGGTGATAGTGCACTTGGAGGTTATAATCCTTGATCAACTCGAGCCATCTTCTCTGATGCATATTCAACTCTGGTTGAGTGAAGATGTACTTAAGACTTTTATGATCAGTGTAGATGTTGCACACATTGTCAAGCAAATAATGTCTCTAGGCCTTCAAAGCATGAACAACTACAGCGAGTTCCAAGTCATGCGTTGGATAATTCACTTCATGCTTCTGAAGTTGGCGAGAGGTATAAGCAATGACTCTACCCTCTTGCATAAGAACACCTCCTAACCCAATACCTGATGCATCGCAGAACACATCAAAAGGTTTCTCGATGTCCGGTTGTGCCAAAACCAGAGCCAACTTTAGAAGAGTTCGTAGGGTATGGAAAGCCACATCACACTTGGGAGTCTAGACAAACTTCATGTCTTTTTACAGCAACTGAGTCATGGGCTTGGCTATTTTAGAGAAATCCAAGATGAAGCGACGATAATAGCCAGCCAACCCCAGAAAACTCCGAACCTCGTGCACCGAGATTGGAGCCTTCCAGTTCAACACTTCTTGCACCTTGGTGGGATCAACCATAATTCCACCATCGGACAACACGTGTCCAAGAAAAGGTACCTCACAAAGCCAGAATTCACATTTGCTGAACTTTGCATACATCTGGTGTTCCCGTAATCTAGTGAGAACAACTCACAAATGTTCAACATGATCTTCCTCATTCTTAGAATAGACCAAGATATCATCTATAAATACCACCACAAATTTATCCAACTTAGGCATAAACACCAAGTTCATCAGATACATAAAATGTGCGGGGCATTGGTCAATCCAAAAGACATAACAAGGTACTCATACAGACCATATCTTATAGAGAATGCAGTTTTTGGAACATCCTCAGACCAAATCTTGATTTGATGATAACCAGATCTCAAATCAATCTTGGAAAAGACTTTTGCTTTAGACAACTGATCAAATAAGATATCTATGCATGGCAGAGGGTACTTATTCTTGATTGTAACTGCATTCAAAGGTCTATAATCTACACACATGCGTAGGGATTGATCCTTCTTCTTCACAAAGATAGCTGGGCACCCCCACGGAGATGAACTAGGATGGATAAGGCCTTTCTTTAGAAGTTCATTCAACTGGGTCTTAAGTTCGGCTAGTTCATTGGGAGGCATTCTATATGGCCTTCTAAAGATGGGCGCTGTACCAGGAAGCAACTCTATCTTGGACTCCACTTCTCGATCCGGGGGCAATCTAGGCAAATCATCGGGAAAAACATCCGAAAAGTCACACACGACAGGAATATCTGCCAGAGACTTTGCTTGCACCGCATTGGTCGTGCAAGAAAGATTGATGTCTCAGGGGTAACTGTACTAGAAAACCCTCCTGATTACCAGGATCTCTGAGCATAACTACCCTAGTCGATGTATCAATAAGCACTCCATGATGGCTCATCTAGTTCATTCCCAATATCACATCGATACCTAGCCCCTAGTAAAACTACCAGATCAACCTGATAACTTCGCTCCTCTATCTCAAATTGTACGTCCCCAACTACCAGCTTGGTTGGGATAATACCACTAGCAGCCCTAATACAATAACCCTTACCCTCAATAGTGTATGTTTTCTACATAAACTTGGATGCAAATACTGGACTAATAAAGGAATGCGAAGCACCTGAATCAAATAGTACAACTGCGGGGTGTTGATCAATCAGAAACTTACCAGTAGTTACCACCTCTCCTGAAGGAATCTTAGTGATATTAGTGTGGTTCACCTGCCCTTAATGGCTACCTTGGTAGTTATTCTTCTTAGGGTAAGGGCACTCCCTTGCCCAGTGGCCTATCTTGTTGCAGTTCTAGCACAACATGTTGCTTGGAGGGGCCTTGGAACTACCCTAACTGGTAGTGCCCTTGGGAAGAGCAACTGTAAATGCCTTGCGAAACCTAGTCTTGGTGGGATTCTTCTTTAGCAGTGGGCAGAACTTAGCGGCTAACGCTGGAGGACGAAACGGAGCCCTCGGTGCGACGGGAGCCTTGGAGTGTGAGGCGCCCGCCTCATAGGCCCACTTACAACTTTTTGAAGCAGCATACACAGCATTGTTGTTCTCTTGTGATAAGGCATCACTCACAAATTCATTAAAAAGAGCACACTTGCAATTTCCCATGGTCTTCATCAATTTGGGGCTAAGTCCCCGCTTGAAACTAGCAATCTTTTTGGCATCGGTGTCCACAAACTCGGTAGCATACCTTGCAAGGTTTTTGAAAGCCTATAGGTATTCATTCAAGCTCTTGTTCCCCTGGGTCAGCTTCATGAACTCTGTATGTTTGATCGTCATGAGACCAGGAGGAATGTAATTTCCCCTGAAAGCAGACTTGAACTAATCCCAAGTGATTTGGGCATTAGCGGACATAGTGGACCGATGATGACTCCACCAAATGCCAGCTGGCCCATGTAGTTGGTGAGATGCGTACTTAGTCTTCAGCACCTCAGTCAAGCGGAGTAGATGGAACTTCTGCTCGAGAGTATTCAACCACTCATCAGCTTGTAGAGGCTCCTCAGCCTCCTTGAAGATTAGGGGTTTCATGTCAAGGAAATCCTTGAAGTCACTGTATTGATTTGGTTCTGGTCCTTGGCATGGACCATGGCCATCACGATTCACAATTGTACGGAGAGCCTCAGCCATAGTGTGCTGTCCTTCCGCAAGAATTGCCATCAATTCTGTTGGTGTGGGTGGTGGTGGCGGTGGAAGATCATCATCATCACCCGCACCGGTGGAACGAGTACGTGGCATCTGCAACAATGCGCAACCAGTAATTATTGATGATGTTAGCACATTGGAGAGGAACAATGTAATTGTGCCAAACTAAATTTACTGACGAGAATGAAAACTTCATACAATAAATAGAGGCAATAATTCATTCTCCAATCACCACATCATCAATTAGATTACTAGCACCATACATAGTGTATTCCAACATGACAAGTTTTAAACTTAACCATTACGATACGCATCCCGAAGGGAGCGAATTAAAGTACATTACATGCCAAGTTCGAATTAAAAAGGTACATCCAACATCAGTCATCATACTTAAGTCCATTACATCAATGACTGCAAAAGCTTAAACTAGTGAGACTTGCTAACGACTACTCATCGAAGTGATCGCTGTCCACATCTGAGACACCTTGGACTTCTTTTGGGTCTTCCTCTTCTTCTTCATCTGCAGGCTTAGCTGCATTGTCATCCATCTGCATGTCCTCTTCTTCATCATCGGCCTTAATCACTTGAGGTCCACCCACATTTGGATACCTTGGTATGGGGCGAGGAATAGGAAACAGACGGTTGTGCAGTTGATGGTGCTCAACCTGAAGCTCTTCAAGCTGTTCTTGTAATGCTTGCTCCCTTTGAAAGGCATTATGGTTAGTGAAAATCCAACCCCGACGTCTTTCTTCTGCTAACTCTAAAGCTACATCTCTATGATGGGTCACACGATCCAACTCTTGTGCAGCCTCATCTCTCTCAATAGTGAGGTTCATCAGCTGGTTATGAAGCTTGTCTCTCTCGCGTGCTGTTTGACCCCACTATTGTAGACGATAATTTGCAATACTGTGAATCTCCTCAACTTCTTGCTGAGCTCTCCCACATGCATCCACCCTATGGCGATACTTGCGGGCATGCAACCTAAACTTATGCTGGGCTTCCATTGCCTTGCCAGCTTCATCTAGCGCACTTGAAAGGGTGTTTTGCCTGACTCGACAAAGCTTCAAGACTGCCATCATAGCACTCATTCCAGTGTTGTCGCTCTGCACATGTTTGCCATGGCTTCGAACCAAGGCCTGACCAACGTCCTGAGTCCACTCAGCCTCAGTAGAAGATACTCGGGGAATGGATGAACCAGGTCCACCCACTTACTCGTCCCTGAAGCTCTGTGCTATATCCATCAGCACATCAAGGGCAGCAACCTAAGTGGCTTCCCATGGGCTTTGCCCATCAGTCTCAATGCTCCACCCATGCCACAACGGTCTTGTGGGGTTTTGCGGCACTATAAAGGTCACGACGTACCATGGTACATCTCCCAATGGTACCGCCTGCCTCCACGTGTAGCTAGGTGCCTCTGGGTACCCAACTGAACTGAGCACCCTCTAGAGCAAAGTGGGAGTACCGAACTAGTCCAAAAAGGTGCTGCTACCAGTAGGAAACATGGGCACGGCCATCTGTATCAAAAAGGGATACAATTCTCGTGAGAGGATTATTTTGCTGAGAGTTTGCACTTTATACTTGGGATACGCAATTATAAGGGAGGGAGTAATGCAATATAAATGACATGAGTGAATATGATGCATGCTCGTTCCGTACGTCCTCACAAACCTAAGAAAATTTAAGCTTTAGCGGAATATATGGTGGCATACATACGTTCTCTCAATTAGCGGTAACTAGTCGATCCACATGGTGCATTGTTAGCGTACCTACAGAAAACTTCATTGCAGCCCAACCCAACAAGATATAATGCTAATTACACAAGTAGTAACTAAGATACTCTCCATATATACATCCCCAGATATATATACTTCGATATCCAAACTACCCGACAAATGTACCCACAATTAAGTACCTTCATATATACATGTATACAACATGTAATACTCCAGTAACCACAACTAGCTCTCCCCTAGACCGACGGTTGGACGGTCATGCTCTCACAACTCACACTTACCTTAGCGTAGAGGCAATTGATCCATACATTACCATTCAAACAAAAGGCACCCATGCAATATCACGCCGCATGAACGACAAAATAGAAACAATCAATTTCCCCCAAGTTAGTAATTATATATAAGCCACCTAGAAGTCCTTAAGTGGGCTACAAGGGATGTGATCACCAGTACACCATAATATTTTTGAATTTTGAACACTTATATATAACTATAATTTGGAAAACCGTTTTCACAACAAAAGCTTTTGTTTTAAATAGCCGTAAGACATGTTTAATGTTGAATCTATCTCTGATACCAGCTATCTCAGAACTGACCAATTTATAAGAGCACAAGTATAAAAACAATCACCGAAACAATCAAATTCTCGAACTTGAGCCCATATAAACCCGGTAGTCAACTGAAATCTCGAAGGATTTCAAACCAACTTGCATACAACCAAGATCACAGTAATTCAACATAACATATTGTACGTTACAACATTTCATAGATGTTTGCAAATAGATTACATCATCACAGAGTCATCGTTATTACAAAACAAGTCTTGTAAAACACGTGGAAGCAAATAGTTTGACTTACACACCCGAGTTCAAATACAAATACTGGTTCACTGATCACAACCCACAAAAGCATTCAGATAAGGGAAACAGAGATCATGCCCATGATCTAGTCTTCATCACCCGCCGGGTGGAGACAATACTTATAGAATCCCTGATATAGAAGGTCATCTGCAATAAGAGGGAATAAACCCTGAGTACGAGAATGTACTCAGCTAGACTTACCCATCGAAAACCAAAACAAATGACACCAAGGATTATGCATAGCTTAATTTAGTGGATCTGGCTGACACTTTCTTTTTGTAGAAAAGCATAAGTAATAATGATCAACGCTTAACCTGAACTAGCAGTGACTTTTAGCCATTAACCTATCATCTATATTAGCACCTGTACTAAGCAATCATTTTATTAGGGTGCAAACATTAATAACCATATCAGGTATACATTGTGGCAACCTTATCATCATCATTTATTTAACCATATCGTTAAATTAATTAAATCTACGTTGCCGCTGCTCAGTCAAGTTCTCACTATCCAGGAGAGACGGTGATTCGAATTGATTCCTATCCAGCTGGAGGGGTATTCCTAAACACAAACCCTGCTTCCCCCGTCAGGGTCGCAAATGAGTCACCTTTGGTACGATTCAGGAGTTGTGAGTCTGAACAGGTCGACATTCTTAGAGAACCACTCTGCCAAGGTTGTTTGGGACTCTAACCTGTCTTGGACTTATGCCAATGGCTCTCCGCACATCCTTACTACCTCCAGAATGCATGCCACTGCTCGCATCCCCGGCCTGAGTTGAGCTACTAGGCTTCGCTGTCGGAACGACTTATCCGGCCAGCTAAGTGTTAGGCTGCGTTCCACATGACATAAGGACGTACAACGTATCGGTCCTTAAACAACTCAGATGGAGTCACTATGTCCAAACCTACATAAGACTCCGTCCGGTCTTAATTCATTATTAACATGGTTCTTTTCCACGATAGCAAATATAGCCAACCGTGATCCACCTCATCCTAAAGCTCACAGGTGATAGGAAATCACCTGACTTCTACCGCACTAAGCATGGCTAAGCATTTAACCCGTTCCTGAACTTAAATAGGATTTTAGTGCGATATCTGGACAAGAAGGGATTTATAATGCAACAATTGGTTCCAACCAATTCCTATACTTAATGCATCATCAATGAATAAAAGATACTCAATATATTTGTAAAAACATGGGAGGCTTAATATGCTCTGGGGCTTGCCTTTTAGGAAAGAGGAAGGCTGGTGGTCAGGGCACTCGAGCAACTCCTCCGCGGCGGCTGCTTCGTCGACTTCCTGTACCTCGGGCTCCTCCTCCTGGTTGGCTCCCTCGAACTCCAGCAATGTCACTCCCTCCGGCACACCTATTGCATGAATGCGCAAGATAAATATCATGGATGCACATGAACGAATGTCAGGGATGCTCGGGGAATGCACATGTTCGCTGTAGTCTGCATATTCCAACTTAAGCCCTATTCAAATCACTTTACTTACCAAGTTTATACAACCTAATGTATAATTGCTCATCTTTAGTTAATGACCTAGCACCTGCACCTAAGCAAATTCTCAAGTTAGGCTAACCCCTAAACAATCAACGAGAACATTGCAACAAGCATACACTCAAGCATTTGTACTTTAGCAAAATGGAGACTATATAATGGTACAGTAAACTGGCCATAACTGGAAATTTAGAAATCCAAATGACATGCAACAAGACAATTTGGAAAGCTTATGAAATTTTCTACAATTCATTTTCAGACCTCTAAGCATGATTCCAACCTTTACTAGGTTGAATTCTTTAATCAACAGAACTCTATCCTCACGAGATAGAGAGTAAGCGAAACTGGAACCTAACTTTAAACAGCTGTAGTTCCTAAACTGCTAGGCCAAATGCCATCAAATTTTGACAGGAGCTAGATACATAAATTATCTACAACTTTTGTATTCATCACATTCACAGCAAACCAAAATATCATGGGGAACTTTCTAAAGTCCCCAGATCTATCCAGAGGGACATAATGCAAACGAAATAATTATTAACTTATGATGTAAACATATAATTGGACAAAACTAACTCTACTCACTTATTACACATATCACAAGAACACCAGAAAGTAGGGTGTTCATCACCAAAACATTTCTTTTAATACATTTCTTAATTTATTTAATTAATTAGAGGAAATTGTAAACATATATGAAAACTACACCATTAAATCTACAAAAATTACAGTAGATGCTACATGCTCTAAGTAGACCACCATAAAAATTTCACACCAATTGAGAAAGGATAACAGCCTACACAAAAATGATAAGACATAATGGCTTAAAATGACATAATTACGAAACCTTAGTGAAAAGTGTCAAGCAATAGATTCCATATTTTTTCTAACATCCTTAAGGTACTAGGATACTACTCACAAAGTTTCATGGTCATAGTATTCCTAGATAATTTACAAAAATTCACACAAGTATCAATCAATGATAAAAGGAAAATCTATAACTCAAAAACCATACATGCAATAACTCTCAAATTTTTACCAGAGCTTCTACTAAGCAAGAATAGCTTACCCACAAAAGTTCATAATTTTTGGATCATAGGAACTCAATATATGATTTAAACAAGTTTGCATGCATTTAAAAACACATTTCAAGTTCCTATTTAATTCATCCAAAATTTCTACATCATGTGCTGATGTCATATTTTTCTTAAATACTCGACTTCGCTGTGAGTCTAACAAAATTTGAATCACACCATTTGGATCTACACATTTGGAGATACAAAATTCACAAAACAGCATTCAAAACTAGAAATTTGAACTAGCTTTTAAACAAACAGCCACTGACGCGTGGGACCTGCCTATCAGCCGGACCCATTTGTCTGCGATACAGAACAGGGGAGGCGGCGTTTGATGGCGCGGCGGTGGTCTAGCTCGCCAACGGCGAGGACTCCGGTGACACCAAGGCCACCTACGTGCTCTACGTGATGAGGGGAACCGATTGGTGCTACCGGCGAGACCTAAGACCTAGCGGAGGTGGCTCGTCATCGGTGATGGTGGCACGGCAGAGCTCTGGCATGAGGTGCCAGTGACAGCAAACCATGGCTGCCTCAACCGAGCTCGGTATGAGCTACAGGGGGTTGCTACGGTGCTACCCAAGCAAAGAGAGGAGGACGAGAAAGCCTCGGTGGTAGTTGGCCGTGTAGAGCTCCAACTCCGATGAGACCCCGTCATGGCGGGCGGTGGTGGAAACGGCCGGAGGCCCTCACCTAAGGTCGATTTGACGCTACAAGGTGGCAGAGATGGTGAAGCTAGGCAAAGCAAAGCTTCTGGTTAGCTGGAGCGAGGTAGAACACGACGGCGAGCGCGCACGAGCTCGTCAGAGCTGCTGCGGCTGTTGCTTCGGTGCTTTGGGCGAGCGGAGGAAGCGAAGGAGGAGGCAGAGTGTGTGTGGGCGAGCTGAGAGGCAGCAGGGCGCCCTCCACTTCAAGCCAGCCAGCGCACGGCGTGGTCAAGCTAAGCCAGGCATGTGGTGGCCACATGGCGGCCACCTTCTGGCCTCGGTCGGCCATGACCGGCCTGAACTTCGTGTTTCAGAGTTTAACGATGCCGACTGACAGGCGAACTTTGATGGTCATTAACTCCTAATCCGTGATGACATAGCTCAAGGTATAATTGGCAAAGTTGGACATCTACATGTAGGCTACAACTTTTACAATTGGAGCTCGAGCTGGTTCGGCTTGGTTTGGGAGATACACTGTGCTAAACATCAGTACATGGAACTAAAACTTGCTTTGTGACTTAGAAAATTTTCAGAGTTACAAAATAGATTTCAAAACTGACTTGTGGGCCATTTTTGAGCATGTTGTGCACATTTTCATGACTTGGCTTATAAACAAAGTTTGTTCCTTATAAAATTTGCTACAACTTTGTTTTAGGTTGCTCAGACATACAAACATCCTAAGCTACACTTTTTAAATAGTCAAACAAAAGAGTTTAGGGGTCAAAACAAGTCAAACCACTTTTTGAAATCCTATTTAGGCAACATGATCAACATGAACAATGTTCCAAATGACATTCTAGGTGTCACTAAGTTGTTTAAGAGAATTCTTAGCCACACCACACCTTGGTCACATAAGAATCAAGCATGGTATGTACTGAAACAATGAAAAACACATGAAATGTTACACTTGTTTCATAGTCATGTTTCACATGTTTCATGATCTTGTTGCATGGTACTAACTAACTTTGTTTCACTAAAGTGAGTTGCACATGTTGTACTTAAGTGTTGCACTATTCATCTCATAAAAGAAACAACACACATGAAATATACAACATGTTGCAATGTTTCGAAATCATGTTTCATGTGATATAAGCTTATGAATGAATAAATGATGCTCATGTTCATGAAATGCAAGTGCAAATATGGAAGCCAAACACCTGGGGTGTTACATATAATACCTTCGAGGCGGATGCCTACATTGATTATTTTTGGGCCCGCTTTGAGCTTCATGACTAGCTTAAGGGCATTTTGTTTGATGGCGAGACAAAGGACGCACTATTTGCTAGGTGCACCTTTATTTTGATGAGGTCCTCATGGGGGCAGGAGAGGTTTGAAATTTCCTTCGCTCAGTGCAATTAGTGGAGTAATAATTTGTACTGACACTAGTTTTACATCAGGGTGTCAAGGGTCACTTTCAAGGATGAGAATGGCGATGATGCCTATCGGTAAACTCTTGCTTCAAAGATACTAATTTTGAACCTGGTTACTCATGTATCAGAGGGATGAGCAGAGGGCCTGTGAAAAGGCCATCAAATTTGTTGTCTGATTTAGCAGCGGTCGTGACCTAGTTGAAGAGTTTGTTGCCGCTAGAATTTGGCCTCTAGATCGCAACATGGAAGGAGTTCACCCTTGCGGATGTGGCTCTCCCCCTCTACAGTCCTTAGAGCATCGTGCCCTATCCTCATTTCAACATCAAGAAAGTCGAAGGCAAAAGTAACAAGGACATCATTGGTAGCATTGAGCGTTAGCCTATTGAGATGTTAGGCCACTACACGAATAAAGAGCATGTTGCACGGGTTGCCATGGTTGGGTAGGGCCCTCGGCTAAATTGAGTCTTCAAAGAGCTTGGAGTGAAGTACGAGGAGCGAGTGGTCCCCAACAAGCTTTGTCACACCCTAGCGGCAAGGTCATTGCCCCGAAGGCTAGTGATGTACCTAGCTAATGACATGTACAACACTAGCATTGAATTAGTTTAACTTGACCATATCTTTTGAGCACATGCAATTCTTATTCCAACAGAAGAGACTTGACGCGAGTCAAATTTTCTTGTGGTGCCTATAAGTAGTGGAGCCTTAAACTCATCCTCACATTTGGTTATATGTGCTTGGGCTAACCTCTTAACCACACATGTGTCATACTTTCCTATTGGAAAGATTGGATGGATTTGACCTAGTTGACTGTGAAGAATGTGTTCCTTGACGCTTGTCTCATTAACGGGGCATGACACGCTGGCCCCACTATAGTGGAAGGATGATCATCCTGCATTCAACACTATCATTTTTTCATGCAATTCATTCAACACTCTCATGCAAGGTGATAGACAAAATTAGGAAGTCGGCACATGATAAAGCAGGGTCAAAAGTTGCATTATATATTAGGAAGGCGATGCTAGCCTATCAAAACTTCCACTATATATACACCCCATACTATTTTGGGTATTATCACTAAACCACTATCATTCATGCAATTTGGTTTACCTTGGCCCCTGACACATTATCATTTTTTGTACTAATGCAATGATCACTTCATCTTAATAAGCAATGAAGTGAATTTTGGAAAAATGATGATTTATGACTCGCTAAGAAAAGAGCAAAAGACATACGCAGGGTTCATCACAATTTTATAGACATAAGTAATCATAGTCTAGGACTTGTGAGACTAACTATTGCATTTAGTTGTTATTAAGAGAGATTGAATCTTTCGTTCTTGATGTTGATTAAACAACGCCTACAGATATTACATTAAATATGGAGTGCATAACAAAGATAGGCCAAAGAAGATGAATGTTGTTCTACATCCATGGTACAACCATTTCTACCTCAAATAGCGAGCATATTGATTAGATAGAACAATGCACTTCATTGTATTGTTTTTTGCATGTCACCGACTTGAAGTGAGCAAGGCAACCTCCTGGAAGCATGCTCTGCTGATAATTTGTATGTCACTGGCTTAGAACCAACAAGTGGTACTACAGTAACCCCAAAGAAGTAAGTCAATTGGTGCAATCATGTCATTTGCATATGTTCATTAATTTGAATCTAATTTTTCTCCTGTGCCATACAATATCGTACGTTTTCGCTGTCCACCAATACTATAGAAATCTTATCTAAGGCAGTAAAAAATGGTTAATAGAGGCGACAAAGCGTCTGCCTTCGTCGAAAGGTTAGCATTAATGCAGACCTACAGAGGCTATCTATGCTCATGATAGTCCATCATGTGCACGCCAAGTAGCAACAGTGGTGTCGGACACATGGTTTCTAGAGTTTCTTTCTTTTTCTTTCGGTAGGGTGAGGGACAGATACAATGTGCTTTGTGAAATATGCAACTGGTTTTGAACAAATGAAGCATGGGACATACGATGAAATCAGGATTGGACTCTAATACTCGCATTTGTAGGAAAAGGAGGATAGTAGATGGTGCTTGATGAAAGATGGTGAGGAGAGAAATTTTGATATCTTCTTCTATCTATCTATATCTATGAGCTCACCAATCCTGGTCTAGTTGGTATGTGCATGGGTTATGGTTAGGGGGTCGTTGATGTAGCAGAACCGACCAATTTATAAGAACCCAAGTATAATGATAACCCGCAAGCGGTCGCACAGTCATACTTGAACCCATATAAACCCAGTAGTCCATTGAGTACTAGATGGGTCTAGATTAACCATCAACATACAACCAAGATAGTACACATCACATGTTACATAAGGTTCACAAATACAGTTCATTCATCAGAGTACGGATTGAGGTTATTACAAACCAAGTTTAGTAAATAGTAGCGGAAGCAATTTAAAGTTTGAAACTCACTGTTTACACCAAAATTTGGAAAGAAGAATGCAGAAACTCGAAGCTTCCAAGATTGAGTCATCAAGAAATCGATGGCATATGGATTGATATCAGCTGATTTAGATGCGGAACTAGAATCGGCTCTCTTCGGATGACATCAGCAGATAACATCAATAAGCTACGATTGGCGTCGGAAAAGACATGTTGGACTCTACAAAAAGGGAAAGATTAGGGTCCAAGTTATCTTAAGTTAGGAATATTTTCTCTTATACCCAAGATTGTAATAAGTCGTACTTGAGTAGGATTCATGCTTAGATTTTGGGTATAAATATTGGACCCCGGCTATTGTAAAAGACATCTAATCAATCAATACTAATTACTTTTTTGGCTTCATGCCAACCCTTAGGAGTAGGAGTAGTGTAGATCTCGGCGAGTTCTTCAACAAGCAGGGCTGCATCGGTTCGACCGACCTTCGGCTTGTCTGTAAGTATCGTCATGGCTTACACTTCTGTTTGTGAGGCTGCATCGGTCCGGCCAACCTCTTGCGAGCTCTAGTGTAAGCTAGTTATCGATTCTTACCTAGTTCAAGTACGGCTGCATCAGTTAAGTTCAACCTCCACTGCTTGAATTAGATTAAGGTCAAGTTATTGGCTCTACCTAAGGGTGGCATCCTTCAGGTAGATTCATTAAGTTACCGATCTTGTTGATGTTCTTATTGTCATTAGTTTTAGTAATATCAGCTTGCATGATCGAGATCGATCTAGATCGGCCTCACATCCTTTTAGTCCCTCGTTTATTTTGCTACATTGTGATGGTTCTTACTTTAAACGATGGATGTAGCAAAATAAACAAGGGACTGCATTCGGCCAGGCATCACGGCTGCAGTCCCTTGTTTATTTTGCTACATCATGATTGGCCTCACATCCTTTTGGTCTATAGCTCGCTATTATGGATATAACGATCCAGTCGATCCCCACTGTTAGTACTTTAAATGGAGGATGCTAGCTAGTAGATTTGCTTTTGGCCAGGCGTGACCTTGACTGTTTGCTATGCCTGCATCGGCTAAATAACTGATCATCTGTACTTTAACGCTTACAATATGTCTTCATGGTTCTGTTAAATGTGAATAGATCTATTTATTTTAAAGGTTTGATTTATTGTCTTTATCACGACTGCCATTGATCCAGTCAAACCCCACTATTAAAGATAATAGGTTAGGTCTGATGAGATTTATAGATCTGTCCATGTTGAATAGTCGATTGTTCTCATGTTGTAATCCCATTTCTATCGGAAACGACTATTTCAGCTGATTCGCATGCGCTTTCACACATATAGCATGTCTTTCAGAAACCTATCGACGTCTAGGTGGTTTTATGGATTCTTTGGCTTTAGTTTGTTGTTATCATCATAGCTGCATCAATTCGGTCAAACCTCACTGTTGATGGTAATAGATTAGATTCAAAACATTTGTAGATCCATTTGTACTAGACAGTCGATTTGTTCGTATGTTATACCCTTTCTCATTAAACTTATTGGCTCAATGCTTTATACCGGTTATATTTTTCTAGCTAATGATGTTACTTATATCTGGGTGTATTGTAATCGTTACTATAAAATCAATCACGACCCATGAGCTTTACAGTCGATTTCTTCTCATATCAGCTATTTAGTCGATTTTCCCATCTGGCTGCTCCCAAAGTGGCATACTTGGAACTATCTAGGCAAAAGCAGCATGTTCCACCTTAAATTATTGATAAACTTTCTCTCCTTGTCAATTGTAGGTCAAATTGACTGGCATGCCCTCGAGAGGAATTCGCAGGGTCGACTGGTCCTTCGTTGAAGCCAAGCGGATCTCTAGCCTTGCTCCATCAAGCCGATCCTTCTGACTTGCTATGTATTGATATTTTTTTGTGCCGACACACGTTCTGGCATGCCTGGTGGGACCCCACAATCATCATGGCAACTTACAACAATAGTGACATTCTTATGGTATCTTATGAAGACCTACCTGATGGGGATAAAGATGTCATTAGTAAAGCTATAGAAGAATTTTAGAATAAGTGTTTGTTGTCCTACACCGAGACACATGACAATAAAGTTGTTCTAAAATATCTACTACTAAGAGTTTTGATGCATGGGCAGTCAGATATAGACAAAGCTGACAATAGCTGTTTGTCATAGATGCTATAAACAAGTCTGTTCATGATACCATGTTGAACCATAATACAACTTTCTTGAACACATTCCACAATACCATGAAAGAGGTGTTTCATGGATATCCAATTGATCAGATTGGACTAGCTTATTATAACATTCCACATCCATCAACTTAGGAGACTAATCAAGCCGGTACTAGCCATCAAAAAGCAGCACTAACTGGTAATGAGGATGTCTAGGCAGTTTAGGGCTCATCTAAACAAGTTCAAGGTACCACTACTAATCAAATGCAAAATAATCCTGGATTATCAGTGTAGTATGTGCAATAGCCGACGGGGCAAGTTCAGAATCAAATGGTTAATTTTGGCACATCAGGCTAAATACCGTCATCAGCTCAAAAAATAGTGCCACCAGTTCAAAGGATTCATAGAGACATGGATCCCAACATCTACAACCAAAGACTTCAAGTAGTAAATCAGCAAAGGACCCAACAGATAGAGATCCCACAAGGATATCATTATGGGACATATTACAATACCTTTCATATGATTCCAAATCTGGGGTACCAAGGTACCCAAAATTTTAATTCGTAAATGGGTCAGCAATTGCAAAGAAATCTAGATTCAAATGCTAATGAGTTGTTGCTTAGAGTGACCGAGATGATGAAGAATCAGTTCGGTTTGAAGCCAAAAGGGTAGACCTTTTCGTATAAACATCCATATCTAGAGTGGTATGATTTGGTCACTCTTCCTATAAATTATAGGCTCCCAGAGTTTGCTAAGTTCACTGGCCAAGATAGCATAAGCACAATAGAACATGCCAGTCAGTATCTTACATAGTTGGGCGAAGCATCCATTGAAGAGGCTCACCGAGTTTGTTTCTTCTCCTTGTTCCTGTTAGGACCAGCCTTTACTTGGTTTTTATCACTGCCAGTCAAATCCATTGCCAATTGGGCTGACCTAGAGAAGAAAGTTTCATACATATTTTTATACTAGGACAAGAGAAGAAAATTACCGATTTGATGACCATAAGGCAGAGAACTAATGAATCGGGTGCTGAGTTTCTTTAGAGGTTCTAAGAGACTAGAAATTTGTGCTTCTCATTAAATCGAACTGATGATCAACTAGCTGCTTTAGCTATTTAAGGAATATTGCCAACATGGAGAGAGAAGCTGCTGGGGTAAGAGTTTGACAATCTAGGTCAGTTGGCTCAACAAGTGGCAGCACTCAATAGCCAATGTAACAAAACCGACCAAATCATAAGAACATAAGTATAAAAACAATCACCGAGGCGATCAAATTCCTGTACTTAAGCTCCCATAATCCCGGTAGTCCGGAAATCATGAAGGATTTCAACCAACTCTCGACATACAAATCAAGATCATAGTGATTCAACACAATACATCATCCATTACAACATTTCATAAGTAGCATTCGGATTACATCCATCAGAGTTCAAATAGCATATTACAAACCAAGTTTAAGTGTGCGGAAGCAACATAGTTTAGTACAAAACATCATAGTTTTCAATTACATTGCCAAGTCTGAGTCATGTCCCACAAAAGCATTATCAGGTACGAGAGCTAGTAGAGACCGCGCCCAATGGTCTAGTCTTCATCCCTAGCTGGGAGAAGGCAGAACTTGTAGCAACCAAAGTAGAACTAGTCATCTGCAACAGGTGGGAGATAAACCCTGAGTACGAGAAGGTACTCAGCTAGACTTACCCATCAAAACCAGAAATAAAAGACACCAAGGATCATGCAAGGCTTTTCAGGTGGGCTAGCTTGACATAGTTGCATAAAAGAGCTTATGATTATAGTAACCAATTTAAACTTAGCATCAAGCTTATCATTATTTACCTGTCCACTAGATTAGCACCTGTACTAGAGCACTCACTTATTAGGAGCAAACAATATTAACCATAGCAGGTATAATAAGGCTGTCATCATCATATCATCATTTCCGAACCATTATGTTATTTAGTGTATCTACTTTGGAGATAAGCCCGTCAAGTTCTCACTAACCGAGAGAGACAGCGACTCGAATCGAATTACAACTCAGCTGAGGGGGTATTTCTAACTCTCACCCTGGCATACTTAGCAAGGGTAGCCGTGGGTTACCTTTGGTACAACTCAGGAACCAAATTTGTGGGTTCAATCAGCGCCAGCGCTCTCAGGGATTACCCTTCTACCAGGATGATCAGGACTTTTAAATCACCTGCCCTTGGACTCACGCCTATGGCTCCCTTCCAAGGCATACTTTATACTTATCGACTCCCGGCCTAAGTTGAGCTACTCGGCTTCGCGGTCGGTCTCCAGACCCGGCCAACTAAGAGAGAGGCATGCATTCAACATGAATAGGAAAGGCTCCAAGAATCAGTCCTTAAGCGACACAGACGGAGTCACTGCAAACTAGCAAGCCTCTGTCCGGTCTTCATTTCAAATTAAGACTAGTTCTTTTCCACGATAGCAAATATAGCCAACCATGCCACATGTATCTTCCTATATCTCGTAGGTGATAGGAAATCACCTGACTTCTACCGTGTTTAAGCAGGGCTAAGCACTACATGAGCCTAAGCTACATCAGATTCAGGGTAACAATCTCTGGACAAGGAATGGGTAACCAATGCAGCAAGTGTTTGCAACCAACACCTAAACTTAATGCAACAATATATGTAATAATAATATTGTAACTGTATTTTAGAAATTAGGAGGCTTAATATGCTCTAGGGCTTGCCTTTCACAAAGTTGCAAGGACGGTGATCCGGGCACTCAACGGCGACCTCGTCTGACACTTCTCCTGAAGGCTGCACCTCCTGAACCTCCGGTGTCGGCTGCTGCTGCTCGCTCGGTTCCTCGAATTCTAGCAGTGTTACTCCCTTCGGTACACCTATTGCATGCCGATGCATGAGATAAATATCATGGATGCATAAGGAATGACATGATGCTCATAATGAATGAATCACAGTAAGTGTTTATGAAAGCATCACTGGACACTCGTTTACCGAGTAAATAGCTCTATTCAAATCACTTTAAGCATGTATCTAACTAAACTTAAAGAACAAGATCAACTTACCTAACTTGCATAACCTAAGATAAAGATGCCCATCTTCAGTTAAAGGCCTAACACCTAGGAACATTACCACAACTTAGAAATAGTAAAGGTATACATAATTTAACATTTAAAGTTCCATATGTATACAAGTAGTCCCTTAATTCAATCACAGCCAGAGCTCTACAATTTCAAATGATTTGGATGAGGACATTCTAGAAAGCTTATAAAATTCTCTACAAATCAATGGTAAATAGCAAAGCATGATTCTTACGTTAACCAAATCAATTTCCAGTAAACCTAGAATCTATTCCAGAAATAATAGGGTTACTAGCTTAATTATTTAATGATGATGCAAAAGCCTAATTTGATCAAATCAAGTTTACCAACTTGTTTTTCATACCTAAGAAACATCAGAAAGTATAGTGCCAACTTCTAAATAAATTATTTAATATCCTTTTCCAATTTATTTAGTTAATTAGGTGATTTAAGCAATATATAGTAAAACTATTCATAAAACTCTACAAAAATTATTGTAGCTATCTCATGCTTCACATAGACTACCATAAAAATTTCAAAGTCATTGAGTAAGAAGAACTTGCTGTATCCCAAAATAACAAGTGGCATGTCCATTTTTAGCATAATTAGGAAACCCTAATGAAAAGTGTCAAGCAACAGATTTCACATTTTTCCTAGCATCATTCTAGCATAAGAACCTTACTCACCAAATTTTACCAATACTGGATCTATAGAAAAATTATGAAAATTCACACAAGATCCATCCATTGATAAAAAGAAATTCTATAACTAAAAAACTATACATGCACTAGCTCTGAAATTTAAACCAGAGATTCTACTAAGCAATAATAGACTACCCACAAAATTTCATCATTTTTGGACCACCAAAACTCAAGATAAAATTCAAACAAGTTTGCATGTATCCAAAAACACATTTCAAAGTCCTATTTAATTTATCCAGAATTTCTAAAACATGTGCTCATATAATATTTTTATTAAATACTAGACATGACCAGGAACTTAACAAAATTGGAACCATCACATTTGGATCTACCAAACTTGAGTTACACATTTTTGAATCTATACCCAAAACTATGAAAAACAATTTAAACAAAACAAAATGGAAAAACCTACACAGCTACTGGGCCAGCCCAAGGAAACAGCGGCCCGCGAGCAACACTGGCACAGCCCAGACAATGGCATGGCCCACGCTAGGTTCCCGCCTCAGCCACGATAACTGATGAGAGGGGCCCGCGCGTCAGTAAGAGAAACAGGGGAGAAGAACAGGGTGGCGACGAAGGTCATCGCCGGTGACCTCTCCGGTGAAACCATCGATGCTACTATGTTCACCTTACTCGTGCGCACCTAGTGGAACCCTTATTTGTAGCTATTGACACAGCTAGAGGGGGTGGCGATGGCCACAGCGGCGCTCGGCCATGGCACGGCCGGCTCCGACGACTGCTACGGCGTCGCAGCCCAATAGGACGACCCTATGAGCTACGGCAGCATTCCTAGACCCTAGCGTGAGATAGAGGAGGGATGGCAATGGCATGAGGAGAGCTAGCCACGTGGAGCACTAACTCCGGTGAAGTCCGACAAGGCGGTGGTGGGGAAAAACGGTGATTTCATCCTTACCAAGGTGAAATTGGCTCGACGGTGGGGTGGAGGAGGTAGAGAAGACTACGGCGAGGCTCTGGGTGAGCTAGGCGACACGTTTTTGCTAGGACGCAGGGAGCTAGGCAAGGGCAAAGGTCTGGCTGGCAATGGTGGACGGCTTTGGTGCTGCAGCGCTGTAGGAGAAGAGAGATGAGAAATGGAGCGAGCGACTCGGTTGGGCAGGCGCTGGGGTGCTTCATGACGCGGCTGGCCGTGCTAGGGCACCCGCGACGCATGGCCTGCATGCTCAGGCTAGCGGCGACAGGTGGCACCACGCAGCATCAGCTTTCTAAACCAGTCGGCCATGTTCACTGAACGTTTTCTGAAAACGCGATTCAGTGTTGATGACCATGACTGACAGGGCCATTTCATCATGTCAACATGGCTCAACCAATGATCCTTTGCAAAAACTGGTGTTCATGAAAAATGTAGAGGTACCATCCAGCTACATTTTCTTTTCAAGGACCCAGATCTAATTCGCCATGGATAAGCAGTTACATGAAGCCAAAGTGAGCTTGATGCAACTGAAAGTGCAGTTTAGGACTTAGACAATTTTTTCAGTGAAATCAGCATGGACATCTGACTTGTGGGCCTTGTTTGAACATGTTCCACACATTTTCATGAGTTGGCCATAAAACAACTTTTGTTCCTTAATAAATTAGCTACAACTTTTGTAAAGAGTGTAAAGCCATGCAAGGTGTCTAAGTTGGTCTTTTAAATCAGTCAAACCATGACACTCCAAGGGTCAATTCTAGTCAAACCTTCACTTGAGGGCATTTTCGTAATTTTGATCTACATGAACAATGTTTCAACAAGTAACCTAAGTGTAGTTAAGGTGTAATAGACCATGATCAACCACTTAAAAAAATTGTTATACCACTTCTAAAGATCACATGTGATAAAGCAATTAAAACAAGCAATTCATTCATATGTTTCAATTCCATGTTTCACATGTTTCATGACCTTGTGGTTATTTTATACATGTCATATTACTACCATGTTGCCATGTTTCAAGGTATGAGAAACTCAGGTTGCATTCACATGTTACACCATTACTATTCACAACACTCAAGTATGAAACATACACAATTGGAAAATGTTGCATATGCATGTTTCAGTAACAAAGGCATGATGAGATAGATGATGCACATGTCTATGAAATGAAATGCAATTAGTAGAAGCCAAACACCTCGGGTGTTACAGCCCTCCCCCTTAGAAAAATCTCGTCCCGAGATTTGGAAAGCGTACCACTTAGTATAGAAAGTTGGATGATTTTCTTTTAAATAATCTTCCTGCTCCCAAGTTGCATCCCGTTCGCTATGATTACTCCAAACTACCTTGTATAACTTAACCACTCATGTACGAGTCACTCTTTCTTGAGTATCTAGAACTTGCATGGGCTTTTCCTCATAAGAAAGATCGGATTTCAAGTTGACTTTTCTTATCGTTATTCTTTCCTCGGGAATACGAAGACACTTCTTCAGTTGGGACACATGGAATACCGGGAATATAGCTCCCATCTCACGTGGTAGATCAAGCTTATATGCTACTCTTCCACTTTTCTTGATAATGCGGTAGGGTCCAACATATCGAGGCTCTAGCTTCCTTTTGATTCCAAAATGTTTTACTCCTTTCATAGGGGATACCTTCAAATAAACATGATCACCTACTTCAAACTCAATAGGTTTTCTTCTCTTGTTAGCATAGCTCTTTTGTCTAGCCTGTGCGGTAGTCATATTCTTCTATATAGTTCAGACTTGCTCTTCAGCTTCTTTTACAAAATCAATACCATAGAATCTTCTTTCTCTGGGTTCTACCCAGTTCAAAGGAGTTCTACACTTACGGCCATAAAGAGCTTCAAACGGAGCCATTTTGATACTCTCTTGATAACTATTGTTATAAGAGAATTCAGCGAGAGGTAACCAGTCCTCCCAAGAGCCTTTGCAAGAGATAAGATAAGCCCTAAGCATGTCTTCAAGAATTTGATTAACACGCTCAGTCTATCCTGATGTTTGTGGATGATAGGCAGAACTATGGATTAGATGAGTGCCAAGGTTCTGATGTAAGCACTCCCAAAAGCGAGCCGTGAATTGCGGTCCTCTATCTGAAACAATGGATTTAGGTACCCCATGGAGACGTACCACTTGTTGAAAATAAATCTCAGCATAATTGTGCGGGTGATAGGTAGACTTGACCGGAATAAAGTGAGCGGATTTAGTTAGATGATCTACGATAACCCAGATGGAATCACAACCCTTTTCGGTAGTGGGTAATCCAACAATGAAATCCATGCTAATTTCTTCCCACTTCCAGCCAGGAATAGAGAGTGGCTGCAATAATCTAGGCCTTATGTGAATAGCCTTGACTCGGCAACAGTTATCACACCTTGCCACGTAAGCTACGATTTCTTTCTTCATCTTGGTCCACCAATAGTATAGCTTGAGATCTTGATACATTTTACTGCTACCAGGATGGATGGACAATTTAGAAGAATGGGCTTCAGCCATAATTTGATTTCTAAGTTCTTTGTCTTTGGGTACCACAAGCCTATCATTAAACCAGAGAATTCCCTTGTCATCGACTCTAAAGTGCTTGGTTTCTTTCTCTTTCATCTTTCGCTTGATGTGAAACACCCCCACATTAGTCTTTTGGAGTTCGATAATTCAACTTCTAAGAGAGCAATCCATAGTGATATTGTGGAGCACTATAGGATGAAGGAGGTGTGCCAGATGAAAGTCTTCACTAACCAAGGAATTGCAATGGGCCTTTCTGCTTAAGGCATCAGCAACCACATTTGCCTTACCAGGATGGTAGTACACTTGAAGGTTGTAGTCTTTGATTAATTCTAACCATCGCCGTTGACGCATGTTCAACTCGGGTTGAGTAAAGATGTACTTGAGGCTTTTATGGTCAGTATAGATGTTGCACACATTACCCAACAAGTAATGTCTCCAAATCTTCAGGGCATGAACAACCGCAGCTAGCTCTAAGTCATGGGTAGGATAGTTGACTTCATGCTTTCGAAGCTGGCGTGAAGCATAAGTAATTACTTGGCCCTCCTGCATAAGAACACACCCCAAACCGGTGCCACATGCGTCACAGTAGACATCAAAAGGCTTCTCGATGTCAGGTTGTGCCAATACAGGAGCAGAGGTTAGTAAGGTCCACAAAGTGTGGAAAGCCTCTTCACACTTCGGAGTCCACACAAACTTCTCATCTTTTTGAAGCAATCGAGTCATGGGCTTGGCGATTTTTGAAAAATCCAGGATAAAGCGATGATAATAGCCAGCCAAACCCAAGAAACTTTGGACTTCAATGACCATAGTAGGTGCCTTCCACTCAAGGACTTCTTTCACCTTAGTAGGGTCAATCGAAATTCCATCACTAGATAACACATGACCTAGAAAAGGTATCTTGTTCAACTAGAATTCGCACTTGCTGAACTTAGCATAAAGCTGGTTGTCATGCAACCGAGTTAAAACAATTCTCAGATGTTCAGCATGCTCTTCTACATTCTGAGAATATACCAGGATATCATCAATGAACACGATGAAAAATTTGTCCAATTCCGGCATGAATACAAAATTCATCAGGTACATAAAGTGTGCCGGAGCATTTGTCAACCCAAATGACATGATGAGGTATTCGAACAAGCCATAACGAGTAGAGAAAGCTGTCTTTGGTATATCTTCAGGACGAATTTTGATCTGATGGTAGCCAGACCTCAAATCGATCTTGGAGAATACCTTAGCTTTGGAGAGCTGATCAAATAGAATATTGATGCGAGGAAGAGGGTATTTGTTCTTGATAGTCACAACATTAAGGGGGCAATAATCCACGCACATGTGCAAAGACTCGTCCTTCTTCTTCACAAATATAGCTGGACAACCCCAAGGAGAAGAACTAGGCCGAATCAAACCTTTCTTCAATAGCTCATTCAACTGACTCTTTAGCTCAGCCAACTCATTGGGTGGCATTCTATAGAGATCTCCATTCTATATGGCCTTCAAGAAATAGGAGCCATACCCGGAATGAGTTCTATCTTGAATTCTACATCATGGTCTAGAGGTAATCTAGGCAAGTCATTAGGGAAGACATCTGGAAACTCACAAACAACCGATAGATCCTCAATGGCTTTGGCTAGGGTAGCATTGGCCGTATTGTGGATAGAGATATCACGAGGTAACTGCACTAGAAAACCCTTCTTATCCATAGGATCCCTCAACATTACCACATGGGTTGAGGTATCGATCAACACTCCATTCCTGCTCATCCACTTCATTCCTAGGATTATATCAATTCCTACCCCCGGTAGAACTACAAGATCCATACGGAACTCTCGATCCCCAATCTTAATCTTTACATCTTTAACTACTTAGTTAGTCAGGATATTATTTCTAGCAGCACTAATATAATAACCACCCTTGACAATTGTAATCACATTCATATTATGCTCAGATGCAAAAGTAGAACTCATAAAGGAGTGTGAAGCACCCGAATCAAAGAGCACAACTGCAGGGTGATCATTAATAAGGAACTTACCAGCGGTGACCACTTCACCAGCAGGAATTTCCTCCACTGTAGTGTAGTGAACACGCCCCTGACGGACGTTTCCTTGAGCATTCTTAGGAGGATAGGGACACTTATTAGCCCAATGACCAGGCTGGTTATAGTTCCAACACTGCCTATTTGCTGGTGGTGCATTGGAGCTTCCCTGCCCAGAGGTATTCTTTGGCAAGGAAATTGTGTATCCCTTGTGGAACCCAGTTTTAGCTTGATTCTTTTTCTGAGGTGGGCGGTACCGGACATTAGCATTGGGTGGATGGTACTGTGTCTTGGATACCATTGGAGCCTTAGACTGAGAAGCATCTACCTCAAAGTTTCTTTTACGGGTCTTGGAAGCAGCATATATCTTATCATTATTCTCCTGAGTCACGGTGTCACTGATAAACTCATTGAAGGTGACACACTTGCAGTTACCCATAGACTTCATCAGTTTAGGGGAAAGTCCCCTCTTGAAACTAGCTATTCTTTTGGCGTCAGTATCCACAAACTTGGGAGCATACCTCGCCAGGTTGTTGAATGCCTGGAGGTATTCATTAAGACTCTTGTTGCCTTGGGTTAGCTTCATAAACTCGGTATGCTTAATGGCCATGAGACTAGGAGGGATAAAGTGTCCCTTGAAAGCTATCTGGAACTGGTCCCAAACTATCTCAACGTTAGCAGGGAAGGTGGTCCTGTGATGGGTCCACCAAATGCCTACAGGGCCTTGGAGCTGGTGTCCTACATATGAAGCCTTCATTCCTTCGGTCAAACGGAGCAATCCAAACCTTTGCTCTATCGTGCTCAACCATTCATCAGCTTGTAATGGTTCTTCTGCCTCACGAAAGATAGGAGGCTTTGTGTCCATGAAGTCCTTAAAGCTGCTGTACTGGTTCAGCTCGGGTCCCTAGTGGACATGCCGATCCTCACGGTTAGCCATCTGGCGCATAGCCTCAGCTAGCATGCGCTGACTTTCCACGACCATCTGCATTAGCTCAGCTGGTGTGGGCGGTGGAGGAGGTGGTTGTTCCTCATCTCCCATGCTACGACCGCGACGAAGGTTATAAGCCATCTGCAAAAGGTATAGCCAATGAGCACTGACAATGTGGAAACTTTTGTAGATGAATTGTATAATTATGCCAAACTAATTCCATTGGAGAGAATGCATTTATATTATCAACAGAGGCACAATCATTCATCACAATCACACAACTCATCAAGCGCATCAATTGACACATAAATGAGATGAACTTAACCAAAAATCGAGATCCATAGACCACAAAGACGAATTTCATCGAAAGCTCACATACGTGGAGCATAATACGTCCGATAGGTTATGTCCTAGCCATAGTGGTTCCAAACTTACATCAAGGGTAACATAGGGTTCGATATTACATCCCAATGATTAACTTGATTCAAAGCTACTCGTTCATGCATGAGGATCAACAAAAGACTAGCTCTAGCGCATTAGCTAAGTAGTAAGCTAAACTATGCATCATCCTCAGAGTCAGTGTCGAAGATCTCTCCTCCATCTTCATCACTAGCAGGCTCTAACTCCTCATCTTCCTCCTCATCAGGTGGGACGTCCTCGAGTCCATTGACCTCCATGTCATCATCACCTTCAGCCATGATGACACCAGAACCCCTCTCATCCTCATCATCAGGTGGCAAGAGAGGGTGAAGTTGATTGTGTAACAGGTGAACCTCCTCATGGAGATGGTCATTGTACTCTTTAGCAACTACCACTTGCTGCTCTAGCTCCACCTGTCGCGCTCTCAACACATTCTCTTCGTGCCAGGCTTCATTCCGTTGGTTCATCACATGAATCAACATGCATTCACAGTTGCGGTGAGCAACTATCAACCTCTAAACCTCAAGGGTCTCTTGGTCATGTTCCTATGTTACCTGCTCCAAACGGTGCTGAGCCACATTCCTCTCAGCGGTCACCCGAGCCAGCTCTGTCCTCAGCCTTTCCACCTTAGTAGGCTTAGGATGGGGCTCACGAGGAGCTAAACGGTGACGAGGCGCCCTGCCTCCAGCAGACTTGCGAGCAGTGAGTTTCGTGCGCGCCATCTATAGCAAAAAGTTGCAACGTAAGGGAAGAATCATTTAAGGGATACGAAATTTAATTAGTCGGGACAATCAAATTTTAAGGGAGGGAATAATGCAAGAAATGCCATGTATGCTTGAACATGATGCATGCACGATCCGTATGTCCTCACAAACCTAGAAAAATTTAAAGGCTAGCGAAATATACGGTGGCATACATACATTCTCTCATAGACGGTAGCTAGTCGATCTACAACGATACGTTGTTAGTGTACCTGCAGAAAATTTTCATTTTAGCCCAATAATTTCCCAAAAAGCATAGAAAACAAGCAGTAAACTAAATACTTTCATACACGCATCCCCTGATGCATATACTCTAGTATCATAGCTACCCGTCAGAGATACCCACATTTAAGTACTCTCATAGATACATGATTGAACATGTAAGTATGCGAGCAGCCACAACTACTCTCTCCTAGACCGACAGTTGGACGGTCATGCTCTCACAACTCCCACTTACCAGAGCGTAGAGGTATTTTGATCCATACATTACCACCCAAGTGGATGGCATCCATACAATAGCATGCCGTATGGACAACGAAACAGAACAAGCAGGAACCCCCAAGTTAGTACTTTAATAAGCCACCTAAGAGTCCTTATTTGGGCATAAGGGATATGACCACTGGTAATACTTAGTATTTAATTTAGGATTTTCACAAATACCTTTGTTTTAAATACACAAATGACATGTTTAGTGTTGAATCTTGCTCTATTGCCAGCTGTAACAGAACCGACCAAATCATAAGAACGTAAGTACAAAAACAATCACCGAGGCGATCAAATTCCTATACTTAAGCTCCCATAATCCCGGTAGTCTAGAAATCACGAAGGATTTCAACCAACTCTCTGACATACAAACCAAGATCGTAGTGATTCAACACAACACATCATCTGTTACAACATTTCATAAGTAGCATTTGGATTACATCCATCAGAGTTCAAATAGCATATTACAAACCAAGTTTGAGTGTGCGAAAGCAACATAGTTTAGTACAAAACATTATAGTTTTCAATTACATTGCCAAGTCTGAGTCATGTCCCACAAAAGCATTATCAGGTACGAGAGCTAGTAGAGACCGTGCCCAACGGTCTAGTCTTCATCCCCAGCTGGGAGAAGGCAGCACTTGCAGCAACCAAAGTAGAACTGGTCATCTGCAACAGGTGGGAGATAAACCCTGAGTACGAGAAGGTACTCAGCTAGACTTACCCGTCAAAACCAGAAATAAAAGACACCAAGGATCATGCAAGGCTTTTCAGGTGGGCTAGCTTGACATAGTTGCATAAAAGAGCTTATGATTATAGTAACCAATTTAAACTTAGCATCAAGCTTATCATTATTTACCAGTCCACTAGATTAGCACCTATACTAGAGCACTCACTTATTAGGAGCAAACAATATTAACCATAGCAGGTATAATAAGGCTGTCATCATCATATCATCATTTCCGAACCATTATGTTATTTAGTGTATCTACTTTGGAGATAAGCCCATCAAGTTCTCACTAACCAGGAGAAACGGTGACTCGAATCGAATTACAACTCAGCTGAGGGGGTATTCCTAACTCTCACCCTGGCATACTTAGCAAGGGTAGCCATGGGTTACCTTTGGTACAACTCAAGAACCAAATTCACGGGTTCGATCAGCGCGAGCGCTCTCAGGGATTACCCTTCTGCCAGGACGATCAGGACTTTTAAATCACCTGCCCTTGGACTCACGCCTATGGCTCCCTTCCGAGGCGTACTTTATACTTATCGACTCCCGGCCTGAATTGAGCTACTCGGCTTCACGGTCGGTCTCTAGACCCGGCCAACTAAGAGAGAGGCATGCGTTCAACATGAACAGGAAAGGCTCCAAGAATCAATCCTTAAGCGACACAGACGGAGTCACTGCAAACCGGCAAGCCTCCGTCCGATCTTCATTTCAAATTAAGACAGGTTCTTTTCCACGATAGCAAATATAGCCAACCGTGCCACATGTATCTTCCTATATCTCGCAGCTGACAGGAAATCATCTGACTTCTACCGTGTTTAAGCAGGGCTAAGCACTACACAAGCCTGAGCTACATATGATTCAGGGTAACAATCTCTGGACAAGGAATGGGTAACCAATGCAGCAAGTGTTTGCAACCAACACCTAAACTTAATGCAACAATATATGTAATAATAATACTGTAACTGCATTTCAGAAATTAGGAGGCTTAATATGCTCCGGGGCTTGCCTTTCACAAAGTTGCAAGGATGGTGATCTAGGCACTCAACGGTGACCTCGTCTGACACTTCTCCTGATGGCTGCACCTCCTGAACCTCCGGTGTCAGCTGCTGCTGCTCGCTCGGTTCCTTGAATTCCAGCAGTGTTACTCCCTCCGGTACACCAATTGCATGCCGATGCATGAGATAAATATCATGGATGCATAAGGAATGACATGATGCTCATAATGAATGAATCACAGTAAGTGTTTATGAAAGCATCACTGGACACTCGTTTACTGAGTAAATAGCTCTATTCAAATCACTTTAAGCATGTATCTAACTAAACTTAAAGAACAAGATCAACTTACCTAACTTGCATAACCTAAGATAAAGATGCTCATCTTCAGTTAAAGGCCTAACACCTAGGAACATTACCACAACTTAGAAATAGTAAAGGTATACATAATTTAACATTTAAAGTTTCATATGTATACAAGTAGTCCCTTAATTCAATCACAGCCAGAGCTCTACAATTTCAAATGATTTGCATGAGGACATTCTGGAAAGCTTATGAAATTCTCTACAAATCAATGGTAAATAGCAAAGCATGATTCTTACGTTAACCAAATCAATTTCTAGTAAACCTAGAATCTGTTCCAGAAATAACAGGGTTACTAGCTTAATTATTTAATGATGATGCAAAAGCCTAATTTGATCAAACCAAGTTTACCAACTTGTTTTTCATACCTAAGAAGCATCAGAAAGTATAGTGCCAACTTCTAAATAAATTATTTAATATCCTTTTCCAATTTATTTAGTTAATTAGGTGATTTAAGCAATATATAGTAAAACTATTCATAAAACTCTACAAAAATTACAGTAGCTATCTCATGCTTCACATAGACTACCATAAAAATTTCAAAGCCATTGAGTAAGAAGAACTTGCTGTATCCCAAAATAACAAGTGGCATGTCCATTTTTAGCATAATTAGGAAACCCTAATGAAAAGTGTCAAGCAATAGATTTCACATTTTTCCTAGCATCATTCTAGCATAAGAACCTTACTCACCAAATTTTACCTATACTAGATCTATAGAAAAATTATTAAAATTCACACAAGATCCATCCATTGATAAAAAGAAATTCTATAACTAAAAAACTGTACATGCACTAGCTCTGAAATTTAAACCAAAGATTCTACTAAGCAATAATAGACTACCCACAAAATTTCATCATTTTTGGACCACCAAAACTCAAGATAAAATTCAAACAAGTTTGCATGTATCCAAAAACACATTTCAAAGTCCTATTTAATTTATCTAGAATTTCTAAAACATGTGCTCATATAATATTTTTATTAAATACTAGACATGACTAGGAACTTAGCAAAATTGGAACCATCACATTTGGATCTACCAAACTTGAGTTACACATTTTTGAATCTATACCCAAAACTATGAAAAACAATTTAAACAAAACAAAATGGAAAAACCTACACAGCTACTGGGCCAGCCCAAGGAAACGGTGGCCTACAAGCAACGCTGGCATGGCCCAGACAATGGAGTGGCCCACGCTGGGCTCCTGCCTCAAGCCGCGGCGACCGACGAGAGGGGCCCGCGCGTCAGCGAGAGAAATAGGGGAGAAGAACAGGGCTGGCAGCGAAGGTCATCGCCGGTGACCTCTCCGGTGAAACCATCGACGCTACTGTGTTCGCCTTACTCATGTGCACCTAGTGGAACCCTTATTTGCAGCTATTGACGCAGCTAGAGGGGGTGGCGATGGCCACGGCGGCGCTCGGCCACGGCACGGCCAGCTTCGACGACGCTACGGCAGTCGCAGCCCAATAGGACGATCCTACGAGCTACGGACAGCATTCCTAGACCCTAGCACGAGACAGAGGAGGGATGGCAATGGTGCGAGGAGAGCTGGCCGCGTGGAGCACTAACTCCGGCGAAGTCCAACAAGGCGGTGGTGGGGAAAAACGGTGATTTCATCCTTACTAAGGCGAAATTGGCTCGACGGTGGGGTGGAGGAGGTAGAGAAGACTACGGCAAGGCTCTGGGTGAGCTAGGCGATGCGTTTTTGCCAGGATGTAGGAGCTAGGCAAGGGCGAAGGTCCGGCTGGCAATGGTGGACGGCTTCGGTGCTGCACACTATAGGAGGCGAGAGATGAGAAATGGAGCGGGCGACTCGGTCGGGCAGGCGCTGGGGTGCTTCATGACGTGGCTGGCCATGCCAGGGCACCCGCGGCGCATGGCCTGCGTGCTCAGGTGAGCGACGACAGGTGGCACCACATGGCATCGGCTTTCTGAACCAGTCAGCCATGTTCACTGAATGTTTTCTGAAAACGCGATTCAGTGTTGATGACCATGATTGACAGGGTCATTTCATCGTGTCAAGATGGCTCAACCAATGATCCTTTGCAAAAATAGTGTTCATGAAAAATGTAGAGGTACCATCTAGCTACATTTTCTTTTCAAGGACCCAGATCTAATTCGCCATGGATAAGCAGTTACATAAAGCCAAAGTGAGCTTGATGCAACTGAAAATGAAGTTTAGGACTTAGACAAATTTTTTAGTGAAATCAACATGGACATCTAACTTGTGGGCCTTGTTTGAACATGTTCCACACATTTTCATGAGTTGGCCATAAAACAACTTTTGTTCCTTAATAAATTAGCTACAACTTTTGTAAAGAGTGTAAAGCCATGCAAGGTGTCTAAGTTGGTCTTTTAAATCAGTCAAACCATGACACTCCAAGGGTCAATTCTAGTCAAACCTTCACTTGAGGGCATTTTGGTAATTTTGATCTACATGAACAATGTTCCAACAAGTAACCTAAGTGTAGTTAAGGTGTAATAGACCATGATCAACCACTTAAAAAAATTGTTATACCACTTCTAAAGATCACATGTGATAAAGCAATTAAAACAAGCAATTCATTCATGGCTCCTGCCTCAAGCCGCGGCGACCGACGAGAGGGGCCCGCGCGTCAGCGAGAGAAATAGGGGAGAAGAACAGGGCTGGCAGCGAAGGTCATCGCCGGTGACCTCTCCGGTGAAACCATCGACGCTACTGTGTTCGCCTTACTCATGTGCACCTAGTGGAACCCTTATTTGCAGCTATTGACGCAGCTAGAGGGGGTGGCGATGGCCACGGCGGCGCTCGGCCACGGCACGGCCAGCTTCGACGACGCTACGGCAGTCGCAGCCCAATAGGACGATCCTACGAGCTACGGACAGCATTCCTAGACCCTAGCACGAGACAGAGGAGGGATGGCAATGGTGCGAGGAGAGCTGGCCGCGTGGAGCACTAACTCCGGCGAAGTCCAACAAGGCGGTGGTGGGGAAAAACGGTGATTTCATCCTTACTAAGGCGAAATTGGCTCGACGGTGGGGTGGAGGAGGTAGAGAAGACTACGGCAAGGCTCTGGGTGAGCTAGGCGATGCGTTTTTGCCAGGATGTAGGAGCTAGGCAAGGGCGAAGGTCCGGCTGGCAATGGTGGACGGCTTCGGTGCTGCACACTATAGGAGGCGAGAGATGAGAAATGGAGCGGGCGACTCGGTCGGGCAGGCGCTGGGGTGCTTCATGACGTGGCTGGCCATGCCAGGGCACCCGCGGCGCATGGCCTGCGTGCTCAGGTGAGCGACGACAGGTGGCACCACATGGCATCGGCTTTCTGAACCAGTCAGCCATGTTCACTGAATGTTTTCTGAAAACGCGATTCAGTGTTGATGACCATGATTGACAGGGTCATTTCATCGTGTCAAGATGGCTCAACCAATGATCCTTTGCAAAAATAGTGTTCATGAAAAATGTAGAGGTACCATCTAGCTACATTTTCTTTTCAAGGACCCAGATCTAATTCGCCATGGATAAGCAGTTACATAAAGCCAAAGTGAGCTTGATGCAACTGAAAATGAAGTTTAGGACTTAGACAAATTTTTTAGTGAAATCAACATGGACATCTAACTTGTGGGCCTTGTTTGAACATGTTCCACACATTTTCATGAGTTGGCCATAAAACAACTTTTGTTCCTTAATAAATTAGCTACAACTTTTGTAAAGAGTGTAAAGCCATGCAAGGTGTCTAAGTTGGTCTTTTAAATCAGTCAAACCATGACACTCCAAGGGTCAATTCTAGTCAAACCTTCACTTGAGGGCATTTTGGTAATTTTGATCTACATGAACAATGTTCCAACAAGTAACCTAAGTGTAGTTAAGGTGTAATAGACCATGATCAACCACTTAAAAAAATTGTTATACCACTTCTAAAGATCACATGTGATAAAGCAATTAAAACAAGCAATTCATTCATATGTTTCAATTCCATGTTTCACATGTTTCATGACCTTGTGGTTATTTTATACATGTCATATTACTACCATGTTGCCATGTTTCAAGGTATGAGAAACTCAGGTTGCATTCACATGTTACACCATTACTATTCACAACACTCAAGTATGAAACATACATAATTGGAAAATGTTGCATATGCATGTTTCAGTAACAAAGGCATGATGAGATAGATGATGCACATGTTTATGAAATGAAATGCAATTAGTAGAAGCCAAACACCTCAGGGTGTTACAGCCAATTCTAGAGTATGCACAGAGATACCCGATTCTAGAAGAGTGCCGCAATTGCCAAAGCCTATAATCAATATCCTGGTTGATGATGGCAATGAGGACGACGATGAAGAAGAGATTGCTATGGCTGAGTGGAATTGGGGTAAGAAGACAATAATGGTCCCAAATCCTTGGGGAAGAGGAGTTGAAGAGATCTATGATTTTTACGTCACAAAATCAGACAAGCTCTTCGATTTCTTGCTTGAGAGAGGACAAATCAAGTTGCTCGCCAATCATGTTATGTTGTCTCCTGATCAGTTGAAAAATAAGAAGTTCTGTAAGTTTCATAACGCTACTTCTCATTTTACTAATGAATGCAGAAGTTTCCAACAACATATACAGACAGCTATTCAGCAAGGGAAGTTTAAATTTGATACACCTTGGAAAATGAAAGTTGATGATAATCCTTTCCCAAGAGATCAGAACATGGCTGATGCTAAGTTGCTTAAAGAGAAAACTAAAGTCCTGACATCAACCAGAGCAAAAGAGATCGGAACCGTCGACCCAAAGATGCAAATATCAACTGACGAATATAGAGAGATTGAAAGGCGTCGTGACCAACAGAAGAGCTGATATGAATAGGGAGAGACGTCAAGGAACGGGGCGATACGGCCGCATGTCACATCTCGGATTTTGTTGAATAAATGACAGTGGTAGAAGGAAAAGGATTATCAGCATTGGTTAAAGGAGAAAGAACACCAGCGTCAACAAGAAGAGGAGAGGTATGAAAGAAAACGAGCTGCATCACATTGGAATTGTCCTTTCTTCAGACATTGTTGGAATGAAGGTTTGAAATTGCCTACTAGAAATGATTGCCCAGAGTGCAGTGAGCAATATTGGGAGTTTAAGCAATCTCAAGCCAACCGTCGGTCTATCCATGCTCGAGATGAGTATCATCATAATAATATGAATCAACGTTTAAAAATAGAAGTGTTCATGATCGGCTTGGGAAGCGAGTTGTTGATCAAAACTGGGTTGATCATGAAGAATAAGGTAATGAGAAAGAGTATGTTTGGCAGGAAGGGCAATGGTGTCCAGGAGGTTTGACATGAAGCCAGAAAAGAAGGGTGCAACGCCTAAGGAATAGAGATATAGAAGAAGCTCAGGCATCTGGTAGACCTCAAATGTGGCGTGCTAAACAAACAACCGATAGGGGTCAACCATCAGCTAATATTCAAATGGGTTTTCTGTTGCTGTCAGAATTCAGAGCTCCATCAGATCAAGTAGTCTATTTAGATTTTGACGAATTGGAATATGAGGAGATAGTTGCCAAGCTGATAGTAATACAACAAGCTATATTTGATAAACCAGTCAAGCATCGGCACTTAAAAGCTTTATATGTAAAAGGTTTCGTTGATGGGAAGCCGACGAGCAAAATATTGGTAGATGGAGGTGTTTCTATTAATCTTATGCCTTATACTGCTTTTCACAAACTTGGCAAAGGACCAGGAGATTTGATTGAGACCAACATGATGCTTAAGGGTTTTGAAGGTAATGGATCCAGGACCAGGGGGCAATGAACGTCAAGTTGATAATCGAAAATAAGACTTTGCTCACCATATTCTTCGTTATTGATGGAAAAGATTCATATAGTTTACTCCTTGGTCGTGATTGGATTCATGCAAATTGTTGTGTACAATTGACTATGCATCAATGCTTGATTCAGTGGCATGAAGACAATGTTGAGCTAGGTTCATGCTGATGATTCTATGAGGATCACAACGGCCGATCCAGTATATTGGGAACTAGAAGACTTTGAATATTTTTCTGGCAAGCTATAGGAAGGAGGCTTCATTAAGATCAATGATGAAAGCCAACAACTGATCCAAGCAATCAGCTCTGAGAGTTTGTTTTAATGCATAATCCAATAGATGGTATAGATGGTGAACTAGGATATGGCTTTACGTCGGCCGATGAATTAGACGAGATAAATATTGGTCCTGGAGATAGGCCTAGGCCAATGTGTGTAAATGCTAAGTTGGATCCTGAGTATAAGCAAGAGTTGAAAGATTTATTAAAGGAATTTGAAGATTGTTTTGCTTGGGAATACTATGAGATGCCTGGTGTAGATCGATCAATTGTTTGATCCTTGGACTGAAGAGTTCTGGTGCAACCTATCAAGAAACGATCAATGGAAAATGTCTGAAGGAATATTATCTTAGCATTTGGATTGACACTTGATAGCTGATTCGTTCAGTCATCGGCTCTAATAGCTGGTACCAGAAGGGTGCCGCCTCTGATCCCAAGCATTGGCAATATGTCCCTTAGCCGATTTCTGGTCTCTTCTGATAAAGCTTCTTTAGAAGAGGTAGCTGATGAGCTGATTTTGTCTTCATCTAGATACTCTTCAAGATTGAAAGAGTAGCTCGGATCTGGAAAATTAAGTAGCTATATATAAGAAAATCTTGTTAGGAGGATTGAATTAGTTGATAATAAGATAAATGGTGAAGTAAATACGGTACCTTTTCTGGGATAGCTTCTATCTAAGAAGAAGGAACGGCTAATGATGCACCAATGGTATTTGGTTGAATCGGCTCTAAACTTTCAACGTCGATATCTACAAACATCAAGGAAGATTTTTCAATTCATGCTTGTTGCAGAAGGATAAAATAGACATATGACTTTCTTACCATCAATTGTTTGCTGGACTAGAGGTTCAACAGTCTAGGTGTCAACAACAATAGGATCATTTTCAATGGGTAGACTGTCAGACTCCTACTATTGCGCAAACATTTCCTCAGGGACTATCTGGAGTGATAAATGGTCAGAGAAGGGTGGAAATTGAATAAGAATTAAGAATTTTGCGGAGATACCTTGGCAACATCAGGGATGGAAGTGGAAGGTTTCTCATCTTCTATAGTCTTAGAAGCATCACTTCGGTTCAACCGAAATTAGCTCCTTTTGAGGATTGATTGATGAAGGTTTAGTTGATGCTGATTTAAACGCCTGGGACAACAGTTCTGCACCAGAGTAGATTGGGATACAATGGTTGATAACTATGAAGAAATGGGATTAGAAGTTGAATATCATTTTGAGGAAAGGATGAATTGTTCTACCTAAGCAAATGATGGTCTCGTCCTATGAAGTCTTTTTCTAGTAATGGTTTTCTAGGTTGTCCCTTCGGCTGCCTTGCATTTTGAAGATTGATATGTTACAATTGTAGAGGTAGCTTGGGTTTTCATCAGTTTCTTCAGTGTGGGTGCAGTTAATTCCATTCTTGAGGCTAGGGCATGGTGGATAATAATCTATAGGATGCCCCTTCCTATCCATGCTTGGGGATCAGATTCAGTGTCCTAAAAAAGTCTATTAGAATAGTTGACATGGGAATTTATCGAATGGTTTTTTCAAAAAAAGGAATGGTAGGTTACCTCACTATCAGAAGTGAAATCTCCATCTAGAGCTATGCATCTAGGATGGACGGACCCACAAAAGAGGTGGGAGTGCCATTCTTGCCACTAGAGATCATATAAATGGAAAGTGAAAGAGGCTCTAGTCCATTCATGCAGATAGAGGGAAGGAAGATCTTATCCTAACTGAAACACTTTAGAAGCTTCCATTGCCTCACTAATGCCTTCTCTTGGTTTTAGTATATCTTTGAAAAATAGCCTAGGGGGTAGTTGACCAAGATCAAACTGACAAGCTACAAAAGAAGGGTTGTAAAACTCAGTAGGTTGGAAGGTTTCCTAGAAGGAAGGAACCTATAGACATTTTGCCACGGCCATGACAAAATTCGGCTGGAAGAATGCAAGGTTTGATGAAGGAATCGAAGATTGCAGCCACCATTCCGCCTGAGCAGCCTAATTCAAATCAAAGTTTGAATGGAAAGACCAACTCATTATTCTCATCCTCATCATAGGGTAGCCAAGTCAGAATATCTACATCAAACCCTCTATAAAACTTCTTGAAGAGATGGCCAACATTGACAACAATTGTTATGGCCGATGCAAGCTTCACCATAGTTCGTGCGCTGATGGGTTATTCCTTCTTTGCCTCTATATTCCTCATCAAAGTTGGAGGAGGAAAAGCTCAAATTCTGGAGATTTGGCTTTACAATCTTATGCAAATATAAATTTAACCACATTTGTATTAGCCACCAAGGGCCACTGATGGTGTGCACTGCTTCATTCTTCAGCAGCTAAGCGGCCACCTAATGCATCAAATGGTAAGCTAATCCCAACAAATACTTTCTAAGAGGAATCTCAATGCCTACTGCTAGATGCTCTGCCATGAGTTTATGATTGTAAGTCAGACCACAAGATGACCCACAGAAGATGAATCTTTCTAACCACATGTTCAGAAAAGCCACATGTTCTCTTTCACTAACAGTTGATCCATCTCTAATATGGTTCAGAATATAGCTTGCCCATCATGTGTAGTATGATATTTTGGCTAATTTCTTGGATCTAGCACTTAAGAAGTCATAAGGTTGCATTAATCCTGTTATTCTAAGGCCAGTCAACATATAAACATCGGTCAAAGTGATAGTCATTGGGCCATGACAAAAAATGAAAGCATTTAGGGTGTTAGACTAGAAATAAGATGCAAAAATTAGGAGTGAATCATTCCTCTCCATTCTAGACAACGAGAGTGTTAAGCATTGATTCAAGTCATAAATCTCCTAATCTCTAGCCTTTTTTCCCGATACCCTATGGAATCAATCTCTCCATCCCCTAGGCATTTTGGACTAGTTTCTGAAGGGAGTTTTGGTGTTCTAGGAGGACAAATCCACTATAGATTGTTTAAGGGAATTTGGCTGGTTTCTTGATGGATCAGGGTCACCCATAGGTAGAAGAAAGTCAACATTGGGAACAACAGCCGATGGAATCAAAATTATATAAAACTCAGATTGAGAAGTCAGGAGTCACGCGTATGTCTCAGAATAAATGATTACGACATGGTGAATAGGTAAATAGGAATTTTGGAATAAAATTATTTTTATTCCAAAATTAGGGGCATGTGTTTACACCAAAATTTGGGAAGAAGAACATGTGAACTCAAAGCTTCCAAGATTGAGTCATCAAGGAATTGATTGTATAAGGATCGATAGCAGCTGATTCAGATGCAGAACTAGAATCGGCTCTCTTCGGATGACATCAGCAGATAACCTCAATAAGCCACGATTGGTGTCGGGAAAGACATGTTCGACTCTACAAAAAGGGAAAGATTAGGGTCCAAGTTATCTTAAGTTAGGAATGTTTTCTCTTATACCAAAGATTGTAATAAGTCATACTTGAGTAGGATTCATGATTAGATTCTGGATATAAATATTGGACCTCAGGCTATTGTAAAAGACATCCAATCAATCAATATCAATTACTTTTTTCGGCTTCACACCAACCCATAGGAGTAGAAGTAGTGTAGATCTCGGCGAGTTCTTTAACAAGTAGGGCTACATCGGTCCGACCGACCTTCGGCTTATTTGTAAGTACCATCATGGCTTATACTTCTGTTTGTGAGGCTGCATCAGTCCGGCCGACCTCTTGCGAGCACTAGTGTAAGCTAGTTATTGATTCTTACCTTGTTCAAGTATGGCTGTATCGGTTAAGTTCGACCTCCACTGCTCGAATTAGATTAAGGTCAAGTTATTAGCTCTACCTAAGGGTGGCATCCTTTGGGTAGATTCATTAAGTTACTGATCTTGCTGATGTTCTTATTGTCATTAGTTTTAGCAATATCAACCTACCCGATTGAGATTGATCTAGATCGGCCTCACATCCTTTCAGTCCCTTGTTTATTTTGCTACATCATGATGGTTCTTTCTTTAAATGATGGATTGTGTTTCATTGGCTATTCTACTTCGATCTTGGTTGTGCATAGTACATGGTCAGGGCATGTCTGATCTTGAGAAGGTTTACTAACTAGTTGAATCTGGTCTATAGCTCACTATTATGGATGTAACAATCTGGTTTATCCCCACTATTAGTACTTTAGATTGGAGGATGCTAGCTAGTAGATTTGCTTTCGGCCAGGCGTGACCTTGACTGTTTGCTATGCCTGCATCGGCTAAATAGCCGATTGACTGTACTTTAACGCTTACAGTGTGTCTTCATGATTCTGTTAAGTGTGAATAGATCTATTTATTTTAAAGGTTTGATTTGTTGTCTTTATCACGGCTGCCATCGATTCGGTCGAACCCCACTGTTAAAGATAACATGTTAGGTCTGATAAGTTTATAGATCTATCCATGTTGAATAGTCGATTGTTCTCATGCTGTAATCCCTTTTCTACCTTAAATCGGCTATTTCAGCCGATTCGCATGCGCTTTCACACATATAGCATGTCTTTCAGAAACCTATCGACGTATAGGTGGTTTTATGGATTCTTTGGCTTTAGTTTGTTGTTATCATCATAGCTGGATTGATCCGGTCGAACCTCACTAGTTGATGGTAACAGATTAGATTCAGAGCATTTGTAGATCCATTTGTACTAGTTAGTCTATTTGTTTGCATGTTATATCCTTTCTCGACAAACTTATTGGCTCAATGCTTTACACCGATTATGTTAGGTTCATAAACTCGGGGTCCCTCATGGACCTGCTTCCCAGCAAAAAGCTCGGCCCAGCAGATGATGTTGCGAACAACACACAACTCCTGGGCTGGCCCAAAAACCTAACGATAGGCCAGAAGGGCGATCCAATCTCCGATCGAAGGCCTGGCTAAGAAGGAACGATGCTCACTTCCGACTCCAGCCCACCTCTCTGATTGGAAGGCTTTGCTTCTGACTCTGGCCCGCCTCTCTGATCGGAAGGCCTGGCCAAACATCGCCTCTGACTCCTACCCACGTCTCCGATCGAGGATGCACCGTATCTCTGCTTATAGCTCATCTCTGACTGACGCAGTTAGAGCCAACTAGAACAAATCGACTAGGGATGCCTGCTCGGTGAGGACCAGGAAATGGGCGGAGCAAGTAAAGCGGGAAGCTCAAGTCAAACACAATACCGAGGATCATACCCTGTACACCTATAGGATAGTACCAACAAGGCATGGCAAAAGAGCACCCTACAACCTTCTAGGCATGTTAGAACCCAAGCAGTGTTGTGGGCACCGACGTTCTTGCCCTATAGTATTATGGGCGCCATCAATTCCCATACCAGGCGAACACGATAAAACTCCCCACATGCCTTTGTGCATCAATAGTGTTGTGGGCGCCATCATTTACCATACATGGTGAATACAGTAAAACCTCTCACATGCAGTCTAACAACAACAATGTTGTGGGGCCTACCATCATCTTGTACCCGATGACCTAGGCAACAAGACTTAGTAGCATATGCACTCTCTCTCTCTCACTTGTAAGGCCGTCCCCTTCATCTATAAAAGGGGATGCGCTCTCTCCCAATGGGGATCATTCAACACACAACAATAGAACCACCGGGTTCAAACCTCGAGCACATGCTCTAATACTCAACACATGTAGGAAGCTCCCATCACTCTTGGCCCTTTAGACCAGAGTCTGATCGGACCTCTTGCGCCCCCATCTTTCTTCTTCTCGTTTGTAACTCCACTACAAAATTCAAGCACCTAGGCTCAGGAATAAAGTCACTGACTAACTCAAACTGGACATAGGGCACGTTGCCTAAACTAGTATAAACCCTATGTCATTGAGTGCTAGGCCACATCCGATCACAACGTATGGCAAAACTACAAATATTTATGTGTTGGTCACTTTCTACACCGACAGTTGGCACCATCCGTGGGGACGACGTCGTACATTCATGCTTTTGGTCATCGGATGGCCCACTTTTCTGCCATCTTCGTCATGGCGGGCTCAACCAATATGACTCGCTTTGGCTCGTTGGAGTTTCCTACACTCCCACCTATTGGGATGTGGGTTCCACCCACCTTCGAGTCACCCCAGACCTTCCTCTTTGGGAGTATGGACTTCGTCGCTGATAGGCTCGACATGCTTCACCTCCGCAAGGAGGCACCTGTCCTAGAACCCACCGGAGGGGCACCCTCCATCGGCTCTGGGACTCCTAACGACTTCAACAGCGAGGCGCCTGCACTTTGTTCTGAGCATACGCTCTACTCAAACCCCTCTGTGAGTAACATACATACTGTTGTTTACTTGCTATTTGCTATCTTCTATAGAGGGACCCTGTTGTCCATGCTGCGGCCACCATACAGCTGGTTCCCCTATGGCCTCTCATCCCCCATGGACGCGTACGCATGGGGGCTCCAGAAGATGCTGACGCCACCCCCTCTCACATCCGAATTCATGGGGATGGCAAGCTATACTCCCACCTATTTCCACAAACTCATTGTCGGGGACCTAATACCAGGGTACCCCAGGAGGTGGAACCGATAACCACCAAACGTGAAAAACTTCCGGACGCATAAAGGCATCATGTCATCCCTTGTTCGAGTAACAAGAGTTTGGTTCCGCCTCGCCCGACACCTTTGGGACGGGCTCGGTCTCGCCCAAGGGCCGAGGGATAAACTCCGTCTCGCCCGATGCCTTGAGGGCGGGCTCGGTCTTGCCCGAGGGCTAAGGGATAAGTTCCGTCTCGCCCGATCCCAGAGGGGCAGGGTCAGCCTCACCCGATGCCTTTGTGGGATAACCCTATCTCGCCCAAAGGCTCAAAGCCAAACTCCGTCTCGCCCGATGCCTATAGGGCGGGCTCGGTCTCGCCCGAGGGCTAAGGGATGGATTCTGCCTCGCCCGATCCTAGAGGGATAGGGTTAGTCTCGCCCAAGAGATAGGGATTAATCTCCACCTCACCCGACGGCTCAGAACGAGCCTCGCCCTGATCGATATCTATCCCTCATAATGATGGATACAGGACAAGACAAGACGTTCGGGTCAACCATGGCTCCAACGACCATACCCTGCGCCTTGGCAGGAAAAGGACTGCCAGGGAGCAATAGGACTAATGCTTTAGACCCTTCCAGGCGCCGCTAAGCCCAAAAGGTATTACAGGTGCGTGCATCTCACTCGGTAGAGTTGTAGACGCCGCCTTCAGCTCTGGGACACGGAACCCAACAAAGATATACGACAACCGCTACGCTCCAAGAACGGATTTGCTATCTCCACGAGCGACGGATACTCTGTCACCATGCTATGGACCCAAGGGAGCGGGGCCCTCTTCCTGACCCCTCAGGTCCTCCCAGTCAGAGGGCCTTGGCCATGGCGCTACACCGGACCCCGACCCCAAATTCTCCCTACAAGAATCATGGGAACCAGAAGGCGTATGGAGCAAGGCTGGGGGGAGGCTCCTAAGTCAAAACCACTGTACTACAGCCCATACCCTGCGCAGGGCAGCATACTGTGACTAACCTGACATCCTACAGAGACATCGACAACATGGTAAGCACTTATCTTCCTTCGCACTCATCAGAATTGAGGACCTGACCAGGTAGACTTGAGCCCCAAGGCTAAGTAGAGTACGCATCCTGGAGCCCTCACCCTTGTAAAGCCAGCCCCTTCATCTATAAAAGGGGATGCGCATCCTCCATCAAAGGGATGGAAAAAATAGGACCGAACAATAGAACGCACTCATACACACGAGCAGCTATGAAGCTCTCGACCACCTTTCAATCCTTCGATCAGAGACTTGGGACCAGTCCCTCTCTCGGCAGTTTGTATCCCTTACTACAGACCGTTCACTGGTGCTAATAACACAAGCAGCAACAAACTGGACGTAGGGATGTTCCGCCCGAACCAGTATAAATCCTGTGTCCTTTAGCGCACCATCCGAGCCTAATGCGCATTACTATAAATTTACTTGCCGGTGCTTGTACGAAACACCGACAGTTGGCGCGCCAGGTAGGGGCTTTGCGCGTTCCAAATCAGGTCTCGGATGGCCACCCACGCAATCACCTGGGCCCCGGGCGCACACCTATGTTTCGGCGACTTGGATTTCATCATCACATTAGGAGGAGAGCTGGCGCTGACTCACTCAGCCGCTCCGTCTCTCCCTTCTATCAACCTGAACCGTCTCAGGCTTGAGGGTCCACCGGGCAACTCCCAGGGAGACCCGTCACCCAAGGAGGCCTCTCACAATGCCACCATGTGTCCGGAAGGGTCCGTATGGAGTGCCCCGACAGCGTTTCTGTTCGGTCTCCGCAATGTTGCGGCAACCGCTGGCCGCCTTCTGGCGCTACGTGTGGTTCAACCACCCACGGACATCGAGTCCATGGGGACGATTGAGCAGGATACGGAGACCCTCTACGAGCTCCTCAATGAGGAGCCCGTATCGCTCTCCAGCTCAGATTCCAGTAGGGGGAGTCACCACCCTTTCCGGGAATGCTACATGACGCAGACCCCTGAGGGTCACGTCGAAAGCGCCTCCAGGGAAGAGGCCACCCCTACAAACAATCCTGACAGCAGATCCGGGGAGGAGGAGACTGCCCCATCTCACTTGAGGATGGAGCAGCTAAAGGCTCGTCAACAGGAAATCAATGAGGCCGGGCAAGGGCTCGCACGGGAATACGCGAACATCAATCGCGAGATTGAACGCCGCAAAGACGGGGGGCGCGCGCGCGCCATAGACCGCACCGTACATCAAAGGATCCTCACCGACGATGGGGCCTTTCCTCACTTTGCTCGAGCTAGCCAGAACATCACCGCAGCAACCGCCTTGCTGCATGGCCTCCCGGAGGCCGCAACGTCCGAGGATCGACACGCTTATTAGGAGATTCGCACGTTGCTCGAGCGTGCAGCCGCGCAGTAGGCGGAAAGTTCGTTGTCTCGACGACGCGAACCCGACACCAGCCAGCGCGCGCCCTCAGTGCGTCCCACCAAAGACGCATCCGTACACCAAACACCGCCAGCCGGCGGGCAGCCCTCCGTTGTCCCTGTACATCAACGCCTCGGTCGTGGCTGCGACATACGTAGCATCATCGACGCCTGGAGACGTGCCCACGGCGATGATGGAGAAGCAGCGCGCCGCGGCTATCATCCCTGACGTGGCGGGCGCTATGACAGCAACGAGGACCGAAGCCCGAGCCCCGTTCTGCCAGGCCCTCAGGCCTTTGGCCAGCACATCCTCAACACTGCGTTCCCCCTAAGGTATCGACCGCCTACGAACATTCCTAAATATTCTGGCGAAACAAATCCCGGGCTTTGGCTCGAAGACTATCGGCTTGCATGTCAGGCCGGTGGTGCGAGTGATGATAATTTTATTATTCGCAATCTCCCGCTGTTCTTGGCCGACTTGGCACGAGCATGGCTGGAGCACCTACCATCCAATGCTATTCAGAGTTGGGCGGATCTAACTGAGATCTTCATGGGTAATTTTTAGGGCACGTACAAACGCCCTGGAAACCCATGGGACCTCAAGAACTGTCGTCAGAAGGCCGATGAAACCCTTCGAGGGTACATTCGGCGCTTTTCCCGACAGTGCAATGAGCTCCCGAACGTCGCCAACACCGACGTGATAGGAGCCTTTCTGTCCGGAACGACCTGCGAATCCCTGGTCCACAAGCTAGGACGCAGGGGCCCGCGAACTACCAAGGAACTTCTGGACATCGCCACTAGTCACACCTCTGGAGAAGAGGCAGTCGGAGCCATCTTTGATCGCTCCGATGGAATGACCAGGCGGGACGAGGACGCCAGCGAAGGCGCCTCCAACCGTCCCACCAAAGGGAAAAATAAGAAGCAACGGCGCGACAACTCACTCGCGGCCGCTGCCGACCGCAAAGGTGGCCGGAAGCCCGCGGAGGGCACTCCGAACCACTTCGAGAAAATGCTCGAGGGGCCATGCCCAAACCACGCCTTCCCGGCCAAGCACCTATACAAGGAATGCGGCCTTATGCGCAAATACTTGGCCGGGGGTCTGAACAAGGAGGAGCAGGGGAAGGAGCCTGTTCCCACCACTAACGACACGGAGAAGAAGGACGACACCTTCCCAACTCCGACCGGTGCCCTCATGATCTTCGGAGGATCAGCGGCCTACGACTCCAGGCGCCGCCAGAAGGTCGCACGTCGAGAGGTCTACATCGCTGGACCGGCTATGCCAGCTTATCTCCGATGGTCGGAATCCACCATAACCTTCGACCGGTCCGACCATCCAGATGCCATCCCACACCCAGGAAGGTATCCGCTTGTCGTCGACCCTGATCGTTCGGTCCAAAGCGGCTCACCAAGGTACTGATGGATGGGGGCAGCGGCCTCAACATCATGTACGCCAAGACGCTCGACGAGATGGGCGTCGACCGAACGCGCCTCCGCCCCGTCCGAGCACCTTTCCATGGCGTCATGCCAGGAAGGCAAGCCGTGCCGCTAGGGCAGATTGACCTGCCCGTCACTTTTGGGGATCAATCCAATTACCGGACTGAGACCCTCACCTTCGATGTAGTGGGGTTCCCCGGGACTTTCCACGCCATATTGGGGCGACCATGTTACGCGAAGTTCATGGCAGTACCCAATTACACATACCTGAAGCTGAAGATGCCGGGCCCCCATGGGATCATCACCATCGGCACCTCCTTCCAGCGCGCTTACGAATGCGAGGTTGAATGCTGCGGACACGCATCCGCGGTCATCGCATCCGAAGAGCTCGCCACCCTCAGGGAGGAGGTCATTGAGGGGACACCCGATGCAAAAAAGTCGTCTGGATCGTTCGAATAGGCAGAGGGCTCCAGGGGCATCCTCTTGGATCCCAGTAGCTCCGAGGGCAAAGAAGTCTGAATCAGGACCGCGCTCTCCTCCGCATAGGAAAGCGCGCTCGTCGACTTCCTCCGCGCCAACAAGGACATCTTTGCGTGGAAACCCTCGGATATGCTGGGCATCCCGAGGGAGGTCGCCGAGCATACTCTCCAGATCCTCCTGGGCTCCAAGCCAGTAAAACAACGCCTGCGCCGCTTCGACGAGGAGAAACGCAGGGCCATCGGCGAGGAGATAGCCAAACTACTGGCCGCAGGATTCATTAAGGAAGTATACCACCCAGAGTGGTTAGCAAATCCTGTTCTTGTCCGGAAAAAGAGCGGGAAATGGAGAATGTGTGTTGATTATACTGGCCTCAACAAAGCGTGTCCAAAGGATCCTTTTCCTTTGCCATGAATAGACCAAATAGTCGATTCCACCTCGGGGTGCGAAACCCTCTATTTCCTTGACGCATACTCAGGCTACCATCAAATCGCGATGAAAGAGTCCGACCAGCTCGCGACATCTTTTATCACGCCCTTTGGATCATTTTGCTACGTTTCAATGCCGTTTGGTCTGAAGAACGCTGGGGCAATGTACCAGCACTGTATGCTTAGTTGCTTCGGAGACCTCATCGGGTGAACCGTTGAGGCCTATGTTGACGACATCATAGTCAAATCTAAGTGGGCTGACCACCTTGTCGCCGACCTTGAACGCACCTTTGCGAAACTCCGGGCGAATAGCATCAAGCTCAATCCCAAAAAATGTGTTTTCGGGGTCCCGAGGGGCATGCTGCTCGGCTTCATCGTCTCCGAGCGTGGCATCGAAGCCAACCCAGAGAAGATATTAGCCATCACGAGGATGGGCCCGATCCAAAACATAAAGGGGGTTCAGCGGATCACCGGGTGCCTTGCCGCCCTCAGCCGATTCATTTCATGCCTCGGCGAACGAGGACTCCCCCTTTATCGACTCCTGAAGAAAACTGACCGCTTCGAGTGGACGGCCGAGGCTCAGGAGGCACTTGACATGGTTAAACAATTTTTAACTAAGCCGCCGGTCCTAGTTCCTCCATGCGATGGAGAATCTCTCCTGCTATATATATCGGCCACCACCCAAGTGGTTAGCTCCGCCTTAATAGTAGAGCGAGAGGAAGAGGGGCACGCCTTCAAGGTGCAGCGCCCTGTATATTTCATCAGCGAGGTGTTATCCGACTCCAAAACCCGCTACTCCCAGATCCAGAAACTCCTCTACACCGTCCTCATCACCAAAAGGAAGCTACGCCACTACTTTGAGTCACACCCCATGATAGTAGTAACGTCAGTTCCCCCTCGGCTGAGGTCGTTCATAGCCATGACTGCTATGGGAAGAACCACAAAATGGGCACTCGAGCTGATGGATCAGGGCATTTCTTATGTCCCCCGAATAGCGATCAAATCTTAGGCGCTGGCTGACTTCATCGTGGAGTGGACCGAGGTCCAGATGCCACCAGCAACCATCGATCAAGAGTACTGGATAATGTACTTCGACGGATCACTGATGAAGAAGGGTGCCAGAGCAGGACTAGTCTTTGTATCCCCCCTTGGGGTGCACATGAGGTACATCGTTCGGCTTCATTTTCCCTCATCAAACAATACTGCAGAATACGAAGCGCTCATCAACGGCCTACGAATCGCCATCGAGCTGGGCATCCGATGCCTCGACGTCAGGGGCGACTCTCAGCTGATCGTCAACCAGGTCATGAAAGAATCAGGATGCCACGATACCAAGATGGAGGCGTACTGTCAAGAGGTCCGACGTCTGGAGGATAAATTCGACGGCCTCGAACTCAATCATATCCCCAGGCGCCTCAACGAAGCGGTCGACACACTCACAAAAGCAGCATCCAGCCGAGAGCCGGTTCCAATAGGCGTCTTCGCCAGTGACCAACACAAACCCTCGGTATGCTATGCGGGGTCGGAACAAGCTGACGATGGCCCTTCTAGTCCGATCCCCAAGGCCGATCCGCCAATTGTTCCTCCCGACCCCGAGGTCATGGAGCTTGAAGAAGACCCAGCAATGGAGTCCGACCCTCCCGATGACTGGAGAACACTTTACCTCGACTATCTCCTCCACGACGTACTACCAACCGACAAGACAGAAGCCCGACGGCTCGCGCAACGCGCCAAATCCTTTGTTCTTGTAGAGGGCGAACTCTACAAACGAAGTCACATCGGAATTCTACAACTTTGTATCCCTAGCGAACAGGGAAAACTCCTACTGAGCGACATCCACGGTGGAGCATGCGGTCACCATGCCGTGCCAAGAACCTTGGTTGGAAAGGCTTTCCGACAGGGTTTCTATTGGCCCACCACGGTAGCCGATGCCGAGCAAATTGTACGCACCTGCGAAGGGTGCCAATACTACGCTTGGCAAACTCACCTCCCGGCCCAGGCTCTCCAGATGATCCCCATCACGTGGCCCTTCGCGGTCTGGGGGCTTGACCTGGTTGGGCCACTTAGAAAGGCGCCTGGGGGCTTTACCCACCTGCTTGTCACCATAGACAAGTTCACAAAATAGATTGAAGCTCGGCCAATATCCACAATCAAATCCGAGCAAGCTGTGTTGTTCTTTCTCGACATCATCCATCGCTTTGGAGTACTGAACTCCATCATCACAGACAACGGCACGTAGTTCACCGGTAGGAAATTCATTCGTTTCTGTGATGAACAACACATCCGAATCAATTGGGCAGCCGTCGCGCACCCCCGGACGAACGGACAGGTCGAGCGCGCAAACGGCATGCTTCTTCAAGGCCTCAAACCCAGAATTTTCAACCGGTTGAACAAGTTCAGCGCGCATTGGCTCGCTGAGCTCCCGGCTGTGCTCTGGAGCCTAAGGACGACTCCTAGCCAGACCACCGGCTATACACCCTTCTTCATGATCTACGGCTCTGAGGCCGTTCTCCCGACGGACCTCGACTATGGAGCACCAAGAATCAGAGCATATGACGAAAAGGGAGCCGAGGCATCTCACCAAGACGCCATGGACCAGCTGGACGAGGCCCGTGACATTGCCCTCCTCCGTTCAGCCAAGTACCAGCAAGCGTTACGGCGGTACCACAGCCGACAGGTGCGGGGTCGAGCCTTCAACGTCGGAGACCTCATCCTCCGCCTTGTGCAGAGCAACAAGGATCATCACAAACTCTCCCCGCCCTAGGAAGGGCCCTACATCGTCGCGGAAATACTTCGCCCAGGCGCCTACCGGTTGAAAACCATCAAAGGCGAGGTCTTCACCAACGCCTGGAACATTGAGCAGCTACGTCGTTTCTATCCTTAAAATAAGCTTACATTTTTCTTTATCAGTTTTTTGTCTTAACAGCCCCCGGTCCTTAGTGATTTCCGACCCCTGCAAATCGCGAGGGGTCAGACCTCACTCGGGGGCTAGCATGTGATCGTAACATATGTTATGTGTAATACAAGTATCGCGCTTGCAAAAAATCCCTGTGTTATACTTACAAACATTCTATAAGTTTTCCATTCACCTCGTAAATGAGTCTTGAGGGCTAAGATCTTGGGAACCAATTCTGAATACAACTGGTAGGACTGCGAGACACCCACGCCCCAGCGGCTGCAACCTCTTTGCTCACCAGTTCAATCAGAATTAGTTCGCCCACGTTCCTAGCTTCCTATGACTTAGACCATGAGAAGAGTTGGAAAGCGCTAAAATGACTTGCCATAAGCAAAGGATGTAATTTTGTTCATTTTTTGCATGAATTCACCACTTATGAAGCAATGTCATTACAAAAAGGAACAATATATTCAGAGGACTGTTTACTCGGGGGCTTCCCCACAACGTTATTTCATTACAGTCTCGACTCAGCTCTACCATAAGTACTACTGCGGTCGCTGCGCCACGCTCTCCATCGGTGACGTCCGGGGCATGTACATGGGCCAGCTCGTCTACTGCGGTCGTCGTACCACGCTCTCCATTGGCGACATCTTCGCTGGATCCTCAAAGGCGCCACCATCTACGACGCCTCCACCGGAGCATCCGGGGACTACGCCATCGTCGTCAGCCACGACCCCAGCAGCGACGCCACCGCCATGACGTCTGGAGACTATGCCATCATCCCCGGCCATAACCCTGACAACGGCGTATGGGTAGGAAACGCCTCCCGCTAAGGGAGGAGCACAGTGAACGACGGCGCAGTCAACGACGTACGACGCCCACCGACGCCTCCTTTCCTTCGGCAGCAGCGACTCCTCAGCAAGGGCCGCGCGCACCATCTCATCTACGTTGGATAACCTCCAGCTCGACATCACGCACCAGACTCACGAGTAAGTTTGTAAGTTCTCTATCTCTCTCTGGCATTACTCTTCCTCACTCAGGAACCACCGTGACGCACGGACGCGTTTGGCGGAAAGGAAGAAGAAGGAGAGATAGCGGCTCGGAGGCAGAAGGGGAGGTGGGATGAGAGCTCCTCTACCCCTCCCTATTTAAAGAGGAAGTGCTGTAACTAAGGAAAGGCGAAAGGTCGGACAAAAAACCCTCTCCCTTCCCTCTTTTTTTAATATGCAATCAATGCTGATTGATATCTGAGGGGACGCGCCAGAAGTGATGGGACTGAACCCCTGGTCTATGAGGCGTCCCTCTTTGGTCAAACTGAACACTGCCTGGGTATGGCCCGCCACTGACCCACTCCAGGACGCGGTGATTAAGGCACCCACATAGGCAGACAACTTTTCGCCTCCCCATGCAGGACCACGGACGATCCCGATGACGGGACCTTTCAGATCTCCTGGGTCGACCGTTCGGCCTAGAAGACACGACGAACGAACGACCAAAGAAAGATAAGCCTCTCAGCTTTCTCACTTTATGCGTTAAAATTCGTTCGCAAGATTCCGACCCCGTCAAATAGCAGGGACGCGAGCATCACTCGGGGGCTGCCGAGGATGACTACCAGTCTAGACATCCTCTTCACCCGACCCCTCCGTACGCCTGAAACTAAGGGCGCGACATACAGGCACAAAGCTTTGAGTAAAACTGGACGAACTAGCAAACCCTACGCCCCGATAGCTACGGTGTTTCTGTCTACCAGAAAAATCCTACTCAACGCCCCTCGCGTCTCTAGTTTCGATGTCTGCCTTCTCAAAGAAGGGATCGGAGGGGTCCGCCTATAGAGTCTCCCCCAAAGGAGAAGCTGTTAGGCTGCCCAAGTTAATCGAACGGCTCGGATCATTACCGAGACACGAAAACAAAGAATAGCAATTCTTACGCAGGTTTTTTCAACCTCGTCACAAACGTTAGGGCCCGAACCCATCTGGTAGGAGCTTTTCTGCCACTCATATCACCAAGGTAACATTACCGACCCCTGCCTTTATTTTCAATTAAATGTTGCATTCAAAACATTTCATATGCAAAAAATTGCATCCCAACGATTCGTGTCGCACCACGAAATGGCTGTTGCCTCATTCGATATAGGCAACCATAGGCTGAGGTTCGAAGGTCGGCCCGCGAAGGGCTCGAGGCCGCCTCACTGCCGAACAGGGCCAGGGAGAGATAACCAAGACGAGCCCCAGCGGCCCTGCCCAATCCTGCTCAAAGCGAACCGGGACATCTCGACCTTCTCTCAGTTCGATTCTAACCTCGAGCCAAACCCACAGAATCTCCATCGAGGAGAGGCCATCGGGCCCCCTAAGCTTATCGAACGACTCAGGCATCTGCCGGGAGGCGGGTTAAGAAGTTGTGGAGTGCCACTAGAGGGCTCTGCCGACCCCATCAGCAAATGATGGACCCAGATTCCGCACGAACGTACCCGTTAGCGAGCTCGTTGAGCGCGGCACTCAAGCCGTCGAGGCAAGTGTCGTTCACTCAGCCCCTCCGATTGCAAAAACCGAGGACGGGGTAACACGCAAATAACGGCCAACCCCTATCAGACCCTAACAAGGCTCGGGGGCTTAGGCCAAACAATGTAGGGACACAGGTTCAAAGGCCCCACCTTGCCGAGCCCATAGAGTCCCCAGTTGGGATTTCTGTTGGAAGACAGGGTGGGGATTATTGCGATGACATCCATTGTCACCAAAACCACGATTTCGGTCTCCAGTAACACCCGACCCCAGCAGGTGCGGGGTTCGGACCTTACTCGGGGGCTGTTAAGGTACGGCCACCTCCTTTCCTCCCTTCGGAACAATCTCCTCACATTATAATCAGCGGCATAATTCAGGGGAACATATTGGTAAGACCGTAAAAAATCAAATCGCAAAAAATCAAACAAAACGAAATTAAGACGCAAAAGCACGAAAGGCGTCCAAACTCGAAAAGTACCTGACACTTGTCCACATATTACATATAAGCTGTTCTCAAAATTGTTCGATTAATTACTCCCGCGAAGGGAGAACCATTTCTTTCAGACTATCTGCCAGGTTCTTCGCAAGGGGAGCGACCATCTTCTCCATTTCCTCCAGCTCTTCATCCTCGTAGGTGGACGGAAAGCCTTCGCTTCATCACCCTCAGGTTTATTTCCTTCTCATAATGGGCGTGGGCGACGGTGAAGGCCTAGGTAATCCCGGCGTGAAAGGCACTCTCCTCAAGTTGGCCCACCCGAGCCGTGATACCTCCGACACGAGCCGCGAGCGGGCTGGTCTCCACCTGGCTCCATCACATTCAGGGCGTTAAGGACCACCCCTGACCGCAGCTTGTAGAAGATCATGCTCATCGCTCTCCGCCTGAAGGGCCCTGCGCGTATAGGCAGCCTCTTTCTCCAGCTTGGTGGCGACGTTCTCAGCACTCAACTTTCCTTTCACCGCATCATCAAGCTCCGCCCAGGAGAGAGCGGACCACCTCGACGTCCTCAGTCCACCTTCTGCTGGAGGGCTGTGGCCCTACTCTCGGCCTTCTACCGGAGGTCCCGCTCCATCTCCAGCTCCTTCAGGACTTCGCTGGCCTTCTCATTGGCCGCGGCATTCCTCTGCAACAGCTCGTCTCACTCTTTTTGGAGCCTGGCAATCTCCTCTCCATCCAGCTTAGACCTCGCCAACAGGTCCTCGAACATCCCGTGCACCTCCTCCGCATCCTGACGCGCCTGGGCCTCCCACTCCTGGACGATAGCAAGCTGGGCGGCCATGTTTGCTCGCAGCCAGGCCTCCTCGGAGAGGTGATCCCGCTCCACCTTCTGCTCACGGAGGAATTGGGATTTTTTTCGGCTATGAGCAACAAGAATCTGAAGAAGAAGAAGAAGACTGATATCAGAAATGCGAGAACCCACAAACACACGAAGAAAGAAAAAAAAGAAAGTCCAGAAAATACCTGAGAGGTAGGGATAACGATCTCACGGAGGGCTCCTCTGGCCTGGTCCAGGGCGTTCAGCATGGTCGAGATCCCGATGTCAAGACCTTCTCGCTCCATACTCTCGGAATGATCATCGAGCGAGAAAAGAGCCGACGTCGGGTCCTGAGCAGCCATCCACTGGAGCGGCGGCTCCCCCCGTGCAGGGGAGCGGCTTCCTCCCGACAAAGGGGCCGGTGGCAGCTCCCTCCTGACCCTGTGCGGCACCACCGCCGCACTCAAGGACCCTCCGGCTGGACCCTCCTCTGTCTGGACCGCTTCGGGCGCCACGGGCGGATTCCACATGGGCACCTAGCGGCGCGGATTACACCACGCCCTCAGATGCCACCACGACTGCGCCCAGCTGATCCTGGCTCGGCACAGTCACGATCACCTTCACCGACGGTATGCGGTCCTCGGCCGGCTCTTCCACGCCCGCCACGGAAGAAGCCGCTCGCTCAGTAGCCTCCGCGGGCATGGGAGCCACCATGGACGCCGTCGGTTCGGCCAACGCGGCCCCAATGTCGGCACCACCCCTGCCCGAAACAGGGGTGACTCTAGGCGACGCCGTCTGTCCCGCTTGAAGGGCAAGACTCTTCTTGGGCGCCAGCCCCAGGGGGTGACCTGTCCGCAAGAACCTACACAAAGGTAATAACCGTTAAGTCAAAATAAAAATGGAAAAAAGATGAAAACAGAGGAGTCAAGAGCTTACGTTGATGTCCTCAGCCGGCGGAAGCATTTTGGGGACGGATCCCCAGATCCCTGCCCTGACTCGTCCAGACGGGACCGTTTCATGCCTGCCCCCTACTCTGGGGCAGGGGGGTTCGTCTCGTCGGGCACGGCGCCAGAGTCGCTCCCATCCATCGTCTTGTCAGGCGCGGCACCGGAGCCGTCCCCCTCCATCGTCTTACAGGGCACAGCACCAGAGCTGCTCCCCTCCATCACCTCACAGGGCATGGCATCAGAGCCGGGCGCGGCTCCGGTGCCACCCCCCTCCACGGTCGCCTTGGGGTCGGCAGCAGCAAGCCCGGCGTCCCCCGTCCACCGATCCTCGGCCAGCACGCCGTGCGAAGCGGTGGACTCGCCGGCCTCCACTGACCTCATCGATTCACTTCCCTCTGCGTGAAAAGGGAAGGGCCCCTGCACGGGTGGGTGGCCACTCGTCAGCGTTTCCTCATCCTCCAGGACGCCCTAATCCACATCGACGGCTACCTCATCGTCGTCGTCATCCTCATCATCGTCGTCATCATCACTGCTCATGTCCTCTCCCCGATCCCATGCCTCCTGCTTCAGTCGTTTTGCCTTCTTCATCTCCTCCTTTGCTTTCTTGTCCCGCTCGGCCGCGAGTCGATTCGCCGCCACCGCAGCCCTGTCCTTCGGCAGTGGAGCCGGACTATCCTTGAAGACTAGCCCCCTCGGCTAGCCCCAACATCACAAAAGCAAGTATTAAAAAAAAGGGGGAGATTCAGGAGAAAGAAAAGAGTGCGGGAGAAGAGGGCTTACGAATTCGAAGAACCCAGGCTCCGGCCGCATTGGAGGATGCCCGGGCACCGGATACATGATGTCGAGGACCATGCCGGCAGAATCCTTCGTCGGCTCCATCGCCTCCTTGACACGTTGCGCCTACTTCCTGAATAAGGGAGCGCCTCATCAACTGAGCACCGTCCCCTCGAACGATATCCCGGGCATCATCTGATGCAGGGGAAGCACACGCACCATCAGTGGCGCCACCCTCCTCACATGGTAGGCACCGATAATCCCCGACCCCTTTACACCCCGACCCTTCAGGGCATGGAGGGCGGAGAGAAGGTCAGAGATGTGCTTCTTGTCTTTAGACTGGACGCCCCAGCCCCACGACGCCGGAGCATCCACAATAAGACGTCCGGTGTACTTCGGTAGGGTGGCACTCACATCATCCCTAATATAAAACCACTGCGAATGCCATCCCTTATTGGATGTAGCCAGACGCATGTACGGGTAACCCTTCGACCGGGTATGGCACAGATGAATGCTAGCACACCCCATCGGCGCGTTCACTTCTTTCCCCCCAATCTTCCTCTTCGATAGACTAACGCTAAAGAAATACCACCACAGATCAAAATGGGGATCGATCCCTAGGAAACCCTCGCACAGGGCAACAAACGCTGCCATATGCTGTATCCCATTGGGAGTTAGATGCTACAGCTCTACCTCATAGTAATCTAATAGCCCCCGAAGGAATCTATGCGTGGGTACCCCGAATCCCTGCTCATGGAAGAGGGCAAAAGAGACGACATACCCTTCAGGCGGCACCGGCTCACCCTCGTCGCCAGGAAGCAACCACTCCTGGATGGCGGACAGTGGGCAGAGAAGGCCACGGCGGACGAGGCCCTCCAGACGCCAGGAGGTGATGCTTGATCTACCCCACAACTCCATTGAAGCAGTAGGGGGGAAGGGCAGGCGCGAGCTTAACGGCGGCTGGAACACGAACGCAGGCCGGTCGACGGTGGCGATGCGGGCGCGAGAGGCTGGGAAGATTGGCGGCGGATGTTTCAGAACGCAAAGGAAGGGGAGCGAAATACGGGACCCTGGGGGCGAACCCCGCGGTTTTATAGGGGGCGACGGACGCGAGAAGGGCAACCGTCCGCCTCGATCTCCGAGCCTGCCACGCGCGCCACCGCGTCACGTCGTGGGACACGTGCCTGTAGTCCCTATCCTCTCACCCCAAAAATCTCGGCGGACAGTTCGCCTTCCCCAAGCGAATCCGGACTCTCTACCCACCCGGGAAACGCAAGCCACAAAGGCCTGTTCTTTTTCTCTCTGGCCCACCTAGGGCCCTAGAAACTCGCCACCGGCCCAACCAAGAAGGAATCCACGAATGATCCGTCATCAAGGGCAGAAGCACCAGTTAGGACAGCCCCGAATCAGTTCCCAGCGAACGGGATGCCACGACCCACTCGGAAGAACATCCAGTTGATAAAAAACTAAGTCCTTCAGCCTTACCCGCGAAGGGGCCGATACAACCCCCCGGGCAGCTCTACTCGAGTCACCCGGAGGCTCGGGGGCTACACCCATCGGGTGCGCTCACGCGCCACCCTCCGGCAAATTACCTTCGACGAAATCAAAAACATCCTCCAGGCGGTTCTACACGAATCACCTAGAGTCTCGGGGGCTACTGTCGGGGACCTAATACCAGGGTACCCTAGGAGGTGGAACCGATAACCACCAAACGTGAAAAACTTCCGGACGCATAAAGGCGTCATGTCATCCCTTGTTCGAGTAATAGGAGTTCGGTTCCGCCTTGCCCCGACACCTTTGGGACGGGCTCGGTCTCGCCCAAGGGCCGAGGGATAAACTCTGTCTCGCCCGATGCCTTGAGGGCGGGCTCGGTCTCGCCCGAGGGCTAAGGGATAAGTTCCGTCTCGCCCGATCCTGGAGGGGTAGGGTCAGCCTCACCCAACGCCTTTGTGGGATAACCCTGTCTCACCCAAAGGCTCAAAGCCAAACTCCATCTCACCCGACGCCTATAGGGCGGGCTCGGTCTCGCCCGAGGGCTAAGGGATGGATTCCGCCTCGCCCGATCCTAGAGGGATAGGGTTAGTCTCGCCCAAGAGATAGGGATTAATCTCCGCCTCACCCGACGGCCCAGAACGAGCCTCGCCCTGATCGATATCTATCCCTCATAATGATGGATACAGGACGAGACAAGACGTTCAGGTCAACCATGGCTCCAACGACCATACCCTGCGCCTTGGCAGGAAAAGGGCTGCCAGGGAGCAATAGGACTGATGCTTTAGACCCTTCCGGGCGCCACTGAGCCCAAAAGGTATTACAGGTGCGTGCATCTCACTCGGTAGAGTTGTAGGCGCCGCCTTCAGCTCTAGGACATGGAACCCAACGAAGATATACGACAACCGCTACGCTCCGAGAATGGATTTGCTATCTCCACGAGCGACGGATACTCCTGTCACCGCGCTGTGGACCCGAGGGAGCAGGGCCCTCTTCCCGACCCCTCAGGTCCTCCCTAGTCAGAGGGCCTTGGCCACGGCGCTACACCGGACCCCGACCCCGAATTCTCCCTACTAAGAATCATGGGAACCAGAAGGCGTATGGAGCAAGGCTGGGGGGAGGCTCCTAAGTCAAAACCACTATACTACAGCCCATACCCTGCGCAGGGTAGCATACTGTGACTAACCTGACATCCTACAGAGACATCGACAACATGGTAAGCACTTATCTTCCTTCGCACTCATCAGAATTGAGGACCTGACCAGGTAGACTTGAGCCCCAAGGCTAAGTAGAGTACGCATCCTAGAGCCCTCACCCTTGTAAAGCCAAGCCCCTTCATCTATAAAAGGGGATGCGCATCCTCCATCAAAGGGACAGGAAAAAATAGGACCTGAACAATAGAACGCACTCATACACACGAGCAGCTACGAAGCTCTCGACCACCTTTCAATCCTTCGATCAGAGACTTGGGACCAGTCCCTCTCTCAGCAGTTTGTATCCCTTACTACAGACCAGTTCACGGTGCTAATAACACAAGCAGCAACAAACTGGACATAGGGACGTTCCGCCCGAACCAGTATAAATCCTGTGTCCTTTAGCGCACCATCCAAGCCTAACGCGCATTACTATAAATTTACTTGCCGGTGCTTGTACGAAACACCGACACTCATGGATGATGAGGTTGAGAGCGACGGCTCCAGCATCGACGATGTGGCACCTAGCCACCATTAGTCCTGGGAGTGCGCTATGGCGGACGCTCTGGGACAGCCATCGGTGGTAGCAGAGTCTATACAGACCCACACCCCTATGGACTCCCATGTGGGGGCCCTCGCATGTGCATAGGGGCATGGTGAGGAGCTACGACAAAGGTGGTAGAACTAGCCACTACCTACGTTGGTGCGCTCGACACACCATAATGCGCCTCGTGCAGCGTGACCCGGCGAGTGGTGCCCAGGGTCGCTCTCACTAGGTCCAGCACAACTTCATGGATGGGGGAACAATCCCTTGTAGTTCACTAGGGTCGGCTAGAACATCGCCGCTGTGATGATGCTTCTACGCGGTGTCCTCAGGCCTCGACCCCCAGGAGCGGGTGGTCTATCGGAACCATTCAATAGGCAGAGAGCTCCGCATCATGACACCGACTCATGGCCTCTCTCCCCACCTAGGGAGTGGGGAGCACACCATATGGATCGCTCCATCCACTCACCTCTACAACTACCGAGCACAGCATGGGAGGCCATAGCTGCACCACGGTCCGAGCTGGCGCCTGCTCCACACCGACCACCAGTACACGAATGGCTCGGTCCGAACTAAGACGCTCATGGCATCATCAGCAACCGGTGTCAGGCCCAGCATGATGATGACGTCTATCGGGCGGTGGTGAGGGTAGGAGACACAGGCCCTAGGCACACCATCAGGGGAAGCGGTGAAACGCACCCCAGGTATGGCCACCTGTTCGGATGACTAGAGTCCTAGCCCAGATGGCCTAGGACCATGGGCCTTTGGCCGACGCATCTAGAGAGCGCCGTTCCCGTAGCACTTTTGACCACCCACCAACATCGCCAAGTACACTGAGGAGATGAACCCTAGAATATGGCTCAAAGATTTCTGACTCGCCTACCAAGCTGGTGGACTAGATGATGACCACTTCATCATTCAATACCTCCCCATCTGTGTGGGGGAGCATGTTCGAGCATGGCTCGAGTTCCTCTCGCATGACAGCATCTGTGACTGGGCGGACCTCAAGAGGGTCTTCATCGGGAATTTCCAAGGGACATATGTCCACCCTGGGAACTCCTGGGACCTCAAGAGCTGCCAGCAGGAGCCCAACGAGTCCCTGTAGGATTACATCCATAGGTTCTCAAAGCGGTGCAACTCCCTTCCTAATGTCATCGATGCAGATGTCATCGGTGCATTTTTCTCTAGGACAACCTGCGAGTCCCTAATCCACAAGTTTGGCTACCTAAAGCCCTGTACCACCCGCGACCTGCTCAATGTCCCTGCTCCCTGATGCCAATTTAAGAAGCCACCGGATATATGAAGCAAGTTGATGATTGGCTCCAATTTTATTGACGTGAGTTGCTAGTGGCTTCGTTTGATTAGGAAGGCTAAATATGGTGATTAGCAATGTAGCCGCATTATTTTAGTATATTTCCTTTTAGATGAAGTCATAGCTAGCATGTCAAGTTTGCTTCCTTTTATAATTTTGGTTTAGGTCACCTATGTGTCGGAGTCATGTGTACAAGTCATAGTTGGAGTCAATTAGATGGTCATGGTGCCTGCGTGCACTTGTTTGAGCCGAACCTAGTTTTGGCCTCGTGGAGTCCAGAGTGCCTGTGTGCACATTAATAAAAGGCCAGGGTCGGCATGTAAGGAAGGTCAGGTTGAATTTTATTGTGGAGTTATTCCTCATCGAGCCGCCGCTCAGTGAAACCCTAGTGGGTGTTGTCAGATCCTCAGTGGATTTGTGTTGGTGTGTGATCGAGAATTGATTCTCGGGCTCACATTGGTTCCTGTCGGAATCCCCACTCTAGATTGTGCTCTAATTGGTTTTAGAGCACGGGTTGGAGAACTTATACTACTTGGATTGCATCTACGTTGAGTACTTGTAAGCTGAGTATATTATCCTTCAATTGATTTTGTTTATCTGCACGACTTGGATTTGCTTGTACAGATTGGTTGGAACCTACGATCAGTTTGTCTACGTGATATTTATTCAAGCTATCCAATACTTTATTCTGAATATTGCCTTGTGTGAGGATTATCTGCCATGCTATCCTGCTGTTGCCTCATGTATATTGAGTTTGGTTCAAATATTATTGCCATCAGTTTCATCCAATCAAATTACTACTTCTACTGTGCTGGGCCGCTTAAATTAATCATAGCTATTTTCAGTTGACCGAGTGAAGTCATTATTGCTTGGATTTTTGAGTGCCAAATTATCTGATAATTATTGCTGTTGATTTGGTTGATTTGTACCATGAAAGATTGGGCTTATTATTGGGCATCATAGGCGTGTCCTCATCAAAGGGCAAGGTCAAGCACGAGGATCAAGTCGAGAGCCCCTCCACTGTAGAGGGGCAAAAAGAACCAAGAGGCATGGTCACTGTGGCTGATCGCGTGGCCAAATAGCCCCAGCAGGGCCTACCGGACCACTTCGATGAGCTCATGGATAGCCCATGCACCAACCACGCCTACCCCATCAAACACCTCTACAAGGACTACAAACTCCTCAAGCGCTTCCTGCGACTGGCCAGCGGGCCAAAGGAAGGAAAGGGCAAGGTGGCAGCAGCCAAGAAAGGGGGTGTGGTGGGTAAGGATCCTAGATGACTGAAGGTCCCTATATGGCAATTGAGGTAATCCAACCGGGCACCTACCAACTGAAGGATGACAACGGCAACATTCTCACCAACACTTGGAATATCGAACAGCTACATCGTTTCTTCCCCTAACATTTGGTCTTACCGCTTTCTTTTCATTCAATGTTCGCTCTTGCAAAGCACCCTAGCCTAAACACTTTTAGCTTGGGTTGCTCGAGGGCTCCATGAGGGTGTGATACCACTTCTCTATTTTAGTTCTTGTGGTAAAAACCTGTTTACCCAAATAAAAGGGTCATCCGTTCCTTTAATTATCTTACGTAACTTTGCTTCATCATTTCGACCGATCACACCCTGCCTTTACCTACAGTTATGAGCAGTTGAGCCTTGCGGGCCACGCCTGGGCTCTTAAGGTTGTAGCCTATAGGATGAACGGGCAGGTGTGAAAAAGAAAGAATAAAAAACAAAATTATGCTAAGGTAAAAATAAGGAACGGATGGGACAAGCTTCCCCAAACGAAGTGTTTCCATCACAAAAACAAAATAGATTGTATTCATTGATACACAAAAACATTTACACGGGGCTTCTGCATGAACTCATCCCTTACATATGCTAAGTACTTCTACTTTACAAGCTATTGTGGTTACCCAGCGGCATGGGCTGCTCACGCTCTGGTTGGACAACATTCAGCTCCATCGGTGGTGGGACGACGTTCACCTCTGACCCGGGCTCCACTCCATCTATAGGCTAGGGCAATGTCCTCCAAGCCTGTGGCTTCAGCCACATTTGCACGGCGGGCATCCATCACCCACTGCGCGGAGACTTGCTCGGCCACCAACTATGCATTTGGCAGCAAGCTTTCCCCCAGCGCATGGATGGCCTCTGGGCTCCAGCCATCGGCATACCCGCTGCAGATGATGGCAAAGTCAAGACCGGGGTGGTGCGTCGCCACTGAAGTCAGCACCCCCGACATTCCATAGAACATCCCATCGGTGATGAGGGCCCGAACCTCATCTGGAACCATCGCCAGTCAGATGGCGAGAATGCTGGTACTTGGCATCGACCCGAAGACCTCTGAGATGATGACCTAGGTGATGTCATGGAGCTGGTCAAGCTCCCCCTTGAGATCACGTCACTCTTCAAGGGACTTGGCTAGCACCTCCGCTCTCCAACCCATCATCGCCTTGGCTGTTTCTAGGTCCTTCTCCAGCGACTCCACCCTTCCACACAGCTCTAGAAGAAGGACGACAAGCTCAGAGGCAAGGGAAATGAAAAAACCAAGACATCAATCACAAGTGGAATAAGGACATACCAAGGTGAGTGTTCTCGAAGATGGAAACTCCTTCCTCCTGCCAAAACGAGTGCTCGCATAGCCAAGCATTCGACTCCTGCATTCCCAGCATCTGGCCCCTAGAGCACAAGCACTTCCTAGTTGACCTTGGACCGATCCTTCCGCTCTGACTCTAGGGCCTCTAGGGAACTGTAGAGCACCCCCTTAGTGTCTGCCAGGGACTTCCATAGCACCACCTCAGTGTCCACCAGGGACTTCTGTAGCACCACCTCGGTCTCTGCCTGGCAAACCTTCACCATGTTGAGCCCCCGCTTGGTGGTGGTCGCCCACTCTGCCATAAGCGCTTCCACTACCCGTGCCTTGGTCGCCTCCGCCACTTGGTCCTGGGACTCACGGCGGACAGACTCTAGCTGGCATTCGAGCTCGGTGACCTGCTACAATGTCGCATCTTCTCGCTCCATCTGGGCATGCTCCACTCTAAGAAAATGAGACTTGCGGCTCGACATCTCCTCCAGACCCTTCAAAACAAGAAGCAAGCATGCTGAGGAAACCAACAAAAGACCAAGAGTCAAGGACAAACATAGAAAACTCACTGCTGTGACATGGGGTAGGTCAACCATGACCGCCTGCTAAATAGATTTGACCCGCTCTAGGGCCTCCTCTAGCTTCACCCTGGTTTGGGCAAGATCAGACTCCATCACAAGTCCTCTCCCCCCGAGCACATCCTAGAGCTGACACTCCTACTCATACCAAAGGATGAACCACACCTTCCTTGGGTCCTCAGGGGCAAGGCCACACTAGGTTGGTCACCCCCAACCCGCTGGAGGGCCCAGTCAATGATTGGACCACCGCTAGCTCCTGCGACGGCGCCGGTGGCTCCACCTCATCACCTTCCTCACCTGTTAGAGGGGATATCCACCACCTTGATTTCATAGCCCACCGGCAGACGTTCCACCTCTAGCATGGCCACATGTTCCCCTAGCAACTCTAGCCCCAACTAGGAGGGTGAGTCATGCGGCCCCCCGCCCAGCGAGGTAGGGAGCCTGGTCTCCCTCTCCTCTTCCACCATAGTCGGTGGGGAAGGGGCTACAAGGGTCACCTCCAATGCAGCCGCTGCCACCACCGGGATTGCCACCATCACCTCCACCGCTACCGCTATACTTGCGACCGGCAAGTGAAGGCACCGCCCCCGGAGGGAAAGGGCACACCGCCACCACCCTACTTTCTCCGCCACTCATCACGGCATGCTGCAAGGTGGGCCTCCACTCCTCCCATATGGAAGATGGGGCGACGCTCAACCCTGTCAGCATTTGGCTCCTATCAAAAGGAATAGGTCAGTCGCACTCCAAAAACACAGCTATGAGATCAAAAAAAGAAACAAGGAACACATATTGGGTCGTAAGTGGTAGGGCTCTAAAGCCCCAACCCAACGGCAATGGGCCCACTGGATAAGGGCTGCTCATGGGTTGCGACCCACGTCCCCTCGCTTTGACCGGAGGGGGAGTCATCTCGGCCGGCTCTCGATCGGCCTACGTGTCACCACAACTACTGGCTCGAGGCACTGCCGACCAGAGCAGTTGGCGGGGTGTTCCCCCATTGTGGGTCATGCACCGGTGCCAGCCCTGATGATGTGTGGGTATGAGCCTGCTCTTCTGAAGGGCATGGCGACCACGTTCGCTTCGCCTCCTGCTCACCAACAGCGTCTGAGCTTGTCACACGCCATCACGCCTCTCCATGTCCTACCCACCGCTGGTAGGCGTGGCCGTAGGCTCATGACACGCCACCAAGGTCATGCCGGCATCCCAGCCTCCCTCCTCCTTAGAGGAGATCACATCATCACCCATCCCTGTGGGGTCCTCCGACTCAAGCTCTGCCTAGATGTCGCTTTGACTCTCGCCGGCCCTCACGCGCTGGGTGATCTCCTGCTCCTTCTGCTACTTCCTATGAGCCTCCTAGGCTCTCTTCTTCTTCTTGGCGTCTGCCACCTCCTTCTAGGTGGCTTGCTGTGCCATGCCCTTCGACCCCTTCAGAAGGTGCGGATGAGATTTATACCTAATGAGTCCCTACAAAGTGGATGACTTGAAGTCAAATTGTAGGAGAGCAAGATCGAAAAGAACATGGAGTAAGGAAAGGAGAATGTACCAGGATAGACAACCTTGAAGCATTGAGGGCTCTAGGCTTCCCATCAAGGGACTCTTTGGGCCTCAGTCATAGGACCCGATCAAGCCGGCTCCAGACTTCATCGCTCACCAACTCTTTCGACAACGCGTGATCGAGGTCCATTGGGCCATTATACATCCCCATCAGCCACGTCTTTTCCACCAGCGGGGCGACCCAATGGTGGAAGAAGGTGTGGAACACCCGCACCCCATCGAGGCCCTACTTCACCAGCTTCTGGAGCTCCGCCTTGATGATATCCACCTTCTTCTCCCAGCTGGAAGGGCCCCATGACCAACTGTCCCGCCTCTTTGGCCTTCTATCGGTGAACAGCGGGAATGATGCCTCCACTAGGTTCCTGATGTAGAACCACTCCCTGTGCCACCCTTGGTTGGAGTCGCAATAGGTGCCCGACGCACTCGGCTTCTTCTACAGGGCGAAACCCCCCACCGGTGCAGTCTCAGGCAGATTCCTCTCTGACAAACCTCGCCCAAAGAACATCCGCCAGAAGAAATCCACATGCGGCTCCATCTCGAGGAAGGCCTCACACATGGTAACAAATCCAGCAATGTGTAGCACCCCAATTGGATTGAGGTGCTGTAGCTCTAGGCCCCACTCGTTAAGGAGCCTACACAGGAACCAATGCATGGGGTATCCTAATTCGTGCTCATGGATGGCGAGGAAGGAGACAACCTCGCCGTCCCAAGGTCACAGGAAATCCTCCCCCGCAAGAGCCCTCTAGTGCGCCACCTCCTTCGGTGGCCACACCCCCTTCTCGGCTGAAGGCAGCTAGCACTGACTCCCTCACAATGGATGACCACTAGCCTGACATTGCGCTCTAGATTCATGAATGGATCTATGAGCTTTCTCCTCTCCCTCGCTCTCCCCTTTTCTCTCCTAGGAACCGCCATGGCACTCAAACGCACTTGGCGAGAAGGAAGAAGGAGAAGAGGCGGTAGATGAGGAATAGGCGAAGGAATGGAATGAAAGCCCTCTCCCTTCCCCTATTTAAAAGAGAAGGCATAGCAGTTGGGGAAAGGTGAGGGATTGATGTGAAAAACCCTCTCCCTTCCCCCATTCAATGTGGATGGGATACAGCAGGATGCGCCCTGATCGAGGGGACGCACCCTACCCGATGTGATGGCACCTAGTTAGATGGGACATGGCCTGGGCATGGCCCACCAATACCGCATGCCGGGCGCAAGAAACAAGGCACAACTACATGTAGGCGGCCCTCCGCCTTCCCAGGCGGGACTTGAAAAAGCCCAACTATGAGATCCCTACCTAGGAGAGATCAACGGGTTTTCTAAGTCGATCGGATGGCTCAGACAAACATCGAGAGATAGGTAAGTAGTAGAGGGATGCCCCATGTGGGCCACACTGACTCCATCATGAACGACGAGCATGGGTCCCGATCGGACATATCTGATGAAAGCCCCTCAAACCTGTCGCTCGAGTCATCAAGGTAACTGTACCAAAACCTTCTATTTCATTTATTTTACATGATCATTCATTCATCATTTCTCATACACACGTTCACACATTCATCTATGCATGCATTCATTCATTCATCCCATGCATCCAAAGCATCGCATATGCAGTTGATGCATCACAACGCTTTGTGTTGCGTCACTGAAGCGTTGCCTCATTCAACATGAGCAACGATCGACCGGGGTTCGAAGGCTAGCCCACGAAGGGCTCGAGGCTGCCCCATGTCAAACAAAGCTAGGGGACAAAATGCAGGTGAGCCCCAGCGGCCCTCACCCAGTCTACTCCAAAGTAAACAAGGTCATCTCAACCTTCTCATTTGATCCTAGCCTCGAGCCATGCCCACAGAATCTCCATCGAGGGGAGACCAGTGGGCCACCTGGGTTGGTCTCCAGAATGACCCAAGCATCTACCTGGGATGCGTGTTAAGGAGCAGTGGAATGCCACATGAGGGCTATGCTGACCCCATCATGAACAACGGACCCGGATTTCACTCAGGCGTGCCCATTAGCGAGCTCACCGAGTGCGTCACTCGAGCCATCGAGGCAAGTGATATTAGCTCAGCCCCTCCTAGTTGCAGAAACCGTGGATGGGGTAATGCACGAAACTCAACTAACCCAATGGGGCTTAGGGGCTTAGGACACCCGCTCCCAAGCCTAGGACCATGACTCTGATTCGCCTGCTCCCTTGCCTGGGACCACGACTCTACGACTCTGACTTGCCCGCTCCCTCGCCTGGGACCATGACTCTATGACTCTGACTCACTCACTCCCTCGCCTAGGGACCACGACTCCGTGACTCCAAACTCTCCCGCTCCCTCGCATGAGACCATGACTCCATGACTCCAAACTCTCCCGCTCCCTCACCTAGGACTGAACTCGCCCACTCCCTCGCCTGGGACCACCTAGGTCCATGAGTCCATCTTGCCTGATCCCTCGGCTGCCCCTTGGCATGCCCAACGCCTTGATTAATGACTCTGTCTCACCCAAGGTACACACACACGCCCACTAACAAAACCCCATAGGCGATTCCATTCGAATCGCCCGGGGGCTCGGGGGCTACACCTATGGGTGTGCTCGCGCGCACCTGCCATGAAAACAGAAAATTCCCCTGCTGACAAGACAAAATACCCCCAGACGATTCTACCCGAATCACTCGGGGGCTCAGTGGCTACACCCACGGGTGTGCTCACGCGCACCCGCTATCAAGACAAAAATCCCCTAGATGATTCTACCCGAATCGCTCGGGGGCTTGAGGGCTCCTGTTGGGTTCATAAACCCGGGGTCCTAGCAAAAAGTTCGCCCTGGTAGATGATGTTGCGAACGACGCACAACTCCTAGGCCGACCCAAAAACCTAACGACTAGGCCAGAAGAACAATCCAATCTCTGACCGAAAGGGCTGGCCAAGAAGGAACGACGCTCACTAATGACTCCAGCCCACCTCTCCAACCAGAAGGCTTTGCTTTCAACTCCGGCCAGCCTCTTTGACTAGAAGGCCTAGCCAAACACCACCTCTGACTCTAACCTGCGTCTCCGATCGGGGATGCACCGAACCTCAGCTTATAGCTCATCCCCGACTGACACAGTCAGAGCCGACTAGAACCAACCAACCAGGGATGCCCGCTCGGTGAGGATAAGGAAATGGGTGGAGCAAGTAAAGCAGGACACTCAAGTCAAATACAATATCGAGGACCATACCCAGTACACCTACAGGATAGTACCAACAGGGCATGGAAGAAGAGCACCATGCAACCTTCTAGGCATGTCAAAACTCAAGTAGTGTTGTGGGCGTCGATGTTCTTGCCCTACAGTGTTATGGGTGCCATCAATTCCCATACCGGGCAAACACGGTAAAACTCCCCACATGCCTCTAGGCATCAACAGTGTTGTGGGCGCCAGTCATTTACCATACATGGTGAATATGGTAAAACCTCCCACATGCGTCTAACAATAATAGTGTTGTGGGACGCCTACCATCATCTTGTACCTGATGGCATGGGCAACAAGACTTAGTAGCATACGCACTCTCTCTCTCACTTGTAAGGCCGTCCCCTTCATCTATAAAAGGGGATGCGCTCTCTCCCAATGGGAATCATTCAACACACAACAACAGAACCACTGGGTTCAAACCTCAAGCACACGCTCGAATACTCAACACACATAGGAAGTTCCCATCACTCTTGGCCCTTTAGATCGGAGTCTGACTAGACCTCTTGTGCCCCCATCTTTCTCCTTCTCGTTTGTAACCCCACTACAAACTTTGAGCACCTAGGCTCAGGAATAAAGTCACTGACCGACTCAAACTAGACGTAGGGCATGTTGCCTAAACTAGTATAAACCCTATGTCATTGAGTGTTAGGCCACATCCGATCACAACGTATGACAAAACTACAAATATTTACATGTTGGTCACTTTCTGCATCGATGGATTATATTTATCTAGCTGATGATGTTACTTATATCTGGGTGCATTGTATTTGTTACTATAAAATCAATCACGACCCTGTGATCTTTACAGTCGATTTCTTTTCATTTCGGCTATTTAGTCGATTTTCCCGTCTAGCTGCTCCCGAAGTGGCACACTTGGAACTATCTGGGCAAAACTAGCATGTTCTACCTTAAATTACTGATAACTTTCCCTCCTTATCAATTGCAGGTCAAATTGACTGGCACGCCCTCGAGAGGAATTCATAGGGTCGACTAGTCCTGCATTAAAGCCAAGCAGATCTCTAGCCTTGCTCCATCAAGCAGATCCTTCCGGCTTACTATGTGTTGACATTTTTTCATGCCGACACTCACATCTGTCATCATAGTTCAAATACATAGTGCTAGTTTGTGATCACACTCCCACAAAAGCATATAAGAAGGATTAATAAGAGATGCCTAGCTAGGGCTCACTCCTCATCCATGGCTGGACAGAAGCAATTCTTGCAATAGCCATGATAAACTATACCATCTACAACAATGGGAATAAAACCCTGAGTACGAGAAGGTACTCAGCTAGACTTACCCATCATAAACCAAAAATAATGTGACTCCAAGGATTATGCAAGGCTTTATAAGTGGAGGTAGCTTGACAACACTTGCATAAATAATGACTAACTCAGTTGTACTATTATAATTCGGTCATCAAGTCAATTATAGCTATTCATCTCTAGATTAGCAACTAACCTATGCCAAACATATAGTATATCATTTAGTAGAACACAATAATAACCATAGCTAGTGTAGTAATTCCATGTTCATTCAAACCATCGTGTTCCATATCATAGTTACTATGATGTTGGTACTAGCCAGGTTTCTCACTGTCCGGGAGAGGCGGCCTTCGAATCGATTTCAATCAGCTAGGAATTTATTCCTAACACAAACCCAGGTAGACCAGATCAACGGTCACCTTAGATCACATTTGGTACAACTCAGGTACACATTTCATGGGTTTGACCAGCACAGTACAATTAGGGACAACCAGCTACCAGGATGATTAGGACTATCCTGCCCTTGTGCTCATGCCTGGCTCCCCACACATCCTTACTACCATCTAGAGTGCACACTTTTACAACCATCTAGAGTGCGCACTTTTATAGAATGGGGCCTAGCTAGAGTTGACCTACTCTGCTTCACGGTCGAAATGAGTCATCTAGCCCGCTAAGTGATAGGCATGCGTTCAATCTTGTCAAAAGGGCCAACAACGGTACGCTCCTTAATCGGCATAGACGGAATCACATGAGTCAACTTACACATAGACTCCGCCTAGCCTCCATTTACATTACCTCATGATTCTTTTTCATGATAGCAAATATAGCCAATCGTGCTTCGGTATCCACCTATATCTCATAGGTGATAGAAAATCACTAGACTTCTACCGGTCTAAGCATGGCTAAGCATGTATTCGATCCTAGACCTACACAGGGTTAAAGGTATATGTATCTACACAAGGTAGTTCCAAGCATCAAGTGTTTCCAATCAATTCTTATAACCTAATGCATCAAACATAAAGAACTCAAGTAATATTTTGTAAAACATGGGAGGCTTAGAATGCTCCAGGGCTTGCCTTTGAGGAAAGAGGTTGCCGGTGAACTCTAGGAGAGTTATCTCTTCGGACGATCATATATGCACGAGCATGAAATAAGATAGCATGAATGCATATATGATGACATATATAATATGATGTGATGTGATGAATGTATCCTCCCAAGTGTTTTCAATAGCTTTGCATTAAAGTAATAATAAGTTGCATCATATTTTACTGAGTAGGTGCTTATCTCTTCTCTAGTAACTTAGGCACCACTTATGTAAATCATTTTCGGGGCTACAAGACAACAGCCACTTGTTTTGATCATAACTGGAGTTATACACATCAAAATAATATGGCTGTGGACATTCTAGAAGGCTTATGAAATTTCCAACAACTTTGTTTTAATCATCTTAATGTAATTCAGTAATTATCTAGGTGAAACAAATCAATCCTTAAGATCTATCCAGAGAGCAAGCATTTCTGACAGCAGACTTGTAACAGCCATAATTCTTAATCCATAAGGCCTATGACTATAAAAATTTAACACAAGGTAGATCAGTACGTTATCTACAACTTTCTTATTAACTAGTTTTACAGAAAATACCATTATCATCATGAAATTATTAACTCAACCGAAACTATACATGCAGCCATCTAGTTGAATTATAAAGCAATAATTAACTAATAGTTTATTATCACAAGTACCATAGAAAACATTATGGGTAAACATAACTAAATTATTTATATCCATTTATTATTTTCCTTAAATAATAGGGTGATTTAAAGGATAAATAATTCTAGTACTTAATAAATTCTGATAAAATTACAGTAGCCTACAAATGACCTCAATAGTCTACTGTACAAATTTGATGCCATTTGGATAAGTTATGTAGGCTTTTTTTAGCAAAAATAGTTTAGCATAGTGAAAAGTGTCAAACAACAAATTTAATATTTTTCTTACATTCCTCCAAGCATAAGAATACTGTGTAAAAATTTGCAAGATCATATGTTATGTATTTTTACCCCAATTAATTTCACTAGAAACCAGCAATTAATTAGGATTAAATATGAAGACCATATTCAAAGTATGATCACTACAAGTTTAGTATTTTTCCTATCTAGAGCATGTCAACACAAGACTAGCAAAATTGGAATCACAATTTATCACCTTTCTAGCTCAAGTTATGTATTTAACAAGATAGAAACCAATTAAAAAGCATTTACCTAGCTACATTTTATTCTTCTAGAAAAATACCTTAAACAGGGCATCTCATATTTTTATCAAATACTACACTTCAAGATGAAGTAACAAAAATTGGTTCACCAAAATTGAACACTCCTAGCTTAAGATATGAATTTTTGAAACATGCATTCGAATCTGTGAAATAAATCCACAAAATCAGATATCATACACACTGATAGCCGGGGCCCGCGGTCAGCAGGGACCCACCCGTCAGCGAGATGAAAATAGAGGACAGCGCTAACCGGCGAGAACTCGCCGACGGTGAGGTCTCTGGTGGTTGGGTCTTCACCACTAGACTCTCCTCAACCACGCACATCGAATGGTAGGCCTAGTTGGCCCGATGGCTCACCGGAGCAAGTCAGAGGTCGGTGGCGGTACGCTGGCCATATCCAACTATGGCGCACACAGGCGAGGACGGCTACTCCATTCGAGTGACCTAGTGAAACTACACAGCACAAGTGAGGGCTCGAGGTGGCATCGGTGAGCTCAGCCGCGTGCATGGTTGTGCGGCGGCGCACGGAGCACGGCGGTGCTCACGCTGTTCTGGCTAAACAGTGGTGAAAGATGGGTCTTCGTCATACCACTAGCAAGGTCTAGGGTTACTCAACCTAAGGCACACGAGAAAGGAGGGAGATGGTGAACCAACTCAACAGCGGCGAGCTCGAGTGCCACGGCGGCCATGGCGGGTGCGCGCGAGGCAGCGACTCATTCTGGTGCCGTTAAGTGGTGGCGTCATACCTAACTCCAGCCTAAGCTATATACTCTAGCATGGTGCTAGACCAAAGAAAATGAGGGCAAGCGAGGTAGTGGGCTAGCGGGGCCATGGTGAGCCACGAGCGTGGCAGCACTCCGGTGATGACGACAGCTACGGCAAGGCTAAATGCCGCAATACCTATGGTCGGTAGGTGGTGCTGGTGGCTCAAGGAGGTGGAGGTGATGGCATAGCAGCTGTGGTCAAAATGAATCAGTCGATGGAGCTACATCAGCGATGAGTGGTTGTGGCAGAGCTATGGTGGTGCTTGGTGAGCTCGATGCGGCGTTGTGGAGAGGCAGAGCGACTAGGAGGGAGTGAGAGTAGGCAAGGGGATAGAGTGGAGGATGCGCAACGTTTATGCACACACTGGCCTGACCTAGCCAGGCCAACGCTAGCCTGCTGCCACCATGCAGCTGCCATGGCATGTTGTCGGTTGGCCACTGCCAGGCGCATAGGCCCGGGTTCAGTCACCGCGATAGACGACTGACATCGTCACTTCAACCCCATGTAACTCCTAATCCATTTATCCATTGCAAAAACTCCAATAACAAAAATTGTAGAGTTACATGCCATCTACAACTTTGCTTTAAGAACCATCATCTAATTCTCAATGGTTAACAAACTACATTGCTCCAAAGTGAGGTACTTTGAAACTAAAAATCGTTTCAACACTTAGAAAATTTCACGTCTCAAAACAACATTTTGTTGAAACTTGTGAGCTATTTTTTTGCATGCTATGCACTGAATTAAAACTTGTCCCAAAAGTAAAAGTTGTTACCCTAGTCAAGTACTACAACTTTTATTTAGGTTACACAGCCATGCAAACACTCTAAACTACTATTCAACTTTGGTCAAACTAGCATCATGAAAATGGCATTTCAAATGAAACCAACACTTAGAAGCAAAATTGGCCTATGCCATGAATACAAACATTGTTCCATTTATCATCCTAGATGTGTCTAAGGTGTTTTCATGACCTCACAACCATCTCATGTATCGGTCATACATGATTGCAAGCATAAACACACACACACACACACACACACACACACACACACACACACACACACATATATATATATATATATATATATATATATATATAAATCAACATTTCATGTGACAAGGTATAAGAATGCGATGAAATTTCATATGCTCAAGTTCATGAATGCTTGGGTGATGCTTGTGCTCATGAAATGCAGGTGTTGAATGCAATGCTTAACATAGGGGTGTTATAGCCCCTCCCCTTATAGAAATCTTGTCCCGAGATTTGCAAGACCTACCATTCTTCGTAAAAGGGGGGATAAACTTCACGTAAGTAATCCTCCCGTTCCCATGTGGCATCTTGTTCATGGTGATTATTCCACACCACCTTGTAGAACTTAATGACCTTGCTCCGTGTTACTCTTTCCATCTCTTCTAGCACGCAGATTGGTTTCTCTTCATAAGTCAAATCTGATTGGAGCTAATTGTTAGTGGGTGCAATGGCTTCCTTAGGTATGCGAAGACATCTTTTCAACTAATAAACATGGAAGACATCGAATATCACACTCATCTCAGGAGGAAGTTGTAACTTGTAGGCAACATTTCCTTTCTGTTCAATAACCTTGTATGGCCCTACATATCTAGGCGCAAGCTTTCTTTTTACTCCAAATCTCTGCACTCCTTTCATAGGTGACACTTTTAAGTATACATAATCTCCCACTTCAAAAGTTAGTGGTCTTCTTCTTTTATCAGCATAACTCTTTTGTCCTTGATTGAGCTGCTTTCATATGCTGTTGGATAATGCATACCTCTCCTTCAGCTTTGGTGACAAAGTCAATGCCAAAGTATCTTCTTTTGTCGGGCTCAATCCAATTCAAAGGAGTTCTACATTTCTGACCGTACAAGGCTTCAAAAGGAGCCATCTTGATGCTCGCTTGATAACTATTGTTGTAGGAGAACTCGGCTAAAGGTAGCCATTTCTCCCATGAACCCTTGGAAGATATAACATAGACTCTCAACATATCTTCTAGGATTTGATTCACTCGCTCAGTCTATCCAAAAGTTTGTGGATGGTATGCTGAACTTCTAATTAGTTTAGATCCCCAAGCTTGGTGCAAGTGTTCCCATAAACGAGCTATAAACTGTGGTCCTTGATCTGAGATTATGGTCCTTGGTACCCCATGTAGTCTCACAATCTGAGAAACATATAGCTCGGCGTATTTCGCTATGTGATCCGCTGTGTTAACTAGTATAAAATGTGCTGACTTGGTGAGACGATCTATAATGACCCATATCGAATCATGACCTTGCTGTGTCATCGAAAGGCCTGTAATAAAATCCATACTTATTTCCTCCCATTTCCAGCCTAGAATAGGCAAAGGCTGAAGTAATCCAACAGATTTCAAATGAACGACCTTTACTCTACTTCAATTATCACACCTAGTGACATAGGCGGCGATCTCTTTCTTCATCTTGGTCCACCAAAAATGGGTTTTCAAAACTTGATATATTTTGCTACTACCCGGATGGATAGACAACTTGGATGAATGAGCTTCATCTAAAATTTGATTTCTAAGCTCATGGTCTTTTGGTACCACAAGTCGGTCCTCAAACCATAGCACACCACTTTTATCTAACCTGAAATGCTTGGTTTCTTGTTCTTTCATCTCTCTCTTGATGTGAAATACACCTACATCTGTCTTCTATAGTTCTATGATTTTACTCTCAAGTGAGCAACTGACAGTGATATTGTGTAGCACAACAGGATGTAACAAATTAAATCCAACTTCCAAGAAGGCTTCCAAAGTGTTGCAATGAGATTTCTGACTAAGTGCATCTGTTACAACATTAGCTTTCCCTGGATGGTAGTGCACTTCCAAATTGTAGTCCTTGATTAGCTCTAACCATCTTCGCTGCCTCATGTTCAGCTCAGGTTGAGTGAAGATATATTTGAGACTTTTGTGGTCAGTATATATATGACTTACGTTTTTGTCGGTTCAAAAACTTTCGAGAGCACAGAATCAAGAGGCTAAGCATTTGGCTCAAAGTGCGTTAGGTTATCGAGTATTTCAAGAGATCTTAAGTAGTGAGACCATGACTAATGATTGGAGAGTTGAAATAGCCAATTATCTTAAGAACCCATCATGGAAGGTTACCAAGAAGCTAAGGTATAAATTGATTAAGTATGTTTTGCTAGATGATCAGCTATATTACAAGACAGTCGATGGGGTGTTGCTTAAATGCTTAAATCAAGAAGAAGCTAAGGTGTTAATGGGTGAAGTACATGAAGGGATATGTGGAGCTCATCAATCGGCTTATAAGATGAAATGGATTATTCATAGGACTGGATATTTCTGGCCAACAATACTGAAAGACTATTTTGAATATTATAAGGGGTGCCAGGATTATCAACATTTTGGTAATATTCAAAAATCAGTCCGCATCGGCTATGAATCCAAAAATCAAACCATGACTGTTTTGGGGTTGGGGAATTGATCTAATTGGCCTAGATTTTTCCACCTCAAGTAAAGGACATAAGTTTATGTTAGTAGTGACAGATTACTTCACTAAGTGGATTGAGGTAGTTCCTTTGAAGATGATAACCTCAAAGAACATGGTTGATTTTATCAAGGAGCATATTGTGTATCATTTTGGGATTCCTCAAACTATCACTACTGATCAAGGGACAATGTTCACATCACAAGAGTTCTGAGATTTTGCGGCCAGTATGGGAATAAAGTTATTAAATTCTTCTCCTTACTATGCTTAGGCTAATAGCTAGGCAGAGACATCCAATCAATCAATACAAATTACTTTTTTCGGCTTTATGCCAACCCTTAGGAGTAGGAGTAGTATAGATCTCAGTGAGTTCTTCAATAAGCAGGGTTGCATCAGTCTGGCCGACCTCCGGCATGTCTGTAAGCACCATCATAGCTTATACTTCTATTTGTAAGGCTGCATCGGTTAAGTTTGACCTCCACTACGAGCTCTAGTATAAGCTAGTTATCGATCCTTATCTAGTTCAAGTATGGCTGCATCAGTTAAGTTTGACCTCCACTGCTCGAATTAGATTAAGGTCAAGGCATCCTTTGAGTAGATTCATTAAGTTACCAATCTTGCTAATGTTCTTACTGTCATTAGTTTTCAGCAATATCAACCTGCCCGATCGAGATCAATCTAGATCGACCTCACATTCTTTTAATCCATCGTTTATCTTGTTACATTGCGATGGTTCTTACTTTAAATGATGGATTATGTTTCATCGGCTATTCTACTTCGATCTTGGTCATGCATAGTACACGGTCAAGGTATGTCTGATCTTGAGAAGGTTTACTAGCTAGTTGAATCTGGTCTATAGCTCGCTATTATGGATGTATCGATCTGTTCGACCCCCACTATTAGTACTTTAGATCGGGGGATGCTAGTTGGTAGATTTGCTTTTGACCAGGCAGGACTTTGGCTATTTGCTGTGCCTACATCGGCTAAATAGCTGATCGGTTGTGCTTTAACGCCTACAGTGTGTCCCCATGATTCTATTAAATGTGGATATATCTAGTTTATTTTAAAGGTTTGATTTGTTGTCTTTATCATGGCTGCCATCGATCTAGTCAAACCCCACTGTTAGAGATAATAGGTTAGGTCTGAGGAGTTTCATAGATCTGTCCATGTTAAATAGTCGATTGCTCACATGCTGTAGTCCCTTTTCCACCTGAATCGGTAATTTCAGCCGATTCGCTTATGCTTTCACACATGTAGCATGTCTTTCGGAAAGCCTGTCAATGTATAGACTGTTTTATGGATTCTTCGGTTTTAGTTTGTTATTATCATCATAGATGCCATCGATCTGGTCGAACCTCACCGTTGATGGTAATATATTAGATTCAGAGCGTTTGTAGATCTATTTGTACTAGACAGTCGATTTGTTCGTGTATTATATCCTTTCTCATTAGATTCATCGGCTCAATGTTTTACACTAGTAATATCCGCCTAGCTGATGGTTTTACTTACATCTGCATGCATTGTACTTATCATCATAAAATTAATCATAGCCACGCGCTTTACAGTCCTTAATAACCGATTTCTTCACGTATCGGCTGTTTAGTCAATTTTTGCCGTCTGGCTACTCCCAAAGTGGCACACTTGGAACTGTCTAGGCAAGATCGGCATGTTCCACCTTAAATTACTGATAAACTTTCTCTCCTTATTAATTGCAGGTCAAATTGATTGGCACGCCCTCAAGAGGAATTCGTAGGGTCAACTGGTCCTACGTTGAAGCCAAGCATATCTCTAGCCTTGCTCCATCCAGTAGATCCTTTTGGCTTGCTATGTGCCATGTGCATTGACACATTTTTGCGTCGACACATGTTCTGGCATGCTCGGTGGGACCCCACAATCGTCATGGCAACTTACAACAACAGTGACATCCTTATGGTGCTTTATGAAGACCTACCAGATGAGGATAAAGATGTCATCAGCAAAGCTATAGAAGAATTTTAGAATAAGTGTTTGTTGTCCTACACCAAGACACGTGATAATAAAGTTGTTTAGAAATATCCACTACCAAGAGTTTTGTTGCATGGGCAGTCAGATACAGACAAAGCTGAAGATAGGCATTTCTTCGTAGAGGCTGTAAACAAATCTGTTCATGATGCCATATTGAACCATAATATAGTTTTCTTGAATACATTTCACAACACCATGAAAGAGGTGTTTCATGGATATCCAATTGATCATGTTAGGACCGGTTTACTACAATATTCCATAACTGTTGACTTAGGGGACTAATCAAACTGGTACTAGGCATCAAAAAGTAGCACCAGCAGGTAATGATGATATCTAGGCAGTTCAGAACTCATCTAAGCAAGTTTCGGGTGCTACTACTAATCAGATGTAGTATAATCCTAGATTGTCAGTGCAGCACATGCAATAGCCGACGGGGCAAGTTCAGAATCAAATGGTTAACCTTGGCATATCAGGCCAAATACCATCGTCAGCTCAAAAATAGCGCCATCAATTCAATGGATTCATAAAGATACAGATCCTAGCATCTACAACCAGAGACTTCAAACAACGAATCAGCAGAGGACCCAGTAGATAGAGATTTCATAAGGATATCATTATAGCACAGATTACAATACCCTTCAAATGATTCCAAATCTAGGGTATCAAGGTACCCAAAATTTTAATTCATAGATGGGTCAACAATTGCAAAGAAATCTAGGTTCAAGTGCTGATGAGTTGTTGCTCAGAGTGACCAAGATGATGAAGAGTCAGTTCAGTTTGAATCCAAAAGGGCAGACCTTTTTGTACAACATCCATATCAAGAGTGGTTTGACTTGGTCGCTCTTCCTACAAATTATAGGCTCCTGGAGTTTGCTAAGTTCACTGGCCAAGATAGCATAAGCACAATAGAACACGTCAGTCGGTATCTTACATAGTTGGGTGAAGCATCCATTGAAGAGGCCCATCAAGTTTGTTTCTTCTCCTTGTCCCTGTCAGGACCAACCATCATTTGGTTTTCATCACTGCCAGTTAATTCTATTACCAATTAGGCTGACCTAGAGAAGAAGTTTCATACATATTTCTATACTAGGATAGGAGAAAAGAAAATTACCAATTTGACAACCATAAGGTAGACAACTAATGAATCAGGCACTGAGTTTCTTCAGAGGATCCGAGAGACCAGAAATTTGTGCTTCTCATTAAATTTGACTGATGATCAGCTAGCTGCTTTGGCTATTCAAGGAATGTTGCCAACATGGAGAGAGAAGTTGCTGGGGCAAGAGTTTGACAATCTAGTTTAGTTGGCTCAACGAGTGGCAGCACTCAATAGCCAATTCCAGAATATGTGCAGAGATACCCAGTTCTAGAAGAGTGCCACAATTCCTAAAGCCTATAATCCATATTCAGTTGATGACGGTGATGAATACTATGAAGAAGAAGAGATTGTTGTGGCTGAGTGGAATTGGGGGAAGAAGACAGTAATGGTGTCAAATCTTTAGAGAAAAGGAGTCGAGGAGAGCTATGATTTCGACGTCACAAAATCAAACAAGCTCTTTGATCTCTTGCTTGAGAAAGGACATATCAAGTTACCCACCAATCATATTATGTTGCATCCTGATCAATTGAAAAATAAGAAGTTCTACAAATTTCATAACGCTACTTCTCATTCTACTAATGAGTGCAGAATTTTCCGGCAACAAATACAGAGGGCTATTCAGCAAGGGAAGCTCAAATTTGATACACCTCGAAAGATGAAAGTCGATGATAATCCTTTCCCAAGAGACCAGAACATGGTTGATGCTAGGTTGCTCAAAAGGAAGACTAAAGTCCTAACATCAGCAAGGGCCAAAGAAGCAAATATCGGCTGATGAATATAGAGAGATTAAAAGGCATCATGACCAATAGAAGAGCCGATATGAGCAGGAAGAGACGTCAAGGGATGGGGCGACAAGGCCGCGTGTCACATCTCAAATTTTGTTGAATAAATGGCAGCATTAGAAGGAAAAGGATTATCAGTGTTGGTTAGAAGAGAAAGAATACCAGCGTTAATAAGAAAAAGAAAGGTATGAAAGAAAGCAAGCTAAATCACATTGGAATTGTCCTTTCTTCAAACATTGTTGGAATAAAGGTTTGAAATTGCCTACTAGAAATGATTGCTCGGAGTGCAGTGAGCAATATTGGGAGTTTAGGCAATCTCAAGCCAACCACTGGTCTATCCATGCTCGAGATGAGTATCATCATAATAATATGGATCGACTGCTTAAAAAATAAAAGTGTTCACAATCAGCTTGGGAAGCGAATTGTTGATCAAAACTAGGCTGATTATGAAGAAGAAAGTAATGAGGAGGAGTATGTTTGGTAGGAAGGGCAATGGTGTCCAGGAGGTTTCACAAAAAGCCAGAAAAGAAGAGTGCAATGCCTAAGGAACAGAGAGCTAGAATAGGCTCAACCATCTGGAAGACCTCAGGTGTGGCGTGCTAAACAAACAGTCGATAGGGGGCAACCATCGGCTAATATTCAAATGGCTTTTCTATTACCGTCGGAATTCAGAGCTCCAGTGCATCAAGAAGTCTATTTAGATTTTGATGAATCGGAGTATGAGGAGATAGTTGCCAAGTTGATAGTTGTGCATTAAGCTATATTCGATAAGCTAGTCAAACATCGGCACTTAAAGACTTTATATGTGAAAGGTTTTGTCGATGGGAAGCCGATGAGCAAAATGTTAATGGACGGAGGAGCTTCTATTAATCTTATACCTTACACTACTTTTCATAAGCTTGGCATGGGACCAGGAGATTTGATTGAGACTGACATGATGCTTAAGGATTTTGGGGGTAATGCATCCAAGACCAGGGAGGCAATAAACATCGAACTGACAACCGAAAGTAAGACTTTGCATACCACATTCTTCATCATTGATGGAAAAGGCTCATACAGTTTACTCCTTGGTCATGATTGGATTCATGCAAATTGTTGTGTACCATCGACCATGCATCAATGTTTGATTTAGTGTCATGGAGATGATGTTGAACTAGTTCACACTGATGGTTCTGTAAGTATCGCAATAGCCGATCTAGTATATTGGGAACTAGAAGACTTCGAGTGTTTTTCTGGCAAGCTATGGGAAGGAGACTTCATTAAGATCAATGATGAAAGCCAACAACCAATCCAAGTAGTTAGCTCTAAGAATTTGTTTTAATGGATAATCCAATAGATGGTATGGATGGTAAACTAGGACATGGCTTCACGTCGGCCAATAAATTAGAGGAAATAGATATTGGTTCTAGAGATAGGCCTAGGCCGACGTATGTAAGTGCTAAGTTGGATCCTAAATATAAGCAAGAGTTGGTAGATTTATTAAAGGAATTTAAAGATTATTTCACTTGGGAATATTATGAGATGCCTGGTCTAGACCGATCAATTATTAAACATCGGTTGACAATCAAACCTAGATATCAGCCATTTAAACAAGCTCCGAAGAGGTTCAACCCAAATGTTCTTGATGATATCAAAAAGGATACTGAAAGATTACTAGAAGCAAAATTTATCTGACCATGCCGATATGCCAAGTGGATATCGAATGTTGTCCCTGCATATAAGAAGAATGGGAAGTTAAGAGTTTGCATCGATTTCAAAGATCTGAAGAAGGCTACACCCATGGATGGTTATCCGATGGCGATAGCCAATATGTTGGTAGATGCAGCAGCCGGGCACAAAGTTAATAGTTTCATGGACAACAATGCATGATATAATCAAATTTTTATGGCTGAGAAAGACATAGCAAAGATGACTTTTAGGTGCCCTGGTGCAATTCGTTTATTTGAATGGGTTGTGATGACCTTTGGTTTGAAAAATGCCGGTGCAACTTATCAGAGGGTGATGAATTATATTTTTCATAAGTTGATCGGCCGGATTGTTGAAATCTACATTGATGATGTGATGATAAAATCTAAAGAATACAAGAAACATCTAGCTGATTTGTGGGAGACTTTGGAGTGCACAAGAAAACATGGTCTAAAGATGAACCCCAATAAGTGTGCATTTGGAGTATCAACTAGGCAATTTTTGGGTTTTATGGTCCATGAGAGAGGAATCAAAGTTGGTCAAAAAAGTACGAAGGCAATAGATGAGGCAGTGCCCCCGACTACTAAAATAGAGTTACAATCCTTGCTTGGTAAGATTAATTTTATCAGGAGGTTTATTTCAAACTTGTCAGAAAAGGTTCTGCCATTTTCTCCCTTGTTGAAGCTAAAAATGATCAAGAATTTATATGGGGTGATGTACAACAAAATGCGTTTGAGGAGATAAAAGAATATATGAAATATCCACCCATGTTGGTCCCTCCTCAGCAAGGTAAACCTTTTAAGATGTACGTATCGGCCGATGACCAAATGATCGGATCGGCCTTAATGCAAGAGTTTGAAGGAAAAGAATGAGTTATTTTCTATCTAAGTAGAAGACTTTTGGATCCAAAAACAAGATATTCTCCTATTGAAAAGTTATGCTATGCTTATATTTCTCTTGCACTAAATTGTGACATTACTTATTGTCGGCTGAGTGTATAGTTGTTTCCAAGGCTGATGTGATCAAGCACATGCTATCAATGTCGATATTAAATGGGAGATTAGGAAAGTGGATTCTCGCATTGTCGGAATTTGACTTGAAGTACGAATCAGCTAAAGTAGTCAAAGGGCAAGTAATAGCCGATTTCGTCACCCAGCATCATAAGCCAAGTATTGGCTATGTAGAGCCGGTACCTTGGACATTATTCTTTGATGGATCATCATGCAAGCAAGGTGGTGGCATTGGTGTTGTTATTATTTTGCCTCAGGGGGCAAGTTTTGAGTTTGCTTTTTCGACTGAACCAATGACTACCAACAATCAAGCAGAATAGGAAGCTGTTCTTAAGAGGCTTCAACTTCTTCATGAAGTAAAGGCTGAGGCAATTGAAGTATTTTTTGATTCATAGTTAATTATTAATCAGTTGATCGGCCTATATGAATGTAAAGACGGTATTCTAAGGAGATACTATGATGAATGCCAGAGGTTGCTCAAAGAGTTTCCTCATATTTCTCTTTAGCATATTCTGAGAGCACAGAATCAAGAGGCTAATTGTTTGGCTCAAAGTGCATCAGGTTATCGAGTATTTCAAGAGATCTTAAGTAGTGAGACCTTGACTAATGATTGGACAGTTGAAATAGACGATTGTCTTAAGAACCCATCATAGAAGGTTACCAGGAAGCTAAAGTATAAAGCGACTAAGTATGTTTTGCTAGATGATCAGCTATATTACAAGACAGTCGATGGGGTGTTGCTTAAATGCTTAAATCAAGAAGAAGCTAAGGTGTTGATGGGTGAAGTACACGAAGGGATATGTGGAACTCAACAATCGGCTTATAAGATGAAATGGATTATTCATAGGACTGGATATTTTTAGCCAACAATACTGGAAGACTATTTTGAATATTATAAGGGGTGCCAGGATTGTCAATGTTTTGGTAATATTCTGAAATCGCCCGCATCGGCTATGAATCCAATGATCAAACCATGGCCATTTCAGGGTTGGGGAATTGATCTAATTGGCCAGATTTTTCTGCCTTCAAGTAAAGGATATAAGTTTATATTGGTTGTGATAGATTACTTCACTAAGTGGATTGAGGTAGTTCCTTTCAAGACGGTAACCTCAAAGAACATGGTTGATTTTGTCGAGCATATTGTGTATCATTTTGGGATTCCTCAAACTATCACTACTGATCAAGGGACAATGTTCACATCAAAAGAGTTCTGAGATTTTGCTACTAGTATGGGAATAAAGTTATTAAATTCTTCTTCTTACTATGCTCTGGCTAATGGCCAGGCAGAGACATCCAATCAATCAATACAAATTACTTTTTTTGGCTTTACGCCAATCCTTAGGAGTAGGAGTAATGTAGATCTCGGCGAGTTCTTCAACAAGCAGGGCTGCATCGGTCCGGTCATCCTTCGGCTTGTCTGTAAGTACCATCATGGCTTATACTTCTATTTGTAAGGTTGCATCGGTTAAGTTCGACCTCCACTATGAGCTCTAGTATAAGCTAGTTATCGATCCTTATCTAGTTCAAGTATGGCTGCATCAGTTAAGTTCGACCTCCACTCCTCAAATTAGATTAAGGTCAAGTTATCAGCTCTGCCTAAGGGTGGCATCATTTGGGTAGATTCATTAAGTTACCAGTCTTGCTGATGTTTTTACTATCATTAGTTTTCAGCAATATCAACCTATCCGATCGAGATCGATCTAGATCGGCCTCACATTCTTTTAATCCATCATTTATCTTGTTACATTGTGATGGTTCTTACTTTAAATGATGGATTATGTTTCATCGGCTGTTCTACTTAGATCTTGGTCATGCATAGTACGCGGTCAAGGCATGTCTGATCTTGAGAAGGTTTACTAGCTAGTTGAATCTGGTCTATAGCTCGCTATTATGGATGTATCGATTCGGTCGACCCCCACTATTAGTACTTTAGATCAGGGGATGCTAGCTGGTAGATTTGCTTTCAACTAGGCAGGACTCTGGCTATTTGTTGTGCCTGCATCAGCTAAAAAGCTGATCGCCTATGCTTTAACGCCTACCGTGTGTCCCCATGATTCTGTTAAATGTGGATAGATCTATTTATTTTAAAAGTTTGATTTGTTGTCTTTATCATGGCTGCCATCGATCCGATCGAATCCCACTGTTAGAGATAACAGGTTAGGTCTTAGGAGTTTCATAGATCTGTCCATTTTAAATAGCCGATTGCTCATATGCTGTAGTCCCTTTTTCCACCTGAATTGGCTATTTTAGCCAATTCTCTTGTGCGTTCACACATGTAGCATGTTGTTTATACCAAAATTTGGAAGAAGTGTCGTAGGGACTCGAAAGCTCCCAAGATCATGTCATCAAGGAATCAATTGCATGTAGATCAGAACCAGCTGATTCAAATGCAAAAACTAGAATCGGCTTTCTTCAGATAGCGCCAGTGGATAACAACAAAGGCTACGTTCGGCGCCAGGACAAAACATGTTGGACTCTACAAAAAGGGAAAGATTAGAGTCCAAGTTATCTTAAATTAGGAATGTTTTCTCTAGGGTCAAAAATTGTGATGAGTCATGCTTAGACAGGAGTCATGCGTAGGTCCCGGGTATAAATATCAAGCCCCGGCTATTGTAAAAAGAAGAATCAATCCAATACACAAGTTATTTACTTTTTTGGCTCCGGCCACCCCTTAGGAGTAGGAGTAGAGTAGATCTCGGCGAGTTCTTCAGCAAGTATGGCTGCATCGATCCGATCAACCTCCACTGCTTGTTGTAAGTACCGTCATGGCTTATACCTCTGTTCGTACGGCTGCATCGATCCAGTCGACCTCCACTGTGATTCTGGTATAAGTTAGTTATCGATTCTTGCCTAGTTCAAGTATGGCTGCATCGATCCGGTTGACCTCCACTGCATGAACTAGATCAAGGTCAAGTTATCGGCTCTACCTTAGAATGGCAGTCTTTGGTAGATTCATTAAGTTACCGATATTGCTTATTGCTTTCATTGTTTATCTAAATTACAGCAACACTCTGCTCGATTGGGATTGATCTAGATCGGCCTTATATCTTGTTTAGCCCATCGTTTGCTAATCTAAAACTGATCTAATCTATACATTAAATGATGAGTTATGTTTTATCGGCTGTTTTACATCAATCCTGATCGTGCATAGCGTGCGGTTAAAGCATGTTGCGTCTTGAGTAGATTTATTGGCTAGCGAGAACCATTTTATGGCCTGTTATCATGGCCTGTGTGATTCTGCCTCACACCCCACTGTTAGCACCATAGAGTGGGGATCATTATTTGATAGATCTATTCCTGATAAGGCATGACTTTAACTATATGTTATGCATGAATCGGTTATTTAGCCGATATAGAGTGCTTTCACGAACAGTTTGCATCATGAGACCGTTGAAGTAAAGGTAGGTTGAAAGATATGTTAGCCCCATGATCTTATTATTGTATTATGGCTTGCATGATTCTACCTCATGCCCCACTGATATTAGTAATGAGTTAGGGTCATCAAGTCTATGGTTATTTCTATGGCCTGCATGATTCTGCCTCATGCCCCACTGGTCATGGCAATAGATGAGATCTAACATGTTCATTAGATTTATCTTTATTAAACGGTTAAGTGATTTTAAATTGTTTCTTTATATAAAAAGGGGTTCGGTTACTTGTAATCATTGGCTCAGCATAAACTAATCACTGCTGACATCTTATTGCCATTGATTAATATTTGCTCAAATAACGACATTTACCCTGAATGATAATCGATTCTTCTTATACAACCCAATGAGCTTTAACCGATTTATTCTCATGAATATGCTAGAATCGATTGTTTAGTCGATCTCCTTTCATATCGGCTCTCAAAGCTGTACATTCGGGACTGTCTAGCAACATCGGCAAGTTCTGCCCTTAATTACTGATGAACTTTCTCTCCTTGTCAATTATAGGGTCAAATTGACTGTCACGTCTCGGGAGGAGTGCGCAGGATCGACCGTCCCTATGCTGAAGCTAGGCGGATCTATAGCTCCATCGAACAGACCCTTCTGGCTTGCTGCGTGTGACGTTGGCACGAGACGAAAATTCTGTGTTGACACGTCTTTCGGAAAGCCTGTTAATGTATAGATGGTTTTGCGGATTCTTTAGTTTTAGTTTGTTATTATCATCATAGCTGACATCAATCTGGTCGAACCTCACTGTTGATGATAACAGATTAGATTCAGAGCGGTTGTTGATCCATTTGTACTAGATAGTCGATTTATTCGCATGTTATATCCTTTCTCATTAAATTCATCTGCTCAATGTTTTACACTAGTAATATCCGCCTAGCTGATGGTTTTACTTACATCTGCGTGCATTGTACTTGTCATCATAAAATTAATCGTAGCCCACGAGCTTTACAGTCCTTAATAGTTGATTTCTTCATGTATCGGCTGTTTAGTCGATTTTTCCCGTCTGGCTGCTCCCGAAGTGGCACACTTGGAACTATCTAGGCAAGACCAGCATGTTCCACCTTAAATTACTAATAAACTTTCTCTCCTTATCAAATGCAGGTCAAATTGACTGGCACGCCCTTGGGAGGAATTCGTAGGGTCGACTGGTCCTACATTGAAACCAAGCGGATCTCCAACCTTGCTCCATCAAGCAGATCCTTCCGGCTTGCCATGTGCCAGGCGCATTGACATGTTTTTGCTGGAAGATAGGCGTTTCACTGTGCCTGACACATAGCAAGCCAGAAAGATGTGCTTGATGGAGCAAGGCTGGAGATCTGCTTGGCTTCAACGTAGGACCAGTCGACCCTACGAATTCCTCTCGAGGGCGTGCTAGTTAATTTGACCTGCAATTAACAAGGAGAGAAACTTTATCAGTAATTTAAGGTGGAACATGCTGGTCTTGCCTAGACAGTTCCAAGTGTGCCGCTTCGGGAGTAGCCAGATGGGAAAAATCGATTAAACAGCTGATACGTGAAGAAATCGGCTATTAAGGACTGTAAAGCTCGCAGGCTACGATTAATTTTATGATGACAAGTACAATGCATGTAGATGTAAGTAAAACCATCAGCTAGGTGGATATTACCAGTGTAAAACATTGAGCCGATGAATCTAATGAGAAAGGATATAACATGCGAACAAATTGATTGTCTAGAACAAATGGATCTACAAACGCTCTAAATCTAATCGGTTACCATCAACAGTGAGGTTCGACCGAATTGATGGCTAGCTATGATGATAATAACAAACTAAAACCAAAGAATCCGTAAAACCATCTATACATTGATAGGTTTTTCGAAAGACATGCTACATGTGTGAAAGCACAAGCGAATCGACTGAAATAGCCGATTCAGGTGGAAAAAGGACTACAGCATGTGAGCAATCGACTATTTAACATGGACAGATCTATAAAACTCCTTAGACCTAATATGTTATCTCTAATAGTGGGGTTTGACCGGATCGATGGCAGCTATGATAAAGACAACAAATCAAACCTTTAAAATAAACAGATCTATCCACATTTAACAGAATCATTGGGACACACTATAGGCGTTAAAGCACAGGCGATCGGCTATTTAGCCGATGCAGGCACAACAAATAATCAGAGTCATGCTTGGTCGAAAGCAAATCTACCAGCTAGCATCCCCCGATCTAAAGTACTAATAGTGGGGGTCGACCGGTGTAGGCACAAAATTTTGTCCCGTGCCGATGGGCACACGAGCAAGCCAGAAGGGTCTGCTCGATGGAGCTGTAGATCCACCTGGCTTCAATGCAGGGATGGTCGATCTTGTGCACTCCTCCCAAGACATGCCAGTCAATTTGACCCTACAATTGACAAGGAGAGAAAGCTAATCAGTAATTTAGGGCAGAACATGCCAGTGTTGCCAGACAGTCCCGAATGTGCGGCTCTGAGAGCCGATTTGGAAGGAGATCGACTAAATAGCTGATTCTAGCATACTCATAAGGATAAATTAGTTGAAGCTCATGGAATTATAGAAGAAAAATCGGTTATCATTCAAGATGAATATTGTTATTTGGATAAATATTAGTCAATGGCAATAGGATATCAACATTAATCAGTCTATATTAAGCCAATGACTACAAGCAATCGAATTCCTTTTTAAATAAAAGAAACAGTTCATCATCACTCAACCATTTAATAGAGGTAAATCTAATGAACATATTAGATCTCATCTATCGCTATGACCAGTGGGGCATGAGGTAGAATCATGCAGGCCAGTAGAAACAACAATAGATTTGATGACCCTAACTCATTACTAATATCAGGGGGGCATGAGGCAGAATCATACAGGCCATAATGCAATAATAAGATCATGGGGCTAAAATATCTTTCAACCTATCTTTACTTCAATGATCTCATGACGTGAACTGAATGTGAAAGCACTCGATATCAGCTAAAACAGCCGATTCAGGCATAGCGCATAGTTAAAGTCATGCCCTATTAGGAACAGATCTACCAAATAATGATCCCCACTCTACGGTGCTAATAGTGGGGTGTGAGACAGAATCATATAGGTTGTGATAACGGGCCGTGGAACGGTTCTTGTTAGCTGATAGATCTATTCGAGACTAGGCATGCTTTAACCGCACACTATGCATGATCAGAATTGACATAAAATAGCCGATAAAACATAACTCATCGTTCAAGGTGTAGATTAGATCAGTTTAAATCAATAAACGATGGGTAAAACAGGATATAAGGCCAATCTAGATCAATCCCAATCAGGCAAAGTGATATTGCTATAATTAAATAAATAATGAAAGCAATAAGCAATATCGGTAACTTAATGAATCTATCCGAAGGACGCCACCCTTAGATAGAGCCGATAACTTGACCTTAATCTAGTTCGAGCAGTGGAGGTCGACCGGATCGATGCAGCCTTATATGAACTAGACAAAAATCGATAACTAGCTTATACTAGAGTCATAGTGGAGGTCGACTGGATTGATGCAACCGTACGAATAGAAGTATAAGCCATGACAGAACTTACAAATAGGTCGAAGGTCAACCGGACCGATGCAGCCCTGCTCGCTGAAGAACTCGCTGAGATCTACTCTACTCCTACTCCTAAGGAGTGGTTGGAGCTGAAAAAAGTAAGTAACTTGTATTTAATTGATTGTGTGTCTTTACAATAGCTGGGGTTCAATATTTATACCCAGAGCCTAAACACGAATCCTATTCAAGTACAACTCGGTACAATCTTTGGCATAAAGAAAACATTCCTATCTTAAGATAACATGGACCCTAATCTTTCCCCTTTTGTAGAGTCCGATATGTATCCTCCCGACGCCAATCAGTAGCTCATCATTGTTATCTGCTGACGTCATTCAAAGATAGCCGATTCCAGTGCCACATCCGAACCGGCTGATATCGATCTTTATGCAATCGATTCCTTGATTGGTACAATCTTGGAAGCCTGTGAGTTCCCGTGTTATTCTCCCAAATTTTGGTGTAAACACATGCCCCCCAATTTTGGGATAAAATGATTTTATTCCAAAATTTCAGTTTATTTGTTTGCCACGCCGTATCTGTTCTATCCCGAGATATACGCATGACTCCTGACTTCCCAACCCGAGTCTTTTATAACATCCCAATAGTATCTCTTCCAACTCACTCGGCCTGTTTGCTTTCTCTTTCTTTCTTGAGCCAACTTTAACAGCCGATGCCATCATCACCAAGGCCTCAAACCCTAGCAAATCCTCTATTCTATCAAGCTATCATCCAAGCGATCTTTGTTAGATCCAAACCTATTTCGGCTACAATGGCGACCATCGACCATGTCCCTGAGGTATGCCTCAAAGTTTCCACTCTCCAAGCATCGGCCGCTACCTTGTATTTCTTTTCTTCTCAAACTTATTTCTTCCGATTTTTTAGGAAATGAGGAACGAAATCTTGATTCCATCAGCTATTGCTTCTAATATCTATTTTCTTGGACCTATGGGTGACCCTGATCCATCTGATTTCATCCATCAAGAAACCAACCAAATCCCCTTCAAACAGTCTGCAGTCGATTTATCTTCCTGGAACACTAAGACTCCCTTTAGAAATTGGCCCAAAATACCCAAGGGATGGAGGGACTGGTTTTGTAGGGTGTCCAAGAAAAAGGGTGGAGACTAGGAACTTTATGATCTGAATCAATGCTTGACTCTTTCGTTGTCTAGGATGGAGAGGAACGACTCACTTCTGATTGCTGCATCTTATTTCTGGTCCACCGCCCTCAATGCCTTTGTATTTGGTCATGGCCCAATGACCATCACCCTAGCCGATGTTTACATGTTGATTGTCCTTAGAATCACTAGATTAGTGCAGCCTTATGAGCACTTAAGCGCTAGCTCCAAGAAATTGGCCAAAATAGCAGATTTGTATAGGGTGGGCTAGTTACATTCTAAACCATGTTGGAGATGGATCAGCCATCAGCAAAAGAGAATACGTGGCCTTCCTGAACATGTGGCTGGAAAGATTCATTTTCTATGGGTCATCTTGTGGTCCAACCTATAATCACAAACTCATGGCGAAGCACCTAGCATTAGGCAAGGATATTCCTCTTGGAAAGTATCTGCTGGGAGCTGCTTATCATCTGATGTACCAGGTAGCTGCACAATTGCTGAAGAATAAACTAGTACATACTATTAGTGGCCCTTGGTGGTTGATACAATTATGGCTGAACCTATATATGCACAAAATTGTAAGGATTGATCTCAGAAACCTAAGCTTTCCTTCCTCCAACTTTGACGAGGAATATAAGGGCGAACAAGGAAGAACCCGTCAGTGCACGAGCTACGGTGAAGCTGCATCGGCCATAATAATTGATGTTGATATTGGCCATCTCTTCAAAAAGTTTTACAAAGGGTTTGATGTAGATGTTCTGACTTGGTTACCCTATGATGATGATGAGAATAATGAGCTAATTTTCCCATTCAATTTTCAGTTCGAATCAGGCTGTTCAAACGAGATAGCGGCTACAATATTTAATTCTTTCATTAAGCCCTATATTCTTCTAGCCGAATTTCATCATGGTCATGGCAAAATGGCTATAGGCTCCTTTATCCCAGGTAACCTTCCAACCTATGAGTTTTACAATCCGTCCTTCATAGCCCATCAGTTCGGCCTTGGCCAATTGCCTCCTCAACTGTTTTTCAAGAACATACTAAAGCCACGGGAAGATATCAGTGAGGTGATGGAAGCCTCCAGAGTCTTTCAGCTGGGATCAGATCTTCCTTCCCTTTGTTTGCATGACTACATCAGAGTCAGCCTCTCTTCCACTCTCTTTGACTCCTAGTGGCAAGAGTGACACTCCCATCTTTTCTGTGGATTGGTCCACCCTTTGTGTATGGCTCTGGATGGGGAATTTACTTCTGATAGAGAGGTAACCTGCCATTTCTTTTCAATGAAATTATTCAATGAATTCCCTTGCCAACTGTTCTAACCAATCCTTTTTAGGACACTGAATTTGATCCTCTAGGCTTGGATAGGAAGGGGCGTCCTATAAATTATCAGCCACCATGCCCAGTTTCAAGAATAGGATTGGTCGCACCTTCACTGAAGAAATTGATGAACACTCACGCCACCCCTATGATCGTAACATATCAATCTTCAAAGCGCAATGCGGCTCAAGGGACAACCCAGAAATCCACTACTAGGAAGAGGCTCCATAGAATGAGACCGTCAATAGCTCAGGTAAACAATTCATTTCCTTCCCACAATGATATTCAATTGCTGACCTCGTTCCTTCACACTTATCGAGCATTGCGTCCCAACCTGCTCTAGGTGCGGGGCTGCTATCCCAAGCGCTTGACTCAGCACCAATTGAACCTCCATCGGCTGATCCTCAAGAGGAGCCAATTTTGGCCAAAATAACCGATGCCTCCACAGCAGCAGAAAACGTGAGTTTTATTCTAGATACTTGTCAAAGTAGGTCCTTTAACTTCTTGATTTACTCAGTTTTTCATCCTTCATATGACTTCTTACTATGCTAGATATTTTCTAAGGAAACACCTACATAAGAGCAGGAGCTTGACAGTCCACTTAATGATCCCGTCGGCATCGAAGGTGATCTTGTTGTTGACCCTCAGACTGTCAATTCCCCATTTTGGCATGCAACTAATGGTAAGGAGGTTATATGCCCTTTTATTCTTCTACGATAATCATGAAATAGAAATTTTCCTTAACACTGCAGATACCAATGCTAAAAGCTTAGAGCCGATTCAACCAGATGTTATTGGTGCATCATCAGTTGTTTCTCCTCTTCAGATAGAGGCTTCAGAGAAGGTACGGTATCTTCTTAACCATCCATTTTGTTATGAACTGACTCAAACCTCCTAATCGAAATTTCCTTATACATAGTTACTCAATCTCCTAGCTCTGAGCTATTCCTTTAATCTTGGGGAGTATCTGGATGAGGACGAAATTAGCTCATGTAGCACCTGATTTTAAGAACAAAACCAGATACGCACCATATGTGAGCCTAGGAAGTCAAATCTCACATATAGCTATAAATAAGGGTAATATCAATAGACAATGCTCAATATATAATATACTTAGTATAAATAATATTACCTTAGATAGCAAACAATGGAAAGACAACTCCGATCTTCGGTGAAGACTTCAATTCCACAGGGACAACTGACTGGTTGATGTAACACCTTGGGTGTTTAAATATTAAAATCTGACATGTCGTCATATGCATTGCAAAGCATTTGGCATTTGGTGAAAACTTTGAGATGCATACACTAAAACAAGTTTACATTTGTGTAATGAGTGTTGAATTGTATTGTTTGACTCAAGTTCAAAGTTTGTTTGGGTTTTAAATTTTTCGAGAAAACCCCGCTTTTCAGCATTTAAATCCTACCCTGAAAATCCATTTCAAAATCTAAGCATATTTTGGGGTTGGGCCCAAAAGCAAAAGTGTAGAGCTTGACAAGTTATACAAAGTTTGTTTTTGGAGTTTTTCAAGTTATTTAGAAAAATTTTGAGAAATTCAAAAAGGCATAATTCGTTAAATTTCCCTATTCAAATTCAAAAGTTCATTTCAAAATCTAGATTGAATTAGGAGATGGTTATAAAAGCAAAGTTGTAGAACTTTTGATTTTGAACAACTTTTGTTTTTGGAGATTTTTGAGTTGTTATGAAAATTTGAGAGTAATTTATGAAATTTGGCGAATGGCAAATCTGTAATTTCTGTGCACAGTGTCCACCGCCGAAGCTACATTGCCGGCGTTTCCTTCTTCGGCGTTCCAGGCGCGGTCGTGGCTGTTTTGGTGTCGCGCTGGCGCGGTGAAGGCCACAGCGCAGCTTCCTCAAGCTTCTTGGCCTCCTTTATAGCCTGAGCCGCCGTTCGTCTTTGCCTTTTCTTCTTGCTCTGTTTTTCCCGTCGCCTTGCTCATCTCCGGGGAGCCCGCGCCATCGTTGCTGTGCTCCACCGTCGCTGCTAAGCTAGTTCCAGCTCCTCCGTATCCTTGCGCATCTAGCCGACCCACCAATTCAGCTAGTCTTGGTCAGGAACTCGAGTTGCATCGTCTTCTTCCTCGCGGCTAGCAACTCCTCCGCCGAGCACGATTCGCCACGGCCAGAGCTCCACGGTGCATCTTCGTCCCTGGTTTTGGCTGATTCTGTTTTGTCTCGATGCTAGTAGTACTTAATCCATAACTGGTTGCTCATTTTGGCCATTGTAGTCGCTGGTACACCATCACCGACGACGATCAGCTCCGCCGTGCTTGCTCGGAACGTCGACCCACCTCTCCGTTGCTCCTCCGGCCTTGTGCTCTACTCAGTTGTGTTCAGGGTAAGCTGCTGGTGCTTCCTCGACCTTTAGTTTAACCGCTACCGGCCTGTAGCCACCGGCGTAGCGCTGTCGTGCCACCGCGTCTGCCATGGTCGGCGTAGTGCTCGGTTCGGTCCGTAATTGGTCGCGTTAGTGCCATAGATTGATGCGCAGTAACGTAGTGATCATGTTAGTACTCTTGCCATCACCGTTGGACTCACCGTCGGCGAGAAGTCGCTGGTCAGTGCTGTCGCCGTCGTGGTCAGCGCACGAGGTTAGGGATGACAGGTGGGGTCGGGTTGTCAGTGACTCAGCGTTCAAATGGATTTTTCTATTTTCAGATTTAAATGAATAGTGTCTGTTTTTGTTATTTTTGTGTAGATTTATTTAGAGCTCCAAAAATTATGAAAATTATTGTGTGACTTCTTTGTGATGTAAAGTATTTAAGAAAAATATGAAATAATGTTTTTCAGTACTTTTTGAATGTGATAAAAATTGCTTAATTTATTAATAAATGGATTTCCATGATTTTTCTAGGCTTATTTAATTGTCCAAAAATTATGAAATTTGTTTTGCCACTTACTTATCATGTAATGAACATTTACAAAAATTTTGAGCTCAATTAGAATAAGTTGATTTATTTCATAATTTTGAATTAAATGATTAATTCCTAAAAGCAAATAGTAACCTTTAATGATTTAGGTTTTATTTGAAATTTTGGATTGAGTGATGACCTTGGGTCATTAGTTGATAATGATCCTTGGCAATTGATGTATGTGTTACGAAAAAGATTTAGTTGTTTGCCTTGCAACTGTACCGCGAAGGAAAGTTGTATTGAAATTATTAATTTTGCATCCATCATTGAGCATCATGTTTCGTATTCCGCATCATGTTGAACATGGCATTGTTATTATGTGTAGTGAACGAGGGTGAACACGTGGTAGTTAATCAAGCTGTTGAGGAGGTTAATCCGTCTATTGAGGTTGGATCAAATACTTGTGTAACGTCGTAGGAGCCAGACTTTTTCAGTCAACGAAGGCAAGCCCCGGATGCATACAACCCTACCTTGTGTTTTACAAATTAATTTCGCTTTTGCTTTCCATTACTGCATTAAGTGATTAGGAGTTAAGTAAAAGCCTAATTGGTGCATTACCACCCTTGTTATTCCATATTTACCATATTACCAGTTTTAAACTCGTATATGCCTAGTTTTGCTTAGCTATGCGTAGAATGATGAAAGTCGGGTGACTACCTGCCACCTGCAAGTTTTAAATGGAACATTGGTTAATTATGTTAGCATGTGATATGGGAATGTGGAGTAATAAATCTAGACTAGGCGGACTCGGTGAGTGTGAGCCACCAGACATGGAGGTCTTGTGAGCGGGTTCTTTCCACCTGTGTTGATTAAGGCACGTCCGTTGTTGAATTGCATGAGGTGAGAATTTGTAGTACTAACCACATACTCTAGTAAGCCTGAACTTGGTGATTCTATTATGAGAATGGCTACTCGCGCACTGGGAGTGGAGAGATGGCGGGAATAGCGTGTACCCACATGGCAATGGGCTGGATTGGTGGAGTACTGTATTCTCAGGTGGCGTGGACCCGTTCTTGTTTTAGAGGATCCGAGGGTAGATTGGTATATGTAGGTCGGGGACCTGCATATGTTGTGTGGTCTGGAATATCCAGCTGGGTTGTTTAATCGGTTCGAATCGTCGTTGCTCCTCGATTATGGAGACTCAACTCACTGTTCATCATCGTAGAATTAATAACTGGAACTTGAATAAGGTTTGTGAAGGTGTTGGATATGAAGTTTCATGATCTCAGTGCGGATCGTGTTAGCTTTGTATACAATTCTTAAGAAGTTTTCTTTATAAAGAATGTTGTTAAAAGAGCTTTTATGCAAAAGAACTTTGGCCATTGTTAAAGCTATACCTTGAATCCCTGAGCCTGCATTCCTAGTTATCAGTCAATATTTCGGATAAGACTTGTTGAGTACTTTTGTACTCAGGGTTCGTTGACCCCTTGTTGCAGGTGAGCCTCATGAGCAGATCTGTTTTGGATCATACTGTATGACTATCGTTCGTTCTGACGATGAGAAGTAAATGTGTGATCCTTGGGTAGGATGTTTATTTTGTGTGTTATGTATATATTAATTATGCCACTCCACTACTACTATGGTTTGTAATAATTATCGAACTTAGTTTGTAAGGTTTGAATCAACTGGTATGTAAACTATGTTATCGTAAAACTTCCGCTGTTTTTACTCTGGTGCTGATATTTGAATAAATGTTGTAATACTGCAATGACTCTGTAATGTGATCCTGCTCGAAAATCGTGGATGATTTAGGGTTCCCTGAGGACACCCGACAGTCTTTTTAAGTTAATGGAAACATATGCATAGATGTCAAAGGTCGTCGGACAGTGATAGGTGCATGTGGGCCCTATAACTTAGGAGGTTCTGCCACAGAATGGTATCAGAGCGATCGTTACAAGGTTTTTGTTGTATTGTTTTACAAAAAACTTCAAAATAATTTGGGATGACTAAATCTAACTTGATAATTTGGTCCAAATTGCTTCTGACTTATCTTGTTTCTTTCTCACCATTCCATATTTGATTAAAAAGATTTTGTGTGGTGGAGTAGTAATATTACTATGCCCTATATAAAAATAAATGTTGTTTATATATATTATAAACTTTGATGTTTTTGTTCGTAAGAACGATTCATGCATCATGATTAATTCACTCATTACTTCCTTCACCTCTTAGTCTAGAGTTGAGTAGTGAGTCTGGTTTGAGGAATGTAATCCATCTTAGCTACTTTTTAGATTTTGATCAAATGGTCTTACTTGGATTAAATTGGTTTCCTACAGTATGGCTCGTGCCAAGATGACGCCCCAGTAAGTCCACCAGACCCAAAGGAGTTCCTCGTCACCAACTTGCTCCTAGAAATGATGGTGCTAGCAGTAGCAGTACTAGGCCTGATCCCTAGGCAGAGATATTGAGGGTTTCTATAGAGTTAGCACAATCTACTAGAGATAGGGCTTTGGATGTTATACAAATAGGAGAATTACAGGGTCAATTGAGGCATCTCACCACCGTGCATAGGAACTGTGAACGTATGTTGGTTCGTATGGTGGAGGGAAGAAATGAAGCTTGGCAGAGGGAAAATGTAGCTAGAGCTAGAACTCATGAGCTAGAATTCTATGTAGAAGATTTAGAAGAACATAATACCTATCTATATGAGGAAGTTCATAGGCTTAGCAATCTACTAAATCCGAATCATGAGCCTCAAGCTGATGCCAGGGACCCCGGTGTCATCCTTGACGATGATGATGAACCAGGAGAGGAAGAGGAAGAAGATCCTAAAGAATTAGTAATGATCGATGAAAGTGATGAAGAAGGCGGTAATAATTCCGGAATGGATACCGAGCCTGAAGTTTGAGGAAATTGAGGAAAAGAGTAGAGTTGTATAATAGTAGCTCTAGTTAAGTTATGTAGTTCTGTTTTCATACTCGTGGGTTTGTTTGTACATTAGTAAACTCTATGTAATGTGTCTAGAGTAAGCTTTGGTACAATTCAATAAAGACATGTGAATAAAGTTTGGTTTGTTATGAGCAGATGCATCGTACGTGGGGTTCATTTATTCTAGGAACTTCACAAGATGAGGACGGTATTCTAGATCTGCCACCAGTTCCAACAAATTTAGCTGATGCTATAACCGTACTTGTCAATGTGACGGCTAAAAATTCTTGTTTGCTTCATGAGATGGCTCAGAGTAATCAGAATCAGATGTATGGAAACCGTGGTCACCACCATAACAGATAGGAGGCCACATATGTTGATTTCACAGACACAAGACCCCTGGTGTTCACCAAGGCAGATGAATCATTGGAGGCTGATGACTGGCTTCGAATCATGGAGCAGAAATTTGACCTTATTCCATGCACGGAGTATTAGAAACCTACGTTTGTCGCCCAACAACTTAGAGGAGCAGCAAGTGCTTGGTGGGCAAACTTAGTGGCTATGCAACCTGCTGGCATTCCAATAACTTGGGCTGAGTTCCTGTACTGCCTTTAGAGCCCATTATATCCCTGAAGGAGTGATGGCTATGAAGCTAGATGAATTCCTTACTTTGAAGCAAGGAGATCAAACTGTGATGCAGTATGTGGGAAGATTTAATCAGCTATCCCAATATGCATCCGAACATGTCAATACTGATGCCAAGAAGAAGAGGTGGTTTATGAGAGGCCTGAATACCAAGTTGCAGACTATGATGACCACTTGCACCAATGTCACTTACCATGAGGCCGTAAATATTGCAATTGCCTCAGAGTTAAAGTATCGGCAGCATAAGGAGCTCAAAAAGGAAAAGAGTGTGTCGTCTGGATCTTTTGGGGGAAATCAGAAGAGGCAGAGGGTGATTTATCATCTAGTACATCATAATCGTCCTCCTTATCGTCCATCGCAGTTCCAAGCTGGGCAACAGTCAAATGTCTATCCTGCTTTAACCTATCTGAATTCACAGTCAACCAATGCTCCTGGTGGCAAGGCTCCAACATCCCAAGGGTCACAACTATCCGTGTTACAATTGTGGAAGAACTAGGTCATTTCTCTAGGGAATGTCCATATCCTAGGCAGGCTAATCAAAATTATCCGAAGGCCCCTGCCAATCAACAACAGGGTCAGGCACCAAACAAGAACCCCAATCAGAATGTTTAGAAGGGCAAAGATGAGAGGAAAACAGGATGGGTGTTCTATATTCAAGCTGGAGAAATTCCAGGAAGGGGAGTCAGTGATGATGGGTATGTTTCCTGTTGCCAATCACCCTATAGTTATACTTTTTGATTCTGGCGCTATCGCATTCATTCATCAATAGAACATTTGTCATGAAGTATGAAATTTCAATTGGGGCAACAAAGGAAAGTTTCTTTATACTGTCGCCCGGGGGACGTCGGTGTACTAAGGAAATGGTATACCAGGTACCCGTAAACCTGGGTGGACATATTTTTCTCACTACCATGATTATCCTTAAGGATCAGGATATAGATGTAATTTTGGGAATGAATTGGATGTATCAGCATAAGGCTGTTATAGATGCTTTGAATAGGACATTAAGGGTGAGTTTGCCTAATAGTACTTCTCAACTTCTTATCCAACTTCCAACCCTAAGAAGATCAGTGGGTAAGATTTGTGCAACTGCTATCAAAGAGATTAGAGATATTCCGGTAGTGTGTGAATTTCCGGATGTGTTTCTTGAAGATTTACCCGGTCTACCACCTGATAGGGATGTACAGTTTAACATAGAGTTACAACCAGGAATAGCTCTGATTTCTTGGAGAGCTTATAGGATGCCACCTAAGGAATTGGCCGAGTTGAAGACTCAGTTACAAGAATTGATTGAGAAAGGGTTTATCCAACCTAGTTCCTCACCTTGGGGATGTCCGGCAATTTTTGTGAAAAAGAAAGATGAGACCCTAAGGTTATGTGTTGACAATCGTCCATTGAATGAAGTGACCATCAAGAATAAGTATCCACTACCTTGGATAGATTTGCTTTTTGATCAATTGGTCAGAGCCAAAGTTTTCTCCAAGATAGATTTGAGATCAGGGTATCACCAAATTAAGATAAAGCCTGAAGATATTCCCAAAACGGCATTTACCATAAGATATGGATTATATGAATACTTGGTGATGTCTTTTGGTTTGACAAATGCTCCAGCTCATTTCATGTATCTAATGAACTCAGTATTCATGCCTGAGCTGGACAAGTTTGTAGTGGTGTTTATTGATGACATTTTAGTATATTCCTAAGAATAAGAAAGAACATGCAGAACATCTCAGAATTGTTCTGACCCGCTTGAGAGAATATCAACTATATGCCAAGTTCAGCAAGTGTGATTTTTGGCTTAAGGAAGTGCAATTTCTTGGACATGTCTTGTCAGCCGAAGGAGTTGCAGTTGATCCCAGCAAAGTGAAAGATGTGCTTGATTGGAAACCGCCAGCCACAGTTCATCAAGTTTGGAGTTTTCTGGGATTGGCGGGGTATTACTGTCGGTTTATTCCTAGATTTCTCAAAAATATCAAAGTCCATAACTGAATTATTAAAGAATCAAGTTAAGTTTGTCTGGTCATTAGATTATGAGGAGGCTTTCCAGACTTTGAAGAGACTGTTGACTACTGCACCAGTGTTAGCCCAACCTAACATCGAGAAGTTGTTTGATGTTTATTGTGATGCTTCAGGTATTGGTATTGGGTGTGTGTTGATGCAAGAAGGCCGAGTCATTGCTTATGCATCCCGGCAACTTAAGCAACATGAAGAACACTATCCAACTTATGACTTGGAGTTAGCAGCTTGGTTCATGCTCTAAAGATTTGGCGGCATTACCTGCTTGGTAATATGTGTCATATGTATATAGACCACAAGAGCTTAAAGTATATCTTCACTCAGTCAGAGTTGAACATGCGACAAAGAAGATGGTTAGAACTGATTAAGGATTATGATTTGGAAGTACATTATCACCCTGGTAAAGCAAATGTAGTTGTAGATGCCCTCAGTCGCAAAAGTTATTGCAATTGTCTAATAGTGAGAACAATGGGTTTGAATTTATGTCAAGAAATGGAAAAGTTGAATGTAGAAGTAATTCAACAAGGAAGTTTGACCAACATAATTGTTGAAGCCACTATTCGAGATCAAGTTATTGCTGCTCAGAAGGAAAATAAGGGTATAGCCCATATCAAGGAAAGAGTCAAGAATGGAAAGGCGGAATGCTTTAGCATAGATGATGAAGATGTGTTATGGTTCAAGGATCGCCTGGTGGTACCAAAAGTTCATGAGTTGCGGCAGTCAATTCTAGATGAGGCACATGCTACTAGGTTATCAATCCATCCGGGAAGTAACAAGATGTACCATGATTTGAAGCAAAGATTCTAGTGGACTAAAATGAAAATAGATATTGCTAGATATATAGCAAAGTGTGATACTTGTCAAAAGGTGAAAGCTATATATTTGAGGTTTGCTGGTGAGTTACAACCATTACCTATTCCATCTTGGAAGTGGGAGGACATAAGTATCGACTTTATTGTTGGTCTACCCAAGACATCAAAGGGATTTGACTCAGTATGGGTTATTGTAGATCGACTCACAAAGTCAGAGCATTTTCTTCCAGTCAAGACAATATATCCTACGATCCAATATGCCAAAATGTACTTAGCAAGAATCGTAAGTCTCCATGGAGTACCCAAGACCATTGTGTCAGATAAGGGTACATAGTTTGTCTCCAACTTTTGGAAACAATTGCATTCTTCATTGGGTACCAAACTTCTATATAGTACAGCTTATCATCCGCAGACTGATGGACAAACTGAAAGAGTTAATCAAGTACTTGAAGATATGTTAAGGTGTTGTGTCCTTAACTATTCCAATAAGTGGGATGAGTGCTTACCTTTGGCTGAGTTCTCATACAACAATAGTTATCAGGAAAGCATTAGAATGGCTCCATTTGAAGCACTCTATGGTCGTAGATGCAGAACATCATTGAGTTGGTCTGAGCCGGGAGAGAGAAGATTCTTTGGAGTTGACCTTGTGAAAGAAACAGAAGACAAGGTTAGGCAAATACAGAATAATTTGAAGATAGCTCGGTCCCGCCAAAAGAGTTATGCAGATAGAAGGTGGAGACCATTGGTATTTACCAAAGGAGATTTTGTATATCTAAAAGTATCACCAATGAAGGGAGTTACCCGTTTTGGTGTTAAAGGAAAGTTGGCACCTCGATATATTGGACCATATCAAATTTTGGAAAGGTACGGAAAAGTGGCATATCGCTTGAAGTTACCTGAACATCTTGTAGCTGTGCATGATGTGTTCCATGTTTCTCAATTGAAGAAGTGTCTCCGAGTGCCTGAACAAAATGTTGAAGTTGAAGGAGTAGAACTAGAACCAGATTTAACTTATTCCGAATATCCTATCCGAGTGTTAGATCAGAAAGATCATGTTACTCGAAGACGAACAATCAAGTTCTATAAAATACAATGGAATCAACATTCAGAAGAGGAAGCTACTTGGGAATCAGAAGATTACTTGTTAGAAAAGTTTCCAGAGTTTCTAGCGTCAATATAAAATAGAGTAATGTTAGTTGAGTTAGGTTGTGTTTTGTAAAAGGAACCTCAGCTATTTTATGGACAGATTTTGTATGTGTTCTCGCGACACATTTCCTTTTCCATTACTTACTCTATGACTTTGAATCTCAGGGCGAGATTTCTTTTAGGGGGAAGGATTGTAACACCTTGGGTGTTTAAATATTAAAATCTGACATGTCGTCATATGCATTGCAAAGCATTTGGCATTTGGTGAAAACTTTGAGATGCATACACTAGAACAAGTTTACATTTGTGTAATGAGTGTTGAATTGTATTGTTTGACTCAAGTTCAAAGTTTGTTTGGGTTTTGAATTTTTCGAGAAAACCCCGCTTTTCAGCATTTAAATCCTACCCTAAAAATCCATTTCAAAATCTAAGCATATTTTGGGGTTGGGCCCAAAAGCAAAAGTGTAGAGCTTGACAAGTTATACAAAGTTTGTTTTTGGAGTTTTTCAAGTTGTTTAGAAAAATTTTGAGAAATTCAAAAAGGCGTAATTCGTTAAATTTCCCTATTCAAATTCAAAAGTTCATTTCAAAATCTAGACCGAATTAGGAGATGGTTATAAAAGCAAAGTTGTAGAACTTTTGATTTTGAACAACTTTTGTTTTTGGAGATTTTTGAGTTGTTATGAAAATTTGAGAGTAATTTGTGAAATTTGGCGAATGGCAAATCTGTAATTTCTGTGAACAGTGTCCACCGCCGAAGCTACATTGCCGGCGTTTCCTTCTTCAGCGTTCCAGGCGCGGTCGTGGCCATTTTGGCATCACGCTGGCACGGTGAAGGCCACAGCGCAGCTTCCTCGAGCTTCTTGGCCTCCTTTATAGCCTGAGCCACCGTCGTCTTTGCCTTTTCTTCTTGCTCTGTTTTTTCCATCGCCTTGCTCATCTCCGGCGAGCTCGCGCCGTCGTTGCTGTGCTCCACCATCACTGCTAAGCTAGTTCCAGCTCCACCATATCCTTGCGCATCCAACCGACCCACCAATTTAGCTAGTCTTGGTCAGGAACTCGAGTTGCATCGTCTTCTTCCTCGCGGCCGGCAACTCCTCTACCGAGCATGATTCGCCGCGGCCAAAGCTCCACGGTGCATCTCCGTCCCTAGTTTTGGCTGATTCTATTTTGTCTCGATGCTGTAGTACTTAATCCATAGCTGGTTGCTCATTTTGGCCATTGCAGTCGCCGGTACACCATCACCGACGACGATCAGCTCCGCCGTGCTTGCTCGGAACGTCGACCCACCTCTCCGTTGCTCCTCCGGCCTTGTGCTCTACTCAGTTGTGTTCAGGGTAAGCTGCTGGTGCTTCCTCGACCTTTAGTTTAACCGCTACTGGCCTGTAGCCACCGGCGTAGCACTGCCATGCCACCACGTCCGCCATGGTCGGCGTAGTGCTCGGTTCGGTCTGTAATTGGTCGCGTTAGTGCCATAGATCGATGCGCTATAACGTAGTGATCATGTTAGTACTCTTGCCGTCACCGTTGGACTCACCGTCTGCGAGAAGTCGCTGGTCAGCGCCATCGCCATCGTGGTTAGTGCACGAGGTTAGGGATGATAGGTGGGGTCGGGTTGTCAGTAACTCAGCGTTCAAATGGATTTTTCTATTTTCAGATTTGAATGAATAGTGTCTGTTTTTGTTATTTTTGTGTAGATTTATTTAGAGCTCCAAAAATTATGAAAATTATTGTGTGACTTCTCTTGTGATGTAAAGTATTTAAGAAAAATATGAAATAATGTTTTTCAGTACTTTTTGAATGTGATAAAAATTGCTCAATTTATTAATAAATGGATTTCCATGATTTTTCTAGGCTTATTTAATTGTCCAAAAATTATGAAATTTGTTTTGCCACTTACTTATCATGTAATGAACATTTACAAAAATTTTGAGCTCAATTAGAATAAGTTGATTTATTTCATAATTTTGAATTAAATGATTAATTCATAAAAGCAAATAGTAACCTTTAATGATTTAGGTTTTATTTGAAATTTTGGATTGAGTGATGACCTTGGGTCATTAGTTGATAATGATCCTTGGCAATTGATGTATGTGTTACGAAAAAGATTTAGTTGTTTGCCTTGCAACTGTACCGCGAAGGAAAGTTGTATTAAAATTATTAATTTTGCATCCATCATTGAGCATCATGTTTCGTATTCCGCATCATGTTGAACATGGCATTGTTATTACGTGTAGTGAACGAGGGTGAACATGTGGTAGTTAATCAAGCTGTTGAGGAGGTTAATCCGTCTATTGAGGTCGGATCAAATACTTGTGTAACGTCGTAGGAGCCAGACTTTTCCGTCAACGAAGGCAAGCCCCGGATGCATACAACCCTACCTTGTGTTTTACAAATTAATTTTACTTTTACTTTCCATTACTGCATTAAGTGATTAGGAGTTAAGTAAAAGCCTAATTGGTGCATTACCACCCTTGTTATTCCATATTTACCATATTACCAGTTTTAAACTCGTATATGCCTAGTTTTGCTTAGCTATGCGTAGAACGATGAAAGTCATGTGACTACCTACCACCTGCAAGTTTTAAATGGAACATTGGTTAATTATGTTAGCATGTGATATGGGAATGTGGAGTAATAAATCTAGATCGGGCGGACTCGGTGAGTGTGAGCCACCAGACATGGAGGTCTTGTGAGCGGGTTCTTTCCACCTGTGTTGATTAAGGCACGTCCGTTGTTGAATTGCATGAGGTGAGAATTTGTAGTACTAACCACATACTCCAGTAAGCCTAAACTTGGCGATTCTATTACGAGAATGGCTACTCGCGCACTAGGAGTGGAGAGATGGCAGGAATAGCGTGTACCCACGTGGCAATGGGCTGGATTGGTGGAGTACTGTATTCTCGGGTGGCGCAGACCCGTTCTTGTTTTAGAGGATTCGAGGGTAGGTTGGTATATGTAGGTCGGGGACCTGCATATGTTGTGTGGTCTGGAATATCTAGCTGGGTTGTTTAATCGGTTCGAATCGTCGTTGCTCCTCGATTATGGAGACTCAACTCACTGTTCATCATCGTAGAATTAATAACCGGAACTTGAATAAGGTTTCTGAAGGTGTTGGATATGAAGTTTCATGATCTCAGTGCGGATTGTGTCAGCTTTGTATACAATTCTTAAGAAGTTTTCTTTATAAAGAATGTTGTTAAAAGAGCTTTTATGCAAAAGAACTTTGATCATTGTTAAAGCTATACCTTGAATCCCTGAGCCTGCATTCCTAGTTATCAGTCAATATTTCGGATAAGACTTGTTGAGTACTTTTGTACTCAGGGTTCGTTGACCCCTTGTTGCAGGTGAGCCTCATGAGCAGATCTATTTTGGATCATGCTGCATGACTATCATTTGTTCTAACGATGAGAAGTAAATGTGTGATCCTTGGGTAGGATGTTTATTTTGTGTGTTATGTATATATTAATTATGCCACTCCACTACTACTATGGTTTGTAATAATTATCGAACTTAGTTTGTAAGGTTTGAATCAACTGGTTTGTAAACTATGTTATCATAAAACTTCCGCTGTTTTTACTCTGGTGCTGATATTTGAATAAATGTTGTAATACTGCAATGACTCTGTAATGTGATCCTGCTCGGAAATCGTGGATGATTCGGGGTTCCCCGAGGACACCCGACAGTCTTTTTAAGTTAATGGAAACATATGTATAGATGTCAAAGGTCGTCGGAACAGTGACAGGTGCATGTGGGCCCTATAACTTAGGAGGTTCTGCCACAGTTGATCACAAGCATAATTCCTCCAAACTCTAGCAATCTGGTACCGATCCGGGATTTTTCCAAATGTGTGTAAAATAAAGCAAGCGTAAGTACATGTCGTACTCAACAAATATATCATGGGGTTCATGAGGCTCAAAAGGTTGACACTGGTTCAACTAGTGATTAGCTTTTAATTATCACAATTTTAGTATAGGAGTAGCAACAAGTTTAACACAAGCCCATATAAACACATGATTAGGTAAACATGAATGATGAATAGCATAAACAATAATCATTAATGAGCATCTTCGTCATTAGTATCTTCAATGTTCATCATCTATTCCGTAAGGGTTCCTAGGCCGCTCGTGACCGTGAGCATGGCTGATATACCAGTTTTACACTCTGCAGAGGTTGTACACTTTCACTGTGAGTCATGATTTACCCTTTCGCCTGAGATGGCCAACATCTTGACCCACTACCAAGGAAGGTTCGTCAAAACCTCATTCAAATATGATCCAAATCAAGTTTGAATAGGGTTTCAAATACACTTTTAAATTCAAACAAAAATAAGCAAATTTTGGTAAGTTTTACAAAATAAATTTTGTAACTTTTAAAATTCCTTTACCTTCTAATTCTCTTTTCCTCCTTTTACTTCAAAGCCATTTTCAATGTCATTTCCAAAAGCAATTCAAACCACTCAATCAATAAATCAAATGCTCTAGCATGTATGCACAACCATGTTGCTACCTTATGATGAGTTTTAATTTAATGAAAATTTTTTGTTTTCCTATATTTTCATGAGCACCAAAATTCCAAATTAAATCATTTTGAACCTATTTTGAAAAGATGCAAATTTTGGGGTGTTACAATTCTACCCCCCTTAAGATGAATCTCGTCCCCGAGATTCGGAAGACATCGACTAGGAGATAGGGATACTTCATCTCTAGATTCTTCTTTACTTCATCGTGTAGTTCCATCGTCTTGATAAGAATCCCACTTAACTTTGCATACCTGTTGACCTTACTCCAAGTAACTTACCAAACTGATTCTGAGGTTCTGATAGATACTCCAAACGATACTCAGGTAATTCCAATCACTAGACCACCTTTACTTTAATACCAATTCTCTTTCCTAAAATATTTATCTTCCAATAGAGCCTGACGAATCTCTTAGTCAGAAGGAGAATCTACCACTAATCTTTAAAACATTAATGATTCTGGTCAAGTTGCTCGATCCGGGAATACAATTCTTAGTCCTTGGTGTCACCTGAACCTTCTTAGCATTATTCTCCGTTGCTAAGGGCATCGGCCATGACTTTGCTTCTCCAAGTGATAGCACTTTTCCAAGTCATAATCAATCTCATTCCAACGAGGATATCACAAGCTCAAAATCAACTTAGTGAAGATGTCCTGTAGATTCTTGTGACCCTCCTATATGTCACTTTTACTTCCAAGAAGATATTACTTCCATACTCCATAATGGATAACTCCAGATAACATGTTAGGTAGTTCAACTCACGCTTCCTTAGTTGACTTAATGAACAAGCTACTACCTTTATTATCGTATAAGTACACATCCCACACCTTGACAAGGTGCATCATTGTAGATATGAAGCTCTTGTCCGGATCTGGCAAAGCTAATACTTGGGTTTTACTTCAACCTCTTCTTGGATTCCCTCAAACACTTACCTAAATTTTCTTTATCCAAACAAACTTGAAAACTTCTCCAGTAGCTTTATCAAAATCTTGATGATCTTGGTTAAACCTCTCTTGAACCTTTAATAAAAACTCATTGAGACTTTGAGTTTCTCTCACATCTTTGGGTACCACCACGCTTCCGCTGCGCAAACAAGAACGTAGGACACTTCAGCTAGCAAATTCTTCAACTTGGCTACCCCCTTAAGAAAAGATAAACTAGGAGACACAAGAAGAGTAGCTTGCTCCTTCTTCCAGATGATCTAACTAGTATCACGAGGTCCTGACATCCCAATGAGACTCTTGTGTATGGGAAAGAACAAAAAACCTGAAATTCCATGAAAAATAGCAGCGCAGTAAAACAGCTGTAACTCCCGTTCTGTTAATCTAATGATGTTGTAGCTTATACCGTTGGAAAGCTTATAAAATTTCCCACAACTTCCTTATAGAATACTTTTCCAAATTCTGTAGTTAACTTGGTCGAAAACAGTGCACAGCAGAAACTACTCTAGATTCCAAACAGCACAGATGCATCACCTTGTGATTTTTGTATCTCCATAACCAAAATAGCTATCAGGCTGATTCTTGCGCTCAGAGAAACATGTTCAAGTCTACTGTTGTCCAGAATTTTCTCATGATTTTTGATCGTCCAAAATCAGAGATATAAGTTAAAGAGTGCAGACTGCTCCAAAATCATAGGATAGGGAGAACAGAAGAAAACCATAACCCAACTATTTAGTCCGTTAATCCTTATACCTTAGGCCTATAAACTAAATAAAATTATGGTAACACCCAACAAGATCATTGCAATCATTACAAAGATTCAAAACAAACACAAACATTATAACAACTCAACAAAGCAATAAAGATGCACAACTCAATTATTGACTTGACTTGCGATACTAACATCCTTATTGTTCTAGGGCTAACAATCCTAAGACTCATCTTCAGATTACGCAAGAAGGTGATGAGGAATAGTTCTAAAAGCATATCAAATCAAGGGGTGAAGATAAGAACAAGGACTTTAAAATAAGCACCAAGGTAGAGATGAATAGCAAGGGTAGAGATATAGTAGAGAAGAAAATATCAAGGTTCAGAGATCAAGGGTTTTTGTAGCAACTTTTTATACCTTAAACAACCAGTTTCTACTAGGCTTGCGTCCTACAATCAGCATTGCTCTGATACCACTCTGTAGCACCCGGTTTTAAGAACAAAACCAGATACGCACCATATGTGAGCCCATGAAGTCAAATCTCACATACAGCTACAAATAAGGGTAATATCAATAGACATTGCTCAATATATAACGTACTTAGTATAAAGAATATAACCTTAGATAGCAAATAGCAGAAAGACAACTCTGATCTTCGGTGAAGACTCCAATTCCACAGGGACAACTGACTGGTTGATCACAAGCCTAATTCCTCCAAACTCTAGCAATCTGGTACCCATCCGAGATTTTTCCAAATGTGTGTAAAATAAAGCAAGTGTAAGTACATGTCGTACTCAACAAATATATCATGGGGTTCATGTGGCTCAAAAGGTTGACACTGGTTCAACTGTGATTAGCTTTTAATTATCACAATTTTAGCATAGGAGTAGCAACAAGTTTAACACAAGCCCATATAAACACATGATCGGGTAAACATGAATAATGAATAGCATAAACAGTAATCATTAATGAGTATCTTCATCATCAGTATCTTCAATGTTCATCATCTATTCTATAAGGGTTCCAATGCCGCTCGTGATCGTGAGCACGGCTGATATACTAGTTTTACACTCTGTAGAGGTTGTACACTTTCACTGTGAGCCATGATTTACCCTTTCACCCGAGGTGGCCAACCTCTTGACCCACTACCAAGGAAGGTCGGTAGGTTCACTATGAAGCCTTTCAAAGGTTCATCTAACAAGTTAGGGCCGCTAGGTTTCTGTGGCCTATGAATGTAGAGCTCCCCTTCCGACAGGCACAATGATGCGTAGCCTATACACTAACGGATAGAGGCCGCACTATATCCAACCCGGAACACACCCCTCTTGCGCCATAAAGGTAACCACTAACAAGCTAGAAAAAGTCCTCATACTGAGCTAAAGCCAGAGCCATGTAGCCCTCACAGCTGTACTCTAAGTCCCGGATGATCACTTACAGATAAGTCCTTAGGGAGAGGAATCTAGAGCACCATAAAAACAGCCCAATGCTCTAGCCCCCTTATTCCATGTTGCTAAAAAGCATCTTTTAGTGTTTATTGCATATACCATTAGTCAACTTACAAGATCATGGTTGTAGTTGAGCACTAGCATCAAACTATCCAATGCAATACCCCATAGGTAGCAAGGTACAAGGTAACAAAGTACTAGGAAATCCTTAGTGGCAGTCAAGGTAGACACATGCAATATGTATTAAGTGATTAAAGGTGTATAGGACAACAAGGATGGTCCCATGCTATACTTGCCTTAAACACCGATCCTTCGGTAAGCTTGAATCTTCAACGCTCTTCTTCTTCTTGATCACCACGTATATCTCACCGACTGGACGTAATCATAAAGCACCACACAAGCATCCATACAATCATACATGAAGCAAACAATAGATCTAAATTAGAATAGTACACCAAACATAAAATCAAGATGAAAAGTTTGTAAAATGAATCTACGTGTCGCTACGAACACATAGACGTGAAAAGCACACTAATCAGAGCTACGGTTAAAAAGATACATCTACCGATAGATTTGCTCATAAAACTACTAGCTTCATGTGTTTTAATTATATGAAAACATATATAAGATATTTTATAGATAATATAAATTAAGTTAAATTTAAGTTTGAAATATAATACTAAAGTAAAACAAATCATATTTTATTTATAAAACACAGTTGCATAATTATTATTCAAATTAGAGTTTAAACCATAAAATTTTAGAAATAGTGACATGGTTTGATGGAGGGTTCGGGGGAAGCTGGGACGGCAAGGTGGTGGCCTCGAGCATGGTTCGGCGGAGTGGAGCTCGCGGCGGTGTGGCTTCGGGCACAGGTGGTGGCTCGGCGAAGGGGTCATGGCGCTGGCGTGGATTCCTCGGTGGAGTCTTGTTTGGGCATCAGGTGGAAGAAAAGGGAAAGAGCTGATAGGGCGGCCTAGGGTGGCAGCGAGGGAAGGGCGCGGGGTCGTTGTGTCAGCAGGATGGAGCAAGGGAGGGAGGAGGCGCGCTGCGGCCCTTGCTGCTGCTGGGCTAGATGCGCTGGCGTGGGCCAAAGCCAAGGTGGGGAGGGACGGGCCACGAGTGAGGCAGGCCAACTAGGCCGGTGGGAGGAGCGAAGCCGAGCAGGCCTTCGAGCCAGGAATGAGAAACAGAGAATTTTAATTCCTTTGCCATTTCTTTTCCTATTTCAAAACCTCATTCAAATATGACCCAAATCAAGTTTGAATAGGGTTTCAAATACACTTTTAAATTCAAACAAAAATAAGCAAATTTCAGTAAGTTTTACAAAATAAATTTTGTAACTTTCAAAATTCCTTTATCTTCTAATTCACTTTTCCTTCTTTTACTTCAAAGCCATTTTCAATGTCATTTCCAAAAGCAATTCAAACCACTCAATCAATAAATCAAATGCTCCGGCATGTATGCACAACCATGTTGCTACCTTGTGATGAGTTTTAATTTAATGAAATTTTTTTGTTTTCCTATATTTTCATGAGCACCAAAATTCCAAATTAAATCATTTTGAACCTATTTTAAAAAGATGCAAATTTTGGGGTGTTATAGCTCATCAGCCACCTCTTCGAAGGAAACTCTACCAGAAGAGACCAGAAATCAGCTAAGGGATATATTGCCAATATTTGAGAAGAACATAGCTAATCTGGTCCAAGACACTAACTTAATGCAGAGAGTCTTCTTGGCTATTAAGGGTAATCCATCCCTTGCTCTCTCTATGGTCTTATCATCTTTATCTATTTTTGAAGATCAGGCCCTAAAGGTGAAAAGGGCTCAGAGGAATCTGTTCGACTGTGAGACTTTATTGGCCAAGAGGAACTCCAACATGCAAGAGGCTAAAGAGTTGGCACATTTGTAGTGTCCGATATGTATCCTCTCGATGCCAATCATAGCTCATCATCGTTATCTGCTGACGTCATTCAAAGATAGCCGATTCTAGTGTCACATCTGAACCGGCTGATATCGATCTTTATGTAATCGATTCCTTGATTGGCACAATCTTGGAAACCTGTGAGTTCCCACGTTCTTCTCCCAAATTTTAGTGTAAACAACCGGATCGATACATCCATAATAGCGAGCTATAGACCAGATTCAACTAGCTATTAAACCTTCTCAAGATCAGACATGCCTTGACCGTATACTATGCATGACCAAGATCGAAGTAGAATAGCCGATGAAACATAATCCATCATTTAAAGTAAGAACTGTCACAATGTAACAAGATAAACGATGGATTAAAAGAATGTGAAGCCGATCTAGATCGATCTCGATCAGGCAGGTTGATATTGCTAAAAACTAATGACAGTAAGAACATCAGCAAGATCGGTAACTTAATGAATCTACCGAAAGGATGCCACCCTTAGGCAGAGCCGATAACTTGACCTTAATCTAATTCGAGCAGTGAAGGTCGAACTTAACCGATGCAGTCATACTTGAACTAGATAAGGATCGATAACTAGCTTATACTAGAGCTCGCAATGGAGGTCAAACTTAACCGATGCAGCCTTACAAATAGAAGTATAAGCTATGATGGTACTTATAGACAAGCCAGAGGTCAGCCGGACCAATGCAGCCCTGCTTGTTGAAGAACTCACCTAGATCTACACTACTCCTACTCCAAAGGGTTGGCGTAAAGCCAAAAAAAGTAATTTGTATTGATTGATTGGATGTCTTCCTCACAATAGCCGGGGTCCAATATTTATACCCGGGACCTAAGCATTAATCCGACTCAAGTATGATTTATTATAATCTTTGGTATAGGAGGAAACATTCCTAACTTAAGATAACTTGGATCCTAATCTTTCCCTTTTTGTAGAGTCCGACATGTTTTTCTCGACGCTAAACGTAGCTTGTTGACATCATCTGCTGATGTCATCTGTAGAAAGCCAATTCTAGTTCTGTATCTGAATCAGCTAATATCAATCCTTATGCAATCGATTCCTTGATGACACAATCTTGGAAGCTTCGAGTTCCCATGTTCTTCTTCCCAAATTTTGGTGTAAACAGTTTCCCAACAAGTAATGTCTCCATATCTTCAATGCACAAACAACTGCTACAAGCTCTAAATCATGCTTAGGATAATTGACTTTATGCTTTCTCAACTGTCGAGAAGCATAGGCAATAACTCTACCTTTTTGCATGAGCACACACCCCAAACCTATACCCGATGCATCATAGAACACATCAAAAGGCTTTTCAATGTGTGTTGTGCTAGAATAGGAGCTATAGTTAACAAGGTCCTTAGGGTGTGAAAAGCTGCTTCACACTCTGGTGTCTAACTAAACTTTACATCTTTCTAAAGTAGTCTAGTCATAGGCTTAGCTATCTTGGAGAAATTAGGAATGAAACGACGATAGCAACCTGCTAACCCTAGAAAACTCTGAACTTCATGAACCGAAGTCGGGGCCTTCCAATCCATGACCTCTTATACTTTAGATGGGTCTACAGATATTCCATCTCTATATAAGATGTGACCCAAGAAAGGTACTTTGCTCAACCAGAATTCACACTTGCTGAATTTGACATATAACTTATGTTCCCTTAATCTAGACAAAATAATTCTCAGATGCTCTGCATGGTCTACTTCATTCTCCGAATAAATCAAGATATCATCGATAACACCCCCACGAACTTGTCAAGCTTGGGCATGAATACCAAACTTCAAGCTAAAAGTCCATTACATGAATAACAAGGATACATCTAGCACTTTAACTAGTCACTAGGTGATGCTAATCTTCTGCGTGCTCGCTATCGAGGTCAGAGATAGGATCGTCCTCATCGTCTAGCTCTACTTCCTCTTCCTCCCAACCGTCATCCCTGATCAACATCTCTAGATCTTCTTCCTCCTCATCAAGGATCAGGTGCAGTTGGCTGTTCAGGAAATGCACCTCATGCTAAAGATCAACCACCACGTTCTAGGTTTGTGCAAGCTACTGGCGCAAGTCCCTCTCGACATGGTCTTGCTACACGTTTAGGGCTTGGGTCCTGTCTTGTTCTGCTTCTGCCATAGCTGCACGGTTGTTTGCTAGGATCTTTTGGCGCGTAGCTTGTGAATGCCTCAGCACGAGTGGCCTCCAACTGCTCCCGCTAGTCCTGCTAATATGGCTTGATCATCCTCTCTTGCCTCTTGGGCAGCAGCTCTCTACTGATCAACTTGCTCCATTTGGGTGTGGAGATTTCCCAGCGCTACATAAGCTTGATCAGTTTCCCATCGAGCCTCACTTGCTGTCTTTTTATACTTGCACATACGCTTTCTTAGCTTACGCTGTGTAGCTTCGGCTCTCATGAGTTTATCCATGCAAGTGGTATAGTACTCCTGCCAAAAGTCCGTGGTGTTCTAACGAGTATAAAACATATTCATAATTGTAAACATTGCACTCATAGCGGGACTAGAACTGTCTGCCCGCTCATCCCAGTCTCGGATCAATGCATTGCTATTGCATTGTGCCCATACTATCATAGATGGATCCACCCAAGGAAAAGTACCAACGGCACTACTGGTAAGCTCATCCCCATGCTGCTGACAAATCTGACTCAGCATCTCAAAAGCCACTACTTGGGTAGCTTCCCAAGGAGTTCTTCCTTCAGATTCTGCCCTCCATTCCTGCCAGAAGGGTGCTTGGGTATGAGCTGGTATGGTCAGCTATACTTTATACCATGGTTGTCCCTCCAGGTATACTTCATTCTAGTAATAGAGGGGCGGTTCATAATACCCCACATAATGCAAGACTCTCCAAAATAGGGCAGGAGTTCCATACATCAATAGGAAATTCTCACTTCCAGCTGGTGCTGCCATCTATACCAACAACATGTGCAACCCTCGTGAGACAAAGTCATAATAGATAAGAGTTATATAACCAAGCAAGAGATTTATAAGGGGAGGAACAATGCAAGTATGTAATAATGATGATTTATCATGATGCATGAACGTTCCGTACGTCCTCACAAACTTAGGAAAATTAAAACTTCTAACTGGCATACACGGTGGCATACAAGCATTCTCTCATATATAACGTAACTAGTTAGGCTACACATTTCACTGTTAGTGTGCTTGCACAAGAATTTTATTTCAGCCCAATCCCACAATTATCAATGCAGAATGCAAATCTAGGGCTCTAGGTTGCAATCTAAATATTTCCATATATATATATATACCCATATATATATACTTCCGTATCAAGGCTACCCAAAAGTAAATACATCCTATATATACATATAAATATACATTCACAGTCGTATCAAAGCTAACCCATAATTAAATACTTCTGTATATATATGAGGCATATAAACACTTTAGTATCAAAGCTAACTCTCCCCATAGACCGCACGCTCACAACTTGCGTTCATGCCACTGTGATGATGATTGGCATCTTACCTTGGGCGTACAGGCATTTGATCCATACATTACCACTCAAGTGAATGGCATCCATACAATAGCACACCGTATGGACGATGAAAATAAAAACCCCCAAGTTAGTACTTAATTAGCCACCTAAAGTCCTTAACTGGGCATAAAGGAAGTTATCACTGGCACACTTTAGATTCAAACTCTAGGTTTTAAAACACCTATATATAGCTATTAGTTGCTAGAAACTGGTTTTGGAAAACAAAACTTTTGTTTTAAATACACATGTGGCAATTAATGTTGAATCTTGCTCTGATGCCAGCTGTAGCAGAACCGACCAATTTATAAGAGCCCAAGTACAATGGCAGCCCGCAAGCGGTCACACTATCATACTTAAACCCATATAAACCTAGTAGTCCATCGAGTACCACAACGGGTCTTGATTAACCATCAACATACAACCAAGATCGTACATGATTCAACATACATGTCACATGTTACATAAGGTTCACAAATATAGTTCATTCATTAGAGTATGGATTGAGGTTATTACAAACCAAGTTTAGTAAATAGTAGCAGAAGCAATTTAAAGTTTGAAACTCACATCTACCATCATAGTTCAAATATATAGTGCCAGTTCATGATCACACACCCACAAAAGCATATAAGAAGGATTAATAAGAGATGCCTGCCCAAGGCTCACTCCTCATCCATGGTAGGACAAAAGCAGTTTTTGCAATAGCCGTGATAAACTGTACCATCTGCAACAATGGGAATAAAACCTTGAGTACGAGAAGGTGACTCCAAGGATCATGCAAGGCTTTATAAGTGGATGTAGCTTGACAACATTTGCATAAATAGCGTCTAACTCAGTTGTACAATTATAATTCGGTCATCAAGTTAATTATAGCTATTCATCTCTAGATTAGCAACTAACCTATGCCAAACATATAGTATATCATTTAGTAACACGCAATAATAACCATAGCCGGTGTAGTAATTCTATGTTCATCTGAACCATCATGTTCCATATCACAGTTACTACGATGTTGGTACTAGTCAAGTTTCTCACTGTCTGGGAGAGATGGCGATTCGAATTGATTTCAACCAGCTAGGAATTTATTCCTAACACAAACCCAGGCAGACCAGATCAATGGTCACCTTTGGAACAACTTAGGTACACATTTCACAGGGTATGACCAATGCCGCACAATCAAGGACATCCAGTTGCTAGGACGATCAGGACTACCCTGCCCATGGGCTCATTAAAAGCTCTAGTTTGGTTTTGGTTAATTGATGAAACCCTAAGTGCTAACCTAGTTTATCAAAGTGATTATGAGATAGGTAGCACTACTCCAAGTGATGAAGCAATGGCGAAGATCATGATGATGGTGATGGCATGGTGATGATCAAATGCTTGAACTTGGAAAAGAAGAAAGAGAAAAACAAAAGGCTCAAGGCAAAGGTACAAATAGTAGGAGCCATTTTGTTTTAGTGATCGAGACACTTAGCGAGTGTGATCACATTTAGGATCGATAGCCATACAATTAAGAGGGGTGAAACTCATATTGAAATGCAGTTATCAAAAGTGCCACTAGATGCTCTAACTCATTGCATATGCATTTAGGATCTAGTGGAAGTGCTAACACCCTTGAAAAGGTTTGTGAAAATAAGCTAACACATGTGCACAAGGTGATACATTTGGTGGTTAGCACATTTGAGCAAGGGTAGGAAACTTCACCGGTAGAGTGTCTGCCTGTAGAGTGTGGATAGTCCGATGGTGCCACCAGTGCCCTATATAGAAAAGATAGGGGTTTACAGAGTGATCGGACGCTGGTGGTGCAGTGACCGGACACTAAGGTCTAGAGTTCGGTCAGTGACAGTAGAAAGCACACTGCCTCGGTCTTGTGACCGGACGCTGGAGTGTAAACTGACTGGACGCTCATGGTCTGAGTCTGGTCAGCACTGATGTACATAGACGTGAGGTGCATAGAGGAAACATTGAGTGATTGGATGCAGGGTGTCCGGTCACTTATTGGAAACGACCGAACGCTGAGATCCAGTGTCCGGTCACTTTCTAACTGACACGTCCGATCATCTCTTGACCGTTGAAATCAGGCGATCGGTGTTTGAAGCTGATGACACGTGGCGCACATCGCACGACCGGACGCTGTGGTCCAGCGTCCGGTCAATATGACCGGAGCGTCCAGTCGACCCATGTTCAGTGCAGTGAGGAGCCTAATGGCTCTATTTCATGGGGGCTTCTATTTAAGCCCCATGGCCGGCTCAAGCTCACTCTCTTGGCCATTTGCATTGACATAGCAACCTTGTGAGCTTAGCCAAAGTCCTTTCACTCATCTCCATCATTGATTCATCATCTTTGTGAGATTGGGAGAGGATCTAAGTGCATTGCTTGAGTGATTGCATCTAGAGGCACTTGGTGTTCGTGTTTCGCTGCGGGATTCGCTTGTTGCTCTTGGTGGTTGCCACCACCTAGATGGCTTGGTGTAGCGGTGGAGGATTGGCACGAGTTGGTGATTGTTCGTGGCCATCTCTAGTGATTGTGAGGGGATTTGTACCTTCCCCGGTGGAGTGCCGAAAGGAAACTCTAGTAAATTGCTCATGTCATTGAGTTACCTCACTTGTGGGTAGGTTCTTGTGGTGTCCTATCGTGTGGATGAGGTTTGTGAAACACCTCTTAGCCACCGAACCACCAAGTGTTGGTCGACACAACGGGGACGTAGCGTGTTGGCAAGCATGTGAACCTCAAGAGAAAATTGGTTGTCTCTTGCCATTTGGTATTCTCCTGGTGATTGGTTTATATTCATCTTGTGATTAGTTAATCCCTCTACATGATGGTATAATCACCCTACTCACTCATTCATATTCTTGAAAACTAGTTGTAGCAAGCTCTTTAGTGCAATTAGAATTGAGAGCTTGCCTTGTTATTTAAGTTCATCTAGTGGAGCTCTTTAGAGTAGCAAGACTAAGAGCTCTTAGTGAGTAGTATCATAGTGAGTTGTGTGTGTAATAATCATTGCAACTAGAATTGTTGGATAGGTGGCTTGCAACCCTTGTAGAGCTAGAGCAAGTTTGCATTTCGCTATTTGTCATATTAATCAAATTACTCTAGTTGACTTGTAGATTCTTAAATAGACTATTCACCCCCCCCCCCTCTAGCTATATTAGGACCTTTCAAGTGGTATCGGAGCTGTGGTCACCGTTTGATTAAAGGCTTAACAACCTCGGTGTCAAATTATGGCTCAAGTTGTGTTCAACCATGTGGGGGGCAAACCACCGTCCTTTGATGGCACATGCTATGATTACTAGGAAGAGAAAGATGAGAATGTATCTTGGTTCAATCAATGATCAAGTATGGGATGTGACCGAGAATGACTATGCTATCATTGATCCCAATGATCCCACCAACCTAGACAAGATCAACAAGCAATGCAACACAATGGCTCTCAACACCATATACAATGCCATTGATTCCAAGGTGTTTGAGCAAATCAAGGATTATGATAGAGCAAATGAGGTGTGGAGGAGATTAGAGGAAACATATGAGGGCACACCGGTGGTGAAGAGTGCCAAGTTGTACATTCTTAAGGATAAATTGACAAGCTTCAAGATGAAGGAAGATGAGAGCATTCTGGAGATGTTTCATCGATTGCAAGTGATTGTCAATGACTTGAAGGCATTGGGAGAGAAGATCAAGGATGATGATGTCTCTCATCGGTTCTTGATGTGCCTACCTCTAAGATTTGAGATGTTGAGATTGCTCATCATAAGAGGAGGATTGAAGGAGATTACCCCTAACCAAGTACTAGGTGATGTCATGACCCAAGAGACATATCGTGTGGAAAGGGAGGGGGATGACAAGGATGAGAAGAAGGAAGAAGAAGAGCATAGCATTCAAGTCTAGCTCATCATCATCCTAAGAACAAGGGCAAGTCCAAGAAAGAATCAAGTGATGATGATGATCTTAGTGACATTGATGATGAAGCTATGGCCCTCTTTGTTCGCAAGATGGGAAAATTTATGAAGAAGAAGGGCTATGGTGCAAGAAAAAGAAGAGATAACACCAAGAGCAAAGAGTATGTGAGAAGATGCTACAATTGCAAGAGCCCCGATCATGTTGTAGCAAATTGTCCCTATAATAGTGACAATAATGAGGATGAGAAGAAGAAGAACAAGAAGGATAAGAACAAAAAGAAGAAGAAGAAGGAGAAGAGAATGACCTTCCAAAAGAAGAAGAAGGGTGGAGATGTGGTCACTTGGGATAGTGATGGCTCTTTGGATAGTGATAGCTCTAGTGATGATGACAAGAAATCTATCAAGAGAGCACTAGCAAGCATCGCCATCAACAACAAGCCCTCCATCTTCGACACTCCATCAACATGCCTCATGGCAAAGCCTACCAAGCTAAAATATGATGAGAGTGATGATGATGAATGTGAAAGTGATGCTTGTAGGAATGATGATAATGATGATGAGGAGGAGGAATACACCAAGGAGGAACTCTTGGACATGTGTGAGCAAGTGCACACTTATAATGAGATGAAGAGAAAGGAGTGCAAAGAATTACGCAAGAAAGTAAAATTTCTTGAGCAATCCTTTGATGAGCTCTATGCCACTCATGAGAGGCTAATGGAAGCACATGAGAAGCTTGGCAAAGCTCACTCTAAGCTTGAAAAGGCTCACTCCTCTCTCATCAAGCAAGTCAAAGTGGAGGAAGCCAAGAAGGAGCAAGTGATTGCATCATGTGATGTGGGACTAACATGTGATCTTATTGATGAATCTTTTTATAAGCCCATTGTAGTTGCTCCTACTAACACTTCTTGTAGCACTACCACTTATACTTCACCTTTGAGTGATGGTCTCACTTGTGATGCCTCACTAGTGGTGGAAAATGAGACCCTCAAGAAGGAGGTAAATGAGCTCACTCGTGCCTTAGGAAATGCCTATGGTGGAGATGCCCACTTGCTAAAGTGCTTGGGTAGCCAAAGGTTCTCTCTCAATAAAGAGATTAGGCTATACCCCCCCAAGAAAGGCAAAGCGGCCTTTGTCACTCCCTAAAGTTAGCTTTGTGAAGGGCAATGGATGGTTTTGCAATAGATACAAGCAAGTTGGGCAGTATAGAGCAATATTGCATAATTAACAAGAATAAGCTACCTAATGTATCCTCAATTAAATTTGATTCGTGTTATATGCTTGTTAAGGGTGCCAATGGTGTGAAGGCTAAGTTCATTGGTACACCAATTGTGGGCCCAAAGAAGAAGGCCATTTGGGTACCAAAGACCTTGGTAACTAACCTACAAGGACCTAAGCAAGTTTGGGTACCTCAAAGGAATTGATCTTCTTTTGTAGGTCAATTATAAAGCCAGAGGAAGGCATTGGGTACTTGATAGTGGGTGCACATAACACATGACCGGTGATCCAAGAATGTTCAATTCAATCAATGAAAACAAGAGCAGTGGAATTGATAGTATCACATTTGGTGACAATGGCAAAGGCAAGGTCAAAGGGCTTGGTAAGATTGCAATATCCAATGACTTGAGTATTTCCAATGTGCTACTAGTAGAGAGCTCGAACTTCAATCTATTATCGGTAGCTCAATTGTGTGATCTTGGTTTCAAGTGCATATTTGGTGTGGATGATGTAGAGATCATAAGTGTAGATGGCTCTAACTTGATATTCAAAGGATTTAGATATGAGAATCTATACTTAGTTGATTTCAATGCTAGAGAAGCTCAATTGACAACATGTTTGATCACTAAGTCTAGCATGGGTTGGTTATGACATAGAAGGCTTGGTCATGTTGGAATAAAACAATTGAACAAGTTGATTAAGCATGACTTAGTTAGAGGCTTGAAAGATGTCACATTTGAGAAGGATAAGCTATGTAGTGCATGTCAAGCCGGAAAGCAAGTTGGTAACACACATCCTAAGAAGAGCATGATGAGCACATCAAAGGCATTTGAGTTGATGCACATGGACTTGTTTGGACCAACCACATACACTAGCATTGGTGGAAACAAATATGGATTTGTGATTATGGATGATTTCACTAGATATACTTGGGTGTTATTTCTTGTTGACAAGAGTGATGTGTTTGCAACATTCAAATCATTTGTCAAGGGCATTCATAATGAATTTGAAACAACTATCAAGAAAGTGAGAAGTGACAATGGAAGTGAGTTCAAGAACACAAGAATTGATGAGTTGTGTGATGAATTTGGAATTAGACATCAATTCTCGGCCAAGTACACTCCACAATCAAATAGCATAGTTGAAAGAAAGAATAGAACTTTGATTGACATGGCAAGATCAATGTTGAGTGAGTACAATGTGAGTCATTCATTTTGGGCCGAAGCAATCAATATGGCTTGCTATTATAGCAACCAACTCTATTGTCACCCCATGATGGAGAAGGACACCTTATGAGCTATTGAATGGAAGAAAGCCCAGCATAGCATACTTTCGAGTCTTTGGTTATAAATGCTACATATTGAAGAAAGGCACTAGATTGAGCAAGTTTGAAAAGAAATGTGATGAAGGTTTCTTGCTTGGTTACTCCACTAGAGTTTGGAATTTGGCTAGTGGTACTCTTGAGGAGGTTCATGATGTGGAATTTGATGAAACAAATGGTTCCCAAGAGGAAGATGAGAATCTAGATGATGTAAAAGGCACTCAATTGGTCAATGCAATGAAGAACATGGACATTGGTGATATAAGGCCTAGAGAGGTGATTGATGTTGAAGATGACAAGAATCAAGTGCTCTCTAACTCAAATGTGCAAGCTAGTGGTTCTCATGATCAAGTTCAAGCAAGTACTAGTCATGACAAAGTGCAATATCAACAAGTGGCTAGTTCATCATCTCAACCAAATGATCAATCAAATGCAAGCAATCAAGTGCAAGTGCTTCAACCAACCAATGTTGCAAGAGATCATCTATTGGACACTATCATTGGTGATATTTCAAGAGGTGTGCAAACTAGATCAAGATTGGCTTCATTTTGTGAGCATTTCTCATTTATGTCATCAATTGAACCTAAGAAGATAGATGAAGCTTTGAAGGATGTTGATTGGGTCAATGCTATGTATGAAGAGCTAAACAACTTCACAAGAAACCAAGTATAGGATTTAGTTGAGAGGTCTAAGGATCATAATGTGATTGGAACCAAGTGGGTCTTTCGAAACAAGCAAGATCAAGATGGGATAGTAATAAGGAACAAAGCAATATTAGTGGCTTAAGGTTACACTCAAGTTGAAGGTCTTGACTTTGGAGAAACATATGCCCCGGTTGCAAGATTGGAAGCAATTAGGATCTTGTTAGCCTATGCTTGTGCCCACAACATCAAGTTGTACCAAATAGATGTGAAAAGTACATTTCTAAATGGATACATCAATGAGCTTGTGTATGTTGAGCAACCTCCTGATTTTAAAGATGAGAAGAAACCCAACCATGTTTACAAGTTGAGAAAGGCTTTGTATGGATTGAAACAAGCACCAAGAGCATGGTATGAGAGATTAAGGGATTTCCCACTCTCTAAGGGATTCAAGATGGGAAAGGTTGACACCACTCTCTTCACCAACAAGCTTAGAAATGACTTGTTTGTAATGTAAATCTATGTTGATGATATCATATTTGGGTCAACAAATCAAGATTTTTGTGAGGAGTTTGGCAAGATGATGGCAAGTGAATTTGAGATGTCCATGATTGGAGAGCTTAGTTACTTCCTTGGTCTACAAATCAAGCAAATAAAGAATGGCACATTTGTGAGTCAAGGCAAGTATATCAAGGACCTGCTCAAGAAGTTTGAAATGGATGATAGTAAAGCTATTAGTACACCGATGGGGACAAGTGGAAGCTTAGATACTGATGCTAGTGGCAATATGGTGGATCAAAAATTGTATCAGGTCTATGATTGGAAGCCTACTCTATATGACCAGCATCAAGGCTAGATGTCATGTTTAGTGTATGCATGTGTACAAGATTTCAAGACTCACCAAGAGAAAGTCATTTGAAGGCTATAAAGAGAATATTGAGGTACTTGAAGCATATACAAAATATTGGTTTGTGGTATCTCAAAGGAGCAAAGTTTGAGCTAGTTGGTTACTTTGACTCAGATTATGCAGGATGCAAGGTTGAAAGAAAGAGCACCTCGAGCACATGTCAATTGTTGGGAAGATCACTTGTCTCATGGTCATCAAAGAAGCAAAATAGTGTTGCATTATCAACCGCCGAAGCCGAATACATATCCACCGGTAGTTGTTGTGCACAAATACTTTGGATGAAGGCTACTTTGAGTGACTTTGGAATCAAGTTTAAGAAAGTTCCATTGCTATGTGACAATGAGAGTGCAATCAAGCTCACCAACAACCCGGTTCAATATTCAAGAACAAAGCATATTGATGTCCGCCATCATTTCATAAGAGATCACCAACAAAAAGGGGACATTTGCATTGAGAGTGTGGGCACTGAAGATCAACTTGCCGATATCTTCACCAAGCCACTTGATGAGAAGAGGTTTTACAAACTAAGGAATAAATTGAACATACTTGACTTCTCAAATATGTGTTGATGCACCTCCCATTATATGACATGCCTCTCCTTCAAGCAAAGCAAGGTAAAGTTGAATGACATGTCATCCATCCATTGCTAAGGACTTGTTTAGTGCATCTAGTCATTCCCATCATGTCCTAGGCTCATTCATGAAAATCAAATTTATTTGATGCTTATATGGTACCACTATTGCTTGTATGTTTGAAATGATCTAGTGGTAGCAAATGATCTAGTGTTTGATCTAGAAAATAAGCTATAAGTGTTTAACTCAACATGATACAAGATAACCCTTATTTAAAGGTGTGAAGAAGCTTGTCCTTGGATCAAACTGAGCTAAATATCTTTTGCAAGTGATCTAGATTGAACCAAATTGGAACAATGATCCTCATTTCACATAATTTCACCCCAACCTATCTATAATTTGAGCTCATCTTTTGTGCTAATTGTTGACAAAGGGGGAGAGAAATTCACAAAGATAGTAAGATAGGGAGGAGCAAACAAATGAAAAGGCATTGTAAGGGGATCAATAAAAATGCACACAAGTAGGGGGAGCAAGCTCATAAACTTGTATGTTGCATTTGAATGTGCATTTCATATATTTGCTTGCATGGCATAAGTTCTAAATTTTAATATCTATGCTTGTGTGGTTATGCTAGTTATATGCTTGAATGGTGAAATGAAAAACTAGCATGCATAGGCTAATGTAACTAGACTTATGTTCATTTTATGGAAACTAGACCCTTGCTTGTAATGTTCATCTCATGGGGTATTCTAGTTTTTGTGTATGTATAGTTACTAATGGTGCTAAGGATGGTATATTGGTGCACTCCGATTGGTATCACGCTTCAAAGGTCCATCTCTTATACCTTAGCATCATTTGGTAGAAATTGTCTCCTATATTTCCTATCTAAGCATATGTGCAAGCTACAATCCAAACTCTTAGCACATATGTAGGGGGAGCAATTGCTACCGTTTAGAGTTCATGAAACTTGTCCATATTTTTTACACATGGTAAAAATGCTTGGGCAAGCAACATGGATTCAATTAAATTTCAATTCATATCTTTGTGTAAGGGTTGTCATCAATTACCAAAAAGGGGGAGATTGAAAGCTCTAGTTTGGTTTTGGTTAATTGATGAAACCCTAAGTGCTAACCTAGTTTATCAAAGTGATTATAAGATAGGTAGCACTACTCCAAGTGATGAAGCAATGGCGAAGATCATGATGATGGTGATGGCATGGTGATGATCAAATGCTTGAACTTGGAAAAGAAGAAAGAGAAAAACAAAAGGCTCAAGGCAAAGGTACAAATAGTATGAGCCATTTTGTTTTAGTGATCGAGACACTTAGCGAGTGTGATCACATTTAAGATCGATAGCCGTACTATTAAGAGGGGTGAAACTCATATTGAAATGCGGTTATCAAAAGTGCCACTAGATAGGATCTAGTGGAGTGCTAACACCCTTGAAAAGGTTTGTGAAAATAAGCTAACACATGTGTACAAGGTGATACACTTGGTGGTTAGCACATTTGAGCAAGAGTAGGAAACTTCACCAGTAGAGTGTCTGCCCATAGAGTGCGGATAGTCCGACGGTGCCATCGACGCACTATACAGAAAAGATAGGGGTTTATAGAGTGACCGGACGCTAGTGGTGCAGTGACCGAATGCTGAGGTCTAGAGTCCAGGTCAGTGACAGTAGAAAGCACACTGTCTCGGTCTTGTGACCAGACGCTGGAGTGTAAACTGACCGGACGCTCATGGTCTAAGTTCGGTCAGCACTGATGTACACTGACGTGAGGCACAAAGAGGAAACGTTGAGTGACCGGGCGCAGGGTGTGTCTGGCCGAGCATGACTAGATGCGTCCAGTCATGAAATGTCACGTTTGGAACCTTACTAGAAATGAACGGACGCTGAGATCCAGCGTTCGGTCACTTTCTAACTGACGCATCTGGTCATCTCTTGATAGTTGAAATCTGGTGATCGGCGTTTGAAGCCGATGACATGTGGCGCACATCGCATGACCGAACGCTGTGGTCCAGCGTCCGGTCAATATGACCGGAGCATCCAGTCAATATGACCGGAGCGTCCGGTCGACCCGTGTTTAGTGCAGTGAGGAGCCCAATGGCTCTATTTCATGGGGGCTTCTATTTAAGCCCCATGGCTGGCTCAAGCTCACTCTCTTAGCCATTTGCATTGACATAGCAACCTTATGAGCTTAGCCAAAGTCCTCCCACTCATCTCCATCATTGATTCATTATCTTTGTGAGATTGGGAGAGGATCTAAGTGCATTGTTTGAGTGGTTGCATCTAGAGGCACTTGGTGTTCGTGTTTCACTGCGGGATTCGCTTGTTGCTCTTGGTGGTTGCCACTACCTAGACGGCTTGGTGCAGCGGTGGAGGATTGGCATGAGTTGGTGATTGTTCATGGCCATCTCCGGTGATTGTGAGGGGATTTGTACCTTCCCTGGTGGAGCGCCAAAAGGTAACTCTAGTAAATTGCTCATGTCATTGAGTTATCTTACTTGTGGGTAGGTTCTTGCGGTGTCCTATCGTGTGGACAAGGTTTATGAAACACCTCTTAGCCGCCGAACCACCAAGTGTTGGTCGATACAATAGGGACATAGCGTGTTGGCAAGCACGTGAACCTCAGGAAAAAATTGGTTGTCTCTTGCCATTTGGTATTCTCCTGGTGATTGGTTTATATTCATCTTGTGATTAGTTAATCCCTCTACACAATGGTATAATCACCCTACTCACTCATTCATATTCTTAAAAACTAGTTGTAGCAAGCTCTTTAGTGCAATTAGAATTGAGAGCTTGCCTTGTTATTTAAGTTCATCTAGTGGAGCTCTTTAGAGTAGCAAGATTGAGAGCTCTTAGTGAGTAGTATCATAGTGAGTTGTGTGTGTAATAATCATTGCAACTAGAATTGTTGGATAGGTGGCTTGCAACCCTTGTAGAGCTAGAGCAAGTTTGCATTTTGCTATTTGTTATATTAATCAAATTGCTTTAGTTGACTTGTAGATTCTTAAATAGGCTATTCACCCCTCCCCCCCTCTAGCCATATTAGGACCTTTCACTCATGCCTAGCTCCCCGCATATCCTTACTACCATCCAGAGTGTGCACTTTTATAGAACAGGGTCTGGTCTAAGTTGAGCTACTCAGCTCCATGGTCGGAATGAGTCATCCAGCCCGCTAAGTGATAGGCATGCATTTAATCTTGTCAGAAGGGCCAACAACGGTATGGTCCTTAATCGGCATAAACAGAATCACATGAGTCAACTTACACATAGGCTCTGCCCGGCCTCCATTTACATTACCTCATGATTCTTTTCCATGATAGCAAATATAGCCAACCGTGCTTTGGTATCCACCTATATCTCGTAGGTGACAGGAAATCACCCGACTTCTATCGGTCTAAGCATGGCTAAGCATGTATTCGATCCTGGACCGACACAAGGTTAAAGGTATATGTATCTGGACAAGGTAGTTCCATGCATCAAGTGTTTTCAATCAACTCTTATAACCTAATGCATCAAACATAAAGAACTCAAGTAATATTTTGTAAGACATGGGAGGCTTAGAATGCTTCGGGGCTTGCCTTTGAAGAAAGAGGTTGGCCGGTGATCCAGGCACTCAGGGAGATCTTCGAGAGTCTGCTCCTCTTCTCCTAGAGCTATGGCCTGAGGTGTCTCCTACTAATTATCCTCTTCTTCATTGAACTCTAGGAGAGTTATCTCTTTGGATAATCATATATGCATGAGCATGAAATAAGATAGCACGAATGCATATATGATGACATATATAATATGATATGATGTGATGAATGTATCCTCCCAAGTGTTTTTAATAGCTTTGCATTAAAGTAATAATAAGTTGCAACATATTTTACTGAGTAGGTGCTTATCTCTTCTTTAGTAACTTAGGCAACACTTATGTAAATCATTTTTGGGGCTACAAGACAGCAGCCACTTGTTTTGACCATAATTGAAGTCATACACATCAAAATAATATGGCTATGGATATTCTGGAAAGCTTATGAAATTTCCTACAACTTTATTTTAATCATCTTAATGTGATTCAGCAGTTATCTAGGTGAAACAAATCAATCCTTAAGATCTATCTAGAGAGCAAGCATTCCTGACAGTAGACTTCTAACAGCCATAATTCTTAAACCATAAGACCTATGACTATGAAAATTCAACACAAGGTAGATCAGTAAGTTATCTATAACTTTGTTATTAAGTAGTTTTACAGAAAAGACAATTATCATCATGAAATTATCAACTCAACTGAAACTACACATGCAGCCATCTAGTTGAATTATAAAGCAATAATTAACTAGTCGCATACAACCCATTGCTTTCAAGCCTAACTAATAACATCAGCGGATCATATGTATCACAAGTATCATAGAAAACATTATGGGTAAACATAACTAAATTATTTTATATCCATTTATTATTTTTCTTAAATAATACAGTGATTTAAAGGATAAATAATTCTAGTACTTAATAAATTCTAATAAAAATATAGTAGCCTACAAATGACCTCAATAATCTACTGTACAAATTTGATGCCATTTGGATAAGTTATGTAGGCTTCTTTTAGCAAAAAATAGTTTAGCATAGTGAAAAGTGTCAAACAACAAATTTAATATTTTTCTTACATTTCTCCAAGCATAAGAATACTGTGTAAAAATTTGCATGATCATATGTTATGTATTTTTACATCAATTAATTTTAGTAGAAACCATCAATTAATTAGGATTAAATATGAAGACCATATTCAAAGTATGATCACTGCAAGTTTAGTATTTTTCCTAGCTAGAGCATGTCAATACAAGACCAGCAAAATTGGAATCACAATTTTATCACTTTTCTAGCTCAAGTTATGCATTTAACAAGATAGAAACCATTTAAAAAACATTTATCTAGCTACATTTTATTCTCCCAGAAAAATACCATAAATAGTGCATCTCATATTTTTATCAAATACTACACTTCAAGATGAAACTAACAAAATTTGGTTCACCAAAATTAGACACTCCTAGCTTGAGATATGAATTTTTGAAACATACATTCAAATCTGTGAAATAATTCTAGAAAATCAGATATCATACACACTGACAGCCGGGGCCCGCAGTCAACGGGGACCCACCCGTCAGCGAGACAAAAATAGAGGATGGCGCTGACCGGTGAGAACTCACCGACAGCGAGGTCTCCGGTGGTAGCGTCTTCACCACTGGACTCTCCTCAATCACGCCCATCGAATGGTAGGCCTAGTTGGCCCGGTGGCTCGACGGCGGCCTTGGCGGACGACGGAGGTTAGCGGCGGTACGTCGGCCATCTCTAGCTACGTCACACTCAGGTAAGGATAGCTACTCCATCCAAGTGACCTAGCGGAGCTACATGACGTAGGTGAGGTCTCGGGGTGGCGTCGGTGAGCTCAGCCGCGTGCATGGCCATGCGGTAGCGCATGGAGCATGGCGGTGCTCACGCTGTTCTGGCTAAACGGCGGCGAAAGGTGGGTCTCCATCATTCCACTAGCGAGGTCTAGGGTTACTTGACCAAAGGCGCACGAGAAAGGAGGGAGATGATGAACCAACTCAACGGCAGCGAGCTCGAGTGCCACGGTGGCCATGGCAGACACGCGCGGGGCGACAACTCGTTCTAGCGCTGTTAAGTGGTGACGTCATCCCTAACTCTAGCCTAAACTTCTATACTCTAGCACGGTGCTGGACCAAAGAAAATGAGGGCATGCGAGGCAGTGGGATGGTGGGGCCATGGTGAGCCGCGAGCGTGGCGGCGCTCCGGTGACGATGATGGCTGCGGCGAGGCAAAATACCGCACTACCTATGGTCAGTAGATGGTGTCGGTGGCTCGAGGAGGTGGAGGTGATGGCGTAGCAGCTATGGCTGAGACGAAATTGGCTAGTGGAGCTATGTTGGCGGTGAGCGGCTGCGGTGGTGCTCGGCGAGCTCGGCGCGGCACTGTGGAGAGGCGGGGCGAGCAGGAGGGAGTGAGAGCGAGCGAGGGGATGGAGTGGAGGGTGCGCGGCGTTTATGCGTGTGCGCTAGCCTGACTAGCTAGGCCAACGCCAGCGTGCTGCCACCATGCGGCGGCCTTGGCCTATGGCGGGTCGGCCACTACTGGGCGTGCAGGCACGCGTTCAGTCGCCTGATCGACGACTGACAACGTCACTTCAACCCCATATAACTCCTAATCCGTTTATCCATTACAAAAACTCCAATAACAAAAATTGTAGAGCTACATGACATCTACAACTTTGCTTTTAGAACCATCATATAATTCTCACTAGTTAACAAACTACATTGCTCCAAAGTAAGGTACTTTGAAACTGAAAATCATTTCAACACAGAAAATTTCAAGTCTCAAAACAGCATTTTGTTGAAACTTTTGAGCTATTTTTTAGCATGTTATGCACTGAATTAGACCTTGACCCAAAAATAAAAGTTGTTACCCTAGTCAAGTACTACAACTTTTATTTAGGTCACACAGCCATGCAAACACTCTAAGCTACTGTTCAACTTTGGTCAAACTAGCATCATGAAAATGGCATTTCAAATGAAACCAGCACTTAGAAGCAAAATTGGCCTATGCCATGAATACAAATATTGTTCCATTGATCATCCTAGATGTGTCTAAGGTGTTTTTATGACCTCACAACCATCTCATGTATTGGTCATATTATACCTTGTCACATGAAATGTTGATATATATATATATATATATATATATATATATATATATATATATATATATATATATATATATATATCAACATTTCATGTGACAAGGTATAAGAACGAGATGAAATTTTATATTCTAATGTTCATGAATGCTTGGGTGATGCTTGTGCTCATGAAATACAAGTGTCAAATGCAATGCTTAACACATGGGTGTTACAGTTGACCCCGCTTGTTATATTTATATACGCACATTTCCTGGGATGATGTCCGTGGAGCAGATAGTTGGATGACCCCTATTGAGACCCTAGTACCATTCATAGGTGGACCTAGGGAATGTTTGTCTAGAGATTGACACGGGCGGGTATGAAGAGTCTCGTAGGTCAGTAACGTCTTCAGCCGAGGTATGGGTTGATTGAACGTATGGGTAAAGTGTATAAACTCTACAGAGTATAAATCTATTATAATAGATGAGGCTCACAGTCACGAGCCCACTAAGTCAAAGCCCCCATGATTAGACTTTGAAACTCTTTTGAGAAAGGAAGTAGTATTTGGAAATGACGGAGGGATAGTCGTTGGACTAGAATCTAGAGTAAAACTTGGGGACTGGTAGGCGAGGTAGATTCCCCTTCTAGGACCACAACTCTTATGATATAAAAATAATATGCTTTTATAAAAGAGTATTTTAAAACACTCACCTTTTAATTCTCTTTGCATATGTGAGATGCTTTAGGCATACGATTGAACCCATAAACCTTAGAGCATCTTCAAGAGTTGCCAATAAAATCTCTCCCAATCTAGAACTTTTGGTAAGAATAGAAAAAATCATCTCCAAGAGTTTCCAATCCCACCCCAATCTTGAGGCACTTGAGAAAAATCACCAAAAGCGTGGATATATCCGTGCGTCTACCACACGCGTATCGATCGGCCAACCTAAAAGCGGAAGGTGTGGGAAAGAATAACACTAGTACAGAAATGATTTTTAGAGGCCCATCCCTTTTCTAACAGAAGCGGTTGCCTTATTAGCACACCATCACTAACCTTCACGGGAGGCACTGTAGTTATACAACCGTTGCTAGAAATCAATTTTTAGAGGCGGTTCTATTAAGAAACCCGTCTCTAAAATGTATTCATTTTTAAGAGCGGTTCCGTTAAGAGAACCGCCTCTGAAAATGCTATTTTTAAGAACGGTTGCTTATGTCAACCGTCTTTAAAAATGAGTGATTTTCAGAGACAGTTCTCTTAAGACAACCACAAATAAAAATAGATTTTTAGAGACGGTTGACTAAGTCAACCGTACTTAAAAATACCTGTAGCACAAATAAATTCATTTAAATGAAGTCGGATGAAGATAAAATTTATATGAAAATTGTAGAGCTCGATGAGATCTAAAACTTTGTAGTTGATAAAATTTTTGTTTGAGATCATTTTGAGTTCCTAAATATATAAATTAAGTCTCAGATTTTGAATTTCAATTTTTTGAAATTTTCAAATGACATTGGATGGAGAAATGTTCTATATCAAAGTTGTAGTGCTCGATGAGATCTAAAACTTTATAGTTGAAAGTTTTCTCATTTAAAATTATTTATTAGTTAAAATATTGATTACAAGATTCGTACATATTAGTACAAATAGACAGCATCGTAGAACTAATATAGGTATTGAGCGGGCCTTTGTGATGAAGACTGTATCTGTTACTCGTGAGGGAGGTCCCCACACCGGCCGACCAAACTTCTACGGCGAGACGCTACCGAGACCCACCATGAATCGTCGAGCTTGTGTCTGCTTAGCTGAGGAAGCAGGAAAGGTGTGTTTGCGGCAGTGAAAGAAGAAGAGATGCAGTCGTCGAGCGTCGTGGAGATAAGGATAGGAGTGAGTCACTGCTCATATCCATGTTTTTAATATCTCACTCAAGTTCCCACATGTTGTTGGTAAGGACTAAATTTGCATGAACGGTGAATGTATCGCCCATACAATTATTTTTAAATTTTAGTAGTCCCCCCATTTATTTTACCCACAACAATGCACGGACATGTTTCCTAATACAACACAAATACATTTTTATATCTGGCTACCAGGAGTTGGGGTTGCCTCATAAATTAGCCTTTTGGCGTTATCAACTAGGTCACGCATACTTAAGCTCTCCGGGACCACTCCTTCACCATCGAGGAAGACCCTGTATTTTTCCAACCTAGATGGGGTTGCTTTGACCATTTCCAGGGCATCCTTGGCGCCCTTTTCTCTGAAGATGTTTATGTATCCAGGACACAATTCCACCATTGATATTACCATCTCAACAAGGACCCTTCTTATCCTTGGGTACTCAATGTTGGATTGATCTCCCACGCCATTAGGCCCAACGGCCTTTGGGCCTTGTTCTCGCGCCCTGATCGAGGGCGCCCAACCCTACATGGTCGGTGGTGCTTCCCATCGCTGGCAGCGCCCCTTCTCAAGATCGGGCTAGGGTTAGGATGTCGGTGGGGTGTCTAGCGGCGCGGTGAACCTCGTACTGCGAGCCCCGGCCCCCACCTTTCCTTTATAGCGCTGTGCGACGGGGGCCCACCAACCATGTAGGGTTGGACGCCCCCGATCAGGGCGCGAGAACAAAGCCCAAAGGCCAGTTGGGCCTAATGGCGTGGGAGATCAATCCAACATTCTCCCCCTTGATCTCTCATCACTTTCTTCGTTCTTTAATTCTTACTCAAAACTTTTTATTCATATTTTTCTTGCTTCCATCCTATTTCATCACATATTAGTGCATAAAACTGTCCTATCGTCACAGCAATTAGTGCCGTTAGACTAACAGCCACAATACACTTCTCCGTTTTGAAATGTAAACTTTCTTTGGGCCCTTCGTATGTTCGGGAATCATAGGCTTTCCCTTAAACCTATGCCGGCTATGTGTTCTCTGAACACGTTGGGTGGTAAGCCCTTTGTGAGCGGATCCACGAGCATTTTCTCTGTACTTATATGCTCAAGATTTATTATATGATCCTGAACTTTATCTTTCACAACATAGTACTTTATGTCAATGTGTTTGACAGCACCACTTGACCTATTGTTGTGAGCATACTATACCGCTGGATTGTTATCACAATACAATCTCAGTGGTTCATTTATATTATCAATCACTTTCAATCCAGGTATGAATTTTCTTCAGCCAATTCACCTGCCCCGTTGCCTCATATCATGCTACAAACTCGGCATACATTGTCGAGGATGTAGTTACGGTTTGTTTAGAGCTTTTCCACGATATAGCCCCTCCTGCGAGAGTAAATACATATCCTGACGTGGATTTTCTGTCTTCTCCCGCATAATCAGAATCTGAATACCCCTCTATCTGCAGGGAATCAGATCTTCTATACGTAATCATGAGGCCTTTCGTACCCTGCAAATAACGCAGGACTTTCTTCACTAATTTCCAATGTTCAATTCCTGGATTCTTTTGATATCTGCCAAGTAACCCGGTAACAAAAGCTAAGTGAGGGACGTGTACACACTTGAGCATATTGTAAACTTCCAATAGCTAAAGCATACAGTACCGCTTTCATTCGGTCAATTTCATATTGGTTCTTAGGACACTGATGTTCTCCAAATCTATCGCCCTTGACTATAGGAGCACGTGAAGGACTGCATGTATGCATACTAAATTTCTTCAGGACCTTTTCTATGTATGCCTTTTGTGATAATCCTAGAACCCCTTTTCTCCCATCTCGGTGAATCTCTACTCCCAAAACGAATGAGGCCTCACCGAGATCTTTCATATCAAAGTTTGAGGACAAGAATTTCTTCGTTTCCATTAGTAGATTGATATCACTACTAGCAAGTAAGATATCATTCACATATAAAATTAGGAATATGTACTTTCCATTCTTGAACTTTGCATAAATGCAATTGTCCTCAACATTTTCTTTAAACCCAAAACCTTTTATCGTTCTATCAAACTTCAAATACCACTGTCTTGAAGCTTGCTTCAATCCGTAGATTGATTTCTTCAGGCGGCATCCCATATTTTCCTTTCCTTTTACGACAAAACCTTTCGGTTGTGCCATATAAACATTTTCTTCCAAATCCCCGTTTAGGAAAGCCGTCTTTACATCTATTTGATGTAACTCCAAATCATAGTGGGCTACAAGTGCCATTATAATTCTGAAGGAATCTTTACATGAGACTGGAGAAAACGTCTCATTGTAATTAATCTCCTTCTCTTTGCGTGAAGCCTTTCGCCACAAGTCGCGCTTTAAATCTTTCTATATTCCCTTTGGAGTCATATTTCGTTTTGTAAACCCATTTACAGCCTACTGTTTTGTCTCCTTTAGGAATATTTTCTAAGTCTCAAACTTTATTGGTACTCATTGATTTTAATTCATCTTCCATGGCCTTAAGCCACTTTGATGAGTGGTCGCTTTTCATGGCTTCTTCAAATGAGGTGGGATCATCCCCCATCTAACATTCTTCTGTTTCATAAACTTCATAGTCATCAGTAATAGCTGATCTTCTTATTTTTTGAGACCTTCTAGGTGCCTCTGGCACTTGTTCCACATTGGGCTGTTGTTGTTCTTCCTCATGTGCAACATTTGGTTCTATAGGTTCCTCAATGATATGTTCCTTAAGGACAGGTTCCTCATGTTCATTCATTGTCGCCACAGGAGAACTTGCAACAGGTGTTGGCACTACAGTGTCCTGCACTGTCGGTGCAACAGTAGCAGGTAGCGTGAAGAATGGTTCTTCAACCATCGGAGTGGGTACATGTACCCACTTTTCCTGTAGGCTGATTTCTCATGCTACCATGCTCCCCCTGATCATGTTATCCTCCAAGAACACAGCGTGTCTTGTTTCTATAATCTTCGTATGTCTGTTAGGACAATAGAAGCGATATCCTTTTGATCTTTCTGGATAGCCAAGTAAAATGGCAGCTGACTGTCTTGGAGTCTAACTTTCCTATGTTTGGGTTAAACACTTTTGCCTCAGCCGGACAGCCCCACACACGCAAATGGTTAAGTGAGGGTTCCCTTTCTGTCCATAATTCATACGGTGTTTTAGGCACCGATTTACTTGGTACTCGATTAAGTATGTGAATGGCGGTTTTCAGTGTCTCCATCCATAAACTAATCGGTAATGTGGAGTAACTTATCTTGCTTCTTACCATATTCATTAAGGTACGGTTACGTCTTTCAGCCACTCCATTCTGCTGAGGACTCCCCCGGTGTGAAGTATTGAGCGACTATGCCATTTTTCTATAGAAACTTTGCAAACGGTCATGGAATTTGGCCATATGGGGTATGTCGCCCATAGTACTCTCCACCTCGGTCTGATCGTACTATCTTGATTTTCTTATTGTGCTGATTTTTAACTTTAGCTTTAAATATTTTGAATTTATCCAATGCTTCTGATCTTTCTTTAATTGGATAAATATTGCCGTAACGAGAGTAGTCGTCTGTGAATGTTATAAACGAGTCATAACCATTCACACTTTTCACAGGAAAAGGACCACATGGTTGGTGGGCCTCCGTCGCACAGCGCTATAAAGGAAATGTGGGGGCCGGGGCTCGCAGTACGAGGTTCACCGCGCCGCCAGACACCCCACCGACATCCTAACCCTAACCCGATCTTGAGAAGGGGCGCTGCCAGCGACAGGAAGCACCACCGACGCCGGCAACGCCACCCCGACGCACACGCCGCCACCAAGGATGCCACTACACCGACTCCTCTCTCCACCGAACGTCGCTGCCAGCGCGCAGATGGCATCCGCGAACGAGGCCGCGGCCGGCGCTTCCACCACTCCGACTGCTCCGAACACTACGGCCTTCGATGGTCTGCGACTTCGTACTCTACCTATCTCTTTTTCTCCCTTTTATGCCTCTTTGTAGATCGTGTATTAGGATCTTTGACTACTGGGATTTTGACTCGATTGAGTCCTACGAAATTTAACGCTCAAGACATGGCTCCCTGTTGGATTTGAGAGTATCCACAAGCTTTGTTACGAGTTGTTCCGCTGCAGCAGCATCGGTATCGGGATCAAGCTCCTGGGCAACGTATTCAGGGATCACATAACCAATTTGTGAAGCGACACAGAGTGCGGCCTCCAATTGTTTGCCCTCTTTATTAGCCCTCTTTATTAGTCCTGATAATTGCCATTGCCTGCAAGGTGTGTGATGATAATGACATTGTTAAATAATGAAAACGAAGCTAACATAATGAACGGCTCAGCCACGGCACGGGCACTACAGCGGGTCCGCCAGGCGAACTGCTATGACAGCGCGACGAGGCAGCACGGTGCAGGGCTGAGCAGGCGCTCGGCCCTCGACGACCGGACGTGGTGACCGCGGACACCGGCCGAAACAGAGTGTTGCACGATTTTTGGCGTGCGTGTTTCTTAGATTTCACTGTGGCACTCTGGCCCATTCAAGTTACTAGTCCTAAGCTTGCACTTAGAACTACAACCTTTATTCAGACACTTTCCGGTTTCGAGCAACTGGCAAGGAAGAACAGAGGCCCCAACATCGGTTTGTCAGGCTGTGCAGCGTGGAGAGGGAGGCGTGGTCAAAACCGCTCAACGTCGGTCAAAACAGCCTTGCTCCCGTCCAGGTGCTAAAAGTGAACGGTTTTGACAGTTGGGGTACCGGTACTAGACGGTTTTGTAGTTGAGAATTAAAATTAGACAACACAATAGTTGAGGAGCCAAAAATGGGGTTAATCCAATGAATATTGATTGATCCACACATATATGTAGATATGTTTATATAAAAAATGCAGATGCACGAGCCAGTGAATTTAATGAAGGATAAACGAGGAAGGAAAAATAAGCTAGCAGTTTTGTCTAAGTATATATTGATGGAGACGCTTACCTTTGACAGGGCAGATTCCAGGTTCACGTTTGCACCAAGGTCGATCAGCATGTCTCTGGAGTTTGCACAAAGATTATGGAGTAGATTTGCTGCAACACACATGTAGCACTCATCATCAAGCATGTCGATGAGCTTCGTGAAAAGGTTATGCTCTGGGTCCGCCAACAAGATAGCCCAGCAGTTGTCTGCGCTATTTATTGTAAGATTTGCCAGTGCTTCCCCTGCAGCCGTTCGTAGTGATGAACGATCATCGTACATGCTGGGCTCAAGCTCAAATTCATGCATCAAATTGGGAATAATGGATTGGTTGCTCCCAATCTCCTTCCTTGCAGCCTCATCCACGGCCAGCGCTGCTACTATACCCATCACCTGCTCCCGTAGGTCATCTACTCGCCAGCCCCAAAAGTTCAAGATACGATCGAGGCTGTCCAGAAAGAAGGGGTTCTCCGACAGCTCCTTGCGAAACCTTGCGCTAATTTTCCCACCGTTGATAGCAATCGTCCTCACAAACTCCAAACACAATCGTGCCACTTCCATCTGCTCTGTCCTTTCTTTGTGATGCTGTTCCATCTGCTCTATCATCGTTTTTTTGTGATGCTGATGCTGTAGGCCACGGCCACCACTGTTTTCCTCGACGGTGAGATAGCAGCTGATAAGCCCTATGATATTATTGATGATGTTTTTCGCATCTTTGACTATTTCTGTAATGAGCTTCTTATTGGATTCGGAGTCACCTCGTTGCAGGCTGTTGTCGAGAATCCGCAGCCCAACAATTTGCAATTCATGGCTTGAGGTGCAGCCAAGGGATTGGATGGCGAAGCTCTCGAGGTCGAGGCTGGGTGTGTATTTCTCTTTCTCTTTCTCTTCTTGACGAAAAAAAAAGTCCCGTTTCCATGCGTGCCAGGTAGGCTTGACGGAAGTATAGGCTGATAGGTTTGGCTCCCCACTCTTGTTTGAATCCCAAGTCACCGGCAAGCGATATGCGACGGAGGAAGGAGATGAACCCGAGGATGACTGCCAGGATACAGGATGACCCTTGGCATAGCTCCAGCATGAAGAAGAGTACTATGGATGGCACCAAGTTTGGGCTTGCCCCATCAGGCAGGGGGGTATAGTCATGGCGGTGATGACCTAGCAGGCTGCGAAGGCGCAAAATCGAATGCAGAACCTGCAGGAGTGCCACTGGGATCTGCAAGTTGGCGATCAGCATCCCTGCTGTCACCGAGAATAACATATAGAATGATATCGCAAGGGAGACGGATATGCCAGGTAATGGGAACATCACGCTCCAAAAGAAGAGTATGGGCAGGATTGTTTCGACGATCTGCAAGAAGAGGCCACAGCAGGATGAGCTACTATCTTTTTCCAAGGTCTCTGTCTCTGGAGAGCTATTGTTGTTTCGCTCCGATGTCCCCGAGGAGCTATCATCATCGTGATCTGCTCCCCAAAACACTTCGTTGCTAACCATTATAGTAGCGTTATAGCGACCGATATGCTCAAGTATCTGTAATAAGAAGCTAGTGTTGCTTGGAGGAAGGGCAGACATGCCAAGGCTGATGCAATGAAGATCTTAAAGCGAAGCAGCGGTATGGGATTTCTCATAGATGGTAAACAGGACATGATTCGACAGGCCAGCACTGTCAGAAGCATAGTTCCGAATAGCCATGCAAAAGCTAACCCGGTAGCTTTCAGGGAAGCCAGCGTATCATGCTTGGATGTCTTGGATCTTTGCGGTGCTGTTATGACATAACCATACATGGCTCAGCTAACACAAGCAATCCCCATAAGAAAGAGGGCAGTGTGAACAAAAGAGCCCCTCTGTAGTCGAGTCAGTAACTGGCTGACAATAAGCAGGAAGGCCACCTTTAATATGCTTGAAGCTATTTCCGGCCGAAACTCGGGAACTAAGGCAACGCCGACACCTATGAACACCACACTTAATTTCCCAGACGTTTGTCCCACTAACATGCGAGGGAGAGAGAAATGTTCCCATCTGAATGCACGCGTGGAGCCGAATATTAGCCGCTGGTTGACCCATGCATCGTTGCGGATGAAAACCCTGACAGACATGTGGCGTAGCCATGAATTTTGGTGAGAAATCTTGAGATGCCAAAGCCTTTTTCGTGATCTATACATGCATGTGTAGTAGTAGTTCGAGGAACGCACCAGCTGGAGCCTTCCATGAAGACCATGACCGTGGCAAACCAGAAATCCACGCGGATCAGCAGAGAGCAGAACCCGCCAAGCAAGACCACAGTGGCCCAAATGGAGGCCAGAGTGCCGGCAGCGTTGCCCGCCCACTCCAGGAACGCAACGCAGAACACGATCTTATTCAGAGTTTTCAGCTTCCTGCTCACCGCGTCGGCACTGCGGCTCTCGCTCTGCTGCACCTCGCCACCGGCAGGGTCCGCGTGCGCCGTGGCCTCCACTGAGATGGAAAGCTCGCCGCCACTGGCAGGAGTCGTCGCCATTGTTTTAGTCTTCCCTACAGTGCCGGTCGTTGCCTGACAATAACCTAACTAGTGTGTTTATATATGTACCAGCAACAGCAATTACAGATGTAGCCATCCTGCTTGTAGCCTTGTACTCCACACCGGGTCACAGTAACCGGCATGCCTGTGCTTTGTAACTGTGGGCCGTTTGCCGGCTCTTTGCCCTGGCATTTTTGAACGAACGCTGGGGTGGGACGGGGCGTGCTCCGCCCCTCGTTTGTAATTTGTTTCCTCGAAGAAGACATGATAGATACAATAACAAATATTTGGGAAGATGGCATATAAGCACAAGTCAAGCGAGCTTGATTTTCAGGTCATTTTTTTCAATTGGTTTTCAGGTCATTACTTCCGTGGCAAAAGAAACCCCCACCTCTACTTCCGACATGATTTGATTCCGCCCCAGTTGTAGTCCTCACTGCACTAGGAAAACTGCCTTCGGAGTGGTAGTGTTGACAACCAAAATTTTCATTTTGTGAAGTTGTCAAAATGTGAAATGGACTTCACCATTGCGTTCCTCTCAGTCAAGATGGTCAAGAAACATATATGAAATGTCTAATTCGGAGTCCGGATGAAGAAGTTATGCCCTCGGAAAGATGCCTCGTTGTCGGGAGTTCCGACCCAAGTCGGGACTTCCGACTGTCGGAAGTTCCGACGTGTGTCGGGACTTCCGGGAAGCCTGAAAAAAATCTGCTCGGGTATCTGGGGTTATCCCTACGTCGGGAGTTCCGACAAAAGTCGGAAGTTCCGACTGTCAGGAGTTCCGACTCAAGTCGGGACTTCTGACCCAAGTCGAGACTTCCGACATACCTGACAGAAAATCCTGTTCGGATCTGGCCTTTTGGATTCCGATCCGAACTGTTCCAAACTCATGGAAAACTTGGAAAATAAGGCTTGGAGAGATTTCCTACTGGGATAAGACCACCCCCCTCTATATATATGAGAGGATCATGCCCGATTGAGTTCTCATCTATCCAATCGACAAACAAATCAATCTACTACCTCTACTTCAACCCTTTTGCCCTCTTCTCCAACCCCCATATTGTTCATCCCTTGATCCGACGACTAAGGATGGCGCCCTAGGCTTGCCGGCCAACCTAGGGTAACCCGACGACGTCCTTGCCCTGACGGGGTCCCTCCCGGGCGAGAGCTTCGAAGGTTTCTTTGCTAGTTTGCCTGAAAACTAGCTGGTTCTTCGTCACATAAGCACGTTGGTTATCCTTTAGGTGGTTTGCTTGTAAACCTCCCTGTTCTTCACCACGAAAGAGTGACATCTTAGCTGCGTTCTTCGGTCCATAGCGGCTCGGGCGTCCAAGGCCCTGTTGGTGTTTGATTCGGATCACTTCCGTCGTCAACACACTTTTTGGCGACTCCGCTGGGGACGATTGGTTCGGCTATCTCTTATAGCCGATCTCTCTGACCTAGCCTTACTCCTCGTTAATATATCTTCTTGAGCTCGTCATTACCGTTGCATCTGGCCCAAAAGGTCGATCGCATCTGGTTTTGACCTCTTGTGATCTTGTTTGCGATTTTGCAACAAGTTGCGCTGCTTATTAGAAAATTCGGCAAGACGGTCAAGTTATAAATCATGAAGTACCAAGGTGTTGCATCACAATATTACTACAATCACCCTGAGGTACAACTTGCAAATGCATCTTATGATCCTAATAGTTATTTTGCAAGTTCTATGCGCTCTCATGTTGGTGTTGCTAGCTGTTATGATACTAGGTATGTTACATCGGCTAATACTTTTGTTAATGCTCCTCATCATACACATCATAATTATGAATATTATGGTCAAGAGCCGATGCATGTTGTAAATTCTTCGAGTTTTGATGCTACTAGCAACATACAACATGTAAATTGTTATTCATCGGCCATAAGTTCACAATATGTGGTTCCACTACAAGACATGCCGATGAATGAGAGAATTGGCTATAATAATGCTAATTATTTAGTCAATTGCTCTGAAAATTCAGCACCATATGCCAATGCTCCTATTCATAATTTGGCTCCATATGTTACTCCCAACTCGAGCCAAATTAATGAAAATTCAGCAAGATGTTTAAGTGCTAATACTTATGATTCGGTTTCACGTGTTACTAATAACCATAGCCGAATCAACGAAAATTCAGCACCTTATGCAAAGATCAATGCTCACAATTTGGCTTTATATTTCGCTCGGAGACACGGATGACTTCCTGATTAGGATAGGACTACATCAAGGGTCAGCTTTGAGCCCTTATTTGTTTGCCTTAGTGATGGATGAGGTCACAAGGGACATACAAGAAGACATCCCTTGGTATATGCTTTTCGCGGACGATGTAGTACTAGTTGATGAAAGCCGAACAGGAGTGAATCAGAAACTTGAGTTATGGAGGGAGACTTTGGAGTCCAAAGGTTTTAGACTCAGTAGAACTAAAACTGAGTATATGAGATGTGACTTCGGCACTACTATTCAGGAGGAGGAAGATATTAGTTTGGAAGGTCAAGTAGTGCCTAGGAAGGATACCTTTCGATATTTAGGATCAATGCTACAGAGAGATAGGGATATTGATGAAGATGTTAGCCATAGAATCAAAGCAGGGTGGATGAAGTGGCGGCAAGCATCTGGTGTCCTATATGACAAAAGGGTACCATAGAAGCTAAAAGGCAAGTTTTATAGGGCGGCGATTAGACCTGCTATGTTGTATGGTGCAGAATGTTGGCCTACGAAAAGACGACATGTTCAACAGATAAGTGTCGCGGAAATGCGTATGTTGCGTTGGATTTGCGGTCATACAAGAAGGGATCGAGTTCGGAACGATGATATACGTGATAGATTAGGGGTAGCACCAATTGAAGAAAAGCTTGTCCAACACCGGTTGAGATGGTTTGGACATATCCACGGAGACCTTCAGAGGCACCGGTGCGTAGTGGAATCCTAAGCCAGGATAGTAACGTGAAGAGAGGCAGAAGAAGATCGAAGTTGACTTGGGTAGAGATAATAAAAGGAGACTTGAAAAGGATGGAATATACCCAAAGACTTATCCTTAGATAGGAGTGCTTGGAAGACAGCTATTCACGTGCTTGAACCTTGATTGCTTCTACTGGGTTTTAACTCTAGCCTACCCCAACTTGTTTGGGACTTAAAGGCTTTGTTGTTGTTGTTGTTGTTGTTGATTTCGCTCATGACCATAGCCGAATTAGTGAAATTTCAGCAAGGTATTCGAGTGCTAAAACTCGTGATTCGGCTCCACATATTGCTAATAATTGTAGTCGAATCAATGAAAATTCAGCAATATGTGCACTTGCAAACAATCATGATTTGGCTTCATTTGTTGCTCTCAAATCAAGCCGAATCGATGAAGATTTAGCCCATGCTAGGAATCCATATGGTTCCTCTAAATGGAAGGTGCCCACCCATTATGCTATGATTACTTGAAAACTCCTAATGGTTGGTGGGTACCTTGATTTTTATAAATTTAGTGGTGAAGATGATAAAACCACTATGGAACATATTAGTATATATCTCTCACAACTGGGTTTTGCCGATAAAGAAGACTATATGAGAGTGTGAAATTTTCCTTTATCTCTCACCGGTATTGCCTTTGCATGGTTTACATCTTTGCCACAATGTACTATTGGTTCATGGTCTCAATTAGAGGAGCAATTCTATGAATATTTTGGAAAGACTAAAGAGAAAAGGCCAATCACAGTTGAGTCATCGGCTAAAACAGGATTGCTAGTGGGCATGAAAGAAATAATTGATTCAGATGTAAGCAAAGGTTCGGCTACAAAAGCCGAACAATACAATATCCTTTCCGAATCAATCACATCTCAAAAAACAAGTCTTGCTATAGAAAAGCATGGAAAACGCCAGAAACCAGCTAGACTTGATTTTTCAGGAGCTAAAGAGGTTGTACACTTATCTAGTAATTATCACATCATTGATGGGGATCAAGCCCCTACAAGCAACAAAGGAGGCCTGCCTGCCTACTCAGAATTGGCTGAGCCGACTTCAAAGTCAGTTGAGCCGATTGCCGCCTGCCCTGAGTCAGCTAGGCCGACTACCTCTATCGCCTTCCCTGAGTCAGCTAGGCCGACTTCCCAGTCGACCAAGCCGACTGCCCCTGCTAGTGCCCAGGTCGGCCTAGCCGGTTTCCAGTCGGCTAAGCCGACTTTCTTGGTCTCGGCCGCTGTCGATGCATCTTCGGATGATTCGGCACCTATTGTTGATCATTCTCTGGATATGAAAAGCAACATCATGCAAATCAGGGACATGCACTTTTCCAACATGATCAACAAGGTAGAAAACACAAATATTTTGCTCAAATTTCAATCTGGTCATACTATTTCAATTTCTACATCTATTAGAGATATCCTTGCTAATTGTTATAATAGACCGATTGAGAATAGCAATTTATTTGTTGATAATAAAATAAATTTAGATTCTATCGGCCAAGACATTGTTCCATATGGCAAGGCTGATAGTGGTAATTCATCAAAGTTAAAGCTTCCTATAAGCAATTGCATAGGTGTGGCCGAATGGATTGATAATAAATCCGATCCATTTATTTGCCTAGCTTTAAAGCCAACTCCACAAAAGAATTGGCTCAAGAAATCAAAGTACACCTTTGACTTTACTTTTTGTGATCATATCTTTGATATCCTACTTAAAAATAATTTTATTAGAATCATTGATCACAATGCTTTGCCATCTATTCAAAACTTAGAAGAGCTTACATATTGCAAATGGCATAATTCATCTGATCATAATACTTCTGATTGCAATGTGTTTCATCGAGTCATCCAATCGGCCATTCATAAAGGACGATTGAGATTTTCTGAAGCTCAACACATAGACCAATTGGATTCAATTGGTCTTGATGGCAAACAGGTTTCGAATCGACTTGCATTAGCCGATTCACTCAAAGCTCAAAGCTTGAACTGCCCAAGAGAGAGATGTGGAGCCCTCAAGTGAAGGCAAGGTTGTTGTTGATGAATTGCAAATAGAAGATATTCTAGAGAACAACAAAGTTATCATAGTTCTAGAAGACACTAGGGGCAGCTGAAATCTCTCCAACCAAAGCAAAAGCCGATTGATCTCGTTGAGCAAGGGGAATTGGCTAAGGATCCTCCTTTGAAGCATGTCTGTCAAGATGGTGAGAAGGAGGATGCTCGTAAGGCTAATGGAGGTAAAGGCCGTGACAAACAAAGAAGTAGAAGGCCGAAGCTCAGCTTCGAGGAACTTCTAGCTAAATATGAGAAGATAGGAGAAGCAAATGTCACCAATCAGCCAAAGAAAGTCCATTCATCAAAATTACCTCCAAAGCGCAAGTCTCAAGAGTGGAATCAGCAAGGAGATAAACCTCACTGTAGCAGTAACATATTCTCCTTTTAAGCAGCCAATTCCCATAGTCGTATGGACCACAGCCCACATATTTTTATCCTTATTTATCTTGGGGCTGGTTTGATAAAGAGACACATGTTCCACCATATTTTAGGCCAGAATATGTAGAGTATGTGGCTCCTAGACATTTAGAGAGATCATCATCTTGTAAAGACCATTTTGATCAAAACCGGTCTGGAGCTCAACCAAAGAAGAAAGCGGTAAAGCAAGTTTACCGCATGAAGTATCATGGCCGAAAGAAGAAAAGTTCAGATCTAAATTTAACAATCGAAAAGCCGATTACATTGCTGAAAAATCCGGCTATTGATGGCAAAGAAGTGAGGAAATCATCTATTATTATTCTAAGTGCCAAATCTGAACAAAAGAAGGTGGGAGTGCCCAAAATCAAGAAAGATTTGCCACTGTCCAAAACAAAAATAAAACCGATATGCTAAATCGGTTTACCAAAGTGGCAAGAAAATAAGTTACAAAAGTTTAGTGCTGAGAAGCTAAAAGAAAAAGGCTTGGCATGGGTTCCTAAAGGAAGTATTCAAACCCAGAAGGTTGATGTTCAAGCAAGTGGTGCAACAAAAACAAAGGAGAGGAGATTCAAGAAATAATTGCCAAGTTATAGGTTTGCACCAAATCATCAAAATCATTGGTCATGGCATCATCCATACTCCCTGCCTATGCCTATGTGGAATTCATCCCCTGGTATGCATGGTTATCCCTCAGCTCCTTATTTTGATCCTTGGTGTGGATCTTTATGTTATGGAGGGTTGCCAAATTATTTTACTTACCAATGATCCAGAGCCAAAATATTTTGTTTCGGCTATGCATATTTATGTGGATGAATTCATATGGGCAATATTTTGATATCACCCTTAGTGTAAAATATAGTCAATGAATGCTTGCAACCATCGTGCTATTAGAAAGCCCCCATAGAATTTACTTTGATGGCCTTAAGGCCCGGGGGGCATGATATATGCATTTTGATTTACTTCATGGATGTGACAATATGATTAGTCAGCTTGCAAATAAGGCCATGGTGTTGGCATAATCATTATTTTTCACAATGGTGCTATTGGAGACATCAAGCCGATTAAAATTATATATGCACCAACATTTGAGCCGAATGTGAAGTTTTCTTATTCGGCTTGGCCATATTGCAATCCATGGGGTATAACATGTTGAAGCTTATGGTGATTCCTTGTTGGTGGTACAACAAGTTGCTAGTGAATTTCAATGTTTAGAAGGGTCACTAAGAACTTGTCTTGATGCTTGCCTTGATATTATTGACTATTTTGCCGAATTCCTGAATTTAGCATATTCTGAGGCATGAAAATCAAAAGGCCAACATGTTAGCTCAACAAGCATCTGGCTATGATGTCAGTGGACATAATTTCCATATTCAAGAACAGCCGATGCATGAAGATTTTAATTTTTCCTATGTAGGTACAGACCAGTCGGCTAAGCCGACTAACCAAGTCAGCTCAGTCGACTACTCTTCTACTGTGGCCAAGTCGGCTAAGCCGACTGCCCTAGTTGGCCAAGCTGACACCATCAAATCGGCTAAGCCTACTAGCCCTGTTGGCTCAGCCGACTCCCCTGTGACCAGCCCGGTCAATTCACTCGAGAAGCTATCAAATCGGCCCGATATAACTTCTAGTGATGTTGGGGCTGATTTAGAAGATTGGAGGACTCCTTTGTTGTGATATCTACGTGATCCAAGTGCCAAAATTGATAAAATTGTTCGGCGGAGCGCTTTCAAATATTTATTGCATAATGATGAGCTCTATCGAAGAACCACCGAAGATTTGCTGCTTAAGTGCTTGGGATCAGACCTAGGCAAGAGTGGCTACGGGAGAAGTCCATGAAGGCATCTGTGGTATGCATCAATCAGCCCCAAAGATGAAGTGGTTATTACATAGAGCCGGTTTCTATTGGCCTACTATGATGGCTGATTATTTTCGTTACTACAAAGGTTGCGAAGAGTGCCAGAAGTTTGGAAATATTCAGCTTGTGCCTACTGCTGTGCTTTATCCTATCGTCAAACCATGGCCTTTTCGTGGTTGGGGGCTAGACTTCATTGGCCTAAATATACCCCCCCCCCATCTTTGAAGGGACACCGATTTGTGTTAGTTGCTACGGATTACTTTACTAAGTGGACCGAGGGAGTTCCTTCGAAGAATATGACACACAAGGAAGTAATTGAGTTCATTACTGAGCATATTATTCATAGATTCGGCATTCCTCAAACATTAACTACAGATCAAGGGATATTGTTTGTGTCTAAAGAGGTGAGGGAATTTGCCTGAATTATATAAGATCAAGTTGCTCAATTCATCTCCATACTATGCTCAAGCCAATGGCTAAGCTGAATCTAGTAATAAGGCTTTGATCAAGCTCATCAAAAAGAAAATTGAGGAGAATCCAAGGAGATGGCATGAAGTTTTGTCTGAGGCTCTATGGGCACATCACATTTCAAGGCATGGTGCTACAAAGGTTACTCCTTTTGAGTTAGTATATGGCCAAGAGGCCGTTTTGCCTGTCAAAGTGAAGTTGGATGCATACAGGCTTGCTAAACAAAATGATTTATCAGCTGTTGTGTATTATGATTTGATGATGGATAATATCGATGAGGTGACTGATGTGAGATTAAAAGCTCTCAAGGAAATAAAGAAAGATAAGGCTCGAGTTGCCAAAGCATACAACAAGAAAGTCAGGAGCAAATCCTTCCAAGTGGGAGAATTGGTGTGGAAAACCATACTACCAATTGGATCGAAGAGCAATCAGTTTGACAAGTGGTCACCGAATTGGGAAGGTCCTTACAAAGTGGTCAAAGTTATATTTGGAAATTTATATGTGCTAGAGACATTGCAAGGTGAATGTCTCACGAGAGCAATCAATGGGAGGTACTTGAAAAGGTACTTTCCAAGTAGTTTGGCAAAAAGCCTAAGTGCTCACCAAACAATGGCCGATACATGTATTGCCCTTAGAAAAAATGACCGATGTATACATCGCCCTTAGCCACTGAGCAGCCGATGAGATGGGAATCGTCGCTGTTTGGTTTTAATTTATTTGATTAAGTGTTTTTAGATTTATGCATCATTCACCTAAAAACAGGGGGGCATATGTTGACAACCAAAAATGTTCATTTTGTGAAGTTGTCAAAATGTGAAACAGACTTCACCATTGTGTTCCTCTCATCGAGACGGTCAAGAAACATGTATGGAATGTCTAATTCAGAGTCTGGATGAAGAAATTATGCCCTCGGAAAGATGCCTCATTGTCGGGAAGTTCCGACCCAAGTCGGGACTTTCGGGAAGCCTAAAAAAATCTACTCGGGTGTTTGGGGTTATCCCTACGTCGGGAGTTCTGACAAAAGTCAGAAGTTCCGACTGTCGGGAGTTCTGACTCAAGTTGGAACTTCTGACCCAAGTCGGGACTTCCGACTGGACTTCTGACATACCTGACAGAAAATCCTGTTCGGATCTGGCCTTTTGGATTCCGATCCGAACTGTTCCAAACTCGTGGGAAACATGGAAAATAAGGCTTGGAGAGGTTTCCTACTAGAATAAGACCACCCCCTCTATATATATGAGAGGATCATGGCCGATTGAGTTCCCATCTATACAATCGACAAACAAATCAATCTACTACCTCTACTCCAACCCTTTTGCCCTCTTCTCCAACCCCCATGCTGTTCATCCCTTGATCCGACGACCAAGGATGGCGCCCTAGGCTTGCCGACTGACCTAGGGCAACCCGACGACGTCCTTGCCCTAACGGGGTCCCTCCCGGGCAAGAGCTTCGACGGTTTCTTTGCTAGTTTGCCTGAAAACTAGCCGGTTCTTCATCACGTAAGCACGTTGGTTATTCTTTGGTGGTTTGCTTGTAAACCTCTCTGTTCTTCACCACGAAAGAGTGACATCTTCGCTGCGTTCTTTGGTCCATAGCGGCTCGGGCGTCCAAGGCCCTGTGGGTGTTTGATTCGGATCACTTCCGACGTCAACAGGTAGGTATGTTATGGATTTCTGTAAAATGAGTAGCAATTCATATGGATTAGCACACTCATTAGTGGTGCCATTTCATTAATTTTATGTTGCTCATTGGCCTAAGACTATATGGCATGTGGTGTAACAAAGTAAATTAATGAGCATATATAAACCATTGTTAGAGGACAGATGAAGACATTACAAGGACAGAAATATTGTTTTCCATTGCTAGAACTTGAACGCCTTACTTATCATTTTTCTGGGAAACAAAGGCGTACTGACCTTGGTGCCAGGGGTCTCCCAGGCGACTCGAGTGGGTCTTGGTAGCCGTTCTGAGTTCTAGTGTCATTTAGTTTCTCTTTCTTTGCGATCTAATCTAGGTTGATTCCCCTTCACCTTTTTGGTGATCTGATCCTGTGTGGTGTAACAAAGTAAATTAAGGAGCATATATAAACCAGTGTTCGAGGACAGATGAAGACATTACAAGGACGGAAATATTGTTTTCCATTGCTAGAACTTGAACGCCTTACTTATCATTTTTTCAGAAAACAAAGGCATACTGGTCTTGGCACCAGGGTCTCCTAGGTGACTCGAGTGGGCTTGGTAGCCGTTCTGAGTTCTAGTGTCCTTTAGTTTATCTTTCTTTGCGATCTAATCTAGGTTGATTCCCCTTCACCTTTTTGGTGATCTGATCCCGACTCTCTGGATTAGTGTGCTCCTGTAATGTCCACCAAGAACTGATAATTGTAGTTGTTGCTAGCCATGTCCTAGTTTTTGCGGAACCGCTGTCAGGGGCGTCTATGATCTAGTGGCTCGCAGTGCCGGTGCACAGGAGTGGAAGCATGGAGGGAGTGGAGGGTCTTTTGAAAAATTTACAACTGCCAGAGGCGGAGCGGAAAGGCGTTCGGATTGGTGGTGGATTGGGAGGAGCGCATGGTGATGCACCTCCACAGGCTTTTGGTAAACTATTGTCGGAATGGGGAGTGAGATGAGAGACTCTGGTTTAGGCAATAGGGTGGAATTGATGCCCACTACATGGGGTCGATTGCAAGGAGTTGGGTGACAATTGTTTCCTCTTCACCTTTCATTAAGTGGTGGGGAAGAGAAGGGCTTTGGATGATGGTCTGTGGACGATTTCGAAGGAGTTCCTGGTCATGGAAGATTACAATGGGTCTAAATCTCTTGATGAAATGGACTTCTCGACTATTCCGATATGGATCCAGGTGGCAGGCCTTCCCATGGGCCTAATAAACAGGGCGATGGCGATGGTGATTGGAGATGAGATAGGGGAATTCATGGATGTGGATTTTGAGAATGATGAAATGGCAGATGGGAGATTTCTACAAGTGAAAATTAGGCTAGACATATGCAAGCCATTGGGGCGGGGCATAACCATTGATCTTGGGGAGGATGCAGAAGGCAGATGGTGTCCAATCTCATATGAATTTCGCCTGTAATTATGTTATGTTTGTGGCATTATTGGACACACAGACAGAGAGTATGTGCTACAAAGTTGACTAAGGGGGTGATGGCTCCTTTTGATAGGGAGTTGAGGTACATACCTCCTAGGAAGAGGGGTGGAGGGGATAGTTTTCGGAGCCAGGAGAACTTTGGGCTTCTGGTAGGACGGTATGGGGGATCGAGAAGCGAGAGCTTTTTGGAGGTTTAGGGAGTAAAGGTAGAGGGGGAAGATCTAGAAGTGACACCCTCTCATGGAGGAAGGAGCTAGAGTTTCGAGGAGTGGGAGCATCTAAGAAAGGGGGGGGAGGTCACAAGCCCATAGAAGGTGCTCCACGTGCAGGTGATAGAGAAAATGCAAAGAAGAACCTGCTTCCATCCCTTATCGCCGGGAAGTTTGTGCTAGCTTGTTGGTATAAATTAATGCACACAGAATAATCTGCAAGCACACAGATATTATACCGTTGTAGTACTTCACCGAGAGTAACCCAGTTTTATATCGAACTCAAAGGAACGGGGGTGAGAATAACCGATTCTAACTTAACCCAACTTCACAATCAAGGCTAGATAATATGAGCATGGAGGAGACTGCTAAGGTCTTCTAGTTCTAACTTCGGTAAGCTTTGTCTTCTATTATTCAATTCTGAGAATATTACTAGAGAAAACACAAGCAGAGTATGTTTTATATAATACTCCCTCCGTTCCTTAATATAAGCCATATAGTTTTTAGCATCAATATTAACGCACGGCTTGAGGAAGAATGTGAGACCAATGAAAAAAAGGAAAATCAGGCCATCTTCTCTCTTCTAATCAGATTGCTTTCTAAATCTAAGGGATTCGTTGGGGCATGTACTATGTACGGTGGGAAGGTTTTCAAACTAATCGGTATGGGAGCTGATATGTACCTATATTTTGGAATTTTCTTTAGAAATCTATATGGCTTATATTAAGGAACGGAGGGAGTAACAAAGTCCTGCTAGGCCTACTAATGGGAGGTGGACTACAGAGGATTCAACGAGGCTATAAGAGTCACCCTCGCGAGCTACCACCGATCCGAAAAATAGGGTTCATCCATGAGTAACCGAGTCTAAGCACCATGCTTACACTACGAATACTACTTTAACCCAGGAGCTACAAGGATTAAAGTACTCAAAAGAGAGTCGCAAACCTAAAGAATAATATAAACAAGATACTTGAATTAGAAGTCGATTACCAGAGAAATCTCAGCAAGCTCAAGAAGAACTTGATTCCACCAGGGTACAAGCCATAGAGAGAGCACCGACAGGCCGGGACTCCTCCAAAACTCTTCCCTCTCACTCTCTCTCTCTATCTCTAATACAAGACTAGATTCTATCAAGGACTAATCTTCTCTTGATTGCTAGCCCTGATTCTAGTGGACATATGAATTAGGGTTTCTGGCTTCTTAGATCTCAGGATCAAATGAGGCATGCCCTGAGGAGGGGGGTGCAGGTAGATATATATATAGCCCAGAGCATCAATCCTCAGCCCTTGGATCAAACTGACTTGAAATAACGGCTAAGATGCATCCTAGGAGGCGGTGGAGAACCGACATAACAAAGAGGATGATAGGTGGGGCCCACAGGGGCAGAGCGGCCTCTAGGTGGGGCCGGCCGGCCCCACATGTCAGTGGGTCGAGCCCCACTTCGGTGGAGAGCCTCCTGGAGTCTTCTAGAACCTTCCCACGTTTATCCCGCGGTGGAATTCCGTGATTTCCTTTGACGAATAGCTCCCCCTTGACGGTTTTATGATTAAATCCTGCTGAAAACACAGATTCACCAAAAATCATGGAATTGGTCAGTTTAAACCCCTAAGTCTATGTTGGTGATCTATTTTAGCCATTTATCCAAGGTATATTGATGGTTTGTGATGAGTGTTAACTACTGTCAACATAGCTCAAGCTGTGGGGGAAGGGAATGTGTGGGTGAAAAATGGCATGTACCCCACGCAATGAATCTGATACAAGGGGAGATAGGTTCAGAAAAGAAGAATACACCTAAGAAGTTTGAATGCAAGCCTAGGAAAAGTAAGAACAAGGCACATGCCTATGTGTTCGTAGCTGAGAAGGTGGGAAAGAGACGCTCTGAGGAGGCTATGAAGGTGGAGGTAGATTGTAGGGTCGAGATGGCGGACTAGAGGGAAGGTAAATAGTACTTTCTAAAAATAATCGCGCCTGCTAACCGAACAAATGCGGAATTAAAACTATCGATGTAGCCAAGACTACACCCCTCTATCTAAGTTCTCAAGCAGCTTACAAAGATCCTAATTAGGCAACAAAGGTGCCGGGCTAGCTAGAGCTCACCTAACAATTCTAGCTTGCAGGTCACATAAACCTATGCAACTAGTACTTCAAGCAACGGGTGAGCTCCTACACAATTCTAGTAAGCAAAAGCACAAAGCACCTAAGCTCACTAGCAATGCTCAATAACAAGGCTACACAAGCCAAATTATAGAGCGCAAAACACTTAGCTACACAAACTAAACAATGTTACTAACAAAGTTACTAAAACCAAATTAGTCAAGCAAGGGAGCTACTTCTATGCTACACAAGCAAGAAGGTAACTAGCAAGCTACACAAGTTAACTAATTACAAGAGCAACTACACAAGCACAATATATATATGAAAGTAATTACAAGCTTGTGTAAAGTGGATGCAAACCAATGGGAAGACAAGGATAACACGATGATTTTATCCCGAGGTTCACGTGCTTGCCAACAAACTAGTCCCCGTTATGTCGACCGCTCACTTGGTGGTTCAACGGCTAATTAGTATCACCCGCTAAGCCCGCACGTCGGGCACCGCAAGAACCTACCCTAAAAGTGAGGGTAGCTCAATGACGCACTCTACTAGAGTTGCTCTTCGTGGCTCCCGCGGGGCGAGCACAATACCCCTCACAATAACTTCTCCGGAGCACCGCACAATCTTCTTTGCATGCTTCGACGGAGACCACCACCAAGCCATCTAGAGGTGACAACCTCCAAGAGTAATTAGTACCACCGGCTTGCACCACGATTAACTAGTGCTACACGATGCAATCTCACAATGCAATCGCACTAGAATCGCTCACTCACTTAATCGGATAAATACTACTAAGCAAGAGTGAGTTAGAGGGCTCACAAGCACACCTACACAAGCCACTAAGGCTTAAGGGTGCTCAGCAGCCAGCCCAAAGCTAGCTAAGGCTCATATTTATAACCCCACATACAAATAAAGTCGTTACCTCTTCATCGGATAAAAAACGTACTGACTGGACTCACTGTTATAATCCACCGGAGGCGTCAGGTCGCAGCGTGACGGATCGGCAGATCCTTCTAATTAATAAGGCGCAGAAAAGTACCACAAGGAAAAGGTTATACCTGCTCTGTTACTCCTGTCACTTTCTTATTGTGCACATAACTCATACCTGTACTTATAGGTCCCGTCCATCGCCTAAGAAAAAGATATGAAAGAAACTGTTCACTAGCGAGGAAACCGAAGATGATAATGGTGGCGGTAGTTGAGATGCAAGTGCTGCTGATCAGCACAGGTACCTCGCTGTATCAAGCATAAGATTCATCTACCTGGTTGGTTGATTTCTATTTTTACACATATCAAACATGTTGAATAAACAGATAGTAAAAAAGTTAGGCTTGGTCAGGTTTTTGAAATGGGTTACAGATCACAGTGATCCAGTACCTTTGGATAGTTCTTTGTGCCTCCTTGGTTTGTATACATGTTAGTAAGATTAGCTGTCCCATAGGCTACGCTGTTCACATGCTTTGGGGAAGGCCCAATAGATACAAAGGAGTTGCTGCTTTCTTCTTCCTTAGCTGTCAAATTCATGCGCTACAAATATGTTCTACAGATGTTATATCTATGGGACAGCAATTGCCTCCATTACTGCATGTTCAGTATTCCACTTGCTGCCCTCCTGTTGAATTCAAAAGAGATACACAACAAAATTACAGTAGTTGCTAAATTAGACAAAAGTGCAGGCTGTTATTTGTGATTAGAGTTACCACTGAACCAGATGGCCATAGAATTTAAATCTAGAAAGTACGTTCGATTCTAGACAGAATACCTGTAGACTTACTAGAGAGGACCAAGCAAACCTGGCTGTCGAGTTTTTCGAAATGTTGAAATCTGTATAGTTATGCCTAGGTGATCAAATACTCATGAATCGTCAGTTGCATATAAATTCAGCTCTCAGCTGTGTACCATGGTAGAGGTTGGAACTTAGATCTATTATCTAAAAAAAAAAATCAGCTCTGCTTACTGCTGACTGCTGATGTAGCAATTTTCCCCATTGTGGTGTGGTTGGCCTAAAAGAGACTTACACTCTATTTGTTTCTCTCTTTTCTCCTTGTACCTTAGTAGTGTAAGTTTTGGTTTTCTACGAGTTGAACGAAACTTCCAACTTTGTACATACATACATGCTGAAAAATAGATAAGATTATCATATTTGTAGCGACCTTGGCTTGGACGTCGGGGTTGTTCGCGAGCTCGGCCATGATCCACTCCACCAGGGTCACTGTGGTGTCCGTCCCGGCGTTGAGGAACTCGGAGCAGAGGCTCACGATCTCGGCGTCCGTGAGAGGCCGGTCGCCCTCGTTGGGCACCCGCAGCGCGAGGAGGGAGTCGGCGTAGCACGGCGGGTGGTCGTCCTCGCCACGCCGGCCCGCGGCGTGGATCAGCGGGGCGAACAGCTCGTGCAGCCTCCGGCGCACTGGCCACGTGTGCCTCCCACCGCTTGCAGACGAGGCTCTTGGTGAGCGGCGGGAAGAAGGCGAACACCGGAAAGGCGGTGAAGGAAGCGAGCACGCCTCGATCTCGTCGAGCTCGCCCTGGCTGAGCCGAGCGCCGAAGCACATGTACACGAGCAGCTCGAACCTGGCGCGCCGCAGGAACGGCCTGACCGTGACGAGCTCCGTCTCGAAGGAGGAGACGCACTACTGGATTCGGGTTCTTTGCCGAGTGCTCGATGCACTCGGCAAAGGCCCAATTATACTCGGCAAAGTCTTTGCCGAGTGCGGCACTCGGCAAAGAACACTCGGCAAAAAATTAGTCGGCAAAGATCTTTTTGCCGAGTGTCTTTTATCGGGCACTCGGTAAAGAAAAGCGACCGTCACGGCGCCGGTCCCGTTGACGGTGGCTTTGCCGAGTGCCAACCCTGCAGGCACTCCGCAAAGATTTTTTATTTTTTAAAAAAAAATTCTTTGCCGAGTGCCCATTCATCGGCGCTCGGCAAAGACGTTTTATTTTTAAAAAAAAAATCCTGCACTCCGCAAAGATGGTGACGCGCTTGGCGTGGATGGCGCAGAGGTTGGTGTCCTCGAAGAGCCCGACGAGGTAGGCCTCGGCGGCCTCCTGCAGCGCGGCGGCGGCGGAGGACTGGAAGCGGAGGTCGGTCTTGAAGTCCTGCACGATCTCGCGGACCAGGCACTGGAACGGGAGCTTGCGTATGAGCAGCTCCGTGCTCTTCTGGTACTTGCGGATCTCGCGCAGCACCACGGTGCCTGGGCGGAAGCGGTGCGGCTTCTTCACGCCGCCTGTCGCCGAGGCCGACTTCCGCGCCGCCTTGGTCGCCAGCTGCCTCCTCGGCGCCTTGCCGCCGGTGGACTTGTGCGCCGTCTGCTTCGTGCGGGCCATCGCGGGGGATTAGGCTGGGGAGAAGGGAGAGTTGTTGCTCGGGTGTTTGAAATGGAGATGGGGCTCTGGATTTGCTGCGGTGGGGGAATAGGGCGAGAAGAGACGGTATTTTGCTGCGGTGGGGGAACTGCGTGGACACCGAGGAGGGAGGCGGGGCGTGGAAAATTTTGGGGGCAGGGTGGGGATCAGGCTGGATGGGCGCCGTCGGATCGCGTGGGAATGGAGGGCTCCAATTGATTTGGCAGGCTCTCACGCGGATCGTGATCCATGGGTGGTGAATGGTAGCGAATGGCAGACCACCATCTGGCATCTCCGCTTCGGATTGGTTTTGCTGGTTGTTCACGGCTGCATGCGGCCACACAGCGGGAACCTGAGTACACGTGCCTACTAGTTTTTTTTTAGGGGAGAGTACACGTGCTTACAGTATGCCGCGCTACCACTCTACCACTGGACCTAAACTGGAATCATAGATTAACAGTAATTTCGTGACACTCCAAATTCAGATAGAAAATCTTTGCCGAGTGCCCCGATCTGGCGCTCGGCAAAGTATATTTTAATTTTTTTTTAAATTAAGAGTATATTGCTTGTTTGAGGTCCTAAACGAATTCAAATTAAAATGTGGTCAACTACAAAGTTTTATAACTTTTCGAGATGTACAATTTTTATTTAGGAAGTTTTTCCATCCGAGATCGTTTGAAAAATTTGAATTTCAAATTTGAGAGATTCAAACGTAGTTTTGCATGATAAGATGATTTCAAATCAAAAAGGTGTCAACTACATAGTTTCATAACTTTTGGAGATCTATAATTTTCATTTAGGAAGTTTTTCCATCCGAGGTCTTTTGAAAAATTCAAATTTTAAAATTTTCAAATTCAAACGTCGTTTTTGCATGACAAGATGATTTCAAATCAAAATGTTGCCAACTACAAAATTTCATAACTTCTCAAGATCTACAAAGTTTATTTTGGTCATTTATTCATCCGACATAGTGGTAGTAACATTGTTCACAAATCTTATATATCTCTCTTCTACTTTCATGAAACTAATATAAGAGATATGAGAGAGATGTGGATTTTATGAACAACGTTATTGTCGTTTTGTCAAATGAAGAAATGACCAAAATAAACTTCGTAGATCTTGAGAAGTTATACAACTTTGTAGTTCAAAAGTTTTTCATTTGAATTCATTTAGGGCCTCAAAAAATTGCTTTGAAAAAATAATTTGCCGAGGGCAAAAAAAAATGCACACGGCAAAATGCCTCTTTGCCGAGTGCCAATACAAAGGCACTCGGCAAATACGCATTTTGCCGAGTGCCAAAAAATGGCACTCGGCAAAATACATCTTTGCCGAGTACCAGAAAAAGACACTCGGCAAAGACGCATTTTGCCGTGTGCCAGGAAAATAGCACTCGGCAAAATGCGTCTTTGCCGAGTGCCGAAAAAAAACACTCGGCAAAGCCATCTTTGCCGAGTGTTTTTTTTTTTTTTGCCGAGTGTATTCTATTAGGCACTCGGCAAAGACCGTTTTTGCCGAGTGCCCGATAAAATACACTCGGCAAAGCCTCCGGCACTCGGCAAAGTGCCGGTTTCCGGTAGTGACGCGCGCCGCGTGGAGGAGGTTTGTGACGAGCGCCTCGCAAGCCCACCGCCTAGCCGGCGCGAAGAGGCTGACGCGGGCGCAGTGCAGCGCGTCGGCGGCGAGGTTACGGCGGACGAGGCGCCAGTAGTGACCGTAGGGCGCGGTGTTGATGTCGCCGGCGAAGAAGAGCGGATCCGGCTCGACGAGCGGCGGGCGATCGGCGAAGGTGGCGCCGTCCCGGACGAGGACGCGGTGCGCGAGGCGGCGGTCGGCGATGAAGACGAGCGTGGTGAAGAGGTGGACGGAAGATGACGGGGCCAAGGCGCGCGTGCAGGTCCCGGAGCAGCGGCGCCAGGTCGAAGATCGATCGCTGCAGGACCAAGAATTTGGCCAGGAACACCAGCGCCGGTGGTCCAGGAGGAAGGCGGCCCTTGCTCTTATTATTCGACGTTGACTTGCCGCGACCATAGCGGCGGTGAAGCAAGAAAAGGAGCGAGACGAAGAAGGCCATGCAGCAGCAGAGGAGTGGGGTCGTCGAGGTGTTGGAGGCAAAGCTTACGAGCTCCATGGCTAGCTGGCTGCTGTCGCAACTTGCGACAATGCAACCTTTGCTAAGCCTTTACTCTGAGGAGCGCAATCCGGCGGCAGCTCGATCAGCTTATCTTTCAGCTCAGACTGGCATGATCGTTTCTTCCAAAACGTACAGTTTTTTATCATCTCAAAAAATTAGAATCTATCTGCCTGGCAACATAATATTTTGGAAACTCCTGACACCTAATTTTCGTCCATACATTTACAATGTCTTTAAGCTATATTTATAATGATTTCTTCACTATAATTTATTGGAGACATTGATATAATTTGGGAATAACATAACTTCTATTTTTATGGATTGTAGATCTCAGATAAATTATTTTTATGGATTGCAGATGCCAGAGGAATATATGTCAAAATATTCACAAATTTCAGAAAAAAATACAAATTGTTCACAAATTGCGGATGGGAGGGTGCCGCGCCCGCACCGGGGACGCCGGTGGAGGGAGCAGTGGCCGACCTGGGGTGGCGGCGGAACAATTGGTTATTGGAGAGAGCAAAAACAACCGGTTGTTGTATAGCAATTCTAAAAAATTGGCCTCGTTTGGCTGTTGTTAACTGCAATACGATGGACCGGATGGGTGACTGTGACTCATCATTTAGAATTCTATATAGACACATCGCAAAATTGCGTTTTTGGCCAAATCAGCCAAAATTTAAAAAGGAATAGGAAAGCTCAGCCTTGAATTATGATATACAGTATAGTTTTTTAATCATAGTACAAATACAAACACTCATACATACACCGCACACTATGAATGTAAGCACACATACCCTACCTTTATGAGTAATCTCAAAGAACAACATCATTAAATCCTATAAAAATACATGGGCAATCTCAAAATACCAAAAATCTAGAAAAATACGAGTACCCACATTAAGTCAAGGACTTAAAATCGGATAGACAAGTTCCACCCTAAAGAATTTACCAGCCAAGCTATGCTCAGCTAGCTACAGTATATAGCTTTAGGATAAGCATCTTCCTCGTCCTAGGATTGACTTTGACAAACGAAAATTTCTATACTCATTCTTAGTCCTTTCCAATGGTAATGGTAACACATTTGATCATTATTAAGCGTCGATCAGATCAACATACTTATTTTTTTTTACTACAATGGAACCTAGAAATAAATGGTTAGAATAAAGGGACTTGCCATATTTGAGATGCCTAAATTTTTAGACAATAATTTAGACAACCAACTAATCTCTACTAGTACTAGCATATATAAACACGAAATGTGTACATCGTCCGCACCGTCGTCTATCATCATCAGGAAAAAACTAAAAAAAATTAAAAATAAAACCATGCCTCTCCGCTTCTCCCCGGCTCCCCTACTGTTAACGCCGCTGCCCCACCCCTCCTTGTCGCGCCCTACCCCCGCCCCATCCCCATCGCAGCCACCCCACAATAGCCCTGCATGCCGCCGCCTTGCCCCGCTCTCCACCTTTCTGCCACGACTTAGCGTCACCTTCTCGGTGGGAGGCATGCAGTGTAGAGCATGACCAATCCCCAACGGGAGGCGCTCAAGGGCGAGCGAGGTGGGTACAACCAGTGGCGGAGCGTGAAGGAAATTCAAGAGGAGGCACAGTGTCCAACTTTCCTCTTAGACTACCCACAGCATTAGCGGTGCTGAAAAGGAATTTCAGCGTGCCATCTAGACCGATGCCAGAACTGGACACTGGTGCTTCGTTCTTGTGGACCCAACGGTCAGAACCATCGTCTAGGACCAAGTGTTGGTTGGAAAACCATTTTTTACTCTTTCAGCCCTGGGGAAAGAACATGCCTCGGGTAGACAAAATCTAAACTCAGCATCGATAGCCACAATGGTCAGCACGGATGCTCAAACACTATCTCTCATCTTTCAGCATCGCAGAAAACCAACGTTGTGGGTAATCTTATGTGTGCAAATATCCATTACTTGCTAAGTATCATCTTTATTATTAAGAAATTTCAATTCCATCAGGGGGAGGGGGGATGGCCCAATATGGCGTACATGTGGTTCCGCCACTGGGAACGACGGTGCCAGTAACCGATGGGCGAGCACAACGCGGGTGACCCTGGCCCCCTGCCCCTGCCTCTGTGTCGATTCGGGCGTGGTGACCTCGGCTTCATCCTCGATGCGGCTGCACAAGAGACAACCACCGGTGCCAAGAGAAACGACGATGAGCAGAGGTAGGTGTGGTCATGCGATGGATGACCCCTCTGCCCCCTCTCTCCTCACCGGTGCTGGACGTGTTGGTGTCCGTGGGCCGAGGAGGTGCACAAGCTCCAACACCTGCTCAGCACGAGCTCTAAATTGTCAATAATTTTAGTTTTATTCTAAGTTAAAGTTTTCTACTTTGAATTAAGTCTAATCCCTAATAATAAAGAGACAAAAATTTCTTTTTTTACCATTATTGGGGCCGTTCGGCTGGTAGAAATTTCAGCCGAAATTCACTGTTCACGACTGAAATTCACTGTTTACGCTCTCACAAATTCCTCCAGATTCTTTCTAAATTTCTCCGAGCGAAAAGGGCCATTATGGTCTGGTCCTCCGTAACTGATTAGCGCTTTATACACATGTACTTCCGTCGCATGTCCTACCACGTCTCTTTCTCCAATATAGGGTTCGTGTCCGTCTCTTCCTACTCCTTTCTCTGTACGCCTGCCCCCACCCGCCTAGATCCTTTCCCTATACGTCTGTGCCCGCCGGCCCTCAACGGAGTTTCAGTCCAGCACGACTTGAATTTCAAAAGAAAGAAAGAGGAGCCCGAGCGGAAAGGATGAGAAGGAAACTAAGAATCCACATGGCTTCAAATCATCATTAATTTGATTGAAGTCGAATCCAAATACAATAGAATGGATAGAAATCGAGAACAACAACCACCATAAATTACGTGATGCACAAAAAAAATCAAACAAATAAAAGGCACGCGGCCAGGGCATCGGGACTCAGGAGCGGAGCAAGAGGAGGAGCAGAGCAGGGCCGTAGAGGCGCGGGGTCGTGGAACCGCTGTCGGATGGAGGCACGAAGCAGTGCCGCTCGTCGAGGCACGGGGTCGCTGGGCCATCGCCGGCCGTCGGGACGGAGGCACGGGGCGAGGGGATCGTGACTCCGGAGTGGAGCAGCGTCGTCGAGGCACGGGGTCGCCGCCGGCCGTCGAGGAGCGGAGTCGCAGAACTGTCGACGGGACGGAGGCACGGAGCAGCGCCGTCGATCCGTCGAGGCGCGGGGATCGCGCCTCCGGAGCGGAGCAGCAACGTCGAGGCACGGAGTCACCAGGCCGCCGTCGATCCGTCAAGGTAGAACGCCGTCAGACGGACACGGGCTTCCATCTCGACCGTCCAGCATCTAATCGCAAACTCTGAAGACCGAGCAAAGAGAGAGAGCCATAGAGAGTTTTGGCAGTGACGCGGCGTCCCAAGGGGCGGGGCTGGGCGATGCGAGCTTGCGAGAGCTGGGTGTTGGCCGGAGGTGTTGCCGCGGCGGGCACAACGCTCGTGATTCGCGACAGCGTGAGTCACGCCTGGATTGTGTGGAGGCTGCAGGACTCGAGGATTTGGGAACGGAGAGGATATGTTGGACTTAGGGTTTCACAAATCGAAATATATATAACGAAGCCGATGATGGGCCTTGGTCGGCTCATTTGAGATGGATATCAAGAGCTGTACGTTGCTGCGTATTTGAATAACAACTTTTAATAACTATTGTAATGCAACTTAATACTGTTAGATTTATAATTAAATGTACAATATCCAATAATCATAAGTTAATATACTCATAAACAATATGAAATAAAATAAATAAATGGTCAAAGTATAATTTATAAGATTGTGCCATATCAAAAGATGCCTTATAAACTAGACGAATCTTTGACACGACGCAACTAACTCCTTGTTGAATATAATCAGAGATTTAAATTAACTTATATATTCAGGATGTTATTATGATCAAAAAAATAAATTACAACTCTATAAAGTTTATAAAAAGGTAAAACATAAATAAATATGCAACACTTCTATTCTCGTTGCTTATTAACGTTTGATAATTTTTTTCTCCTGTTAGCAACGCACGGGCATGTTTGCTAGTTTATATAAAAACGCACAAACATATACAACGTCAGACAAGATTTAACAGAGATACTCAGATACACCATGAAATATATTTTGATAATACACTTATTTTGATATTATAACGTGTAAATCATGATCAAGCCAGATGCATGAAGATGCTTTTGTGCGCACAATCATGAGTTGACTAGGTCATGGCGATATATATATATATATATATATATATATATATATATATATATATATATATATATATATATATATATATATATATATATATATTATAGTTGCTGTCATGCATGTCATCTACAAAGATGGAAGCACACAGCCGCATATTGTCTCCGTGAAATTTTTGTATTTTGGTCCCTTTTAAAAATATTTTTTTACAAATAGCTTTCTGTCGAAACAGTTTTATGATAATAGACTATTTTTCGGCGTATTAGGACACGACGCCAAAGTATGAGGCTCGGCGCTGTGTCAGACAATGCCGAACTTTTGCCACGTCAGCGCAGACTCCGGTCACAGTTGCCACGAAGGCGTTGAGCCCCGTGTACCTGGGCGCTGTGTTACTTCACGCCGAGTCGTAGACCTTGGCGTGGCACTGCTCGACGCCGGATGTTTGCGTAGTCCACGCCGACAGCCGTGGCAGTGGCTTCTCTTTATTTGGAGCAGACAAAACCGCAGTCAAGTTTGCGAACGGGACCTAGGCCTCGTTTAGATGGTAAAATTTTTGCAATCTGGACACTGTAGCATGTTTCGTTTGTATTTGACAAACTTTGTCCGATCATGGACTAACTAGGCTCAAAAGATTCGTCTCGTGATTTACAACTAAACTATATAATTAGTTTTTTTTTACCTAATATTTAATGCTCCATGCATACGTCTAAAAATTAATATGATGAAAAAGAGAGTGAAAAAACTTGAAATTTGAAGATGATCTAAACCAGGCCCTAGGTAAAACTGCAACGAAACCGCTAGCCTGCTACTCCAGTGCTACTACTGCTAAGGGCCTATGCATACGTAGGCCATAGTCTATCTACAGATATGAAAATTGCAAGGCATGCACACACATCTGGACGCAGGAGTCGGGAGCATGTGTTTGGTGCGGAGTAAAGTTTAAGCACGGTACGTCAGCTGTCACGTCAAAGTGTTACATTAAATTATTTAAATAATAATAAAATAAATTATAGAAGTCCGGTAATACGGGAGACTAAGTTTTTTTTTATTAAATCTAATTAATCTGATATTAGCACAGGTTTACTGTTGCACCATATTATCAAATCATGGACCGATTATGTTAAAAAATTCGTCTGGTAAATTAATCCTAATATGTGTAATTAATTATTTTTTAGTCTATATTTAATACTTTAGGTATACATTAAACATCCGACTTAACCGGGAGTAAACTGTATAGGCCACAGCCCTGCGCCTGCACACCCCACGCTGACGGGCCGGCCCCCACCCCGCTGGGTGAGAACAGCTGGACCACGACATCAAAACGGCCTCAAAATGGGGCATGTTTAGATGGCGAAAATTTTTGTAAAATGTATTGTAGCACTTTTCAGTTGTTATTTGATAATTAGTGATCCAATCATAGTCTAATTAGGCTTAAAAGATTCGTTTCGTGAATTTCATCTAAACTGTGTAATTAATTTTATTTTTTATTTATATTTAATGCTTCATGCATGCATCAAAGATTCGATCTAACGAAAAATCTTTGAAAAATTTTACAAAATCTTTTGGAACTAAACTGGACCTCGATGCAACGCCAAGTTCCGTCTCGTCACACTGTACCCACAATTTAACGTGCCAACTGTCTACGGAAAATCGGGCCTCTACGCTGGCTCTCCCTTGTCCTACAAGTCAACAAAAAGGTGCGTGTGCGTGTGCGTGTGTGGCTTCGATGCCACGAACGTAGGCCTTGTTTAGATTGTCTTAAAATTCTAAGTTTTTTTTACTTTCTTTATCATATTAATTTTTGACGCATGCATAGATTATTAAATATAGGTAAAAAAATAACTAATTGTATAATTTGGTTGTAAATCACGAGACGAATCTTTTGAGCCTAGTTAGTTCATGATCGAACAAAGTTTGTCAAATACAAACGAAATGTGCTACAGTATCTAGATTGCAAAAATTTACAATCTAAACAAGGCCGTAGAGTCGCTCTCGGCGCTCATGCAGTGAGCATTGCTGCAGGTCCTAGTGTCCTGTAGCTAGGTTCGATAGGATATGATCATAGGAGCATGAGAGTTGCTCTGCTTTGTGATAGGAGCCCTAGACCGATGACTTGCTTTAGAACAACTACCTTGGTCTTTTTTCTCTTCGCAGCTACGGAGTATTGAATCCTCACGTGCAGTGGCGGAGCCAGGAATTATCCTTAGGGGGACCGGCCGTCAGGAATTATACTTAGGGGAGCCAGCCAAAAGAGCCAACATGTAAAAACTAAGTGCAACTCAACTCGTTAGGTTCCTTGTGATGACTATCGGAATTAATTCACTGACTTGAACGGGTGCTCATATGTATTCTAGATCTAAGACGCTATTTTTTCAGTGGTAAGTGACATACCCGTTAACAGCAAAACGTATAGGATGACTTTGTAAATCTTGAGTACCAACTCAGTCTTTTTCATTGCGATAATTTTATTATCTAGTTGTGTTTTGTATGATTATATTATTTAGAAGATATTAATAGGTATATATATGACAAGAATTTTATATAACCTCTCTCTAAATATAAACAAAAAATATTAATTCATACTACTAATTTTTTTGGTTGTGAAATATTGGGTGGGGGGGGGGGCCATGGCCCCTGCCAGCCCCCCCTTGGCTCCGCCACTGCTCACGTGATGCCATAAAGGCATGCTAATGAAAGCGGTGAAGCGGTAACCATTTTTTTTGGAAAGATACACATCTTCACCATTGAACTAGGCAAATGTGAACCACCGAAATGGTACACATCTTCACCATTGAAGGGATCAGCCAAAAAAAACGCGAAATTTACAGCGGCTACGAGCGTGAGCCAAGCAGCGCACCGGGCTACGGGAGCGGGACCCTAGCGGCGGCGCCCGCCTCCTTTGTCCGCAGCTGGAGGGGAAGCCTGCCTCCTCCCGGTCCATCACGTGTACCAGCTGTCCTTCGATGCCCAACCAGCGGCGAACACCTCTACGCACGCCCAGTGACGAAGCCAGAAAAAAATTTAGGAGGGGCTGAACAAAAGAATAGAGGTTTTTTTATCATCTCTTAACCTTAGCCCCTCCTACCTAATACATGTATACATAAAATTTTAAGGGAAGACTTAGAAAAACTCCACGTGCTCAGGATGGGTAGGGGGGGCTGAAGCCCCCTAGCCCCACCGCTGGCTACGTCCCTGCGCGCGCCCCACATGGTCAGCAGCGCGGGGGCCCGTCGCGTACAGGTGCCCTGAGCCCCTGACCAGCGTACCACGAACCATGAATGACCCCAGCGATGAGGTGGCCATGGCCATGGGGCTCACTGGACCATGCTAATCCTGGAACCGTTCCGCTGGTATTAAAGTCGGCTAATAGATCAATTTTGATTAATTTATTGTTAAAGAAAAATACTATAAATTATAGCTAATAAGTTAAACGAATCAGCCCTCGGAACCCTTAGTATCTTTGGATGCGATACGTGCTGCTGTGCATTACAAATCGTCTTTGTTATCTTATTATAGTAGTTTAGTAGTACGTAGCATCTCCCTGGAGAAAACTCTGTCATTGCCCATTATCTGCTCTTACGATCTTATCCGCCTGCGTTACAGATCTTTTGAGCTGCTGCGGTGTAGTATAGCAACCTCTACAGTTTACTCCCTGTTAAATCGGATGTTTGATGCATAGGTAGAGTATTAAATATAGATTAAAAATAACTAATTATATAGATTAAACTAATTTATCAGACGAATTTTTTAACATAATCGGTCCACGATTTGATAATATGATGCAACAGTAAACCTATGCTAATATCAGATTAATTAGATTTAATAAAAAAAAACTTAGTCTCGCGGATTACCGGACTTCTATAATTTATTTTATTATTATTTAAATAATTTAATGTAACACTTTGACGTGACAGCTGACGTACCGTGCTTAAACTTTACTCCGCACCTAAACACATGCTCCCGACTCCTGCGTCCACATGTGTCTGCATGCCTGCAATTTTCATATCTGTAGATAGACTATGGCCTACGTATGCATAGGCCCTTAGCAGTAGTAGCACTGGAGTAGCAAGCTAGCGGTTTCGTTGCAGTTTTACCTAGGTCCCGTTCGCAACGCGTTTAGTTTCGAAAATTTTTTGGCTTTGAGCTACTATAGTACTTTTATTTGTATTTGGTAAAAAATGTCTAATTATGGACTATTTAGGCTTAAAAGATTCGTCTCGCCTAATTACAGGCAAACTGTGCAATTAGTTATTCTTTTTACCTACATTTAATGCTCCATGCATGTGTCACAAGATTTGATGTGACGGGGAATCTTGAAAATTTTGGGTTTTTGGGTGGGATCTAAACAAGGCCTTAGACTGCGGTTTTGTCTGCTCCAATTAAAGAGAAGCCACCTGCCACGGCTGTCGGCGAGGACTACGCAGACCTCCGGCGTCGAGCAGTGCCACGCCGAGGTCTGCGACTTGGCGTGAAGTAACACAGCGCCGAGGTATGCGGGGCCCAACGCCTTTGTGGCAACTGCGACCGGAGTCCGCGCTGACGTGGCAAAAGTTCGGCGTTGTCTGACATAGCGTCGAGCCTCATACTTTGGCGTCGTGTCCTAATACGCCGAAAAATGGTCTATTATCAGAAAACGTTTCGACAGGAAGCTATTTGTAAAAAATGTTTTTAAAAGGGACCAAAATGTAAAAATTTCACTATTGTCTCCTGCAGATTTTTGCTCTAGGTGAGCTAGGATTTGTTTCTTGGTACGATGCGCGCACGGAGCGGGTACTTCATGACGGTGGTGAAATCCACTGTCTCCTCCATGTTGACGGTCTCTCCCTCCGCCGCTGGCAGCCACTCCAGCTCCCTGACGAGGCTCCCCACGAAGAACTCGGCATGGTGCATGCCCAGTGCGTACCCGGGGCACATCCTCCGCCCGGCGCCGAAAGGCATCATCTTGATCTCCCGGCTCCCGGTGATGTCCACGCCGTTCCCCTCGCCGCCGTCCAGAAACCGCTCCGGCCGGAACTCGCGCGGCCGCCGTCCACACTGACTCGTCGCGGCCGATCTCCGCCACCATGAAGTTCACCTCTGCTCCTTTGGGCACCGTATAGCCACCGATCTCCGCGTCGCTCCGCACGGCATGTGGACGAGGTAGTGGCCTGGCGGGTGCAGGCGCAGGCCCTCTAGAACGCGACGGCTTTAAGGTATGGGAGCGCCTGGAGGTTGACGGCGGCGTCGAGCTCGCGCTTGGCTCTGATCACCTCCTCGTACACCTTGGCCTGGACGTCCGGGTGGTTCACCAGCTCGGCCATGATCCACTCGAGCAGGGTCACCGTTGTGTCTGTCCCGGCGTTGAGGAACTCGGAGCAAAGGCTTACCATCTCGGCGTCCGTGAGCTGCCGGTCGCCGTCGTCGGCCACCCGCAGCGCGAGGAGGGACTTGGCATAGCACGGTGGTTGGTCATCGTCGGCGGCGGCGCTCGTGGCGTGGATGAGCGGGGCGTAGACCTCTTCCTGCCTCCGGCGCACGGCGACGTGTGCCGCCCAGCGCTTGCGAAAGATCCTCTTGGTGACCGGAGGGAAGATCGCGAAGACCGGAAAGGATGTGGCTGTGCGCAGCGCGTGGCGCTCGAGCGTGTCGATCTCGTCGAGCACGTCCGGGGGAAGCAGCTCGCCGAAGCACATGTACGCGAGCAGCTCAGACATGGCGCGCTGCAAGAACGGCCTGACCGTGATGACACACTCCGATGCGTCGACGTCGCGGAGGAGGCTGGCGATGAGGGCGTCGCACACCCACCGCCTCGCCGGCGCGAAGAGGCCGAGGCGGGCGCGGTGCAGCGTCTCGGCGGCGAGGTTGCGGCGGACGAGGGGCCAGTAGGGCCCGTAGGGTGCGGAGTTGATGTTGCCGGCGTTGAAGAGCGGGTTGGGCTCGACGAGCGGCGGGCGGTCCGCGAAGGCGGCGCCGTCCCGGACGAGGACGCGGTGCGCGATACGACGGTCGGCGACGAAGACAGTGGTGGTGAGGAGGCGGAGGGTGATGACGGGCCCGTGGCGCGCGTGCAGCTCACGGAGGAACGGGCCGATGTCGAAGCGAGGCCGCCGCATCAGCGAGAAAAGCTTGGCCAGGAACACTGGCGGCGGCGGGCCAGGAGGGAGATGTGGCCGGCTGGCCTTACCACTACTCTTCTTTGGGTTCTGGCGGCCATGGCTCCGGTGAAGCAAGTAGAGGACTGAGGCTGCGAGCGAGACGGAGAGGAGCGGGACCGGCAAGGTGCGCAAGGTAAGACCCAGTTCCACCATGGCCAGTGGTGCAGCTATGCTTACCTTGATCTCAAATGCTGCACACACTTGTCAGCTGGAGCTTTTTGTGTTTGTGTGTGTGTGTGTCAGTGTATGTGTGTGTATATATAATCGGCATATATGAATTTGATTTGTACTAGTTTGATGTTGTTAATTTGGTCTTATTTTGTCGTCGTGAGTTGCAATTCTGCGACAAACGGGTGACCATTTCAGCCTAGATATCACCGCGAGTCGTCGCATGGCCAAATCAGGCACATTTTAAAAGGGATTAGCTGGGAGTAGCAAACATCAGCATGCAGGTGGATCGGCTTTGTCAGGTAGTCCTAGTGGTAAGTACAATATAAGTACAGGAACATGTCAGAATAAATGAAGGGGATCAAATCGAATGCAACGTCGTCTTATTTTTGACGAAACGTCGTCGTATTTTGTCTCCGCTTTCCTTTTTTCCTCCTACTGAAACGTGATATTTCCCATGGATCTTGAAGCCCACTATTCTTTCAAACCTGGGCTGTATTGTATGCTTAGCAAAGTTATAACCGAGCCCATGTCCCAATTAGCACGACGAGTATTTTGTATTTGGGCATCCGTCAGTCCTGACGCGGCCTCCCAAAAAAAACCTCCCACTTCACAAGCTGCCTGCCGTTAGCCGCATGCACGTTCGGCTTCTACCAGATCTGGTCCACTCCCACTTTTCCCAAGTTAAGCAGTCCAAGCATCGCTCGCCGATGGCGTCTCCGCCCTACTCAGTCGAAGTCCGGACCCCTGCCGACTCGCCGCGGCCTACCGCCGCTCTCCTCTCCTCCTCCGTGGCCGCACCCCGGCCCTCATTCGCCCCTCGCCTCATGCTCCTCCTCATTGTGGCCCTCGCCACTGCCACGACCTTCGTCCTGCTCCGCTCGCCCCTCACCATTGTGACCGCGGCGTCTGCTGCCACGCGGCCGCTGTCCAAGCTCCCTAAGCCTGTGGTGTAGCCCGTTTTCTCGGATGGCTTCTGCTTCGGATACCAGTACAAGGTCTCCCTCTCCCGCACATCCGCTGCCTCATCGTTGGCGCCGGCATCGGCGTCCTCCCCTCATCGCCTCTCCTGCGGCCAGAGACGGCAAGGGCGTCGTGGCTATGCCGTACAACGCGACTACCTCGAGGCTCGCCAGACATGGTGGTCGGTGCCCACTAGAGTGTCGCGCCTGACATGTTGCAATGGTATGTTTCAAGTGTTTCAGATGTTTCAGAGGTATGTTGCAAGTGTTTAATGCGGATGTTACAAAAGTAGATCGGGATGTTGCATATGTTGCAATGGTTGTACATGTATGTTGCAAGAGTCCGTTCCAAATGTTTCATAGGTTTTTTCAGACGTATGTTGCAAGTGTGTTTATTTGGATGTTGCATATGTTTCACACATATGTTGCAAGTGTTTTACCTAGATGTTGCGTATGTTTTATAATTATTTTCAAGTGTTTTTCATGTGTTTTTGCAAGTGTTTCAGATGCATGTTTCAAGTGTTTTATCTAACCTTTCAGACGTATGTTGCAAGTGTTGCATCTCCCTCCTCGCTTTTTGTTGCCTCACCTCGGTGTCTCCTCCTCCTCCAGACGTCGGCTGGGCATCAGCCACCCCTCCCCCTCTTCTCGATGCTGGTGACGTTCGGGGCGGCGTGGGCCCTGTGTGGGCGCGTGAAAATAGCACAAGAAACGGACTACAGGCGCGACCGTTCGGACTCCGTCCGTCCAGACATCCAGGCGCTAGCAAGCCCGATTTCTTTAGGATTGTGGCCCTATTTTCTACAGTGATCTTTGTCACTGCTGGTAGTGTGGAACAGCTCTAGTGACGAATGAAATTATATCTGCAGCTATGGATTTTATGCCTATAGTATGCGTACAATGGCATAGGCTAGGAACCAAGGAAATTGATCTATCGTTACCAATGTGTTATTGGAACAAATGGTCTTGGCCTAATCGAGAATTGTTATTATTCTTAAATAAATCTTAAAGACTCATTCATGCGTGTAACCAGTGGAAAATGACATGCAACTTTAAAAATTAAAGATAATATAGGCAGGTTTCACGCCCGCCTTTGATAACAGAGACGGGATTCACGCCTGCCTAGGAAAATTAAGAGAAAAAACAATAAAAGAGCGCCCAAGCCGTAATGGATGCCCACTGGCCAAGCCTGCTTTGAGCCTACCGCTCGTCTTCGGAGCCCAATGTTGAGCCCACTTGGGGATCCTTTGCATGCCGCTCTACTCCTTTGGATTGCTCATGCCTAATTCTTTAGATTGGATTGCCACAGAAGATGACTTTGCCTCACCACAAGTTCTTCAAGATTCAAATGGCCGGCTGCCAGGGATTTCTAGACATGGCTCCTTCTGGTGAAGAGATATACTAAAGCTTTTAAACTCCTTTGAAGGTTTATCCAGAGTTTTATAAGAATGGTAGCACCTGTTTTTTGTGGCAGGATTTATGGGCCGATCAAGTTCTAGAACAAGCTTTCCCAAAGCTCCACTCCTTTGCTAAGAACGAACTTATTTCATTCAGACAAGCATGTCAAATTCAGGAACTTCATGATCTTTTCCATCTACCCTTGTCTGTGGAGGCTTTTCAACAATTTCAGGAACTTTTAGATTACCTTGACAGCCTGCAGCTGATGGAGGAGGATGATCTTTGGAGACAGCAATTTTTCATCTAAGAAGACTTATGCTCACCTTATTGGTCGAAGGCAGGTACATCCAGCTTTCTCTTGGCTTTGGAAAAGTTGCAGTCTAAACAAGAGAAAGGTCTTTTTTTTGGTTACTTATGAAGGATAGGTTGGGTACTGTCGAAAGGCGTCGTCTCAAAAAAAAAAGGATAGGTTGGGTACTAGAAATTTGCTGCAAAGGAAAATATGTTCTTAGAAGATTATAATTGTGCTGTTTGTGCTCTCTGCACCGAAGAGACTCTTTTGCATCTATTCTTGGATTGTCCCTTTGCGATGGATTGTAGGGGCACTCTGGGTTTATCCATTCAGCACTCTGATGACCCTTTTCAGACAACCACTTCCTTCAGATCTCAGCTTGCTGTTCCTTTCTCAATGGAGATAATCATATTAATGTGCTGGGCCATTTGGTCAGTCAGAAATGATGTAATATTCAGAAATGTGCAGCCGGCTATTGCTCAAGCTCGACGACACTTGGAGTGTGCTCTTCTTATTGGTTTGGTAACACTTAAATTGTTGGTAACCAACACACTATATCACCAAAAATGTCATAGGATCGAGAAAGTTGCCGTTTTCAAAATTTTCATTTCCATTGTAAGCAACAAGCTGGGAGACTGGTTGCTGCAGCAAAGAATGAGGCTTCACGCTGATGCTCTCAGGCCGTTTGACGCCATGCTTCTCATCTCATGGTGTCTGTGGAAGGAGAGGAACAACAGGACATTCCAAGGGACTTCGGCAGACTGGCAGGCCACCTACCATGCTTCATCAGTGAGGCAGAGGAGTGGATCAGCGCTGGGATCTCAACGCTGCATGCTGTGTTCCCCGTTTGGTCGCAAAACCCGTCCATCATGTAACAACGATTTATGTATCCAGTAGATAGGATGCAGCGGCTCAGCAATGATGGCCCCTCGCCACCATTACTGGACGCTTTTGTAATCTTTGCAAACTCGGATTCCTCTTAATGAAAAACGGCAAAATGCCCCGATCCAGAAAAAAATTGTAAGCAACAATTCAGCAAGTAAAAAATAGCCACTCCACGCAAAAAAAAAAAAATGTCAGGATTCGAACTTAGGGCATCTAACTTTGATACGACTTTGAACTACATACACCAATCAGTTCAAACTCAAAATGTTAAGCTGATTAGGAATAGTGGGCATACTTCAACAGGATAAGTATGCAAAGAAATTAAGCGTGAGATGCTAAGGTAGTGGAACTCTGACTCAGTGACTCATTGCACCAAACTCATACCAGCGTTTGGTGGAGCAAGCATCATCAATAGAAAATGCCGCATGAAACTGCTGAATTGCACGGAAACAATGAAACAATGCACGGTGAATCCACAGACTGAAAAAAGTATTATAATAGTGAATCCAACAAAAGTTGACTAGATGAGCAAGACAAGTATATATAGTGCTGAATGACCCATTGGACACTAGGTTCGTCTATCCGAGAAAGCTTATCCAACAAATGAAAAATAGATGGGGCGTGCACCAATAGGCAAACTGATTAATGCATGCTGTGTGGATAAATTTATCCTGAGTACAACATGTTCTGAATCATGAAACCCTCGAGATAAAAATATCCATCGTCAGAAATTGTAGAATCAGATAGTCATGAAGGTTGCCCATACACAACTGCTGACTAGAAGAATCTAGAATTCGTTGCTTATCCATCTCAAGCAAAAGCTGGATCTGTGATTGAATGCAAATCTACTTCATAGGATCGGATCCGTGATTGAATGCAAACCTACTTCATAGGATCCATCACCTGTGTCTCTGCCACTCAAGTAAACGTCTGAAAATACCTGGTTACATTTTCAGTAACACCAACAATTATGGACCACAAAAAATTTACCAGGAGTAATTACTTCAATTCAGGTACTGAAGCGCTACAGCTACAGAAAAGACCTTCTTTTTCTTGCATAAAGGAAGATTTTATTAAATTTCAAGTTTATTACATCAAGATGATCCTGCAAACTTGAAAACACTCCCATCCTCTCCAGACTGTACGTATTATACAACTAGACATCTGATAGATTCATGGTGCAGACTGGATTGCACCTAAAAACAGCCCAGTAGTCCGGCTAATTGGAGGGCTAATTCGCACGGCCGTTTTGGTTGACGTCGGGTGCCAGAGCTAGTGTGCTGAACTGGTCGGTGATCAGAGAGGACTGGGATGGCGAGGGAGGCTGCTCGTCCGTCAGGTTAACCGTGGTAATGTCATGAATGCTGGATCTCCTCTTGTCCTTGCCGCCGGAGTTGAGCCTGATGAAGTACTTCTGCGCATGACTGGCCACCTGAGTAGGCGTCCTCGTCTGAACGAAGTTGCGCGATATGTTCCTCCAATCCCCCCTGCCATATTTCTTCAGGCCCAAGAGAAACAACCTGACCAAAGAACATGAACAAAACATGATCTTGTGCTGGTAACTTTTTGATCAATTCTTGCTTCACCTTGGTTGAATAATTATAGTAGCTACCGGTAGGGCCTAAGGCCATCATATATATACATCAAGCTATATGACTGTCCTTGAGAGTCAGATCCTACTAGTAGACAAAGAAAAAACTAACGGGATCGGATGCGGTTAATTAATTATTGATAGCTGAATAATTACGAACTGCAAATATTACCATGAGCCCATGACCATGCATCAGATAATTGCAAACCCTATTGTCTGGAAGCCATATGTATACTCACTTGTGCTCCTCCTCCGTCCAAGGCCGCCCGCGCTTCTTCCTCTCCTGCTCTGGCCTGGTGACCGCGTTGGCCCCGCTGCCACCGCCGCCGCCACTGCAGACCGGGGGGAAGGGCACCTCGCCGTTCTCCATCGTGCTCGTCTCACTTAGACTTATTGGTGTATGATAACAATTAACGACAGATGTGCAGAGCGCTGGCTGCCACCAGTTGTTTTGGAGTGAGGTACTGAGGTAGCCCGTAGCCTTGCAGGGTTATATATATATGTTTGAGCTGCCTTCCACCATGAGTCCATGACTCAGATGTTAGTTTTATGTCCGCTAAGGGCAGTTACAACCAAAAAATTATAGGATTACCATATCACGTACACATTATAGAAACAATATTTTCAATGATTTAACTTCTTTCTTCAAAATAATTTTTCAGTCTATCTTTATCTTCTTTCCTATTATTATGTACATAAACATAACCATATCACCATATGGATCCGTATAGACATAGTTTATTATATAAAAACATTTTCTTCTCTCTTCTCTTTAAATCCAATACCATATCACTATTTTACTTATTTGCCACCCTAATTAATACCATAGAAACCATTCGTTACGTCCCAAAAATTTCGTTTTGGGTTGGTCGTAGGTTCATTACCGCGACAGGTTGTTCGACATGGGTCGATGTGTTTACCTTCAGTGGCTTAAGCACTCAAAACACAAGGAGTTTATCCTGGTTGGGGTGTCTAAGCCCTACGTCCACAAGTAGTGTTCTTCGTGTTAGCATTATTTAATCGAGAGTAAGATGTGGGGGAAGCGCAATGCTAATCTAGGGTTCCATGTCCCTTCTATGTCTAGTTGGGATCCTATTTATTGTCTTGTGGTTTGATCTCTTCTAGCGGGAGCCCATGCCCCGCCTTATATACTAGGGGGACTATGGTGTACAAATCACATGGTTTCTAGGGTATGCCTATGGTTTTTAGCCCTAGCCTTCTGCCTTCTTCTTCTTCATGGAACCATCGGTCCTCCTTTGTCTTGTAGTTAGGGGCCAACAAAGTCACAACCGCCTTCTGACGCCACTACTGCAGCTTGACGCTGACTGCCAGGTGCTGTCTGATGTTGTTGTGCCTTCCCAAGATGTGCCTTCTTGTGGCTTCCTTGGTACACTAGGCTTCTTCTGCTGCTCTGAGGGGGCTGCCATGCGGGCCTGGAGGCCCCCATTACATAGGCTCGAGGGAGTTCATTGTCCTAACGCATCACGCCCTGGGCGTGACCCTACCAAGGGAGTGGATGATAACGCCTCGCAGCCGTGGAATGGAACGGTGAACTGACGCTCCTGATGTTCTGCGCCTATCAGGCTCTAGGTGCCTGATAGATTCCCGGGCTTTTTTCCGGTGTTGCCTTGGGTGAGCACTTAACTCGAGCGGGGGCTCTTTCTCGGCCGGGGCTCCCCTAGGTCAAAAACCCCCTGCACCATGGCCGAGCCCCAGAGCCCCGAGCGAAGGCGGCCTAAATGGGGGCCTTAGCTTCTCTAAGCTCACTCTTTTGACACCGTAGATTTCCTTAGGAGTAGGTCGTCTACAGCCGATCGAGTCATCCCCTGTTTGTCGGAGGTTACGTGCAAGTGCGCCCGATAGGTATAACCCATGAGCCCCCAGCTAATTAGGAGAATCAGTCGGGAGGTTAACACTACTGCATGAAAGATTATTGCAGGCGGGCTAACTGGTTTTTGGAGGCGAGCAAATTGTCCACCTCCGATGAAACGTCTGCGTAAATCCGGATTTCCGGAGGTGGCCAAATGACCACCTCCGAAAGTTGATTAAAAAAATGAAAGCCCACTAGCGAGCCTGTTTTGGAGCTCATCGTCGAGCTTGCTAGCTTTCGCGCGTCCCTCGCCGCCGCTGGTGCAGTCCTGTGAGCCTGTCGCCGCCAGGAGAGGCCCCGCATGGCCACAAACGCCGATGCCGCCCCCCCTGAGTCCGCCACTGCCAGGAGAGGCCCACGCTGTATCAAACAGTCGATTGTGAGCGTGGCATATCCCTTTTTCACTAAATTCATTGGCTCTACACTACGTATTGATCGAATCTCATTTAGCCAGTGATGTATCTCTGACACATACATGTTCATAGCTTAAGGGAAAGAATCATTAAAACTAGGGTACATCGTAGTCGTCATTATAAAATCAATCACAAACCGCGAGTGTTACAGTCCTTAACAGTCGATTTTCTTCTCGTATCGGTTAGCCCACTGGATCACAGGCACGGGTGAGCCAACCACTCACCTGTGTTGTCGACCACGACTAACGTTGTCTGACCACACACCATGACTAGAGGTACGACAACGATAGTTCATGGTCGGCATCACTAGTGTGTGCTCGACAACACTAGTGAGTGGTCGGATATTCCCCGTACCAGTGGGCTAACACTGGCTGCTCCCAAAGCGGCACACTTAAAATTGTCTGGGCAAGACCGACATGTTCCACCTTAAATTACTGATAAACTTTCTCTCATTGTCAATTGCAGGTCAAATTGACTGGCACGCCCTCAAGAAGAATTCGCAGGGTCGACTGGTCCTACAATGAAGCTAAGCAGATCATCCAGCCTTGCTCCAAGCAGATCCTTCTAGTTTGTTGTGTGCCCCGGCATATTGACACATTTTTGCGCCAACACACTGTTCTGGCACGCTTGGTGGGACACCACAATCGTCATGGCGACGTACAACAACAGTGACATTCTTATGGTAGCTTATGAAGACCTACCTGATGAGGATAAAGATGTCATCGGCAAAGCTATAGAAGAATTTTAGAATAAGTGTTTATTGTCCTACACCAAGACACGTGATAATAAAGTTGTTCAGAAATATCCACTACCAAGAGTTTTATTGCATAGGGCGGTCAAATACAGACGAAGCTGAGGATAGACATTTCTTCGTAGAGGCTGTTAACAAATCTGTTCATGATGCCATATTGCACCATAATATGGTTTTCTTGAATACATTCCACAATATCATGAAAGAGGTGTTCCATGGATATCCTAATTGATTAGGTTGGACCGATTTGCTACAATATTCCACATCCGTCGACTCAGGGGACTAATCAAGCCGGTACCAGCCATCAAGAAGCAGCACCAACTGGTAATGATGATGTCCAGACAGTTCAGAGCTCATCTGAGCAAGTTCAAGGTATTACCACTAACCAGATGCAGTACAATCCTGGACCATTTATACAGCACAGCCGACGAGGCAAGCTCAGAATCAAGTGGTTAATTTTTGCACATCAGGCCAAATACCATCGTCGGCTCAAAAAATAGCGCCACCTGTCCAAAGGATTTGGAGAGATATAGATCCTGACTATCTACAACTAGAGACTTCAAGCAGCAAACTAGCAAAGGACCCAACAGATAGAGATTCTACAAGGATATCATTATAGAACGGATTACAATACCCTGCATATGATTCTAAACCCGGGGTATCAAGGTATCCAAATTTTAATCCACAGATGAGTCAACAATTGTAGAGAAATCTAGATTCGAGTGCTGATGAGTTGTTGCTTAGAGTAACCGAGATGATGAAGAATCAGTTCCGGTTTAAAGCCAAAAGGGCAGACCTTCTCGTACAAACACCCATATCCAGAGTGGTATGATTTGGTCGCTCTTCCTACAAATTATAGGCTCCCGGAGTTCGCTAAGTTCACTAGCCAGGATAGCACAAGTACAATAGAACATGTCAGTCGGTATCTTACATAGTTGGGCGAAGCATCCATTGAAGAGGCCCATCAAGTTTGATTCTTCTCCTTGTCCCTGTCAGGACCAGCCTTCACTTAGTTTTCATCATTACCAGTCAATTCTATCATCAATTAGGCTGACCTAGAGAAGAAGTTTCATACATATTTTTATACTGGGATAGGAGAAAAGAAAATTACCGATTTGACGACCATAAGGCAGAAAACTAACGAATCGAGTACCGAGTTTCTCCAGAGGTTCCGAGAGATAAAAAATTTGTGCTTCTCATTGAACTTGGCTGATGATCAGCTAGCTGCTTTGGTCGTTCAAGGAATGTTGCCAACATAGAGAGAGAAGCTGCTAGGGCAAGAGTTTGACAATTTGGGACAATTGGCTCAACGAGTAGCAGCGCTCAATAACCAATTTTAGAATATGCGTAGAGATACCCGATTCCAAAAGAGTACCGCAATTGCCGAAGCCCATAATCCATATTCAGTTGATGACGGCTATGAGGACGACAAAGAAGAAGAAATTGTTGTGGCTGAATGGAATTGGGGTAAGAAGACAGTAATGGTGCCAAATCCTTGGGGAAAAGGAGTTGAAGAGAGCTATGATTTTGACGTCACAAAATCGGACAAACTCTTCGATTTCTTGCTTGAGAGGGGACATATCAAATTGTCTGACAATCATGTTATGTTGTCCTCCTGATCAGTTGAAGAATAAAAAGTTCTACAAGTTTCACAACGCTACTTCTCATTCCACTAATGAGTGCAGAGTTTTCTGACAACATATACAGAGGGCTATTTAGCAAGGGAAGCTCAAATTGGATACACCTTGAAAGATGAAAGTTGATGATAATTCTTTCCCAAGGGATCAGAACATGGTTGATGCTAGGTTGCTCAAAGGGAAAAACTAAAGTCCTGACATCAGCTAGGGCCAAAGAAGCCGGAACCATCGACCCAAAGATGCAAATATCGGTTGATGAGTATAGAGAGATTAAAAGACATCATGATCAATAGAAGAGCCGATATGAGCAAGGAGAGATGTCAAGGGACGGAGCAATAAGGCCACGTGTCACATCTCGAATTTTGTTGAATAAATGGCAGCGACAGAAGAAAAAAGGATTATTAGTGTTGGTTACAAGAGAAAGAATACCAGCATTAACAAGAAGAGGAGAGGTACGAAAGGAAACAGACTAAATCACATTAGAATTGTCCTTTCTTCAGACATTGCTGGAATAAAGCTTTGAAATTGCCTACTAGAAATAATTGCCCAGAGTGCAGTGAGCAATATTAGAAGTTTAGGCAATCTCAAGCCAACCGCCGATCTATCCATGCTCGAGATGAGTATCATCATAATATGGATCAGCGCTTAAAAAATAGAAGTATTCATGATCGGCTAGAAAAGCAAGTTGTTGATCAAAACTAGGCTGGTTATGAAGAAGAAGATAATGAAGAATATGTTTGGCAGGAAGGGCAATAGTGTTCAGGAGGTTTAACAAGAAACCAGAAAAAGAAGGGTGCAACACCTAAGGAACAGAGAGCTAGAATAGGCTCAGACGTCTGATAGACCTCAGGTATGGTGTGCTAAACGAACAACCGATGGGGGGCAATCATCGGCTAATATTCAAATGGCTTTTTCTGTTGCCATCGAAATTTAGAGTTCTAGCAAACCAAGGAGTCTATTCAGATTTCAATGAATCGAAGTATGAGGAGATAGTTGCCAAATTGGCAGTTGTACAATAAGCTATATTTGATAAGCAAGTCAAGCATCGGCACTTAAAAGCTTTATATGTAAAATGTTTCATTGATGGGAAGTCGATGAGCAAGATGTTGGTAGATGGAGGTGCTTCTGTCAATCTCATGTCGTATACTACCTTTCGCAAACTTGGCAAGGGACCAAGAGATTTGATTGAGACCGACATGATGCTTAAGGATTTTGGGGGTAATACATCTAAGACCAGAGGGGCAATGAACATCGAACTAACAATCGGAAGTAAGACTTTGCTCACCATATTCTTCATCATTGATGAAAAAGGTTCATACAGTTTACTCCTTGGTCATGACTGGATTCATGCAAATTGTTGTGTACCATCAACCATGCATCAATGTTTGATTCAGTGACATGGAGATGATGTTGAGCTGGTTCATGCTGATGAATCTATGAATATCACAGCAGTCGATCCAGTATATTGGGAACTGGAAGACTTCGAGTGTTTTTCTGGCAAGCTATGGGAAGGAGGCTTCATTAGGATCAGTGATGAAAGCTAACAGCCGATCCAAGCAGTTGGTTTTAAGAGTTTGTTTTATGGTACGGATGGTAAACTGGGACATGGCTTTACGTTGGCCAGGTGAATTAGAAGAGATAGATATTGGTTCTGGAGATAGGCCTAGGCCGACGTATATAAGTGCTAAGTTGGATCCTAAGTACAAGCAAGAGTTGGTAGATTTATTAAAGGAATTTAAAGATTGTTTCGCTTGGGAATATTATGAGATGTCTGGCCTATACCGATCAATTGTTGAACATCGATTGCTAATCAAGCCTGGATATCGGCCATTTAAACAAGCTCCAAGGAGATTCAACCCAAATGTTCTCAATGATATCAAAAAGAAGACTGAAAGATTACTAGAAGCGAAATTTATCTGACCATGCTGATATGCAGAGTGGATATCGAATGTTGTTCCTGTATATAAGAAAAATGGTAAATTAAGAGTTTGCATCGATTTTAGAGATCTGAACAAGGCTACACCCATAGATGGTTATCCGATACCGATAGCTGATATGCTGGTAGATGTAGTGGCCAGGCATAAGGTTATTAGTTTCATAGATGACAATGCAGGGTATAATAAAATTTTTATGGCTGAGGAAGACATAGCAAGAACAACTTTTAGGTGCCCTGGCGCAATCTGTTTATTTGAATGGGTTGTGATGACCTTTGGTTTAAAGAATGCCGGTGCAACTTATCAAAGGACGATGAATTATATTTTTCGTAAGTTGATCGGCAGGATTGTTGAAATCTATATTGACGATGTGATGGTAAAGTCTAAGGGATACAAGGAACATCTAGCTGATTTGCGGGAGACTTTGGAGTGCACAAGAAAACATGGTCTAAAGATGAATCCCAATAAGTGTGCCTTTGGAGTATCAGCTGGGCAATTTTGGGTTTTATGGTCCACAAGAGAGGAATCAAAGTTGGTCAAAAAGTATGAAGGCAATAGATGAGGCAGTACCCCCGACTACTAAAATAGAGTTACAATCTTTGCTTTGTAAGATTAATTTTATCAGGAGGTTTATTTCAAACTTGTCGGAAAAGGTTCTACCATTTTCTCCCTTGTTGAAGCTAAAAAATAATCAAGAATTTAGATGGGGTGACGTACAACAAAAGGCGTTTGAGGATATAAAAGAAATATATTAAATATCCACCCATGCTGGTCCCTCGGCTAAGGTAAACCTTTTAAGTTGTATGTATCAAGCCGATGACCAAACGATCAGATCGGCCTTAATGCAAGAGTTTGAAGGAAAAGAACGAGTTGTTTTCTATCTAAGTAGAAGACTTTTGGATTCAGAAACAAGATATTCTCCTATTGAAAAGTTATGCTTGTGCTTATATTTCTCTTGCACTAAGTTACGACATTACTTATTATCGGCTGAGTGTATAGTTGTTTCCAAGGCTGATGTAATTAAGCACATGCTATCAATGCCAATATTAAACGGGAGAATAGGGAAGTGGATTCTCACATTGTCAAATTTGACTTGAAGTACAAATCAGCTAAAGCAGTCAAAGGGCAAGTAATAGCCTGATTTCATCACCCAGCATCATAAGCCAAGTGTTGGCTATGTAGAGCCGATACCTTGGACGTTATTCTTTGATGGATCATTATGCAAGCAAGGTGGTGGCATTGGTGTTGTTATTATTTCAGCCTCGGGGGGCAAGTTTTGAGTTTGCTTTTCCGACTGAACCAATGACTACCAAAAACCAAGCAGAATACGAAGCTGTTCTTAAGGGGCTTCAACTTCTTCATGAAGTAAAGACCAAGGCAATTGAAGTATTTGAAGATTCATAGTTAATCATTAATCAGTTGATCAGCCTATATGAATGTAAAGATGATATTATGAAGACATACTATGATGAATGCCAGAGGTTGCTCAAAGAGTTTCCTCATATTTCTCTTTAGCATATTCCGGGAGCACAGAATCAAGAGGCTAATCATTTGGCTCAAAGTGCATTCAGGTTATCGAGTATTTCAAGAGATCTTAAGTAGTGAGGCCGATTGGAGAGTTGAAATAGCCAATTATCTTAAGAACCCATCATGGAAGGTTACCAGGAAGCTAAGATATAAATCAACTAAATATATTTTGCTAGATGATCAGCTATATTACAAGACAATCGATGGGGTGTTGCTTAAATGCTTAAATCAAGAAAAAGCTAAGGTGTTGATGGATGAAGTACATGAAGGGATATTGGAGCTCATCAATCGGCTTATAAGATGAATGGATTATTCATAGGACTAGATATTTCTGGTCAACAATGCTGGAAGATTATTTTGAATATTATAAGAAGTGCCAGGATTGTCAATGTTTTGGTAATGTTCAGAGATTGCCCACATTGGCTATGAATCCAATAATCAAACCATGGTCATTTTGAGGTTGGGGAATTGATCTAATTGGCGAGATTTTTCCGCCTTCAAGTAAAGGACATAAGTTTATATTGGTAGCGATAGATTACTTCACTAAGTGGGTTGAGGCAATTCCTTTAAGGACGGTAACCTCAAAGAACATGGTTGATTTTGTCAAGGAGCATATTGTATATCATTTTGTAATTCCTCAAACTATCACTACTGATCAAGGAACAATGTTCACATCAGAAGAGTTTAGAGATTTTGCTGCCAGTATGGGGATTAAGTTATAAATTCTTCTCTTTACTATGCTCAGGCTAATGGTCAGGCCGAGGCATCCAATCAAATTATGATTAAGCTGATCAAGAAAAAGATCAAAGAGCATCCAAGGAAGTGGTATTCAATGCTTAATGAGGCATTATGGGCATATAGGATGGCCTATCATGGATCGGTTAAAGTATCACCTTATGAGCTTGTGTATGGTCATAATGCAGTCCTTCTTTGGGAGATTCAAACTGGATCGAGGCGTGTCACGTTGCAAAATGATTTGTCAGCCAAAGTTTACAAGAATCTTATGATAGATGACTTAGAAGACTTAAGTTGTCATCGGCTGCGCACTCTCGAGAACATTGAGGCCAATAAGCTAAGAATTGCGAAGTATTACAATAAGAAGGTCAAAAGCAAACAATTTTCTGAAGGAGACTTGGTTTGGAAGGTAAAATTGTCGATTGGGTCGAGAGATAGCAAGTTCGGAAAATGGTTACCTAATTAGGAGGGACCTTATCGGATTAAACGTTGTGCGTCCTGGCAATGCTTATATTTTGGAAACGCTGGGAGGAGAAGAGGAATTTGATAGAGCAATCAATGGGAAATATCTAAAGAAATATTATCCTAGTATTGGGACTAATACTTGATAGCCGATTTGTTCAGTCATTGGCTCTAATAGCCGGTACTAGAAAGGTATCGCCTATAGTTCAAAAATAGACCCGAAGGGGTAAAAGCCAATATAATATGTATCACCTATAGAGCGAAACAAGCACAGGTGAATTGGTACAGGGAACATAAGTACAGAGCAAAAGAGAAGTCACTTAAAACGAAGAGATTGTTTGCTAAACTTCTCATATTACAAGCTAGAGGCCAGGAAACACTTTATTCACTATGTCTTCGGCCTAGGAAGCAAGGGCTACGAAGTTGGCGGCGTTGAAGAAGTTCTTGACCAGGCGCTCATGATCCTTAGGGTGTTTGGTGGCTGGGAAACCATGGGGAAGAAGTCGAAGCTCATGGCCAGAACGAGCTTGCACAATAGCCAATGCCACGACAGCACCATGACAAACACCATGAAGGGCAACCTCTCTGACGTGGTTGTGTTGAATCATGTATGATCTTGGTTTGTATGTTGGTTTGTGTTTACACCAGAATTTAGGAAGAAGAACGCTAGGAACTTGAAAGCTTCCAAGATTGTGTCATCAAGGAATCGATTGCACAAGGATCGATATCAGCTGATTTAGATGTGGCACTAGAATCGGCTCTCTTCGGACGATGTCAACAGGTAATGACGATGAGCTACAGTTGGCGTTGAGAAAGACATGTCGAACTCTATAAAAAGGAAAAGATTAGGGTCCAAGTTATCTTAAGTTAAGAATGTTTTCTCTTATACCAAAAGTTGTAATGAGTCGTACTTGAGTAGGATTCATACTTAGGTTCTGGGTATAAATATTGGACCCCTGACTATTGTAAAAAGCACATCCAATCAATCAATACAAATTATTTTTTTGGCTCTGTGCTAACCCTTAGGAGTAGGAGTAGTGTAGATCTTGGTGAGTTCTTCAACAAGCTGGGCTGCATCGGTCCACTCGACCTCCGGCTTATCTATAAGTACCGTCATGGCTTATACTCTGGTTTGTAAGGTTGCATCGGTTAAGTTCGATGTCCACTACGAGCCCTAGTATAAGCTAGTTGTCGATCCTTATCTAGTTCAAGTACGGCTGCATCGGTTAAGTTCGACCTCCACTGCTCGAATTAGATTAAGGTCAAGTTATCGGCTCTACCTAAGGGTGGCATCCTTCAGGTAGATTCATTAAGTTACCGATCTTGCTGATGTTCTTATTGTCATTAGTTTTTCAGCAACATCAACCTGCCCGATCAAGATCAAACTAGATCGGCCTCATATCCTTTTGGTCCCTCATTTATTTGCCACATTGCTATGATTCTTATTTTAAACGATGGAATATGTTTCATCGGCTGTCCTACTTCGATCTTGATCATGCATAGTACGTAGTTAAGGCATGTCTGATCTTGAGAAGGTTTACTAACTAGTTGAATCTGGTCTATAGCTCGCTATTATGGATGTATCGATCCGGTCAACCCCCACTATTAGTACTTTAGATCGGAGGATGCTAACTGGTAGATTTGCTTTGGATCAGGCATGACCTTGGCTGTTTGCTATGCCTGCATTGGCTAAATAGCTGATCAGCCTGCACTTTAACGCTCATAGTGTGTTTTCATGATCCTATTAAATATGAGTAGATCTATTTTCTTTAAAGATTTAATCTGTTATCTTTATTATGGCTATCATCGATCCGGTCGATCCCCACTATTAAAGATGATAGGTTAGATTTGAGGAGTTGATAGGTCTGTTCGTATTGAATAGCCAATTATTCACATGCTATGATCCTTTTTCTACCTGAATCGGCTCTTTTAGCTAATTCGCCCGCACCTTCACAGATATGACACGCTTTCATGAACCTATTGAAGTATGGTTGGTTCTACGGGTTTTCTGGCTCTAGACTATCATCATCATCATAACTACATCGATCCAGTCGAACCTCACTGTTGAAGGTAATGGATTAGATCTAGACGGTTTGTGGGTCTGTCTGTATCAAACAGTCTATTGTGAGCGTGGCATATCCCTTTTTCACTAAATTTATTGGCTCTGCACTACGTATTGATCGAATCTCATTTAGCTAGTGATGTATCTCTAACACATACATGTTAATAGCTTAAGGGAAGAACTATTAAAACTAGGTACATCGTAGTTGTCATTATAAAATAAATCACAAACCGTGAGTGTTATAGTCCTTAACAGCCAATTTTCTTCTCATATCGGTTATTCTCGTATCGGTTAGCCCACTGAATCATAGGCACGGGTGAGCCAATCACTCACCTGCGTTGCCGACCATGACTAACATTGTTCGACCACACACCATGACTAGAGGTAGGACAACGATAGTTCGTAGTCGGCATCACCAGTGTGTGCTCGACAACACTAGTGAGTGGTCGGATATTCCCCGTACCAGTGGGCTAACACTGGCTGCTCCCGAAGTGGCACACTTAGAATTGTCTAGGCAAGACTGGCATGTTCCACCTTAAATTACTGATAAACTTTTTATCCTTGTCAATTGCAGGTCAAATTGATTGGCACTGCCCTCGGAAGGAATTCATAGGGTTGACTGGTCCTGCGTTGAAGCCAAGCGGATCATCCAGCCTTGCTCCATCAAGCAGATCCTTCCTGGCTTGTTGTGTGCCCCGACGCATTGACACATTTTTGTGCCGATAGTTTGTTTGAGATCCTTCGTGATTTCATCGGACTACTGGGTTTATATGGGCTCAAGTATGACGGTTTGATCACTTCGGTGATTGCTATTATACTTATGCTCTTATAAATTGGACGGTTCTATTACATAATTATCTGCATGTATCAAAAAAATCTATAGATAGGTAGCCCTATAATCTTTTTGAGAATATTTTAAAACTCTTAGTTGTGAGACTGGGCATACCACATGTAGTCATGCTAATACAATTATCTTATGGAAGTTCATCTTCTCCAAATAGTGTTGCATCATATTTTTCTCAACCACTAGAACATATTGAATCACTGATATACCATCAAGTGAATCAATGTCTTTAATCTTTTTAATATCATTTGGAATTTATGCTCCTGAAGAACAATTCAACTCAAATCCACTCCTCAGCTTTCGATATTTCCGTACAAAAGACCCTCTTGGGCAGTAAACACCTGGAGTGTGGGCATTCTATACCGATGATTGAAAGACAAGTCCGACAAGGTTCTATCAGACGCAGCCTAAGTCCCAAAGAGCTCTTTTTCCATACATTAGATCTCTTTTTGTCATACTAATACCAGCAGCAAAATTATCACATAACTTTTGAGTTGCCCATGATGTCTCAGTCAGTATGACGTGTGCATGTATCATTGAATGAGTTATTCTATCATGCGAAGGAGGGAAATTCCATTAGTTTTGTTGTATTCCATAAGATTCACTTCAGACTTTGGGACTTTTAGTGTGAACACTTCATTTAGAGCAATAGAATCTAGATTATCATCCGATGACTTTTCTAACAGAATTCTAACATCTTTTGGAGTTATATTCTCATCAATAACATAATGTTGCCTGAGTTCTATCATCATTTGGAAACTTCCCATACTGGTATCGAGGAATCATTGGCCCCAGGATGGCTCATATTTATGATATTCCTTGAGATCTATAACAAAGCTCATACTTCGCCCAGTTTTTATCGATAGTTGTAGCTCCCTTCAAGAAACGACGGTTAAAGGTTTATCTACCATCATGCACTGCTAGATTATGTGTGAATGCTCAGACCTACATTTGTGAAGTACAAATTATGACTTAACGTAAGGAAAGTTGAAGTAATAATAAGTTCATAGCTCCAACTTTACTTTCAGCATTTGCTGAAAAGCATTAAAATCAAATAGGTATCCAAAGTAACAAACTAAATCAAATTAAAGCATACCAGAGACAATACAATCAAACACGAGAAGTAAAATATAAATAACCAAAAAGATACAGCAGTCCAAGCCTATGCATGAGAAGCCCTTGTCTTAAAATATAATATATATCAGCATACGTTAACATCAATTAAATGCATAACAGGAAATAGAAACAAAACACATGCTCAATGCAACCAACAAGAACAAAACTGAAGCATGTTGAGATATGAGCCATGAACATTGTATTGTTCATCATAGTGGTTCAGTTCTTTCAGTTCAAATATTTTATGCAAGAAATTATTTACAAGACACAACATGAAAAACTATTCTCCTAGAGAAGGATTCGCTCCTATGGTTTATTTAAGCATTAGATGTAATAATTCTTACATTTTCTAACAAAAATTAGCATAGGCATCTACTAAGTATACAAATTAAAATTCCTAGAACACTAAAGATGCACAAATCCCATTAAGATCCCATCCTATCACAACCAACATAATAACTATGTTGCTTCAAAAGAACCGAAGCAAACAGGGGGGGGGGGAACCATCACACTACCAAACCTTTGGTTTATACAAATTGACACTTAGGCCTAAGTAAAACTCCATAAACAATGGCACATGATTATACTCCAAAGGCTCACACAACCCATGAATTCTGGATACAATAGTGTTAGCGCTAGGTTGCTTGAGACTGAGGGATATGAAGTGCTGAATAGATCAATTTAAGCAGCAACTAACAGAGAAGGCCGATGGGATCACAAGTAGAACGATTAGAGCTGGAACATACATCGTATTTTGATACAAGCTTGAGGAGCATACATGAGTACTTAGCTTAAGGTCTCAAATGATCACTACTGTAAGGCTTACTGAAGTCCTCTCAACCATCTCAACCTTATAGCCTTTCACCCTTGTCTGCTACAAACCATTTCCATGGCAATGAGATAACCAAAGACAAAAACTATTGCCCATAGGTTTTGCTTCACAAAGCCCATCCCAACATTCCCAGAATCAACATGTGAGGCTATCTCTTGTAGTTAAGCTGCACCTCTATACGCCTGAGAATGACCATATATACTCTTTCTGTTTGGGAGCTGCCAAAAAGCTACCAATTGTTCTCAACATGTCTTCTTTGCTATACGTTTCATCTTGGATTCCCACTGATGGTTGTACAAAATAGAACACAAAGAGATATTATTTGTCAATGACCTCTTGAATTATCACTTACTATCAATTTATATTTATACAATATCTACCAACCTCAGAGGAGAGAAGAATTGCAATGACTTCTACGTACTCTGTCATAGGACATGCCAATCCCAGACAAACAATTAGCAAACCTATCATGCAAGAACTTGAAAATAGCATCTAAAGTATCTTTTAGGTATTTCAAGCGACCAACCATGCTTATGGACTCTCTAAGTGTCGAACGGTCGGTGCTGACGGTCTGACAATGCCTCGGTGAAAGTTTCTAAGTGTGGGACTTCACGGATGATCCGTCCTTGACCGCAGATGATCTGTGAAATTAAATTGATAGAACCCAAAGCTAAATAGTTTGGTATGTCAATTTTATAATTCAGGCGGACGCTCTGTGGAGTTATTAGGTCTGTGTGGCATTCGCGGACGATCCGTCAATCCGTGGAATGCTGTTCAATGCAGAATATTGCATCTCAAAATGGAAATCTTGCTTTAGGGTTCTTTCATGTCAAATTCCTTGCTAGTGTGGTTCCTAAGACACTATAGAGCATATCTAGCTAGTTGGTTGAAGCTACATTGTGTGCAAACTAGCTCTAGGTCATTGGTGAAGGTTTCTAGGTGTATGTGACCATGTGAAGCAAGAAATGGTGTTGAGCTCGATTCATACTCACCAAGGTTGCTACTAGTGGCTGTGAAGCTTCTCAAAGTGATGGAGAAGCAAGATCCAACCCCTGGCTCCTCGGGCTCCTTCTTCTTGCTTGCTTCACCTCTTCCCAGATCCAATGTGGTGTGGAAGAGAGGGCTCCTCCCTCTTCTCTCCCCACCCCTTGTGGTGGTCGACCTCTTGATCAGTCCATGGTGCTTAGCAGCTGGGGTAGCCTCAAATCCTCCCCTTCTTCTCCTTCCCCTTGCTTGGGTGTGAGAGAGTGTAGGGAGAGAGAGAGAGAGAGAGAGAGTAGGAGTGGGAATGAGCTGAATGAGCTCTGCTAGTGCTATGTGTCGTGCTGGTCAAAGTTTGGACATGTGTGGTGACTTGTGGGGCCAAGTGAGCTCCACTAATGACACCTCATATTTCTGCATGGCTGATTTTGATGGACCGTCCGTCCTTGTGGTTGGACGCTCGTCATTGCACGAGTGCTTGACAGCTATCTGTCTATGATAAAGTTTTAATGGACGCTCCGTCGTGATTGACGAACGCTTCGCCAAAATAGGTAGAGTGCAGTTTTTGTCTTGACAGTTTGGTTTTCAATTTGAATTTCAAATGCACATGATGCTCATGATGAAGATGAAATTGAACATGTCATGACTGGGTCATGACAATTACCATAGCAATTATCTGTCATAACCTAAAATTTTCATTTTGGGTTGTGAATATAAAACACTAAATAAAATAAAAAAATTAATTGTTTTCCTAAAATTAAACTAATTTTAGTTAATTTCTTGAGTACTTAGATAGCGAAAAAATATAATTTTCTATTTTTAATAATTTAATTTAATTGTTTGCTTGCCATCACGATGTTTGCATCAATTTTATTATGTGAATGGTGAAAAGATTAATAAGTTTTTAAAATTGGAAAAGTCTCAAAGCAGTATTGTCCTATTTTAAAATTGAAGTTTTAAAAAGAAGTTTAAATCAAGTCTTATAATTTTTTCTCAAAATCCATCTTTAAATCTAGTTTCTAAATTCTAGTCAAAATCTTAAATCATTGTTTCGGTAAGATCATTTCAATAGGCCAAACTTCTCTTCCACCTAATCTTTTTATTCATATAATGTGGCCATACAATTACCTTCCTTTCTTTTTTTTTGTCTACAGCCATTTTACCCTTTCTACTATGGATTCTCGCTTGGGTCCTCCAACTAAAGAAGTGACCAATTGGGTTCTTCAAATAATGCCGCGCCCGAGTAGAAGTTCAAATCCCACCACGCCACCTCTATATATGCCTACGTGGATGTGCCAACGTGAATGAGACCATGCGAAACTTGCAGATCCCCCTCCCTCCCCCATCTCCTCCACGTCCACTCTCCCCTCTGTCTCCTATCGGTCCTATGCTCGCCTGCTATGCATGGGCTCCAAATGCACATGCTCAGCGGCCATGGAACAAACATAGCGAGGTGGACTACGGGAGGGTGGGATTGCAAAGGGAGAGATATTGAGAGGGAGGTGGCGGCGACGTGGTGAGTTTTGTACCTTTACTCGAGCGCAACGGTCGAATTAGGACTTGGATGGTCACTTTTTTGTTTGAGGACCTAGGTCAGAATTAGTAGTAGATTGAGGACCCAGATAGTCACTTTTTTTAGTTCGAGGAATCAACTGAGAATCCATGAAAAGTTAAGGATCTAGGGCGCATTTTACTCCCAAATAAAAGTTCCATAGACACCTACTAGTTCTATTGTGTGGGTTTATCCAACAAAGAGCAACTGCAGCAAGAGCCCTAAAATTAGGGCCCTACTTTTGATTTGAGGACTCCTATTTTTTAGGCTCATTTTTTACATTAACTTCAACAGGAGCCCTCAAAATCCATTCCAACAAACAATGACATACGGGGCCCACTTGCCATGCCCTCTCCTCTTCTTCGCTCAGCGAGGACTGGCTTGGGTCACGGAGGGGAACACTAGGGAACACATACATCCTCTACCACTAGTGTCGCTTGTCGCTCCTGTTGCTGGGACGAGAATGCCTAGATCTGCTCGGATCGCTAGCCGCTCGAGTCGCCAGGAGGAGCGACTAGGGCAGGAACATCGAGAGGCAGAGAGGAGTAATGCGGCCGAGTTTGGGACCTACTGGGAGGCCACGTGGTCGGGGCCTCCAAGTCACTAGGGGAGGAGAGAGCTACGTGGCCAGCGTCAGAGCTCGTCGGGAGAGGAGTCATGCCGCTGCAATGACCAAGTAGGAGCTAGGTGGAGAGTCCCAAGGAATGAGAGACAAGTGGGTAATTTGATAGTCTCTCATTTTTTAGGGCTCTATAGAAGCACGTTGGACCTCTGTTTTTTGTCTGAGCCCCCAAGTTTTAGTTTAGGGTCTGTTTGAGGGCCCTACTGGAGATGCTCTAATGAACTAGTTGAGGGCTAAATTAAAGTCTAACCTATTAGTCCGTATGTTTGGCTGGAGTGACTATTTTTTTTTAAGTTACTACTCCGTAGCTGTTAGTCCAAGTGATCCAAATAGACCCTAACTAATGACCCAGAAAGACAAAACTTAACATCCCTGCTTCTCATCTATGCTGGGACTTTCGCGTGTGTGGAATCACCGGTGTTTCACTTTTTCTACGCAGATCGTGCTGGCTTCTGCTCATCGCCAACGAAAAGTTTGGAACTGCAGTTTACCAAGTGGCAAAGGAGCGAAAAGCAAGTAGAAACAGAGAATGTGCGGTCTACTATATTTGAGGTTTGGGTACAAATGTCCTTCGGACGCGTTCACATTGCAACTTGGAGCATTAACCGATTTAGAACAGCTCCTGGTGAGCAGCCAAGAGTATGACGGCTGAAAGCAATGTGAAACTTACCCGTTAAGTGTCTGAAAGAAATAAAAAAGAGGTGGAGAAGTCCCTTCCAGTTGAATCAACACGAAGTGATGTTCCACGCGGCCTCTCCCAGCGTGTGTCCTCCTTGGTTCCGTAACACACAAGCCGTCGAAAAACGACAAATTGCATCACCAAAATACGCATGGCAAAATGACATACAGTCGGCAAATCGCATTCAAAGGTTTTATTCCATCGACGAAATAATAAAAAAAAAAGAAACATCGTTTTGGCTTTTCGTGTTGATAAATAAACTGGATGGTTGTTCACTGAACTGAATCAGGTGGACTCAGTGAGACATCAGAGAAGGTGACTGGGAGTGGAAACTAGCCTGAAGTTCAGGCTTCACATATTACAGCAGCCTGCAGCCCTGACGGCAAGCTCAACAATTCAGCGAAGGCAGAATAGCCACACCCACACCAGAAGCTTCTCTGGAACAGTGCCACCATCATCAGTGAGTGCCTTGTGTTCTGCAATTGCTGCAACTTGCAGAGTGAGGAGCCAGAAAAGCACAAGCACCCACAGAGGATGGCTGCATTTGGCTTGGCTACATAGAGCACTGTTTGGTGTTTGCACAAGGATCTGCCTCATATCTGTGGATGCCTTTCTGAGCAAGGGAAACAACAGGGCCAAAAAGGAATTGCAAAAGCTGATGCAAATGGATGCAGAGAAAGCATGAGATGCCAAGGTAGTGGAACTCTGACTCATTGCCAATCTCATACAGGCATTTGGTGGAGCTAGCATCATCGATAGAAAATGCCACATAGGACTGCTCAACAATGGAGGGTCAATCCACGGATTTAAGAAAAGGTGTTATTTCTAAAAGAAAATAACGAATCGAGAAAAAGTTGACTAGACGAGCAAAAGACAAGTAGTAGCAATGCTCAATGACTCATTGCAGACTCAATTTCGTTTATCTTCTCTTCAAAAAAATTGTGTTCATCCGCGAAAATGAAACTTGTCCAAACACATAATTTGGCAGACACCAATAGGTAAACTGATTACTATGGATAAATATGTCTGGACTACAGCATGATTTGAACTCTGAAACCCTCAATATAAGGCATCATCTTCAGAGACAGCAGAATCAGATGGTCACAAAGGTTACGGATACATCAGTTGACCAGAAGGATCTAGAATTAGGTTCTGCTGATCCACGGCAAGCAAAAGCAGGATCCATGATTGAATGCAAGTCCACTTCATAGGATGCATGATATGTTTTCAGCCATACCACTCAAGTAACAGTCTGAAAATACCAAGGCATAGAATTCTTGGCGTTCTTTTTGTTACATTCTCGGTATCACCAACAAATTATGGACCACCATGGAAGGAAGATCCCCTTTCTGTTATGCTCCCAATTGGCTAATTACTTCAATACAGGCGCTGAAGCTACAGCAAGACCATAAGTATTATACACTAGACACCTGATCCATGGTGCAGAGTGGATTTCACCTAGAACAGAACGCTCTGGTTGGCGACCAATTGATCATGTAGAGGGCCACACTGCAGACCTTGATCTTGCAAATCCATCTGATAAGTCGCCATCACAGAGGTCCGGCTTGGTGAATTGAAGGGCAGATTTCCAGCACCGTGTTGTTTGGCATCGGCTGCCAATGAGAACTGGCCTATCCCCGCAGTTGGAACTGATGCGTTCGACTGGTTGGTGATCAGAGAGGACTGGGATGGCGAGGGAGGCTGCTCGTCCGTCAGGTTAACCGTGGTAATGTCATGAATGCTGGATCTCCTCTTGTCCTTGCCGCCGGAGGTTTGCCTGATGAAGTACTTCTGCGCATGACTGGCCACCTGAGTAGGCGTCCTCGTCTGAACTAAGTTGCGCGATATGTTCCTCCAATCCCCCTTGCCATATTTCTTCAGGCCTAAGAGAAACAACCTGACCGAAGAAGAAAAACATGATCTTGTTCAGTAACCTTTGATCAATTCTTGCTTCAATTTGGTTGAATTATAGTACTAGCTACGGGCAGGGCCTAAGGCCATCATATGTACATCAAGCTACATGACTGTCCTAGAGAGTCAGATCCTACTCGATAAGGAAAATTCCCCGGATTAAATGCAATTAATTGTTGATAGTTGATTAATTGCAAGTTGCAAATCTACTCAGATGATGTAAACCCTATGGGATGATGGTGAAATTCAACTATCCAAGATGGAAACTCTCGCCAGTCTTGTGCATGACGCAGAGCAATCGCTCTCGGAACAGAGCAGAACCCAGAAGTCGTATGCAGTAATATACTCACTTGTGCTCCTCCTCCGTCCATGGCACGCCCTTCTTCCTCTCCTGCTCCGGCGTGCGGCCGTGGTGCCGCTTCCCGCAGCCTACGCCGAAGCGGTACCCGTGCCTGAAGTCCCCGGGGCCGTAGCCGCCATTGCCGTCCCACTGCAGAGTGAACGAGCTGGCCCCGCCGCCGTAGACCGGCAAGGGCACCTGGCCGCTCTCGATCTGCTGGACGTCGAGCTGGAGGTTCTTGAAGTGGCTGACGACCTCGCGGACCGTCCGGCCGGGGATGGCCCGCGCCACCTTCTCCCAGTCCGGGCGGCCAAGGTCGAGCCCGGCGAGCGCAGACTCGAACCGCTTGTTCTCCTCCGCCGTCCAGAGAGGCGCCGCGGCCGGGAACCAGTTGCTCCGTGCGGCTATGTGGTCCACCGGCGGCAGCACGTCCATATACATCTCCCGCATCATCTCTCCCCCCGGCGTTCCTCCTCTTCTCCTCCCCCTGTAGGAATCACAGGACTGAAAGAAAGGTTAGATTTCTTTTTGCCTTTTTCGGCATCTCAGTCGGAACAAGATAAAGATTCCAAGAGCACTGTAACAATTATTATTAAAGGATTTCTCTCTCTGAACAGGAAGAATTCCTGTCGTCGCTGCAAATCAAACAAGATGAACATGGGATTGGAGGAGATATCTCATGGGGAGAAAGGTGGAATCTTTGTGACTGAAAACTGGAATCAATTGCAAACAGGTTGATTCTCAACCTGAAAAGGGATCGACTTTATGAACGAATTAGATTGGAGTCAAGAACACCTCTGAACTGAACCGAACACAACCGGAATCGTGAACCATGTGACCCCAAAATCACTTATCCCTTAACAATTTGACCGCCGCAGCCACAAATTAACGAAACCACCGCACCTAAACTAGCAGAGGACCCTAACCACCTTCAAATCACACTCCAAATTACATCACCAAACACCACAGAGAACTCGAGACCCCACCCAAAACAGAGCAAAATTTCACCTGAACAGCGCCTCCTCTTGATCTCTCGCGGCGCCGGCAGGCTACTCCTTGGCAGGAGGGACAAAAGGCGATCCTCCTCGGTTCTTGCTCAACCTCTCTGGGTTTTTTTTTCTCCTGCCTCTCCTAGTCTCCTTGCTTTCTTCTCTCAGCTCTGAGCTACCTTTCCCTGAGCACTAGAAAAGAGAGAGCGATCCAGAGGGAGGCAGGTTCTTGTGAGTGTCAGCCGGCGATTGGGCCGTGGCTTGGAGCTTGTGGCCGACTTTTGAAGTATATTTATATACTACCGCTACTCCACTAGGATACCCGTGTTGCTAGGCCGCATGTATGTGCGTGCGCACATCACATACACGCATGCACACTTGGAGTTGTTCTTGGCTTCCCTTCCCTCCCTCGCTTTTTACCTCCACTACTGCCTACTTGGCCCAAATCCCTTCTCTCTAATTGGATATCTTTTATTTCATACTAGTAGTATTCCTTACACTTTAGCTCGTGATAGAAAGCATATTATATATAAATATCACTGCACTGCACATTGGTGGTTAGCGTCTCTACACTGAAATGGTAAATGAAAATGTGTCAGTGGCTGCTTCCTAAATCAAATCATAAATGTATCAGTGACTTCTTGGAGCCATTTTATAATCTGAGACTCTGTGTAGCCGTGTGCCCAACTAAAAAACAAAGATAATGATAGTTTTTTCTTTCTTCTCTACCCTTATTAAGTTGCTTGTATTTATAAAAAAAAAAAAAAGTTAAGTTGCTTGTGAAATTTTGATTAGTTGGGGGTGCGTGGAAGTGGTCGAGTTGTGGCACTAATATTTTGTTTATATGTGCGGAAGAGGGTGATGGGGATGATTGGTCGCCGTTGACAAGAAGCCATGGCTTTCAGTTCAGGGTTTCGTTTCATTCACCTGTTGCCATCGGCCGTTTGGTGCCGCCCACGCATGATTTGCTGGGAAGTGATTGGGCGGTCATTGTTTTATTGCAAAGGGAAAGAAAAAACTGCAGTAAGATGTCGCTCGTGCCGCTGGCAGCTGGTGTGAGCCTTCTGTTCAGTTCTGCTTGGTTGGTTTCTCTGAATTTTGTCAGGCACTCAGGCTCCGCTCGAGACATTGACCTGCAGAATGATTGGTGCCGCACGCCACACCACAGCCGTCTCACCTGATCGAGCCTCGCGCTCGCGCATGACATCTGCTCCGTGATGAGACCATATTGCACTGTTCCAAGTTCATTCATATAGATAAAAAAAAAATACATACATCAAAGGCGGTGGACGGTCCTGAAATGCACAAACTTAATATAGTTCATTCAACACAGCCGGTGCAGTGCAGGGTTTACTTACGAAAATTGTGCAAAAAGTTTGAGGCTATGCTGTAGGTGCTGGAGGCTCTGGAGCAGCGTGTTTTGACAGCGAATTAGGCGCTCTATGTGCTTTAGCCAGGAATTGTGCTTTTAGATTTTTGGGAGAGAACTTGGGCATCTCCTTTTGCTAAATAACATCAACCTACGTCACTAGATGGGTTAAAATCGCCCCTTTTGCTTTCATGCACGTTCAACACATAAGGAATGAAAATTCTTTAGCTCTCTTATCATGGGATCCCTTTAATTTCTTGGAGAGCTGATCTATACCCTTCTTATGTCGGTTTTAGAGGAGTGGTTCTATTATTCTACCCATCCTTTCAAATCCAACATGTTCTCAAATAAAGTGCCTTCCTTTGTTCTCTTTATACGGTGTATTACGTTTTGAAAATTTCTTTGAAGGTGCTCTTGACCATTAATTTCTCTTATATGAGCCGTACTTTTTCCACGAAGGAACGCTGTTTTTCTCTCACAACAAATTAGCCAACAATAATTTTTAGCTTGTCTTTTCAGCAAAGTGAACAGGGCCATATATTGTCAATTGGTATAAAAAAAATATCTATTGTACTAATAAACGATTTGAAATACTAATGTAACTATATTCACTTTTGTAAGCGTAACATGCATATAGTTTGACTATTACTTTTTGCTAAAGTAACAAAGTTTGATGTTCAGATCCTAAAACTGAAAACTCCTTGTCAAAAGAAAAGAAGCAAGTGCTGCTTTAAAAACTTTGTATGTACTGGGCGTCTTTCGATGATGATGTTTTCCTTGCTTTCACAAAGTGATTTTCGTAGGTGACAAAATGCTGAAAATTACAGCACCCTTCGTGCTGTAGACTTGACTGGAGAATCTCTTCAAGTGGCATCTTTCTTGAAAGAAATAGGTGATTGACAATGAAGTGAAGAAAAGCTGTCCTCTACGCCTCTACCGTTTTGACAAGCTACTATTTCCATTGGATTCTCCAAGAGGGGGCCAAAAAAAATCTTGCTTCCATTGACTAGGTACAATTTCCCCTGTAACCTGTTCATATTTGCAGTTCAGTTTGCATCAGAAGAGAAGTTAGCATATACTACTACTATATTTATATGTCCTTGGATTGTTAATCTGTGGCACATGGTTGTTGCTTGACTGCAAAACCAGATGAGATCGCCACAAAAGCATGACACAGGGAGCCATGAAAAAGACTGCCAAAGTACAACTGAAGCAGGGGGAGCTTTCTGCATCTGATGAACAAACCCCAGGCATGTCCAGTCCAGGTCTGCACCCCACGTAGCAAAAGGAGGAGGAACCTGCACATCTTAGCTAAACAAACACACACACAGCCTCGCTTGGAATTCAAGCAAGGCTGTCAGGAAGCTACCAGTAATACAAACCACAAAGTTTATTTAATTAATACTGGTCACCTGAGACAGCTCTGACCAATCATTCATCCACGCAGCATGGCCAGGAGAAAATGCCGGGGAAACAGGTTGGAAAGGGACACAAATTTAAATGCCGATTGGAGATGGCGTATTTCCCCGTGCCATGTGTCTGGGCCTGGTGCAAGTAGCAGAGTCTTACCGCGTGTGACTGGAAGGTCCCGGGTTCGAGTCGCGGTCTCCTCGCATTGCACAGGCGAGGGTAAGACTTGCCACTGACATCCTTTCCCAGACCCCGCACAGAGCGAGAGCTCTCTGCACTGGGTACGCTCTTTTATGTGACGCCTCCAGTTTTATCAGATGTCATATAGAGACTAAATGCTCTCTGTATTGCCGGTTTATAACTACGCCTTGCAATGATTTTAAATGTTTTTCCTTTCTTGAACCTGGAGATGCTTCTCATGAACAGAAATTTTTTGTTATAGTCTACCCCGTGCAATGATTTTAAATGTTTTTCCTTTCCAAATATGCGCATCTTTTAGTAAACTATTCTGTGAATATGATATCAACGTAAACTTCGTAAATGTATCTTAAAAAAAAAAGAAACCATTGCAAGTTGCTACATGAAATGAGTAGTGGTCTTAGGAATTGTACGGACTAAACTATTCTATGGTATATATATTAGCATTGAACTTATTTAATGAAAAAAATACTTTTCTTTGACTCATAAATTTATTTAAACGTGAGTCATCAGCTGTACTGGCATATACTATCATCATTTTTAACTAAAGTACAGGTCACAATTATTATTAGGTCGGAGGACAAGTACAGGTTGGTTATGTTGCAATGACTTGCGGTCTGAAGTCTGAACACATGGTTTAAGGAGTCAGAGAAACGATAGGGGCGTTTTCTAAAGGAGCAGCTAGCATTGGTGTTGGAGGTACTATCAACAAGGGATATATTGGCCCTTCCATGCACTAGGAGCCACTGTATGTTGGCTTTTGAACGCTAGAATTGGCTAGCTGGGTTTCCTCTCATGCTTGTTTCGCACAACTGCACATGTCTACCGCTCGTTCTGGGTCAACCGGCACACCATTTGTTTATTATTCTGCACTTTGCATCTCCCTTGAGCTCCAAGAATGCGGCAAGGTCTTATTTCTTTAATCTTTAGCACATTGGTTTCTTAATTACGTACCGTTTGTTGCTTCTTTGCGTTTTCGTTTCCGATGTGGTCCAGTTACATGCTCTAGGCCCTGTTCGTTTCGCTGAAATTTGGCATATGCTAATGTTTATGCTGATTTGTTGTGAGAGAAAAACACTGTTCGATCGCTGAAAAATACTGCTCAAGTGTGTTATTGTTGTGTGCTTCGGAAAGTGCTATCGCTTCTTCGTCACCTTTGATTAACCCATTTAGGGCGTCCGCAAGGGTTCCTGTTGACCAGTGGCGGATTCAGGATGGGATCAAGGAGGGGGCTAAGTAATGGACATGTTGATTGATAATGAAGATTTAATGATGATTTATGCTTGATGCTATAGTAATTTAACGATGAATTAAGGCTCACGAGGGGGGCTGTAGCCCCCAGCCCCCCTGGATCCGCCAATGCTGTTGACAACTTCCATGAGAATTCATTGGTCACAGAGAGGAGAGAACAAAATGGTAGCGCGTCCCAACTCGCTAGTCTCGTACAAATCCCAGAAGGTTCCCTCTCTTAGGGCCTGTTTAGTTCCCAAAAAAATTTGTGCAGTACCCGTCACATCGAATCTTGCGGCACACGCATGGAGTACTAAATGTAGACGAAAAAAAACTAATTGCACAGTTGGGTGAGAAATCGCGAGACGAAACTTTCGAACCTAATTAGTCCATAATTAGACATTAATTACCAAATACAAATGAAAGTGCTACCGTAGCCAAAACCCAAAAAATTTTGGATCTAAACGCGCCCTTAGTTCTGCTGCTGTTCTATGTGGAAATGCTCCATGCTTTTCCATTTTTTACTGTTTCCAACATTCAGGGCAGGTGGTGATTTAACGCGTTGGCGCTCCTGTTATCGTTTTCGTTACTACTAAACTGTTAAACTCTGCAATTTCGTTACTTTGGTAATGAAATTCGGTTTTCACCTGTGTGGAAAAAAAAGGTCCAAGTGGTGAGGGCAAGCTAAAAATATGAAGTTATGGCTTTGTGTCTTCTAGAAATTGTCAAGTCTCAAAATTAACTTTCATAAAACAAACTCCTTTGGTTTGGTCAAGCTAAGAATTTTCAACATAATTACTCGCAAATTGTTTGGTTGCTAATTGGGCATATTTCCCTTTAGATACCTTTGCATACCAATCCACTTCAAAACAAAGATGGGAAATGATCAACGAGAGCTTTGAGAAGAGACTAAGTAGAAGAAAATCTTTTATCGATGGGGGTCAATTAGTTCTCACTAATTAAGTGCTATCTAGATTTCTCATGGTTATGCTCTTTCTTTTCGAGATACCAAGATGTATTCTCGAAAATATAGAGCATTTTAGATCAAGATTTTTTAGCAAAAATGTTCAACATAAGAAAAGGTATAGGTTGGTAAATTGGAGTACCTTATACCAACCAAATACTTCCTCCACTTCAAATTGGGAATTGTTGGCGCCCGAACGTCCAATGAGATAGGATTCCATCGAACGGTACCAAACGGCCCAGCAGAAATGTGCCACACTCCCACCGTATCGTTGCAGTCCTTCCCCGTCTGCATCGTCTTGCCACGCGCGCGTACCCCGCCCGCGTCTGTCTCGCCCCGCCCAGCGCCCGCCGCTCCTTTCCCCTGACCACCTCCCTTCTCTCCGCGTCTCGGTGTTTCAAGTAAACACCAACGAGTAAATTTGTATTTGTTGCGCGTTGGGTCCGGATGGTGTGCTAAAAGACACAAAGTTTATACTTGTTCGGGCAGAATGTCCCTACGTCCAGTTTGTTGCTGTTGCTCGTGTTATTGGCACTGAAAGGTTCGTAGTAGGAGGTACAAACGGTCGAGAGAGGGACATGTCCCAAGTCTCTGATGGAAAGGTTGGAAGGGCGCTCAGAGCTTGGTTGCTGCTCGGCTATGTGTTATGTGATGCGTGGTGTGTAGAATTGATCCGTCCCCTTAGTGAGGTATCCTGCCCTCCCTTTTATAGATCAAGGGGGAGCCGGGATTACAGATGGGAGAAAGAAGAAAAACCAGAGGCAAAGAAGGTCCTTCAAAGGTGCCGGGTCTTCCTTTTCCTTTAAGCCTGTCCTGCTGACACGACAGACGATGCTAGGGATAGCACGTTCGGTGATCCTGATAGGGCCGTGCTCTGGCTTCGTTCAGCAAGTGGTTACATTCCATCCTGCCCCGACGGGCGGCGCGACGCACTAGGGTGCCGAGTCGCGACCCTACAGAGAGCAGACGGCGTAGAGGCCCCACGTTCATTACTGTAGATGACATGAGTTTCCTCCTGGACCGTAGTGGTTGTCGTATGTTTCCGTCAGGATTTGTGTCCGAGGGCAAATGCCGGCGCCCATAACACTATAGGACAAATGTCGGCGCCGACAACACTGTTTGGGCTCTGGCATGCCTGGAAGGGCTTAAAGCGCCCGTCTGGTCATATCCTGATGGTACTTTCCTACAGGCGTGCAGGGTATGGTCCTCAGTATTGCGGTTTACTTGAGTGCCCCGCCTTATCTGCATGCGTAGTTATGAAGGAGTAGCGCATAGACGTTGGGCGAGGCAAAGCCTAGCCCCTGGACGTCGAGCGAGGTGGAGCTAGCCCTCAGACATCGGGCCAGGCGGAGCCTGCCCCTAGACATAGGGCTAGGCGGAGCTAGCCCTCAGTCATCGGGTGAGGCAGAGTCTACCCCTAGACGTCGGGCGAGGTGGAGTCCAGCCCTCGGGGGTTAGGGTGAGGTGGAGCTAGCCCTCAGGGGTCGAGCAAGGCGGAGCCAACCTTCGGTCGGTGGTCAAGAAGTGTAGTTGCGTTCTTGTCTATTCAGAAGCATCAACGTTTGATGGTTATTAGCTCCTCCTCTTTGGGTACCCCAGTATTTGGTCCCCGATAGTAGCCCCCAAGCCCCCGGGTGATTCGGATATAATCACCCGGGGGTGATTTGACTTGCCAGAGGGTGCGCACGAGCGCACCCGATGGGTGTAGCCCCTGAGCCCCTGGGTGATTCGGATAGAATCGCTCGGGGGGGGTATTTTGGTTTGCTAGAGGGTGTAGCCCCCGAGCCCCCAGGTGATTTGGAGGATAGAATCGCCTAGGGGGTAATTCAGACCCTTCATGGGTATGGCTGTGAGATTTGGTGTTTTGATAACTAGATAGTTCGACTAGAGTCCCGGTATCCCATTCGCGGGGATCTAGCAAGAGTCAGTCTAGCTGAGACTCAATCGTGGGTCGAGGTACTTGTGGCACTCGTGTGCCTAGGGTTTTGGCCGCTCACGGACCCATCCTTCATCGTAAGGCTGCCTTAGGGACGGTCGTCGAAACCGTTGATGGGCTAGCCCTCAAACTCCTAGGCCCAGGCGGGCTAGAGGAACACTTTTTGACCCATATCTCTTCTGCTAGGTAAAGAGTCCTGGTCCACCCAAGAAGGTAAAATGTTCGACGCGTCTTCAGAGGGAAAGGATAGGGATTGCGGGCGCATATCTCGCGATGTGATATGGTGGCGTATCGTGGTAGGCGCGGAGATCTAGGTAGACGGTTGCCTTCCTCACATCCGTCGCCCCTATAAAACCCAGGGGTTTGCCCCTAGGGTTTCGTACATTGCCTCCTTGCCTTTGCATCTACAACCTCCACCGCCAATCGCCTAAGCTTCTTGCATCCGTATCTCAGCCGCCGTCAAGTTTGCATCCACCCACCCCAATCGTTCAATGGAGCTATGGTGTAAATCCGATGTCACCCTTCAGCGCCTAGAGGGCCTCGTTCACCGTGGCATTCTATGCACGCGGACTGCCACCGAGGAGTGGCGGCTGCCCGGCGATGAGGACGCGCCATCGCCGCCCGACGGGTATGTCGTATCCTTCGCTCACTTCCATGAGCAGGGATTCACCACCCCCGCCCACAAGTTTCTTCGGGGCTTGCTGCACTACTACAAGGTGGAGCTGCAGCATCTAAATCCCAATAGGATCCAATACATTGTGGCGTTCATCGCCCTATGTGAGGGGTTCCTAGGGATTAGTCTCCACTTTGACCTGTGGTGGTACTTCTTCGCCGTCACCCTCCTGAAGAAGCAGGAGTTGAACGTGCCGGTGGGATGCGGTGGTATCCAACTACGCAACAATCGGGTCAGCGTGTACCCACCGATGCGTCTGTTAGCCTCTAGTAAGGGGTGGCATTTGCATTGGTTCTACATCAAGAACGACGCGGCCGCCCCCTTGGTAGAGTTCATCGGGTGCCTCATCGAAGAGGTCCCGAAATCATGGAGGAAGTGGGGGTCCTAGAGAAAGACAAGAAGAAAATCCAGGACCATCTCACCGTCGTCCGAATCCTGAAGGAGAGGGACGTGAAGGGGTTGGGGATCAGTCGGTGCCTATCACATGCGGAGGGTGGCGCCATTGATGAAGCACGCGCTTCCCCTGCACATGATGGCACTCGAGGTGTCACTCGATGGGACGGTGCTCACCAAGGGAGAGCTCTCCCCCTTCGAAGTAGCGCAGCGCATCAAGGAGGCAATGGAGCCTCTGTGGGACGATGCCGGCGCCATCCTCGACTTTGTGTATCCAGTGCCGGGGCACCCCCTAATGCGGTCAGAACCGGGGTACATTGCCTTCGTAAGTTTTCTTTCCACGTGCCTCTCTTTTTGATTGAACTCCCGACCCCTTGATGCTGATGTCGAGATAGGGAAACCAGCCGAAGAAACTCGTCCTTGTGGATCACCTAGCTCTATTGCCAAAGGACCCATTGGTGATGGTGGCCAACCGCGCCACGGCCGAGTGGTAGAGGAAGATGAAGGAGGTCAAGAGGAAGAAGAAGCAGCAGAAGTTGCTGGCATGGGAGCAAGGAGAGGAGACTGACAGCGATGACGATAATGAGGAAGAAGATGATGTGGTAGTTGATGACACTAAGCATGATGGTCAGGAGAGTGAGGGTACGCTGATAGGTACCCGCTCATCCTTGAAGGGGCCTTTCCCGTTCCACGTGGGGGATAGCACGCCCGTGGGGCTGGCAGAGACGGACCAAACCGTCGGCCTACACCAGGAGACAGCAGGAGCGGGTGGGTCTTCCGCCATGCCTGAGGTGTCAGTAGAGGGGGGTGGCCCCGCTGCCGCACCTCAAGAGTCAATAGGGGTGGGCAGATCTACCACCGTGCATGAGGTGCCTATGGAGAGGGGTAGCTCCGCTGCCTCTCCCCAAGAGCCAATGGAGGTAGGGAGATCTACCGTAGGCCCAAGGTGTTGATGGAGGGGGGTGGCCCTTCCGCCATGCCCTCGGAGGCGAGGCAAGCGAGCCCCACTGCCTAGGAGCAGGGGGCAGGCTCAAAACAGCCCCGCCCTGATGAGGTGGAGCAAGGGCCTAGGGGTTCGTCCCCCAAGCGTATCCTTCGCCCAACAGCGCCGATGTAAGTCCTCGACTCCTCTATTTTTCTCTGTTTTCAATGTGACTCACGCCTTTTGTTTCTTGCAGCACCCTAAGATGGGGTACTTCTTTGGCGTTGGTGGCCATCGCCCGACGTCGCTCTTGTCTTGGGTGGAAGTGGAGCCGACATTATAGCCTCATCGGCTGGTCAGGCGCTGCCCATGGTGGCGCCCGCATCCTTGGTAGGTCAAGCGAATGCCAGGGTTGTAGGGGCGCCCTCGGTGGTCACCGAGCAACCGATGATGGAGGTGATCCCGCTGCCGACGTCTAGCTATGGTGGGCGCGACTCCACCGGTCGAGGCCCTGTTGATGCAAATGGAGGTGGACATGATCGAGACAAGCCAGGCATAGCTGGACATAGCCGTGGTGGTGCCTGAGGAAGCGACGCAAGCCATGCCACCAGCGGCCTAGGTGACGGCGCCTATCGTGGGCCAGACGGAGGGGGGCACGACCGAGGAGTCCCTAGGAATCATGGCAGTGGTGGTAAGGACTAGTGGGGGGTCACCCTTGGCCCTAACATCGAGGGGCAGACGTTCACCCAATGCGAGGTGAGTCGCTCCTCTAGTGGATGGATCCTCAAGACCCAACGTCAATACTCTTCTCGCTCGACGATGCTACCAAGAGCATAGAGCGGGAGAGTCTCAACGAAGGGATCTCGGCCATGATGGAAGTCCTAAACCAGGCCAGGGGCATCCTGCATGACGTCATCATTCCTACTGGCCAGGTATCTACTTAATCTCCCCTCTCGCTTTCTTCTTTCTTCATGTGCTTTTGTATTCTGACATTGATCTTCTTTTCAGTCCCTTATCACTCGTAGCCGGGAGAAATCCCGGTTCCTCCGCAAGCAGAAGGTGGAATGTGACCGCCTCACCGAAGAGGCCCGGGTGCATGGAGATGTGAGCACCTAGCTTGCTGTCGCCCAACAGTGGGTGGCCGAGCTGACTCCCCTGGCCGAGGAGGTAGCCGGGCTCTGGCAGCGGGAGGCTAAGGCTCGTCAAGACACGGAGGATGCCGAGAAGTCTTTTGATGAACTATCGGAAAGAGCATGGTGGGATGAGGAGGAGGCTACCAGAGTCTGAAAGGAGCGGGACGAAGCTGCTTCAGAGGGATGCCTGAGGCTCGCCAGTAGGTCCTTGGCCTCCTAGATGAGGTGGAGAAGGAGCGAGAGCTGGGAGCTAAAGTTGGGAGCCAAGGAGAGGTCCATGGCCCTACAGCAGAGGGCGAGCCTGGACGCCAAGGCGATAGCCCAGCTGCATAAGGAGCAGGATGAGCTGCTCTAGACTACGAAGAGACTCTGCTCAGGAGCGTGGCATGGCCCGTGAGGAGCATGACCAGGCCATCCGAGAGCGCGATGAGGCACGTCAGGGGGTCAGCTCCCTCCAGGCCGATCTTAGAACCACAGTAGCTTGAAGGCTAGAGGCCGAGAGCATCTCCACTGGGCTAGTCACGGAGCTTGCCGAGACATAGGGGATCCTTCAGGCGGAGAGCGATGGGCACGATCTTCTACGCGCTGTCGTCGAGGTGGTCTTTGATGACCTAGAGGTGGCATGACCGGAGGGAACTAGCTCGCTTGTGGCCTTTGCTACCGTAGACATCGTGGCACTGGGTGAGCCAGCTTGAGAGGGAAGCTCTCCGCTCTGGGATTACTCAAGCCTTCACCATCGCCCACTCCCACTACGCCGAGAGTATCGACTTGGATACGATGAGCCTTGGCTTCGTGCCTAGCTACGAAGCCTCCGAGCTGGACAAAATAGAGAAGGTGGTGGCTCCTGTCACGTGGAACCTGGTAGTCAAAATTGAAGAGATAGTTCTCCCCTGGAGGGGATAGTTAGTCAAACGGGTCTGATGGACATTATTTGTAATCTATGGACAAGTGCCGACCCTTTTGTATCTTAAAAATAGATTCGTAACTTTGTTTCATTAAACAAATTCATAATTTTGTTTCGTTTGATTGAACTTGCTTTCTTCCTTTTTGTATTCAAAAAAGGGGCTCGTGCAATCCGACCCTTCCATCCATTAAGACCATAGGGCCTAAGGTGTGTAAGAGGGAAACTTCAATTATGCTGGTGAGCAAAGTTACCATAGCCGTTAGGACGTGGGTTTTTTGTAGTCTGACCTGGCATGCTCGGTTATTCGTTCCCACAAACCTTGCCACTAACCTTAACATGAGAAAAAGGTCCGATGTAGCAACTATTTCAAAAAAAGGGGGTATTTATACCTTTATCAGCCCCCGATTGAGATCCGACCTCTTGCGGTTGCTGGGCTCGAATGTCACTGGAGACCGAAGAGAGGATAGTGAAACTACTCTTGCATTCGCACGTTCCCCTTCCTTATGTTTTTAGCTATCGTTCTGTGACCATGCGTTCGGTCTCCTTGCAAGTCCAACCTTCCCCGAGCCCTCGTGCGTGGCGGGGATTCAGTCAAGGGTTAGCTCGTTTTTGTGACTGTTGCCCCATCCACGGTTTTTGCAACTGGAGGGGTTGAGGCGACGTCACTTGCCTCGATGGCTCGAGTGATGCACTTGATGAGCTTGCTAACGGGTTTGTTCGAACGGAATCCAGTCCCATCGCTCGTGATAGGGTCGGTAAAGCCCTTGGGTGGCATTCCGTTGCTCCTTAGCCCACCTTCCAACAAATTCCCCCTCAATGGGGATTCTATGGGCTTGGCTAGAGGTTGGATCAAATGAGAAGGTTGAGATGACCCTATCCGCCTCTATGCGGGTTGGGCGAAGGCCGCTGAGGCTCATCTACATTTTCTCCCCAAGCTCTTGTTCGACATGAGGCGGCCTCAGGCCCTTCGTGGGCTGGCCTTCGAACCTTGGTCTCTCCATCTAGGATCGGGCGGCTTGAGCCCCCGAGCCCCTTGGGATCTGATAGGGGTCGACCATGTTTCACATGTCACCCCATCCTCGATTTCCACAACCAAAGCGGCTGAGCTAACGATACTTTCCTTGATAGCTCGAGTGTTGCGCTCAATGAGCTCGCTAACAGGCATGTTCGAGTGGAATTTGGGTCTGTCATCCGCTGATAGGGTCAGCAGAACCCTCATGTGGCATTTCACTACTTCTTAACCCACCTCCTGGCAGATGCCTGAGCCATTCGATAGGCTCGGGTGGCCTGTTGGCCTCTCCTCGATGGAGATTCTGTGGGCTTGGCTTGAGGTTAGAATCGAACGAGAAGGGTCGACATGTCCCTGTCCGCTTTTGAGCGGGGTCGGGCAGGGCTGCTAGGGCTCATCTCAGTTTTTCTTCCCTGGCTCTATTTGACATGAGGCAGCCTCAAGCCCTTCGCAGGCCAACCTTTGAACCTCAGTCAGTTGCCGCTCATATCAAATGAGACGACTACTGCTTCATGACGTGACGCGAAGCGTTGAGATGCAGCAATTGCATATGCAACGCTTGGATGTATGGAATGAATGTACGATATAATGGAAACAAAAGTGGGGGTCGGTGATGTTACCTCGGCGGCAAGAGTGATGGGGAGCTATTACCGGACATGTCCGTGTGAGGTTCAAGTCCGACGTACGTGATGGGGCCGGTGTAACCTGCACGAGCATCACAATTTTTTGTTTGTCTCTCGACAGCGATCTAAGCCGTTCGATCGACTTGGGTGACCAGACAGCTTCTCCTTGAAGGAGATTCCATAGGTAGACCCCTTCGAACCCTTCTTTAGAAAGTGGTTGTTAAAGCTTGGGATACAGGGACAAAGAATTCGATCACGCTGGTGAACAAAGACACCGTAGCCACTAGGGCGTAGGGTCTAGCGGTTTGACCAGTTTTACTCAAAGTTTACACCCACACACTATGCCTCTGATTTTTAAATGTAAGGAGGAGTCGAGCAAAGAGAATGTCTAAATGAGTAGACACTCTCAGCAGCCCCCGAGTGATGTTTGTGCCCCTGCCGTTGCTAGGGTCGGAGGCTCGGTAGTGAAATTGATACGTAAAGTAAGTAAATAAGGGTGCTTATCTTTCGATGGCTGATTGGTTCCTCAACCCCGTTGCTTAGCATTTGTCTAGGCCGTCCAATTGACTCAGGAGGCCCATTGGTCTCCCCTTGATGGAGGTTCCATCGTTGGGCCCTTCCAGGTCCTGCCTAGGAAGGCGGAGAGCCACCTACATGTGGCTGCACCTTGTTTCTCATGCCCGTCGTGTGGTAGTGGTGGGCCATGCCTAGGCCACGTCCTATTTGACCAGGCGCTGTCTCATCGAGCAGGGTGTGTCCCGTCAGTCAGGACACGTCCCATCTAATTCCCATCTGCATTGAATAGGGAAAGGGAGAGGGGTTTTCGCCCCAATCCTTTGTCTTTCTCCAACTGTTGTGTCTCCTCCTTAAATAGGGGAAGGGAGAGGGTTCTCGTCCTATTCCTCCACCTATTCTTGAGCTACTACCTCTCCTCCTTCTTCCTTTTTGCCGAGTGCGTTCGTGCATCGTGGCGGTTCCTAAGAGAGAGAGGGTAAAGAGAGGGAGAGAACTCACAGATCCATTTGTGAATCCAGAGTGTGATGTCGAGCTAGAGGTCATCCAACATAGATGAGATGGTGCTGGCTGCCTTCACCGAGAAGGGGCCGCTTTCGCCGAAGGAGGAGGCGCACTAGAGGGTGCTGCACGTCGCCGGCTTGTCACCGTCTGTGAGGCCTTTGTCGAGATGGAGCCGTACATAGACTTCTTCTAGTGAATCCTCTCCGGACGAGCCTTGTCGGTGGGGAAGCCGCCTAGGACTACACTGATGGGGGGGTGGGGTTCGCCTTTGTAGCCGCTCAGGTCGTCCAGTTCATAAAGTTTGATGAGATGTCAGAGACATCCACCAGCCATGGCAGCCATACTTTGGTGGGCAGCGTCCCCATCCAGGAGCTGCCTCATCTCGAGGTGCCGTTGTCAGGGTTATGGCTAATCACGATGGTGTAGTCCCCGGACGCCCTTGCGAAGACACCATGATCACTGATGTGGTGCTTAACATTGTAGATGACAGCACCCTTAGGGATCCCGCAGAGCAGTAGGACATTGCCGATGGAGAGCATGGCAGCGGCGGCTGCAGTAGTATTTAGAGTAGAAGTGGTCAGCAAATGTAACCATTTAAGTTGTGGGGGAGCCCTCGTGTGAATAGTTTTTTGTATTCATTAATACATTAGTCCCTTTTCATGATGAAATCACTTTGTAAGGGGAAGCTTGTCCCATCCGTTTTCCTAGCAATGGTCATGCCATTCGGTCGATTTGGGCTACCTACTGAAACAAGAATTTCCTGCGGATATAAGAGATGCAAACATTCCGCACAAGAATTTAGTTAAGCAGGGAAGCCAGGTGGCGAAACTTGTAACAAATGGACAAGCTTTCAAATTTTGTTATAGCAAATAGCTTCTTATTTCATCTCCCCTTTTTTGTGTAAAAAAGGTTTAGCGCATCCCGACCCTTTCCGTGGTTAAGGTCATAAAAGCTCGGAGTGTAGGCAAGCCAATTCTGATCACACTGGTGAGCAAAGAGACCGTAGCCGTCGGGACGCGGGTTTCCCGTAGTCCTACTAGTCATACTTAGGAATTGTTCTTGTAAATCAAGCTCCTAGGGATTAATGTGAAAAAGGAGGGCGTGCACAGAGAATGTTTGTTAGATAAATGAGCTCACATCAGCCCCCAAGTGAGGCCTGACCCTTTGTTGTTTGCAGGGGTCGGATGTCACGAAAGATCAGGGATTTCGATAACAAAACTGATAAGAGAAAGTGATGAGGACATCACTCCTTCAGATGTACCCGTTGATCCTCCAACCATCATGCAAGGTCCAATGACCCGGGCACGAATGCGTCAACTCAATTTAGAGGTGAGCTCGTTCTTAAGCGATCCTTTTTATACTTTTGAGAATAGACTACTACCTAATGATGTTATCTTGCTTAGGAACATTGGAGAGGGTCACGAGGGACTTAAAGGAAGAGATGGAGGCATTGATGACCAGCAAGGATGTTCAACAGAAACTGGAGGCCCAGTCCAACATGGTTTCGAGTCTGCCTCGGCCTCCAGGACCAATCTGTCTTAAACTGGTCACCCAGGACGCATCCAGACTCCATTTTCGACGATCCACATATGGTTGGAAAGCTAATTTGATAAGGAAACCAATAAAAGTAGTCTCACATCAAAAGCCCTTTAGAATCAATAGGAATCATTGAAACAAGTTAGCATCCAGAATCTACCAGGATGCTGCGATATCGTCTTTTGATCCGTTGGACCGTGTATCGTGTTTAGGCCCATTAGGGGGGGGGCATCTAGGGTAGGTGATGACCCTAAGACCTTTATAATCATATGCCGCTGCCATCATTAGGTTTTGGGTTTTGCTTAGATTAATTTGTCAAGAACAGTTTCGCCGTTCATCGGTTTATGAGACCCCAACCTTGTGAGATTAATCATTCATCTGCAATTTGGTTGCTTTCTTTCTTGTTCTTGCTTGTGTTCTTCATTGCGCAGGCAGGGATTAGCCTTCTTGGTGAGGTCAACTAGATCTGTGTCTCGGTTGATAACCAGAGGAGTTGTGGTGCTAAGATTGTAGGGTTAGATCTTTCGATCTGAAGCCGGATCGGTGTGTCATTCTCCGCGACAATGATAGTTACCACTACCTGACAGAAGATCAGGATCCCTGTTTCCATTAGAAAGTATGCATTTATTTAGGGGTAAAAGCGACATAGCTGCTCGATGTTCCAGGCATTGGTGAAGATCTCGCTGTCGATGGTTTTGAGCTTGTAGGCGCCTAGACGAAGCACCTCCGCAGCCACGTACGGTCCCTCCCATGGTGGGGAGAGCTTGTGGCGATCCTTGTTGCTCTAGACGAGGTGAAGGACTAGGTCCTTGATGTTGAAGGCCTGACCCCGCACTCATCGGCTGTGGTACCATCGCAACGCCTACTGGTACTTGGCTAAGCGGAGGAGGGCAACATCACGAGCTTCGTCTAGCTGGTCCATGGCATCTTCGAGAGATGCCTTGGCTCCCTGATCGTTGTACGCCTTGATCCTTGGTGCTCCATAGTCAAGGTCAGTTGGGAGGATAGCCTCAGAACCGTAGACCATGAAGAAGGGTGTGTAGCCGGTGGCTCGACTAGGAGTTATCCTCCAGCACCAAAGTACCGCAGGGAGCTCAGCAACCCATCGTACACCTGAATTTATTCAACTGGTTGAAGATCCTAGGCTTAAAGCCCTATAGGACCATGCCGTTTGCATGCTCGACCTACCCATTTGTTTGAGGGTGTGTCACGGTGGCCCAATCGACCTGGATGTGGTATTCATCATAGAATTGAAGGAACTTCTTTCTGGTGAATTGCGTACCATTGTCCGTGATGATGGAGGTTAGGACTCTAAAGTGATGGACGATGTTGAGGAAGAATAGTATGGCTTGCTCGGACTTGATCAAGGAGATCGGCCAAGCTTCTATCTATTTTGTGAACTTGTCTATGATGACATGCAAGTAGGTGTAGCCTCTGGGCACCTTCTTGAGAGGTCCAACCTGATTGAGCCCCCAGACCATGAACAACCATGTGATGGGGATCATTTGGAGCACTTGGGCCAGGAGGTGAGTTTGCTGAGTGTAGTACTGACACCCTTCGTAGGTGCATACAATCTACTCGACATTGGTTACTAGCAGTGGGCCAGTAGAAACCCTATCAGAACTTCTTTTCGACTAGGGTTCTAGGCATGGCATGGTGACCGCATATCCCACCATGGATATCGCTCAACAAATGCTTCCCCTATTCGATGGGGATGCAGCGCTGTAGGATCCTGGTATGGCTTCGCTTGTAGAGTTTGTTCTCCACAAGAACAAAGGACTTGGCACGATGAGCAAGCCATCGAGCTTCCATCTTGTCCATCAGCTAGCGTGTCTCAGAGGAGGTAGTCGAGGTAGAGTACCCTCCAATCGACTAGAGGTTCAAGCTCTATCATGGGGTCTTCTTCGAGCTCCATGACTTCAGGACCTGACGGAGCCGATGACTTGTCAGCCCCTGAGGCTGAATCGGGGGATTGTTATCGGCCTATTTCGACCCCTTGTAGCAGACCAAGGGCTTGTGTTGGTCGTTGGTGAAGACACCCATCGGCACCAGCTCTTGGCTGTATGCTGCCTTCGCAAGTGCATCAGCCACCTCGTTGAGGTGCCTCGAGATGTGATTGAGCTCGAGGCCATCGAGCTTGCCTTCTAGTCATTGGACTTCTTGGTAGTATGTAGCCATCTTGGTGCCATGGCAGCTTGATGCCTTCATGACTTGATCAACGACTAGCTGGGAGTCTCCCTGAATGTCGAGACATCGGACGCCCAACTCAATGGCGATGCATAGGCTATTGACGAGCGCCTCATATTCGGCCACATTGTTTGAGGGGAAATGGAGACAAACCATGTACCTCATGTGTACCCCGAGGGGTGACACGAAGACTAGCCCCATGCCGACGCCCTTCTTCATCGGCAATCCATCAAAGTACATTGTCTAGTACTCTTGATCGACGACCGCTAGGGGCATTTAGACCTCAGTCCATTCCGCGATGAAGTCCACTAACACCTGGGACTTGATCGCTGTTCGGGAGGCATACATAATGCCCTGATCCATCAACTCGAGTGCCCATTTTGTGGTTCTTCCCATGGCATCCTGGCTTTGGATGACCTCACCAAGGGGGAACGGCATCACGACCATCATCGGGTGTGACTCGAAGTAGTGGCATCGCTTCCTCTTTGTGATGAGGACAGTGTACAGGAGCTTCTGGATTTAGGAGTAGCGGGTCTTTGAGTTGGATAGGACCTTGCTAATGAAGTACACAGGGTGCTGCACTCTAAGGGCGTGACCCTCTTCTTCCTGCTCCACTAGCAGCTCAGCGCTGACCACTTGCGTGGTGGCTGCTATGTAGAGCAGGAGGGATTCTCCATAGATAGGAGGAACCAGGATCAGGGCCTTCATCAGAAGCTGCTTGACCGTGTCAAGTGCCTCCTGGGCCTCGAACGTCCATTCAAAGTGATTCGGCCTTCTTTAGAAGTCGATAAAGGGGGAGACCTCATTCGCCGAGGCGTGAGATGAAGCGGATGAGTGCGGCAAGGCACCCTGTAACCCGCTGTACCCCCTTTATGTTCTGAATTAGGCCCATCCTTGTGATGGCTAAGATCTTCTCTGGTTTGGCCTCGATGCTACGCTCAGGAGACGATGAAACCAAGCAGCATGCCCCTCGAGACCCCTGAAAACACACTTCTCGGGATTGAGTTTGATGCCATTCGCTCGGAGTTTTGCAAAGGTCTGCTCAATATCGACAATGAGGTGGTCTACCCGCTTGGACTTGACCACAATGTCATCAATGTAGGCCTCAACGGTCCACCCGATGAGGTCCCTGAAACACTTAAGCATACAATGCTGGTACGTAGCCCTAGCATGCTTCAAACCGAACAGCATTGAGACATAGCAGAATGATCCAAAGGGGGTGATGAAAGATGTCGTGAGTTGGTTGGACTCTTTCATCACGATTTGATGGTACCCGGAGTACGCATCAAGGAAGTAGAGGGTTTCGCACCCTGAGGTAGAGTCAACTATTTGGTCTATGCGCGGCAAAGGAAATGAATCCTTTGGGCATGCTTTGTTGAGACCCATATAGTTGACACACATCCTCCATTTCCCGCTCTTCTTTCGTACAAGGACGGGGTTGGCTAACCACTCTGGGTGGTATACTTCTTTGATGAATCTGGTTGCTGAGAGCTTTGCTATTTCCTCGCCGATGGCCCTATGTTTCTCCACATCGAAGCAGTGCAGGCGTTGCTTCACCAGCTTGGAGCTTGGGTGGATCTTTAAGGTATGCTCGACGACTTCCCTCAGAATGCCTGGCAAATCCGAGGGTTTTCACAGTAAAGATGTCTTTGTTGCCGTGGAGGAAGTTGATGAGCGCGCTTTCCTACCAATGCACACCATTTTGCCCTTGGAGCTGTCAGGATCTATGAGGACCTCTTTGGATCCCTCCACCAGTTCAAAAGACCCGGTCGACTTCTTAGTGTCGGGTGCTTCTTCGGTGACCTCCTTCTTGATGTCGGCGAGCTCTCTGGAGGCATCGATTGCTGCGGCATGACCATAGCACTCGACCTCGCACTCATAGGCATGTTGAAAGGAGGTGCTGATGGTGATGACCCCACTAGGGCCCGGTATTTTTAGCTTGAGGTATGTATAGTTGGGGATGACCATGAACTTCGCGTAGCATGGACGTCCTAGGATGGTGTGGAAGGTTCTGAGGAACCCAACCACCTCGAAGGTGAGGGTTTCCAGTCCTATAATTGAATGGATCCCCGAAGGTAAAAGGCAGATCCATCTGCCCAAGTGGCATAGCCTACTTTCGGGGCACAATGTCGTGGAAAGGTGCTCAGGTTGGGTGGACGCATGTCTGGTTGATGCCCATCTCATCGAGCGTCTTGGCATACATGATGTTGAGGCCGCTGCCTCCATCCATCAGTATTTTGGTAAGCCACTTTGTGCCGATGATTGGGTCGACCACAAGCGGATATCGCCCTAGATGCGGGATGCTCTCTGGGTGGTTGGTTCGATCGAAGGTTATAGCAGACTCGGACCACTGGAGGAAGGTAGGTGTGGCCAGTTCGGTCGTATAGACTTCATGGCGCGCGACCTTCTGACAGTGTTTGGAGTCATAGGCCGCCGATCCCCCAAAGATCATGAGGTAGCCGTCCGGTGTTGGAAAGTCATCGTCCTTCTCTTTGGCGTCGTCCGTGGTGGGGGTAGGGTCCTTTCCCTGCTCCCCCTTGTTGGAGCCTCTAGACAAGAACCACCGCATGAGGCTGCCGTCCTTGTATAGATGTTTGACTGGAAAAGCATGGTTTGGGCATGGCCCCTCAAGTAGTTTCTCAAAATGGTTCAGAGTGCCCTCCACGGGCCTCCGACCACCCTTGCGGTCAGCAGCAGCCACGAGTGAGTCCTCGCACTGTTGCTTCTTGTTCTTGCTTTTGGTAGAACGATTGGAGGCACCTTCACCGGTGCCCTTGTCCCTCCTTGCCTTGCCATTGAGATGATCGAAGATCGCCCCGACTGCTTCTTCTCCTGAGTCATGGCTGGTGGCGATGTCTAGGAGTTCCTTGGTGGTTTGTGGGCCCTTATGTCCTAGCTTATGAACCAAAGACTCGCAGGTAATCCCAGACAGGAAAGATCCTATAACGTCGATGTCAGCGACGTTAGGTAGCTCGTTTTACTGCCAGGAGAAGCATCGGATGTACCCATGAAGGGTCTCACCGGCCTTCTGACGGCAGTTTTTGAGGTACCATTGGTTCCCAGGGCGCTTGTATGTGCCCTAGAAGTTCCTCACAAAGATCTCCTTTAGGTCCGCCCAACTCTAGATTCTGTTGGATGGCAGGTGTTCCAACCATGCTTGTGCCGAATCGGCCAAGAACAGTAGAAGGTTGCGGATAATGAAGTCATCATTATTCGGACCACCGGCTTGGCAGGCAAGCCGATAGTCTTCGAGCCATAGTCCGGGGTTTGTTTCCCTAGAGTACTTTAGGATGTTGGTTGGTGGACAGTACCTTGGTGGTAAGGCAGCGTTAAGGATGTGTCGGCCAAAGGCCTGAAGGGCCTAGTAGGCCGAGGCTCGGGCTCTAGTCCTCGCCGCTGTCATAGCGTCCGCCATGACGAGGATGATAGCCATGGCTAGCTCCCTCTCTTGGGTCGCTATGGGTAAGTCTATGAGCATCGAGAGTGCTGTGTGCGTCGTTGTTACGACCGAGACACTGATGCACCGGGGCCGCAGCACGCTGCCTACCACCCTGTGGTGCCTAGTGGACTTACGCATCCCTGCCAAGGATGCCTAGAGAGCATGCGTTGGCTGGCTTCGAGCTCATGTCACCGAGACAACGAGCTCTCTGCCTGCTGCACCGCCGCACTCTCGAGTAGCGTGCAAATCTTGTGGTGAGCTTGACTGATCCTTGGGCATTGTGGCCTCTAAAGACCGTGGAGCAGGGTGGCTGCAGTGGTGATGTTCTAGCTTGCCCAAGCAAAGTGAGTGAGGGCTTCATCAGTCGGCAATGATCCTTCTATTCATGTTGCGGGCCATGGCGCATATGCGCCCACCGTCTTCATGGCGTTCGATCTACCGATCGAGCTCCATGCATTCCTGCTCAAGCTAGAGTCACACTTCCTCGATCTCTTAGTGTTGGGCTTTCAGCTGCTCCACCCTCACATGAGGTGGGGCCACTGTCTCCCCCTCGACCTCGTTGCCAAGGTTGTTCGCTGGGGTAGCCTCCTCCTCGGAGACGCTTTCGACATGCCCCCTAGGGGTACCGATCATGAAGCATTCCCAGGAGGGGTGATGGCTCCCCCTGCTGGAGCCAGAGCCAGAGGAATGACCGGCTCCTCTACGAGGATGTCGTGGAGAGACTTCGTGATGTGTTCGATCACCCCCATGAACTCATTGTTCGTGGGGAATGGGATCATGCGCTGTGCCACAAGGTTGCTAACAGTCGCCATGGCAGTTGCGGAGACCAAATGGAAGCACTGTCGAGGTGCTCCATGTGGGGTGCTCCGGAGAGAGAGGTTCTCCTCCGGCGGGCCATGCCATGTCATTGGCATCAGAAAAGGTGAGACGATGCTGGTCTTCCCTAGATGACTGGGGTCCCAGAGAAACATCGAGCTGGCGCTCAAGCCTCTCGTAGTTGAGGCCAATGGAGGGGAGAGGTTGGATGGCGATGTGAGCTAACGCCAGCTCTCCTCCCATCGTGATGATGAAGTCTAGGTCCCCGAAGCGCACGTGTGTGCCTGGGACCCAGCTGATACCATGGGTAACCATCCGTGGCCTGATGTTAACGTCAGAACATGCAAAGGTCACCTACCTAGCACGCCAACTATCGGTGTTTCGAGTAAACACCAATGAGTAAATTGTATTTGTTGTGTGTTGGGCCTGGATGGTGTGCTAAAAGACACAAGGTTTATACTAGTTCGGGCAGAATGTTCCTATGTCCAGTTTACTGCTACTGCTCGTGATATTAGCACTGAAAGGTTCGTAGTAGGGGGTACAAACGGTCGAGAGAGTGACATGTCCCAAGTCTCTGATGGAAAGGTCAGAAGGGTGCTCAGAGCTTGGTTGCTGCTCGACTATGTGTTATGCGATGCGTAGTGTGTAGAATTGATCCATCCCCTTAGTGGGGTACCCTACCCTCCCTTTTATTGATCAAGGGGGAGTAGGGCTTATAGATGGGAGAAAGAAGAAAAACTAGAGGAAAAGAAGGTCCTTCGAAGGTGCTGGGTCTTCCTTTTCCTTTGAGCCTGCCCTACTGACATGGCAGACGGTGCCAGGGATAGCACTGTTCGGTGATCCTAATAAGGCCGTGCTCTGGCTTCAGTTCAGCAAGTGGTTACATGCCATCCCATCCTGACGAGCGACGCGACGCACCAAGGTGCCGAGTCACGACCCTACGGGGAGCAGACGGCGTAGAGGCCCCATGTTCATTACTGTAGATGACATGAGTTTCCTCTTGGACCGTAGTGGTTGTCATATGTTTCCATCAGGATTCGTGTCCGAGGGTAAATGTCGGCGCCCATAATACTGTAGGACAAATGTCGGCGCCCACAACACTATTTGGGCTCTAACATGCCTAGAAGGGCTTAAAGTGCCCATCTGGTCATATCCTGATGATACTTTCCTACAAACGTGCAGGGTATGGTCCTCGGTATTATGGTTGACTTGAGTGCCCCGCCTTATCTGCATGCGTAGTTATGAAGGAGTAGTGCATAGACGTCGGGTGAGGCAGAGTCTGCCCTCCGACGTCGGGCGAGGTGGAGTCTGAGTAGCGCATAGACGTTGGGCGAGGCGGAGTCTGCCCTCAGACGTCGGGCAAGGCGGAGTCTGGCCTTAGACGTCGGGCGAGGTGAAGCCCAGCTCCTAGACGTTGGGCGAGGCGGAGCCAGCCCTCGGACGTCGGGCGAGGCAGAGCCTGCCCCTAGACATCGGGTGAGGTAGAGCCAGCCCTCAGACGTCGGGCGAGGCGGAGCCTGACCCTAGACGTTGGGCGAGGCGGAAGCCTGACCCCAGACGTCGAGTGAGGCAGAGCCAGCCCTCAGTCATCAAGCGAGGTGGAGTCTGCCCCCAGACGTCGGGCGAGGCGAAGTCCAGCCCTTGGGGGTCGGGCGAGGCGGAGCCAACCTTCGGTTGTTGGGCAAGAAGTATAGTTGCGTTCTTGTCTATTCGGAAGCATCAACGTTTGATGGTTATTAGCTCCGCCTCTTTGGGTACTCCAGTATTCGGTCCCCGACACTATGCAAGCGGGACCCAAGAGCCAGGGATGAGGACGAGCATGCCCAGACGCGCCACGTGCCCCATCTGTTGGCCCCCGGCTCGCAGCACCCCTTCCCCGGTGCCTGGGTCATGCCCCCATGACTCTCTAAACATACCTCTAAAATACAAAACACTTGCAACATAAAACACTTGAATCCAACATAAGTATGAAGCAGATGAAATATTTGGAACATACACTTGTAGCATGTGTGTGAAACATATGCATCATCCAGATAAAATATTTGCAACTTGCAACATGAAAACACTTATTGAAATATAAGACTGAAACACCTAAAAATATTTCGAACATACTCTTGCAACATATGTGTGAAACATACGCAACATCCAAATAAGCACACTTGCAACATATGTCTAAAAAAGCAGATGAAACATTTGGAGCGGACGCTTGCAACATACGTGTACAACTATTGCAACATGTGCAACATCACGATCTATTTTTGCAACATTCATATGAAACACTTGCAACATACCCCGAAAAATAATCGAAACATACTCTTACAACATGCGCTTTCAACGCAACATCTCCTTGCCGCTCGACAGAATGGAGGCTTGTCGGTGTGTGATGTTCATCGGAGGCAGCGACCCAATGTCGCTCGTAGGCGGTGGACTGGCGATAGTGGCTACACATCGTGAAAGGGAGACATCGGCCCCACGAGCGACGGGAGGCCGTGGCCACGTGAAGGCAGCAGCGCGCCGCCCCTGGCAGGGGCGGTAGCTGAGCTTCGCGACAAGGAGGCTGGCGCGCGCTGTGCCTGGCAAGGCTAGCGGCTGAGCGGTGCGTCTCGAAGGAGGCCGCGCGCTGTGTCTCGGTTGGCCAGCGGCCATGCGCTCGCAGGCGGTAAGGGAGCAGTTAAGAGCGATAAGAAGAGTAACGCGTGGATAGGAATAAATTAATAGGAACAAATGAATGAGCAGTTTTTTTAAATGAAGGAGCACTGGCGTTGTGGCCCAACAACAAGCGTCCGGGCGGACGGTCACGATGCTCACGAGGTCACGCACCAACCGCAGGTCCTCCGGTGACCGTGGCCTAGCCGCCTAGGGGAGAGACAACACGACATGACAGGTCACGGGAGAGAGCACAGGACCTGGACACGTGACGCATGTAAGGCCTGGGCCCTGGCAGGCAGCTCAGCGGCTGAACCTGAGCGTCTCCGTGACGGACCACGGACGAGAAGACACGTCTCCGTGACAGACCAACGAGCTGGCATGGCCAGGGGTAGGACTGATGGCTCGGCTCGTTATACTAACGAGCTATAAGCTCAGCTCGGCTCGACTTATTTGGCAGCTCGAGCTAGCTTGTTTGGCCACGAGCTAACTTAAATTTTTTTTTTCTTTCTGTTGAAGTTATTCATCTAGCAAAAGACAAAGACGAGTACTGATTTGAGAAAAGCAAAATAAATAACAAGAAGGATGATTTGATGCTGGTTTGGAAAAATCAAGAAAAAAAGCTAATGCTTGCTGCTGTGTGTTGGCTTGCAAGGGAGTAAGCAAAGCTGCGATCGCAAGGACCTAGCGAGCAGCAGGCACCGGTGGGGGCGATTTACGTGTGTGCCGCGTGCGACGGCTCAGGAGGTGAACAGCCAAGCGTGCATAGTTAAATTGTTATGAGTTTTCTAAGATTAGACCAAATTTTAGAATTTTAATTGCACTACGTCCAAATATTGCTATTTTTTATAAAAGTATTTTCTATATTTTTTAATAAATCTAATTGATCTTCCTCAACTATCATCGTAGTTTGATTTATCTTTATTTATAACTAGCGTGGCGCTGTATCAACCAAAATTGTTTTCAAAACCACATGGAGAACAAATTCAGATGGTTTAAAAAGTTGAAGGAGGTCAGAAAACTATATTTTTCTGTTGGAGGAGGTAAATCATACTTTGAGGAAAGTTCGGAGGTGAAAAGGGATTTTATTTTTATTAGTGGGAGGAAGATGATCATGGCCTCATTGCCATTTCCTTCACGCGTGTGGTAAACAATTCTGGCTGGGCCGGCATTGCGCGGCTTGGGCTGTTGCGTACGGCCGTCTTGGGCTGAAAGATGGACGTTGGGCCTGAATGGCGCCACGCGGACCAGTGTCCTTCGCGTTCTCATCCGTAGAGTTCCTCTACTACTACTAAAAAAAAAGATTACACACGCTGACACGCACTCACAATAGACTCTAGAAAATGAGTAAAGAGCTCGATGTAAGCAATTAAGACACTCTAGACACAAACGAGGACGTAATTATTCATTGATTCCTGTACATATATATACATATCATAGTTTTTGAAGAGATGTCCTTAAAAAAACGGTTGATCACAGATAGATTGATTCATAACATAGTTATTCTGGTTTACTGCTGGACGTACACTTCTTTTTTTTATCGGGTATAACTTAGACGTATACAACCCAGGCACTCCACACTTACACCATAAGCACACACGCTTACGCGTCTATACACATGCAAAAAGAGATTGGGAGGCTCTCATGTCTCTAGTGCACGAAAAAAAACACAGTAACACCGAACGCATTGATCCCACTGAAGAGACATACCACCACTGGACGATGGGCCCATCCACGACTTACATTCCTTACTCGTGAGTCCTGACTGTTTACGTATGGTAATGCATGACAAGTTTCAATGTTGCATGGATTCGATCTACTGGTGCCATAGGAGGACAGGACAGGACGCAACGAATCGTTGGGCTTGGCGCCGGTGGTTGACACTGTTGTAAAATATACGGATTCATAATAGAAAGGAGAAGGTAGAATTCTAATCCTAGTCCGTTTGTATATGGGTTTTTATTAAAGTTTTAGGCCTCGGTAGAACTATATATATGTGGGAGTTATATGTTGTAATCACCAATATTCAGAGGAATAAAGAATAATCTCCCTATCTCTTGTGTCTATGTGTTTTACTTTCATCTACTATTTTGATCATGAGAGACGGAGATGGAAAGATCATAACCGCTGGCAACATGTTTTATAACACGTTATCAGCACGACAAGCTCTACATCGACATCACCGTTGAAGCCGCCGCTGATCTTTGACGCCGACGCTCGTATCGACGTCCCGCCGCGACTACTTCGACGACGTCAACATCCCGACGTTGTTAGTGGAACGGATTTGTTACCTCTATTTGTAATTAATCTGCACTGCATCGATATGCACTGTCGCTGTCAAGCAGGCAGTTCTATGATAATGTCAAACGCCCTACGCGGTATATATCTACTGACCACTGCCCTACGCTGCATGTGAAGTAGATCCAATTGACATCCTCTACGAGGTACGAAAGAATCGCATCTTGCAGATCGCGTTGTTCCAACCATCGAGTCAGGCTATTTTTTTCACTAATTTTTCTACGCGTAGTAGAAAGTCACGTACGTGCACGGCATATACCCGCCACGTACTTAGATATGCATGGGATTTTTTGTTTTAATCTCATAAACATGATGGGGCTTTACAAGTTAGGCATGAAGCCAAGACACGCATCTTTGCAGGATACAAACACTCATAGAAGGTGTTGCAAATGGTATTGACTTGTAGTCAAATTGAACGAAGCCGACTCGCTGAAGAAGTCGAACTCAATCAAACCGACATGTTTTATAACATATATATACCGCTAATACGCATCTAGCAGATTGCATTAGTCCCTCTGAGAAATCGTTTTTATCGTACACGGAGTAGCTAGCGGATCTTTGTACATGAAGTACACCCCGCACATATAAGGGAACAAGCATATACGTATATACAGCACCTACAGTTTGTATTTACATATGTTAAATCTAGCCTTAATTATTAAAGGGGAAAGCACTACAGTCATGGCGTGTCCAGCTCAGATATGAGCTCGTGATCATGCGGCCTGCATGCAGCTGTCACCGCCATCCCTCTCGGCCTGAACGCCGATGCACTGCCCGTCGTCCATATGTTGCGGCTGCACGCACACACGTGCCTTCTAGGCGTCTCGCTGCATGATCAGTTGATCACCCGTCATCCGCTGCCGCATCGACCGAATTTTTTACTATTTGATCATTTTTTCGAAAGTTCCTCTCAAATAGACCTCTGGCGGAAACAATTCCAGAAATGGACCTTTGGCTCGGCGTCACAGTGACTGGCGCCGAGGTCCTGGGCACGGGCAAACGGCCTGTCAGGGGCTCGGAGCCATCCACTCTGGCGCCGAGCTCGGCCTAAATATCTACCCTCTTCTTCCCCATCTCCGCGCCCTAGCCAGCCGTCGCTGCTCCACCGCCGCGCCCGCGCCCCCGTCCGCCCACGCCCACGCCCACGCCCGCGCCCGCCCGCGCGCGCCCGACGGCGCCCGCGCCCACCCCGCGCCGCGCGCGCCACGCCGCGCCACCCGCCCGCGCCGCGCGCCCGCCCGAGGCCGCGCCGCGCCGCGCCTGCCCGCGCCGCGCCGCGTGCCGCGCCCGCCGCGCCACGCCGCGTGCCGCGCCCGCCGCGCCGCGCCTGCTGCCTCCCCTCCCTCGCCCGAGCCCGCACCGCGCCACCGTGCCCTCGCGCCGTTGCCCGTTGGTTGGCTGCAGCGCCGAGCCACCACGCCCTCCACCGCCGTCCTAGCCTTTGTCTCCACCGGCGGCCTCGGCCTCGCCCCGCCTTGCCCCCTCCACCGCTGGCCTCGCCCCGCCTTGCTGACGTCCCGGATATTCGCCTAGACCTATTTAGTTGGTGTATGTTATTTACTAGTTATACTGTGATGACTTTGTTAGTTGATTTAGTTAGATATATTTGTAGATAGATAGAAACATAGATACATTGGTAAATAGATATAGTTAGATAGCTACTTAGATATGTAGTTATATTTGTAGTTAACTACATATGATCTTGCTATTTAGTGAGTACACTATAAATATATACGTAGTTATTATCATGATTACTTAGTTAGTAGTTAGAAAGTACTTGTTAGGTACTATCTATCGTCTAATTTGGACTAAAGGACATGTGTTTCGTTACGTTTTTTAAATAGATGGACAACCTAGTGACCATATATCATGGAGGCACGGTTGAAAGCGATTGTTATGGATATGTTGAGTTTCTTGACATGCAAAGCGTGCGTGTGCTATTCAATGATAGGCCTTTATTTAGTGATATGGTTACAAGGGCTCGGGAGGAGCTGCATTGCTTTGAAGATGATGACATTGCAGTTGATGGTGTACTGCACCTAGGTTGTCCTCCGAACATCTTCAGGCGAATGATCTTAATTGGTTGTGCGGATCAGTGGGACAACTATGTGAGATCGGCTATGAAGAGCCAGCTGCAATGTTTGGACGTGGTTGTTCATCGGGTGTTAGTTGATCCAATCCCTCATGGGTTTACCCCAGCAATGGATCATCCGGCATACATCGACCCTCCCGTTCCGGAACCTTACCTGCATGTGCAGATTGCGCCTACGGTTCCTGATGCTCAATCTGCCCCCAATGCGTTATTTGGAGATGGTTGTCATACTCATGTTTTTATGGCAGATCCTCCTTATGAGATCCCTTTGACACAGAATCATCCGAGTAAGTGTCTTAACCGCATGGTTTTTGGGAGCTTATCCCGTTCCTTACATCTATTTCTTTTATTCTTTCCTCATTTCTGTAATAACGTTGCAGGAGACATTCCTGAGAATATCGATGTGCCCCATGTTGCTGCGCAAGTGCATTTTTCAGATGGATTTCGTGGCTCCAATAATGTTGAAATTATGAATGATTCGGAGCCATATGAGATGGCTAGGGCTCTTGATTCTGATGATGATCGTCCTGTTGGAGAGCTGACGGAGAGTGATGTTGAGATGATGAGGCATATCTTTCCCGACCGCTGTGATCCTAGAGTTCATGTGTTTAGTGATATTGCTCATTCTGATCTGGCATTTGCAGAAGGACGTGATGATGAGCTCCTAGAAGCTCCTGGGGCTGGTCCTAACATAGTAATTGAGGAGAGAAGGGTGTTCAATGACCTCCCTGCTTTGAAGAGGTGGTTGCAGGCTTTTGCAGTGATACGAAAGAGGCCTTACAGGGTATTGCATTCATATGTGGAGCGCCATTACATAGTTGTGTGTGACAAGGAACGCTGCCTATGGAGGGTTTGTGCAAGGAAGCAACAGGTGACCGGAAAATGGAAGATCACAAAAGTAGTTGGGCCACACAATTGTGCTGACCATGAGCTGACACTGAGGCATCGACAGTTGACATCTACCCTCATTGCCAAGCGGTTGATGGGAATTTTGTAGGGAGAACCCACCATGAAGGTGAGAACAATTATCAGGACCGTTGAGGCGTTGTATGGAGGATATGTGATAACTTATGGTAAAGCATGGAGGGCTAAGCAGCGAGCGTGGAAGATGATATATGGGGACTGGGAGGATGGGTATGAGCAGCTGCCAGTTCTTTTCAATGCAATCAAAGCGGTGAATCCAGGCATGCATTATGAGTACATCCCAAAACCTAATGCATGGAAGGATAGGAGGCAGATATTTTTCCGTGCCTTCTGGTGCTTTCCTCAGTGTGTCGAGGCCTTTAGGCACTGTTGCCCCGTCTTCTCCATTGATGGTACGTTCTTGATTGGCAAATACCAAGGCACATTTCTTATAGCCATATCCTGTGACGCGAACAACAAGTTGGTTCCTTTGGCATTTGCTTTGGTTGAGAAGGAGAACAATGACAGTTGGGAATGGTTCTTGAGGCTAGTCCGGATACATGTGGTTGGCCCTGGCAGGGAGGTTGGCGTCATATCTGATAGGCATCAGGGCATACTTAATGCCGTGCGAGAGCAGTTAGAGGGGTATGCACCTTTGCACCATCGTTGGTGTACTCGACACCTTGCCGAGAATCTACTATGGAAGGACAATGTCAAGAAAAACTTTGATCTGTTGCAGGAGGCTGCTCGACAGCTTGAGGACAAGTACTTTAGGGAAAAGTTGGAGCAGGTCAGAACCGCATTAAATGCAGAAGGTAGACAATGGCTCATAGGTTTGATGAAGGATTTGGAGAAATGGACGAGAGCTCATGACGACGGTGGCTGGAGGTATGAGTTTCAGTGCAGCAACATGACAGAGTCATTCAATAAGTTGCTATTGGAGATACATGGTATGCCTGTGAATGCAATTGTTCAATTCACCTTCTATAAGCTTGTTGCCTGGTTCAACGATAGACACGCCCATACATTGCAGTTGAGGAGCGATGGAGAGATATGGGCTCCGAAATCAAAGGCACACCTAGAGAAGGCAAGAGAAAGGGCTGGCACACATGAGGTTGCATGCTTTGACCACGCCACAGGGACTTATTAGGTCGAGCATAGGGGCGGTACAACGTCCGACGGTGAGGTCCGAGAGTCGAGGATACATGTGGTTGTCCTCCAAGATTTCAAGTGCACTTATGGTAAACCAAGGCAATACCACTTTGTATGTTTGCATTTGGTGGCAGCAGCTAGGCATCGCAACTATAATATCGAGAGGAGGATACCTCATGAGTTCAGTGTCAACACGCTTGTGAACACATGGAGCCCTCGCTTCGTGCCTTTCCAGGACCCTAGAGAGTGACCTCCTTATGATGGGCCGAAGTACATTGCGGATCCAGCTTACCATTGGAACAAGCGTGGATCAAGGCAGAGGACGAGGCATAGGATGGTTATGGATCAGATACCCAGAAGAACTAGGCGTGGGAGAGGAACTCCATTTGTTACTGATCCCGAGCAGCACGAGTGCGGCAAGTGCGGTAGACTTGGCCACAACTCACGAAGTTACCATTGGCAGATTAGTGAGGTAGGACTATTGGTTTATAGTATTATTTTATATTTTGTCGTATCATATATTTAATTATGCATGTCTCAATTTATGCTTGTATTTGTGTCAATTACCTATACATTTATAAGTTCATGTTTCATTGTACATTGCAATTCTAATTCATTCACTTTTTTGTAGGATGGAGCAATTCTACCTGCTCGACCCGACGTATGAGGAGACCCACAGAGGACGTCTCGTTGCGCTGGGACAGGTAATAATCTATAAGTTTTATTCGTACATGTGTTCGTGAAGTAACATGTGACTATGTTATATTCGATGCAGGACCTTCCGCACCTTCGTTCTAGGACCCACAGTGGGTTCTTGGATATTCGGTACGACGATAGATACACTCCTTTCCTGCAAAGAGCTAGCCTGGATGTCATCTCCTTTCAGGTTCGTTGTGGGTTGCCCAAGTTCAACTCAGCGGCGATAACTGCGTTGGTAGACAGGTATTAAAGTGAATCATTGTCTCCATTCATGGCCATTTGTTCATGCGATTGACTTTTTGACAAGTAATCTTGCTTGGTCTTAAATATAGGTGGCGGCCGGAGACTCATAGCTTCCACCTACCTTTCGGAGAGATGACAGTCTCGCTTCAGGACTGTCAGAAGATGCTAGGCCTAAGGATTCATGGGAACCCAGTCACCGGGCAGTGCAGGTCAGAGGGATGGAGAGCACGAGTGGAGGCCTTCCTTGGGCATGAGCTTGGCGAGCAAGGGGCTCGCACTTCTGGAGTTCCCATCTCATGGCTACGTATAGAGTTCGTACAGTGCCCCGAGGAGGCAGATGAGGAGACGGTTGGGTACTACTGCCGGACGTGGATCCTACACCTTTTTGCTTGCGTTCTCTTTCCCGACGCGACGGGTGACAATGCGTCCTGGATGTGGATCCACTACCTCAGTAACTGGGACCAGGCGGATCAGTACAGCTGGGGCTCTGCAGTCTTGTGTTTTCTATATTAGACAGCTGTGTGAGGGGTGTCATCGGTCTACGGCGAACCCGTCACTTGGTGGATGCGTGTACCTGTTACAGCTGTGGATGTGGGCTCGTTTTCCAGTTGGTCGTCAAGAGGTACTGGCTCGTCGTGAGTGGTTCCAAGGTCAGCCTTCAAGTCACCAGCCGACGTGGGCGTACCTTTGGGACCAGGTCAGGGTTTCACACACGAGGAAACCACAATCACAGTTAGGGACAGGAAAGTCAGGGGGAACGGGGGCATCTTTGCTAGACGCATCGGGGTATAATTCTCGAGGACGACCCCTGTTTTCGCCAAAACTCCTCCCGAAACATTTCTTGCATCTAATAAATAGGATGTAATTTAACAAACATAAATAAAAACATCACAACAAAATATCAATGAGAACCATAACTACAATCCAATCAATTTTGTTATAAGAACCAAAAGTAGTTAACATTATACCCTAAACCTAGGGTTTCTTATTTCATCCACAACAATAAACCCATAACATAACTACATGCGGCTTGGTTTGCTAGCATTTTCCACGCCTTGAAATGAACCTACGGTTGTATAATACATATATTGAGGGATACAATGAAACCCTAAGTGATGACGATTCTTAGGTTCAAAAATCCGACTAATATGTACCGAATCTATGCGAGAAAAACAAGGAGGTGAGCGAGTATACCTTGCTCTCGAAGATCTACGGATCAAATCAAGGTTTTCAAGATACAATATGTCGATTCGTGAGGTAGGATGAAGTGGCGAGAAAAAAACCCGAGGAGAAAGAAGAGGAAGAACGCTCGGGAAAGAAGGCTAGGCTGGGGTTAAATGCAGGTAGCTCGGCGCTAGAGTGAATGGCGCTGAGCTCGGCGCCAAGATCTACTGGCGCCGAGCTCGGCGCCAGAGTGGATAGCACCGAGCCCCTGACAGGCCGTTTGCCCATGCCCAGGACCTCGGCGCCAGTCACCGTAGCGCCGAGCTCGGCGTCACTCACTCTGACGTCGAGCCAAAGGTCCATTTCTGAAATTGTTTCCGTCAAAGATCTATTTAAAAGAAACTTTCGAAAAAAAAAAGGCCGAATAGTAAAAAATTCGGCGGCATCGACCAGGAGATCGACAAGCCCTTGATCCGAACGTACTAGTTGTCGCAGTACAAGGAAGCGTGCCATGCAAACCGTATCGATGTCCGTTATCGCGCTGCATGCGACTCACAGGCTGTCTCGGACTCTCGGTTATGTACGACTGTTATGGTCATGGCCCGAAGCTTTATCTACGCCTCGTGACGCCTGCAGCTCACAACCGTATCTCCCGGCTACCAAACCGTTGTCTTCGATTTCGATGCCCATGGACAGTGGCCTGTACGTCGCTACCTCACACCCCTACACTGAACCTCTGCCTCACATGCTCGCATGTTTTGTCATCGGACTGTGGGCCCGCATGCTCGCAGCTCCACGTGGGTAGCATCCCATCGGTATATCCGTGCACAGGCAAGAAACGAGGGCCAAGGTTTAGATTGGAGTTAGGAATCAGTATTAGCCACTGTAGCATTTTTGTTTGTATTTGATAATTATTGTCTAATCATGGTCTAACTAGGCTCAAAAGATTCGTCTCGTAATTTACAATCAAACTTTGTAATTAATTATTTTTTTATCTACATTTAATACTCCATGCATGTGTCCAAAGATTTGATGTGATGGAGAGAGAGTAAAAAAACTTACAATCTAAACAAGGCCGAGATGGCAGTCCGTAGTTGGAACAGGAAACTTTTTTTTTTGGCCTCGTTGGAACAGGAAACTTGCATATATGCATGATGGACCGAAGGGAAACATCGTAATAGATCGAGACCTGAAGTCAACCTACTAGTAATGAATTTTTAAATTCAAAAAAATCGGGCCGGCGTTTATACATATCAACTGTATATGTTCTTATATCCCTTATATATAAGAACTTGCCTACAACTTTAAGTCAGCAACTCATTTTGTTGCTGTTTTGCCTAGTATTTTTCTGAATTAAATAATAGGTTGATTCTGAAAATTTCTATGCTTTCAATTTAATTCAGAAAAATGCTAGTGCAACTCCTCTATAAATTTTATACCATGTAATTACAAGAATTTTTTTATTACACTAGAAACATGGTATAAGGTATATGGGCTCTCTAAATCTTGCAAACCTTAGACTAACCTTTGAGAGGCTCATATTTGTTTTTTCCTAGCATAAGAATTTTTGGGATGAACGAATGCCTGGTATAAATTCTAAAAATTAGCATATACCATAATCCTGAAAAATGCTAGGACCGTCCACTACCTTTTTGCACCTTGCTACATGTTTACATGTAGTAAACTTATATGCACATGGTCCAATTTATGTTAACATATGCATGCGTCAAAAGAAGAAGAAATTTTCTAGAATTACTCTAAATAGTAGAATTATTTGTTATGGTCATTATTAAATCCATGTAGGATTTTTTGCTACCATCGAAGTGTAGTGAACTCAGGATATATTTCCTGATTACTCTCTAGAATGAGTATATGGCCAGGAGAAATAACAAATGCATTGTGGGACTCACTGCATGAGAAAAATCCCAAATTATGATTACAGAATATCATCTTACACTGAAAGTCGATTTTTCAAGCTTGTATGCCTATAGATCGAGGTATAATGCTGCTCTGAAAACAATAACTTGAAGCTTTGTATTAAATGTATAGAAGACAAGATGGTAAATAAGATTTTATCAATGTATATTCTCGAAAAAATGTCTCTTGTGTATAGAATATCAAAGAGCAATGTAATACATGAAGTATTGAATTTATCATAAAAAATTACTCAAATGGAAGTTGAGTTAGAATTTTTAGACAACTCTATGAATTAGGATATATGACTTGCATATGTTACACTCCTAGAAGGATCATGATTACATATCACCACTATGAAATAAAGCATGCATAAAGCTGCTAAATGTCAAGCATAGAAGTTAAGACATGTAAGAATGGGTAATGAATTTTTAAGGTTTCTCTAGAAGAAAAACTTAAATCATGTGCTACTTGTATTCTCTTTAAACTTATACTATATAGAAGTATTAGTACAGTAGCGGTGGTGCATTAAGTTTTAATTTTCGTTGAATTAAGTGGTTAATGATTATTTTATTAGCTTGAAGACTAATATGAAATATTTAATATTCTTAGTTGTAATTCTTACTTTAAATAATATGTGTTTATTTCTCATGGAATAAATTAGATTTATATGTTTCACATATAAACAATTGCCTATTTTCTCTATCTAAATAAGTTTTGCATTAATTTTATCCATAAAGAAGTCTCAATTAACCATGAAGGTTATAGTTCTTTATGTATTATTACCATGTAGGTAGAAGGGAAACTGCATTTCCTAGAAGCACATGAATAATTGGACTATACTGGCATATTAACTGATCTTGGATGAATCAATTTAGCCAAGAAATTGTATAATCCTAAAACTAAGTATCTAATACTTTAGCTCAGAAACTAGAAGTTTATGTCCTACCCTAAATCCGTTGGTGTACAATGAATAGTATACTAAATATATAAATTTCATGCCACAATAATTGAATACTAGAAGTATGATTAAATTCTATAGAATATTTGAAATGATTATTCATAGATGCATGAAGCTTATTACTACTTGAAGTAATTATGGCATGAAAAGGGGAGAAATTTTGGGTAAAGACATAAGAAAATATGGGTAATATATATTTAATAGGCATAACCTTTCTAAATCTATCTTTAAGTGCATGTATCAGGACTTAAAGTTCTAGCCGTGTCCCTTTTGGCCGAGTTAATTTTCTCTATATTGCACTAATTGCAAGTAAGCTTGTAGCTTTGCATTTTATTGTTATCTATTACGTTGGATTGAATATCAACATTCCATGTTACACATAAATGTGTATCACTATGTTGTGCTCTTGTTGAGCTGCAACTATCTCCACTCCTACATAATATTAGCATAGAAGCTATATTCATAGCTTGTAGCTACTATATTTTCCCTCATAATTAAATTGGCTAGCTAGCACGTTAGTAGTTCTCGTTGAACTAAGAAATATTTTTGATTTCAATGCGTTGCATGCATAAGAATTATATTGGTCTATGGTGAAGTAGCCTAAGATCCGGAGGAGTTGGTTAATATGAAATTAGCTAAATGGAGAAGTGACCCAATTGATGGGATGGAATGATTGTGGAATTAAGATGGTGGATAACACACTTAGATGATTTGAGATTTTTGAAGAAAAGACATTTGGGAAATTTTGTATTAATAGCAATTAGAATTTTTAGAAGATATTTTATGTGATTTTGAATGTGGTATATTTTATACATTTGAAGTGTATGGTCTATTATTTTTTAATGTATGAGTACTTGGATCAACTTTTTGACTGAACAATAAAGAAGCTAGACGATGAAATAGCTTTCTAAACTATGATATGTGCAAATCAGGGGTAGAACATCCCTGAGTTTGTAGGAATGTTGAACATTCTTAAGTGCACTATATGTATTCTAGCTCGCTGCATTTAATGAATAATAACCCATATTTCAATTGTGTGTGAATATTTCCCATAAAACTTCACCATAGCATACATGAATGGGCCTCCACTTGTAGATGGAGATACATGAATTTGAATTATTTTAGGCCCATGATAGGGGATATCTTTTGAAGTATGCTATTAAAGATCTAATATTAGCATTAGGGGGAGAAAGCCTATTTTGAATGCCAAATATTATTTCGACATAAGAAAAATGATCTAAAGAAAATATTCCTCGAAGCTTGAAGCAGGAATAATATTACGCACTAAATCAAACAATAGTTTGACTAATACTCTTGTGAAGCATGAAGCAAAGCATATGCCAGATATTTTTGAAAAATAAGAGGAGTAACTTAAAGTTATAAACCAAAAGATGTGTTTACTAGTAGTAAACTAAATATTGTATATTATCAAGCTAAAATCTATGGGACGCCTGTGAATTCTAGTTTAGTGTATACTTGTGAAATGAAAATAAGAACAAACTCCTCTATTCTCATGAAGAGAACATCTCACGAAGAAGGTTATGCACCTCATAAAGAGAATCATCATGAAGATGAGATCTAACACACTAAGCGCGCGCATGATTAGTGTTGGATATGCAGAACAATGAATCATCTCTTGTTTAGAAAATAACAAAGAGATAGAATAATCTCACATTATGAGAATATTGAGAGAAAATAATAGTTGTCAACAACGTTATCTCTATAATTGTAAATGTTTCTCTTATGAGAACCCGGATTCAGAAACCAAAGTCTATGGCAAAGTTGCCTGCAGCAATTATATCGGGTCAATGAAGAAAGCAATTGAGGTTGAATCTCATACTATGAAGAAATAAATGTTCTGCTATATCTCTAGCAAATGAAATGAGTATGAATATGCCGTTAGTAAGTGGATTCTGAATATCCATATAGTTCCTGAAGAATAGAAATCGCAACATATGAAAATTAAATCTCATACTAAGTATTAAGAAGTCTAAGGTAGAATATACATTTCTGTATGAATATTGAAGTCTTAAGAAGAGCATGTCCTAGAAGGAATAGTGTCATCGAATGACTTTATAGTGAATAACACTATCTCATTGTGTATATCTCAGAATAATCTCTCATGCAGTAGAGAATATATCTCGTGGAAGAGAAATGTAATTCACTGAAAATAAGAACATCTTTAGAAGGAACTAATCCATGAAGGATTTACTAGTCGATTCTTGAATAAATAGCATTGATCCCTGAAGTGAATATAGACCCAAGAGAAAGAAAATGAGAAATCTTAAACACCATGAAGGTGTCATATAAACACTCAGAAAGTGCATATCAAAAGCTAGCAAATGAAGTGTTGATATCCTTTAAATACCATAGAAGGTATAAGAATAATAGTAATTTTGGCAATTGAATTATTCCCTAAATGCCAAATATAAGACTGAATTTATTATTTAATGGTACAATTAAAATCCTGAAGATTTAAAGAACATATAATTTAAAAATCCACTAAGTAAGAATTATAAGTATTCAAACTCTAGTATAAGATTGATACACTATCTAGAAGATATTGAATAGTGTAACTTATTTAACCTTATAATTCTTTGAAAGGATTTATTACCTTGAAGGATAAATTTTATTTGTTTTGCACAACTAATAAGTGGTTATTTATGCATGAAGCATATTGCTCTTGTTTATTCATGTTATAATTCATTGAATAATGGTAAGTCAACATTTTGGTATTATGGTACTGTATACCATTATTAAGCACACATTTATGAAAAAGTATGAACTGAAAAATAAAATTCAAAGATGACTTTATGAGAGAGAGAGCAATTGGAGTAAATCTACCACGAAGGTAATTAAAACCACTAGAATTATAAAGATCATGTAGATCATATTGGCTAAAACATTGAAGTTTATGCATGGATCATGAAGATAAATATCTATTCATGAAGAATAGAATATCCTGAAGAATACGTGACCAAGAAGGTTAAATATTGTACTCTTTTTTCTTATGTGAGTTTTTACTTGAAGGTTTCTCACGCAAGGTTTTTAATAAGACAACATATGCAATGTAATTAACGAATATGATGTAGTCTTTTCTCTAAGAACCATTTTTTCTCACTAAGTTTTTTGATGGAGTTTTTAATGAGGCATGTGCATATCGTGGTAATCGTCCAAGGAGGAATGTTGTAAAATATATGGATTCTATCCTAGAAGGAAAGGAGAAGGTAGATCCTAATCCTAGTCCGTTTGTACGTGGATTCTTACCAAACTCTCAGGTCTTGATAGGACTATATATATGTGGGAGTTCTATGTTGTAATTATCAATATTCAGAGAAATAAAGAATAGTCTCTCTATCTCTTGTGTCTATATAATTTACTTTCATCTACTATTTTGATCTGAGAGACGGAGAGGAAAAAATCATAACTACTGGCAACATATTTTATAACTGATACGTGGTCGCGTGCACGAAGGCTTGCCAGGAGGTTAAAACCGCACTCCCGTCGCGGCTAGTAGGCAGGTAGCCTAGTCCGGTCCCCAACGTACAATTGACCACACCGTACGTACTCGTGTTTGCAGTTGTACGTGCTCGGTGGTCCATCCATATAGTACGTGTGCATGAGGAGTGCCACGAGGCTTAACGCTTCACGCGTTTAGCATTCTCATGATGCATTTGTCTGACTCCATATATACTCCTTCCGTCCTCTGTTAATTCGTTGAACACATAGACGGCGCGTTAAAATATCCATATCTGTTAAAAATTTTCACAAAACAAAAAAGACAAAAAAACAAGTGAGATAAGTGTCCAATGGCTCATCTCTGTTAATACTATTTATAGAGAAGGACATGTTAAATTATTCACCTCTATTTATGGTTTCTCGAAGACCAAGATACTCCAAAAAAAATAGTGCTTTTCAAGATTTAAACCCATGAGTTCAGCTCACACAATACCTACACACTAATTTATGTGTAAATATAGGTTGCTATCATTTGGGTTAACATTTCGTACAAAATCTAGTATTGAATATTTTGTCCACTTAATGGTCTCAAATAATAGAAAAATATTTCAACTACAAAGTTTAAATCTTGTCAAACACTACCACTTTGGTATAGGGTGTCTCCGGCAAAGAATGTTGGTAAATTTAATCTCAAAATTTAAGCACCTAAAATAAATACTTAAGACTAAACAACTTCAAACAAAAACTTATCAACTATAGACTTGTAGACCAGGTCGATCACTACACCTTTGCTATTGATCACGTGACCATTTAAGGTCATTTGGAAATTCTAAATTTTGTGTTTTAAAATTTTAAAAAATAAACACATACTAACACCTCTAAACAACTCCAATTAAAACTTGTCAACTAGCCATTACGTGCTTTACAAAGCAAACTCAATTGAAGCACTGCTTCTAGATCAAGGAAAGCAAGATTTGCAAATGGTTCAACAACTACAGTGTCACACCCCAATTCTGATTTTGGTTTGTGCATAGAAAACACTAATTAAAATAAATGTTTTGATATTTGGATAAAATTTCTCAGGTTTAGTTTAGGATAGCGTTAATTAGTTATAGGAAAAATGTGAATCTTCAGACTTTTCTGAACTAATTTGACAGGCTATTGCTTGATGTGATGTTTGCTTGTTGCTTCTTTGTGTGTTGAGAGTATGCAAAGTCTTTAAAATACGTTTAGTAGGTCGATTTTCCTTCTCCGGCACGCATTTATCTTTTTCTACAATCAAATATTTTGTTTCTCTTCGTTGGGAGCTTCCTAAAATCTTTTCTTTGTAACGCAAATCACTCATTTCAATTCCTTGTTCGTCGATCAATCTCTATAAACTTCTCGGAAAATTTTTTAGCTTTTTCTAGAACTTGTTCCTACTTGTCTGTGAGCATAATTTAATTTTTACATGCTCCAAATTATCTTATCATGAGCTTCAAATACTTTATTTGGGTTCCTCATGTTCCATAATATCTCTAGAATTTCCCCCAATTTTCAGAGCTTTCGGAGTATTTTTCGCGGCTTAAATAATAATTCTAGACTTTTCTAGAATTATTTTATCCAAAAATCAATTAATTCTGAAAATAATAAATCTCTCATTTTTTCCAACGCTCTAAGCTCATGTGCAATAATCCTAATAAATCTTAAAGACATGTGTCTTTATTTACCAATGGGGATTAATAATTAATTAGGCCTATTAGTAAAGATGGAGGATGCAACATCAATTAGTACCATATTGCTAATTGATGTAGATGTGGGGAGTTCTCCTCCCTATATATATGTACCAATCATTTGGGTAAAGCACACCAACACTACCGTAAGGAGAGCCCCTAGTTTAAGAAATCCCTCGTGTAGTAAATTAGATTTTTTTTCCTCCTTCTCTTGCCGCCGTCCACCGCCGTCCCAGCCTGTTCCCCTCCCACCAGCCAGGGCCCTATCCTGCTGATCGGCCATGGCATGGAGGCCCTCACGTTCCGTACGTCATGCACAAGGTTGAAGACCAGGTAATTACGAGTTTACCACTGGTTCATATTATCTCCGCCGTTTCTTCATTTTAATTCTGATTCAGTTCGTTCAAGTTGCATTAGATTCATGTTGATGCGCTCTACACATAAATGCTAATGTTTTTATGTCACTTGTTTTTTCATATATAGTTAAATATTAAAATGATTTAATGTTAATGCAACTAGTTTTATAATTAAAATCAATATAGGTTTTCTACTACGTTGTTTTATATACAAATATTAATATGATTATTAATTACTAATATAAATATTATTTTCAATTATAAATTTTCTTAGCTTAAACAGGCATCATGTACAGCTTGTTTAGATGTTCTCATATATTTATTTATTTTGCATAGTTAAAGTTTAACTTGCTTAATAAATTATGTGATAATATTTATAAGATAAAATATGGTCAGCTTCAACTCGATTTTATGTATAAATATGATTTGTTTAAACTAAATTAATGACTCTTCCATGTTTTTGTTTAACTAAAATAAATCAAGCTTGTAGTTGTAGGCTTTTTCGTCTATATAATATAAACTCATGGTAGTCGTTTGTTTTTATGATAGTTTCGGTTTCGACGTTTCTTGTGATCTCGTAGCACTAGCTATCTTTTAGTATATTGTTTTATCTCATGTGGTGTACTGCTCTTAGTTGTCTTCTTGTATGTGTGCTTGGTGTGCTACGATCTGCGAGTAGAAGAAGAGCTGTCCGAAAGCGTTGGATACTGAAAGAACAAAAGATTGAAGGTTCTACGAGGAGTTGATCATTAGTTATAAAGCAAGTGAAAGGCAAGTATAGCATGGGATCTTCCTTGTTGTCCTATATACATTTAATCATTTAATTCATGCTACATGTGTCTACCTTGACTACCACTAAGGATTTCCTATTACTTTGTTACCTTATACCTTGATTCCTATAGGTTTATGCATTTGGGTAGTATGATGCTAGCGCTCAATTAAATAACCATGATCTTGTAACTTGACTAATGGTATATGCAATAAACACTAAAAGGTGCTTTTTAGCAACATGTCTCAAGAGGCTAGATCATTGGGCTGTTATTATGGTGCTCTAGATTTCTCTCCTTATGGACTTATCTATAAGTGGTCAACCAGGACTTACAGTATAACTATGAGTGCCACATGGCTCTGGTTTTAGTCAAGTATGAGGATATTTTCTAGCTTGTTAGTGGTTACTTTTATGGCACAAGAGGGGCTTGACGAATCAGGTATAGTGCGGCCTCTGTCCTTATGTGTATAGCCTGCGTGGAATGTGCTATTTGGAAGGGGAGCTCTACATCTGTTTGCCAATTGGAATCCTAGCGGCCCTAACTTATTAGATTAACCTTTGAAAAACTTCATAGTGAACCCTGCCAACCTTTCTTGGTAGTAGGTCAAGAGGTTGGCCCCCTCGGGCGAAAGGGTAAATCACGGTTCATGGTGAAAGTGTACAACCTCTATAGAGTGTAAAACTGTTATAACAGTCGTGCTCACGATCATGAGCGGCCTTAGAACTCTTATGGAATAGATGATTATTAATGGATAATTAATTGTTTATGCTATTCATTATTCATGTTTACCTGATCATGTGTTTATATGGGCTTACGATAAATTTGATGCTACTCAATTGTTAAAATTATGACTCACTAAAAGCTAATCATAGTAAACTAGTGTCAACCTTTTGAGCCTCATGAACCCCATGTTATATTTGCTGAGTACGACATGTGCTCACCCTTGCTATTTCCCCCACACCTCAGTCTGTAGTAAAGTTGCTCAGAAGATTGATGAGGACACAAAGGAGTTCCCAAAAGATTGATAGGAGTGCTTGGCGTATGTTACCCCCAGTCAGTCGTCCCTATGAAGAATAGAGTCTGAAGGACTTTGCTTACTCTCAACACATAAAGAAGCAACAAGCAAACATCACATCAAGCAATAGCCTGTCAAATTAGTTCAGAAAAGTCTAAAGATTCAGATTTTTCCTATAACTAATTGACGCTATCATAAACTAAACTTGGAAAATTTTATCCAAATATCAAAACATTTATTTTAATTAGTGTTTTCTATGCACAACCCAAAATTAGAAATTTTGGGGTGTGACAAGTGAGGATCATCGAGCGAAGGAAGGTGCTTGTCTCCGGCTCTAATTGTGGTGATTGTGAGTGGTTCTTGACCTTTCCCCGGCGGAGAGCCAAAATGTACTCTAGTGGATTGCTCGTAGCTTATGTGATCCTCATCTTGTGTTGGTTGTGCGGCACCCGATTGTAGGTTAGGCAGTGATGCTTATTAGCGTGTGAACCTTTAAGTGAGTGAATCACCACAACGGAGACTAGCTTGCCGGCAAGCAAGTGAACCTCGGTGAAAAATCATTATGTCATCTCTTTCCACCGGGATTCTATTGTGATTGGTTGACTTCATCTTGTAATTGGCTCATTCCTTGACATGGCAGGTATAACTCACTATCCATCTCGTGTATTTATATTCCTAGTGTAGCTAAGCTCTTTAGTGTAATTAGTTTTGAGAGCTAGCTTGTGTCGGGTCTAGTGGTTAGTGAGGCTCTTTAGTTAGTCTTTAAGATCTCATTAACTTAGTGTAGTGACATAACCTTTGTGTGCTTAAAGTCTATAGAAACTAGAATTGTAGTAGGTGGCTTGCATTTTTAGTAGGCTAGCGCAACATTCGCTTCGCCTCAAATTTGTCTAACCACTTTGGTTAGTGTTGTTGTAGAAATTTTTATAGGCTATTCACCCCCTCTAGCCATTAGGACCTTTCACCACCTCTCAGCCCCACCTTTGTCGTGGCGGTTCAATCAATGCTCCTAGGACGGTTGCATGCGGGATCTCCTCCAAATATACTCCGCAACTGCCTTTAGCACTAGTATATATAGATAGGGAGAGTCCCCTCTCTCAACAGCACAACATTTGGAGCAACACCTCAATTCCTCTCCTATACTTTTACATTTTAGTAGTCATCTAGAGCAAGGCAAAGCTATCTTGGAGGGCTTGATTCCTTGGAGAGAGATCTTGGTATGAATAAGATGATTCATTTCTCCAAAATCTTGTTCCTTACTTATCATTATAGTCATACTTATGAACTAGAGTATAGTCTTTATGTTATGATCTTAGCATATGAACTAGCATATAGTTTCTATGTTATGAGATTAGCATATATGACTTTATGCTTAATCATGCATATATTCATATGATTAGAATTAGAGCTAAGTTAAGGTGGAGGTTCATCGTGCCTTTGGCTGTGCCCATTTCCAATGCCTGTCAGATCCATAGGGTCAGAATTCCAGGGGGATTTGGGTAGTTTTTGTGTACATGAGCGTGGTGCTCAGGTATGGAGGAACATGTGAATGCATTGTCCTCCTCCACGGTTGAGGGGTAGGCAGCAAGTGGTGACTTGTTCGTCCCTTGTAATCCCTCATGTTCATTTAGGGTGTAGGAGTCTAAATTGTCACATGAGGTTGCTGGCAGACTAGTACTCGGTGGCCTCCCAACCCACTTTGCACTTAGTTCTACTCTGATTACGTAACTTGTATGATTATTCACTATTCTTTGCATGACTATATTAAGACAATGCCTGCTCTACTTAGGAATATTATTTTATTCTTTATTTCTATTTTATCCAAGAGGAATGCCCAAGTGTGTGTCCACAATCTTGAAATATATCATTTTACCCCGGTTATGAACATTGGTTTACTTTACAAGTATGTTATTGAGTACATATCCATACTAGACTCTTAATTAATTATGCCTTACTTTCGGAAATATAAATAACGATATCCTGAATACTTTCAGGTGAAATGCTACAATGATAAATCCGTGCGCTTGTGGATAAATATCTAAAATTATTAAGGAATTATCATGGCTTTTCCTGGTGACATTCCTAATTATTAGTAATGTTGCTAAGACATGCCAACACACATTTCTAGCGCCGTTGTTGGAGATGGATTCTATCTCCATACTTGGTAAATGCGTTTAGAAATGTCAATAAGCATTTCTGGCACCGTTGTCGGGGAAGGCAATTGATTAAAGAATCTTGTAGGACATGTTCATGATAATATGCATGTACGATAGCCATTGTTTATGCAAGCTAACTTTGATTGTTTTCTCCTATTGTGGATGAAAATAGGATAGTGTATGCCTGGTTTCGATCCGCTGGACAACTTCTTTGACAACCTAGAGTCACTCCTAAGGAAGAGTCAGTCTATCGCCGCTTCTTCTTCCGCTAATCCACCGACAACCAAATCAGTCACCCCCGCACCATCCGCTACTTCTGTCATGGCTAGGACCCTCCGTAACTACTCAGTCCCTGCTGTTGCCAATGTATTCGTTGGGCCGACTATCAACATGGGCGAGTGAAACTTCGAGCTAAAGACCGGCATCATTACTGATGGTGTAGGCAAACCTACTTTGTAGTTTGCCAAGCAAGGACGCAAACGCTCACCTACAACACCTCCTCGAGCTATGTGACACCATTGTCATCAAGGACATTGCACCAACGAGCATCAGGCTCTGCTTGTTTCCCTTCTCCCTTGTGGGGAAGGCGAAAGAGTGGTTCTACAAGGATCGGGAAGCTGTCAACATGTAATGCCCCAGAGTCCAAACGGCTTAGATCTACTCTGCATACTGAGCAAACCACACCTACCATCCATCCCACTTATGCTTTTATCCTCACTTCCCATAAAAGGATTAACCTAGGGATAGTGGGATGGACTCTAGAAGCCTTATATGTTGGTCTATCCCATCTTTAACAGCCAAAGTAGGACTAAACTCTCCACAATATCTCATTAACAAGCACATGGGCCACTATGGGCCAAATTCCAAACTGGGCTAGATGTGACATACGCCCCCCCCCTCAAAGGAACCGACGTCCTCGTCGGCCCAACACACCCATAACCGGGCAAACAATGACTAGGAACATTCCCTTTTAGCACACGCAACCGTGCGCCCAGCGCCAGCTCATGTGCCATGTCATGCACCCCACAGGGCCTACAAACACAATGAACACCATGTACACAACCCTGACCCCGCATGCGCCCATGGCCACGAAGGTCAGCTCCAATACCATTTATAATGCCCCAGAGATCCAAACGGCTTAGATCCACTCTACACGCTGAGTGAACCACACCTAGCACCATCCCACTTACGCTTTCATCCTCGCTTCGTGTAAAAGGATTAACCTATGTGTTGACGGTAGTTACCGACCATTATAAACATCAATATATCCCAAAATAATGCATGAAAATGATCACCAACATAGACTTAGGGGTTTAAACTAACAATTTCCATTAGTTTTGGTAAATCTATGTGTTCAACATGGTTTAATTAGAAAACCGTCAAGGGGGACTTAAACATCAAAGGAAAGATCAGAATTCCACTGTGAAACCAACTCCAGAAGGTTCCAGGGGACTCCTAGAAGCCACGTCACCCAAGCGGAGGCCTGAGAGGCCACCAAGTAGGACTGCCTAGCCCCACCTAGAGGCCGCCTAGCCCACCAAGGGTCCACCTAGCAGCCTTGTCGCTATGTTGGTTTCCCACCGCCTCCTAGGATGCGTCTAAGCTGTTGCTTAAGTTGATTTGATCTAAGGGCTCATGTTGTATCCTCAAGGCTATATAATTCAGCCCCCTCCCTCTAGGGAGAATCAAGTCATCAGATCATAAGTCAGGGCTAGATAGAAAACTAGGGTTTCCTAGATATTAGAGATTAGAGCTCTAGTTCTTCAAGTTTCTAGTATAGATTAGCTAGCAAGGTTCGAGAAGAGTGTGGGCTATTGCTCAGGATTCTGGATCTGCCGTCTTGAGACTGGTATAGCCATTGTATCTCTAGTTATGACTGTGTGCTACTTTAATATTATTATATTGCTATTTATTATGTTCTTAGTTTGCACTAGTTGTATGCTTGATATAGTTATGATTAATGATGAGTTTATGCACATGTTCACAAAGTGTTTAGCTCATTATGCGCGTGAGTTAAGTGGTCGACACTATGTAAGCATGGTGCTTACATATTGTTTGCCTACGGATGCCCTCTGCACTCTGGGTCATGTGGTAGATCACAGATGTGACACTCCCGATGAGTCCTTTGTAGTCCACTCCCCATTTGTAGAGCACGTAGAACATGATTACGAAGGTAGACAAGCTCCGTTCTTGTTCTTTCTTAGTAATGTTCCTTATGCATAGATCCAGAGTTAGTTATACTATAGATGAGAGTGTATATATTAGGGTGTACAAAAGACTTAGTAGATAAGTAATGACTTAGGAATCTTTTGCTCTTATTGAATCTCTTGCTTAGTTGTACTACATTTTATGAGTCTCTAATTTTATCTCTGGAATACCACTATTACCTCACACTTATTATTTATTTACCCTTTGACTTACCCCTGCAATAGCATGAGAGTGATTATTATCATAAGTATACACATTCGTCAATATCTCTATGCCAACACTACTCCATAAGCTCCTCCCTATGGTAAAAATATAAATAACGATACCTGGTATAATCCCGAGTGAAATGCTACAATGGTATATTATTTGTGCATTTACGGATACTTTAATATATATATTTTCTCTGAAGCTTACAAGTGTCATTAATAATTACCAACCATGCATTTCTGACATTATGCTAGGGATGACAACCTACTAATGAGTGATGCTTAGAAATGCCAACACTGGGGATGGTGGGATGGACTTTAGAAGCCTTATATGTTTGTCTATCCCACCTTTAAAAGCCAAGGTGGGACTAAACTCTCCACAATATCTCATTAACAAGCACATGGGCCACTATGGGCCAAATTCCAAACTAGGCCGGATGTGACACAACACGTGGGACAAATGTCCTGCGGTGTTCCTCGCCAAATTCTTTCCCATGTGCAAAACCAATGCCCTGAGGGAAAGAATTTCCAACTTCCAGCGGCACGTGAAGGAAACTATTCCCGAGGTGTGGGAAAGGTTGTAGGACTACATCCAAGCATGCCAACATCATGGAATGGAGAAATGGCTGTGCTCCAAAACTTCTATAATGGGTTAACACCCATGTCAAGGGGGAACATTGATGTCGCTACTGGAGGCGCTTTCCTTTCCCTCACCATCGATGGAGCCATGGCTCTCATCGAAAAGATGGTGTCAAATCAAAGCTAGGGGGAAGAAAGAAAAACACAAAAAGGCATGCATACCGTAAAGGAGGCAGACATGCTTGCCGCCAAAATGGACCTCCACTATTACAAATTGATTTATCACTATCGCCTCTTTCACTGCCATAGCAATAGAAGTGACGGTGTTATACTTCCACTACCGGTTGGACCGATAGTTAGGCCTCCTAAGAAGGAAACCAGTAGTTCAAACTTCTACCACCAAAGGGTTAATAATAGATGCGGCAGTGGTATTTTCTCCATCATATGAAAAGCCGAGCTGACTAGGATAGGCGTTGTGGGCGTCAGCCCTACACGACTGTTTGATGTACCGGCGGTAGTAATTTCAGCGTGAGTTATTTCCCCATTTGCCAACTACCCACAACACAGTTACATCACCATTACTCTATGCCTCCTCTTAGCTTCTCCATCTTCAAGGTTGGCCTATTTAAGACAGAGCTGGATGCGCTTCTTGGCAATCCACACACTCCTTCCTCCTTAGATACAGATAGATACAAACAAAGCTATCTTGAGCCAACCATCTATATTTTCTTCATCGCCATGGCGCTCCTTCTCCAACTCCTCCTACGGCAACAGTGGTGTTGGGAGAAGGCCTTCAAGATTGGGTACTACTGACATCTAGGCGTGGTGGGGACTGCTCGATCTAGGTGCTAGTGAAAGTTTTGCGATTAAGGGGGTTCGCTTATTAGGCAAGCCAAGGGATACTGAATTCACTTTGGTATCCCTGGTTTGGTATCCAAAATGTGCAAGGCCACTAGGAAGGTGATATGTCCGTATGTATAGTTGCTACCTTTCTGGCTCCGTATTTCTTGTACTACTATTGATTCATCAATCCAGCTGCCCTAGCGATCCTCTCCTTCCTCTAGAGCAGTAGTGACGACTGGCGGCACTTCTCTTCCACGCCTCCTCTTCTTGCCTCTCTGTCTCCTAACTATGAAAGGTACAACAGGGAAGGTAAAGCACCTCACTGAGATGCTCCTCTTCTTGCCTCTCTCTCGACCATGAGAGGTGCAGCAGGGAAGGTAAAGCACCTCACTGAGATGCTCCTCTTCATGCCTCTCTAGTGCTCTGCATTATGGGTGGTCGGCTGTGGTTCCTTAGTCATGTCTGTTATTCCTATACGTGGACTGGGCTCTAGCGCTCCACGTTATGGAATATAGGCTAGCTAAGGCCAAGAGCCCAGTTACGAACTAACTGCTCGGACACTACTTATACCACGTATAAACATGTTAGGGTTAACAACATGTCTCTTTTTCACCGCAAGCGCTAGCAAGCCGCCTGAACACGCATATGTTGCCTACTTACAACATTTATACAAATACACAAATGTTTGCTTAGGCCCTCGTGCATTTAACTCCCCTTTCTAGATGTTCCATACATGTTCCTCTCCACTCAGGCTATTGAGCTCGGCTGTCACCATCTACTTTGCTAAATAGATCAACATCACCGGCCAGCTTCTTCGCCACGTCCTCCACCTCATCTTTCAGCTGCTCCTCCATCACACCAATCCCTCTAGCGAATCCAGCCCCTATCGCTCGAAGATTGATTGTAGGGTAGTGAGACCAGACCACCTCTAGGGCATGTGTTAGGATGGAGGCGACTGACATCTCGGTTGAAGCCTTTGAAGTTCTCCCATGCTACCTTGCACCTGTCAATGATGGTGTCAGAACGGGGTGGCCTATCGTTAGGCTGAGGAGCTACCTCCATGTCGATATAGTCGAGCACCGGCCCGACTCCTAGCCACCACGGCATCAAGTTTTCCCCTTTGGGTTTTTGCCTCCAACTCCAGCACGTCGAACTGTGCCTTGGTTCTTCGATGATATTCTACAGACACCAAAGGGATTCGTCAAACAAAGAAATCATTTCAGCAACAACTCCAACCACGAACTACTCACCTTCTAGATCCTCGTCCAGTTTCTCTGCTCGCCCAGATGCCTTCTCCTTCTCCTCTTGGAGTTGACCGATGACTTGATGCAACCGTTTCGAGCTCCGCATCTTGCTCTACAAATGTAAAAGTTGACAGCAACATCAAGACTGTTCGGCAATGCAGAACAAATTCACCAAACCACAATACCTTTCTTCTTTAAGGAGACGCTTTTTTAGCTGCTCGAAGGTGTGCTCCATCTACTCAGAGGTGCGCTCTAGCCACTCGGAGATGGTCTTCAACTGCTCGGATAAGGTGCCCTTTTGGTACACCAGGTCCCTCGCATTTGATTTCAGCAAGATCCCTTTCACGTTGGGCCCTCTGGACATTCTTCTCCATCAGTTTCATTGCCTCCTTTAGCTTCTCATTCTCCTCGATGAGGGGCTTCATCCTTTTGATCAATTGCTGCTATTGTATGGCAATTCACACTATGCCCTGCAAGGCACCAAGATTATAAAGGACCATGGTGTCCAACGCTAAAGACAGACACACTGATGCAATACTAACCTCAATTTGCTTCATAACTATGGAAAGGGTGGACTGTAGCCTCTTTACCTCCTTGGTGGTGTCCTCCTCTTCCATGACCATAACTTTCTCCCCTCGCTTATAGAAGATGCAGATGGTTTGAGATCGTGATCCTTCATGCTCAATCTCCTTGACCTCAGTCCTCTTCCTCCATAGCCGGTGGCACTCCCTGGGGGCTCGGTGGCCACACAGAGCGATCGACCACTGCCCTACGGCATCTTAGGACACGCCGCTTGCTCCTCCAACACCACCAACCTCGGTGCCCTAGATTCTAGCATGACATCGGCAGCTCTCGCTTCCACCCTCAAAGACTCGGTGGCTCTCGCCATTGCTCCTAGCGTCTCTGTTAAATCGCCCACCGTTGTCGCCGACCACTCTCCACCTCCAACTACATCAGCAGCGGTGGTCGGATCCTCTGCAAATCGACGAGTGCCCAGGGACTCTAGGATGGAGTCTGTCCATAATGTCTCCATGCTGTGAATAGCCCCGGCTGCTTGCCAGTCTAGGCCTGAAGGATTTAGATCCTCCGCGTGCCCCGTTATGCATCAGATTAGCTCAACAATCACCGCAACTATAAAGATCAGATAGCAACCGATCCCAAAGCAAAGATACTTACACATCAGCTTCCTGATAAATGGTTCTGAACTGATGTTGCATCCCCAAGCACCCAAGCACTGCTCTGGGGTCAACTCATGTGTCCTAGGCTAGAGGTCTTGTGGCCCCCTGCTGTCGGCATCTTCTCCGTCTACTGCTCAGGGACTCCTTCCCCTCCCTTCGATTGCACCTCCACACGCGTGTTGCTTGATGATGCTTTAGCGCTTGGAGGGGGAGCTACTTGAGCCCCATCATCATCCGACCACTCAGATATCACCGCACTCTACGTCCAAGTGGTCTAATCGCCACCAAGTGAGATGCCGACAGGCTTTTAGGGAGCTACATCCACCGTTCTTCTCTTCTTTTGGGCTAACTCATCTTTCACCGCCCTTTTCCCCTGAACTTTCTCTAATACTAGGGGGAACTCTCCTTTTGACCAGCACCTTCACCTTAGGATTCAGATGAGGTGCTGATGGTACCTTCCTCTAGCTGAGTGGTCGGCTTGGCGTCCATTGCTTTTGTCCAATCGCTCCTCGGCACGCCCAAGAAGTACGCCACCCATTCCTGCAAATGGATCTTTCCATCATGCGAATCAGTCCACTATTCAGCGCTAGCATGGGATAAAAAGCACCAGGAACAACAGTCGAGATTTTTATCTGAGGAGGTGGGTTTGTGCAGTTGAAGGATTTTGGCTGCCCCGGCATGGTGTACGACATGTTTGGAGCAAATAGTTCAGTGGCCCAGTGTAGCACAACTTCCTTTGTTAGTCTCTCCGTCATCTCCCAGGTGCCTGTTAGTATCTCCTTTGAAGTCAAAGCCCGGATGAGCCCTCTCCTTGTAGGGCTAGACAGCAGTGCATTATGAAGTTCACCACCACCACCACTCCGCTCATCTTCATGCCCCTTATTAGCTTGAGGAGCTCCTTCACCTGTTCCATATCGGCACTAGTCGGCTTCTCCGACCAGCTCCTTTGATTCTATGGAATCTGGTCAACATCGCATCGGATGGTAGGATGACTCTGCTTCATATAGAATCGCCTGGTATTCCACCCCTTCAGCGAGGTATTCAGTGGCATAGGAATGAATTTGCCTATCATCCCATCATGGAGCTGCAGATACACATCGTTGACAACTTTGGAACCACCCCCTCCTTTCTTCTTTAGCCAGAAAAAGTGTTGGAAGAGATTGAAATAGGGAAGAATGCCAAGATATACCTCAGCAGAAGTGGATAAACACATAAATGTGCAAAATAGTGTTCAGATGAAGATTACACAAGCTCACTCCCCAATACTCCAATAGATCCCATAAGAAAGGATGCATCGGAAGTCCTAATCCATGCACAAAATAATCTTCGAAGACAACGAGTTCATCGGTGTGTGGCATCGGATAGGGCTCACCATCGGCCGAACACCATCCGGTAGTGACATGTTTAGGAAGAATGTTTGCCTCCACCATCTCGTTGAGCTCTGTCTCCCCCATGAGTGCTGGTACCCATTCCTTATCACGGCTCGCCCCAGTGGCCACCATTTTTGCATTACCACCTCCCCTCTTCGGCACCATCCCTTAGATCTAGATCAGAACTGGTCCCTTTATGCAAGCTTTTTAGCCCTAGCGGCGGAGCAAGTGTGAATGTGAATGGGGGAGTGCGAGGGCGAGGAGGAAGACAAAGTGGCGAAGTGGCAAAGGTGAGAGCATGGAGTGCAGCGACACAGTTATAAAGACACCCTCCCCACTTTTTGCATTCAAGGGTTTTTGGGAAACCGCACCACATTGATTTGCGCCCTTCTGAATTCCCCAAAGCGGCGTGCTGGGCTATTATCTGGGCTTCTGCGCAACTGCACACCAAATATTCACCGACCACTCCGTAATACCATCAAGGCTCAGTAATTTTTACTATATAGTCATTACTCCGATTTTTTCTCCATGATTTGAGTAATCGACACTTCTTGATTTATCCAAGATTTTCACTTGTGGCTCAGGGACAACGTCATCATTATGATTTGATTTCTCACCATACTAGGGACTATTATTTCTGACCCTAGCACCACATGACCACATCACATACTGTCAGGCTTAGGAACGAAGTGGGCACACTTCACCTTGAGGTGAATGTGCACTTTTCATTTTAGGGCCCACCCCGTGGACTGGTTGCCTATTCGGATGGTCTTCTATCTTTCTTCTACTTTCTAGACCCTAGCACCACATGACCATGTCACCTACTATCAGGCTTGGGGGCTAAGTGGGCACACTTCACCTTGTGGTGAGTGTGTTTTCTTTAATTAGGAAGACTTCGTGTCTGTTGAAGTTGAAGAAGATTATCTCCCTTTCTCATGGTCATACTCTAAGTGGGCACACTTAGTCCACTGTGAGGAAATTTTCAATTTTGAACTTGAGCTCCCTTCTGGCAAGCCTTACTTGGGTAAGCCCATGCTCGACCAGACAATTAAGCTGGTCGGTTATGGTCCACAACTGCTCGGCAACACATTAAGGTTGTTGGACTATGAGTTTGACTACTTAGCTTTGTTTACACCTGCTCGGATAAGCTCAAGACGGCGTTGCATAGCGGATACAAGGCGCTCGGGAACTACATGTGGGGGGTATGATCTCGGATACCCACGACAGACTATATGGGCTGCACCGATAGGGGTGGTCCAGCCCACAAGATGAAGCCTTGTAGAGCACGGTGCTGCTCAGCGCGCCTCGCAAGACACCGGGAAGATATCCTGAAGATACGACGTAATCTATTAGGATATGTTACGATCCCGTGATCACTGTAATCTGTTATTACTTACCGATTATCTCCTAGATCTAACTGAGTTGTAACCCTACCCCTCAGCTATATAAGGCGGGTAGGGGACCCCCTCAAAACATACGTAATATCATACGATAGCCAATACAAACCAACAGACCATAGGAGTAGGATATTACGTCGTGCGGATGGCCCGAACCTGTCTAACTCTTGTGTCTCTATTGCCTTCTTGTTCTTGATTATGCGCACTACTGCCGATCAATCTACCTTCGTGGGATACCCCTTGGAGGATTGTCGATGATATTCTGTTGACACTTTCTTATGTTCCCTTATTCATGGAGTCATTAGCAGAGTAGTAAAGGTGCATATGATGTATTTTGTTGCAATTACATTATGCCTTTATTCAGGTAGGTAGTTGTTTTGATTCTATGTATAGGCCAATTTGGGCTTTGTAACTAAAGGAATGGTGTGTTGAATATTATTAATTGTGCTGCTTTGTGCTGGTGGAGTCTGAGTGCTTTTGAACAATTTTCCTGCATTGGCTAGGAAGAAGAAGAAGAGGGGTTAGTTGTTTTGATTCTATGTATAGGCCAATTTAGGCTTCGTAACTAAAGGAATGGTGTGTTGAATATTATTAATTGTGCTGCTTTGTGTAGGTGGAGTCTGAGTGCTTTTGAATAATTTTCCTGCATTAGCTAGGAAGAAGAAGAGGGGTTCCATGGTGATTGCCTACCAATTCGAAGGATGCACTAATTATATTCATTTTTTTCCTAGCAAGCAGGAGTGACACAAAGGAGGAGCACGGCTATGTCGTTTTGTTATGTAAGTCTATAGAGATTAGTACCTTTAGTTTACAATCTATGTACCGCTTGTGTTTGGATATTAGTTGAGAAAGATATTATGGTAAGCATCCATTGTTATTGCAAGAATATGGTTTATGGATGCAATGATTATATCTATATGCTTTGTGTTCAGTAAGCTATTAAGTGTCGTTTATTGTTTTGTTATCACCACCGCCATTGGTGGTGCAAACGTCCAACACCAGTCGCTATACGTATTATGCAGCAGGGATAAAAAGTGTATCACTATCGAATCATTTAGTAACCCGACACTGACTAAACGATCATCAAAGGTGGATCGTGGTGCAAGGCGACGGTGACCATGACCTTTGTACTAATGGTTCATACGCTGAAGCGACGGTGATGTTTACCTCTACAAATGTCTCAGGCCATGGAAGCAACATGAAGCTACACCATAGACAGTCAGGTCAAAGTACAAAGTGACGATACTGGTGACCACTACACCAGTAGTTAATGTGCCCACATGACGGTGATGATAGCCACCACATAGGCAAATCATTGGCCAATGCGGTGGTGTTAGTGTATACCCATAGACGGGTCGTGCTCCTAATGCGATGGAAGTAAGGACCTTATCACGGATGGATCATAAGCCAATACGGTGGTGTAGTGTACACCAGTAGTCAGTCTTGGATTCCAACGGTGGTGGCTATGACCATCACTGCTGATAGCTTACTGCCGAGGCCAAAATGTGGCTACTGATGGGGGTTACGACATGGCTGTGAAAGGTCCAAGTGTAGTAGTGCTCCTAAAGAAAAGGCTAGAAGAGCATGGCCATGAGAAAGAAGCTATGAAGGGCATCGTCTGGGCCATAGACTCACAAATGACTTGCAAGGTCTGTGGTAATGTTGGCCATTCAGGGAATGATTGCCCTGAAACCCATGAAGAAGCTACTTTCATTAACATTGGGTTTCGCCAACAAGGAGGCAATAATGGGTGGAACAATCAATAGTGTCCACCATTTCAAGGAGGTAATTCAAATTTCAATTCAAATTATAATTCGAATCAACCATCCTTGAAAGACTTGGTATTAGGCCAAGCTAAAATAAATGAAAATTTGACTAAAAAGCTTATGACTAATGATAAAATCCTCAACAATATAAATACTCAAATTGAAGGTTTAACTTCTACTGTCAAAAATAAAAAAGATAGAGACACAACTAGCTCAAATTGTTGCTACTATTCCTATTAGCAATGATGGAAAAATTCTAGCTCAACCTGAAAATTCCTTTGAAAAAGTAAATGCGGTGACCACGAGGGGTGGTAAGTCCACTCATGATCCACCAAATTCTAACCATTCTATAGAAAAAGCGAAAGGGCACTAGGAGGTCGAACCTTCAACGAAAACACAAAAAGAGAAAGATCAGCAAGAAGAGGAAACAGTAACCCAAGACTTCATCGACACCAACTACCTACCGTTTCCCACAAGGAATCCCAAGCAAGCCATGGACGAGCAATTTGCTCATTTTGTTAAAATGATCGAGAAGATACATGTAAGCGTTCCATTATTGGACGTCTTGCATATACCTTCCTATGCCAAGTACATCAAGGACATCAACAACAACAAACGACCAATACTGTCCAAGGAGGTTGTCAAGCTAATGGAAGAGTGTAGCACTGCTATACTCAACTGTCTTATTGAGAAGAAGGACCCTGGGTGCCCCACCATCACATGCTCCATTGGGACCCAACAGTTCGACCATGCCTTGTGCGACCTTGGGGCTAGTGTAAGCATTATATATGCCCAAGGCCATCTTCGACAAGCTAATCTTCACGCACCTCGCGCCAACGCCAATGGTGCTCTAGCTGGCCGATTCAATGGTCTGCTACCCGGTAGGGATCGCCGAAGATATTCTAGTGAAAATTTAGGGAGACTTCGTCCCTATTGACTTTGTGGTGCTCGACATGGAAACCATGAAATTATCACCTCTTATCCTAGGGCGACCTTTCTCGAGCATTGCTATAGCTCAGATTGTTGTTAGAGTCAGAGAAATCCGCTTTAATATCAATAGCAACGAAGAGAAGTTCGCCTTCAAGCCTAGGCAGGAGCAATGCTCCATGATTTGTATCAAATACGGGTCGAATCCACAAGGCATCAGGGAAGTTGAAATCCAGCCCTAATTGGTGGACAACCTTGTCAAAATGGACAAAGAAATAACAAAGAGGCATGAGCAACAGAAAATCAAACAAGTCACAAAGGAAGACAAGCCAAAAGTAGTTTCCACACTACCAAAGAAGAACAAACTGGTGTGGAAACCAAAAGAAGAAGCTCCAAAGTCCACTGCCCACACCACCCAAGAAGATCAACATGGTGTGGCGAGTTAAAACACTATCATCTGCATCCACTTCTTTGGGATTGGGAGCTCCATCAACAAGCAAATGAATGGAGAAGAGTCTTGCGGCTCATTGGACTTTAAAAAGTGAGTCCTTGCCAAAGGTAAATCAGGTAGTTATCTTTTATATTTATACTTTATAAAAGTTATAAAAACTTAAGAATTATTACTGTATACATTAATTATGCTAAAATTATAAAAGGTTAAAATAATAGTAACAAAAAATAGAAATACCTCCATGGAATGAATCTTAGTTATCTTCCCATGTTCTACGCAAAGTATGCTTTGGGTTGAATATGATTAGTGTACGATCATACTTTCATAGACTTTTTAAATTAAGCATGGTGCTTAAGTTAATTGGTCTACCTTGATCAAACGAAATATAGTGTCTTGATCATTGTACCAAAACTACTGAGTATAGACATAGGTTGAATTTACGGAGGTATAAACCTATAAATAAAACAAAATTAAAACAAATACATTACCTCAGAGTCAACACCAAACAATCCGGGACCATAGGCCTCGAACTAGCTTGGGAGAGGACCCCCACATAGGTAACTTGTATGTTTAATTTTTGCATTTATTTTCTAGCATTTATTTAATTATTAGCAATTAAAAATCTCAAAAATTAAAAAAAATTAAATATGATAAAAATAACAAAAATATTTATTCCACTCTACATATGTGTATTAAGAATGTTTAGTTTCTCATAAATTGAAATGATAAATAGTTGCTCTATTTATAATTCATTTGTGCCTAGGCTATAAGTTAGTATTTCCTAAGATTTAAGTTTGTTGGCTAAAAATATTTCATCCTAAAACTTGAAAACTTGTGGGTTGCAAAAGCATGATCCTTTTCTAAGTTGTTGCGAGTTATGATATGGTATAAATGGAATATCCTATGATTTTGTTCTAAGAGAAGCTTGACATCCGGAGTTTTCAATTTTTAAATATTAAAAATGAAAAGTTCCTTAATGATTATGAATTCCTACTATGGCCATCTAACAATATTCAAAGATATAAACCTTAGTCATATGCTACTTGTAATCATGTTGAGTTTTGTCAAATTATTTGTGACCCTTGTTGATATTCTCATCATGCTCCCATGATCAAGATTCACGTACACCTACAAATAATATGCTCTCTTACACTTAGACTTACGCAAAAACATGTTTTCCATTACTAAAAATACTCCATTCATTTTTCATGAGTCTTTCTCTCTAAAGTTCTTATGTGTCAAAAGAGAGTATGGGCTATGTTAAAAAATATCCATGCTAAAAAACATGAGAGAAAAAAAATGCATGCCAAAGAGCATGAAGAAAAGAAAAAAGAAACAAATAAAAATAGCCCATGCTTTCAAGGCAATTAGTCAAAGAGAGAGAGAGAGTCATGATCAAAGGAGTACAAAAATATTTAGAATTAGGAATCATTTTAAAATTCCACACGCTTGCACTTCTTGATCAAAGTGTATGACTTGCATCTCCTTGGATCTAGTTTTTCACTTAGCAAAATATGTGATGCAAGTATGCCTCATTTTCAAACCTACCTAAAACTCCACTAAAAAGCCTTAGAGGTAGGACTAAAAAAGAAGGCAAAATTATCAAATGCCTTGGTGAGGATCATACACATTGAGCGAATGAGAGAATCATTTGAGGAACTTACATTTATTTGCAAAACTCATAAAGCCTCCGTATAAAAGGTTGATTAAAGAATGAATGATTGGAAATTCTATAAAAATCATTCTCTCTTGCAACCACCCAAGACTTAGAAAAGCAATAAGCCCCACGGGGATTAAGTAAAAAGGGGTGGATAGAATGCCATACTTATTTGAATTGTGGAAGAATACTTTGTTATAGGCATGGCACTTGTGAATTATATTGGCATAGTAGCAACTCCAGATCAACAACCAATGACTTAGCTATTTGTTAGGGACTAGCAAAGGTTAAGCTTGGGGGATCTTGTTGGCGGTCCTTAACAACCAATTTTAACCACCAATTAAGATATAAAAGAGGAGAAATTGACATACTTACGCACATATGCCTTTACTATTAATCAAGTTTCCACATGTATTTGGAGATTTCTATTTTGTAGGACTTAAACTTGAATACAGTGGAAAATAAAGCAAAAGGCGCAATCCAACAAGATGTAATGCAGATATGCACAAAGGAATAATAGAAAGGCCCATCTACCCAGACAATTTGGGTGAAGTACCATCCAAGGAGTAGCTCATACTAAGCCAAAGGCTTGCTAGGTGGCCAACTGGGCTAGCCAGGGTGTGGGGTGCGGCTGCACCCCTAGCACTGCCTCTCGGCCCCACCTTCATCATGGCAGTTCAACCAATGCTCTTAGGATGGTGCATTTGGGATCTCCTCCAAATATGCTCCTGCAACCACCTTTAGCACTAGTATATATAGATAGGGAGAGTCCCCTCTCTCAACACACAACATTTGGAGCAACACCTCAATTTCTCTCTTGTACTTTTACATTTTAGTAGTCATCTAGAGCAAGACAAAGGTACCTTGGAGGGCTTGACTCCTTAGAGAGAGATCTTGGTATGAATAAGATGAATCATTTCTCCAAAGTGTTGTTCCTTACTTGTCATTATAGTCATACTTATGAACTAGAGTATAGTCTTTATGTTATGATCTTAGCATATGAACTAGCATATAGTTTCTATGTTATGAGATTAGCATATATGCCTTTATGCTGAATCATTCATATAATTCATATGATTAGAATCAGTGCTAAGTTGAGGTGACGGTTCATCGTGCCTTTGGGTGTGCCCATTTCCTATGCTTGTCGATCTGTAGGGTCAGAGTTTTAGGGGGATTTGGGTAGTTTCTATATACATGTGGGGGTATGACCCTCGGTACCCACAAGACAAGACATGGGCCGCGCCTCAAAGGTGGCCCAGCCCACAAGATCAAGGCGTACACCACAAGACTACATGAAGATGTGATTTATTGTATAATACCAAATAAGATATTTTTCTTGTAACCCTACCCCTCTAGAGTATATAAGGAGAGGCAGGAGTCCCCTAGAGGGGATATCAAATTTGATACACAATCAATACAAAATAACAGAGCAAAGGATGTAGGGTGTTACGTCAAACTAACTTCCTGAACCTGTATAAATCCTGTGTCTTGTTACCATCCGGTTCGTATCATGTGCACCTCCACCGATTCATCTACTACCGTGGGTATATCCCTTGGTAGACTGCCGACTAGATTTCATCGATAGTACATGAGCGTAGTGCTCAGGTATGGAGGAACAGATGAATGCATTGTCCTTCTCCATGATTGAGGGGTAGGCGGCAGGTGGTGACAGCCATGTCCGTCCCTTGTAATCCCCCATATTCGTAATCCCCCATATTCGTTTAGGGTGTAGGAGTCTAAATTGTCACATAAGGCTGCTGGCAGACCAGTACTCAGTGGCCTCCCAACCCACTTTGCACTTAGTTCTACTCTGATTATGTAACTTGTATGATTATTTACTATTCTTTGCATGACTATATTAAAACCATGGCTATTCTACTTAGAAAAATTATTTTATTCTTTATTTCTATTTTATCCTTGAGGAATGCCCAAGTGTGTGTCCACTATCTTGAAATATATCATTTTACCCCTGTTATGAACATTAGTTTACTTTACAAGTATGTTATTGAGTTCATATTCATACTAGAGTCTTAATCAATTATGCCTTCCTTTAGGAAAATATAAATAACGAAACCCTGAATACTTCCAGGTGAAATACTACAATGATGGATCCATGCACTTGTGGATAAATATCAGTGGGGGTATGGCCCCCGGTATCCACAAGACAAGACATGGGCCATACCATCAGAGGTGGCCTAGCCCATAAGATCAAGGCGTGCACGACACTGGTCAACGTGCACTGCAAGATATTGTATAGCACCAAATATGATACTTTTCTTGTAACCCTACCCCTCTAGAGTATATAAGGAGAGGCAGGGGTCCCCTAGTCAACATCTCCATCGATCTACATACATCTCAATACAATACACCAAAGACACAGGATGTAGGGTATTACGTCGATCAGATGGCCCGAACCTGTCTAAATTGCTGTCTCTACGCCTTGTGTCACCATCCAGTTCCTGATTACATGCACCTCCACCGATCAATCGACCATCGTGGGATACCCCTCGGAGGACTACCGAGCATCTTTTGTCGACAGTTGGCACGCTAGGTAGGGGGTGCGTGCTGTCTCTATATCAAACAAGATGGTACATTCCGCAGGCTCTTCATCCCTCCTATAGCCTGGCCAGATCTTCATGGTCGGATCGATCTCGCAGATCATCAACGCTGACGGAGTCAGAAAGCTCTTTGAGCCAGTGCAGATTGATTCTGCGCCAATCACCCCAACACCTATGACTGTAGATCTGATCTTGGAACCACCTCTGAGGTCACCTTCATCGACAACTCACCACCCGCTTCCTCGCTACTAGAGGAGGTGAATCAACAACGATGATCTAATCGTATCCATCGATCAGGTTGGCCAGAAGCTCATCGATTGCCTCTCCATCACCGAATCAGCTTTGGACACTCTGGTTCAGTGCCGACCACCCTCTGATCCAGATCTATCAGAGGCTGCTCGAGAAACTCCGGGGGTTACGGCCCTACTCTTCGGGCTCACCAGTGTCACCGCTACCTACCAACATGCCCTAAGGGGCAAGTTCGTCGACCAGGTTGGAGATGTTCATCCTCTCGCCAACCAAATAACGCCATACGCCACTGACCAGATGCTTTGTCTAAAGCTAAGTCATGCTTTAATATTTATCTAAATATTCTCTAATCTTCGTATATCGCCATAATGTTTCTCCGGGCTATTTTCTCCATGTTTGCTCTCCAAACGATTTTCTGAACCCCCAAACGGTCATGTTTATGCTCGGATGTCCCCAGAGATGGCCCTCTCTCCGGCTCCTCCCTACACATGCATGAGCGTCTGCCCTCTGCGTTATGGGTGGTCGACAGCGGCTCCTTAGCGATGCTTTGTTCTTCCTACACGCACACGGGCTCCGCGCTCCACATTATGATTAACGGGCTAGCTAGGGCTAGAGACTCAGCTACACACTAACTAGTCGGGCGGTTTATATTAAATATAAATACATCTTCACACCAACTAATCGCTGAGCTACATATGCTATTTCATCGCCATTGCTGATTTTTCTCCAAAGTTCATATATTTTTACATCATGTACTACCCGTTCTACATATTTGTATTGCGGGATCATCGTCTAGGTGATTGGACCACCTGGTGCTCGAACTTCTCCACCAATCAACGGTCAGACCGCTAGGTTCATGGACTTCGTCGCCGACCAATTGATCGGACTGTTCGCCGGTCGCTTCAACTCAATGCTCACTTCGCCGTCGACTAGTTGACTAGACTGTTCGTCACTCGTGTTTCATCGCCAGCTACGCCGAGGACTTCGCGGTGCTCAGACATCGCTAGATACGCCAAGAATTCCTCGATGCTCTGACATCTTGAGCTATGTCGGTTACTCCTCAGTGCTCGGATTCTTCATGCTCGGAGACTAAGTGGGCACACTTCACCCCACTTCACCTTGCAGACATCGCCAGCTACACCGGGGACTCCATGGTGCTCGAACATTACCAGCTATGCTGGGGACTCCTTGGTGCTCGAACATCACCAGCTATGCCAGGGGCTCCTAGGTGCTCGGACATTGCCACGCACATCGGTTACTCCTTGGTGCTCAGACATCGCCAGCTACACCGGGGACTCCTCGGTGCTCGAACATCGCCAGCTACACTAGGGACTCCTCTGTGCTCGGACATCACCAGCTATGTCGGGGGCTCTTCGGTGCTTGGACATCACTAGCTATGTCGGGGACTCCTTGGTGCTCGGACATCGCTGGCTACACCGGGGCTCCTCGGTGCTCGGACATCGCTAGCCACGTCGGTTACTCCTCGGTGCTCGGACATTGCTAGCTACGCTGAGGACTCCTTGGTGCTTGGACATCGCCAGCTACACCGGGGACTCCTCGGTGCTCGAACATCGCCAGCTACATCGAGGGCTCCTCGGTGCTCGGACATCGCCAGCTACACCAGGGGCTCCTCGGTGCTCGGACGTCGCCAGCTACGCCAGGGGCTCCTCGGTGCTCGGACGTTGCTAGCTATGCCAGGGGCTCCTCGGTGCTAGGACGTCGCCAGCTATGTCGAGGACTCCTCGGTGCACGGACATCGCCAGCTACACCGAGGACTCCCATGGTGGTCGGATCTTGCTATGTCTCATCGGTGTGCTATCAAGCTACTCCATGCTGTTCGAATCAGGGTGCTGATCTTGGGCAGCACGTCTAGGGTCTTGATACGCGCATGTCAGACGGTGTCAGTAAGCTTTCAGACTTTTTTTCTTTGACCCTGCTACAAGATTCATTCTTCATCTTCCAGCAGGCTTGGGGACTAAGTGGCCATACTTCACCTTACGGTGAATGTGTGTTTTTCAATTTAGGGTTCCACCTGTGGACTGGTTGCCTGCTCGGCCAGTCTTCTACCTTTCTTCTACTTTCTGACCATGGCACTACGTGACTATGTCACCTACTGTCAGGCTCGGGGACTAGCTATGGGGGTATGGCCCCCGGTATCCACAAGACAAGACATGGGCCACACCATCAGAGCTAGCCTAGCCCACAAGATCAAGGCGTTGTAGGGTCAAGATGGCAAACTAGAAGGAGGGGTGAATAGTCATTTCTAAAAATTAATCGCGTTCGCTAACCGAAACAAGTGCGGAATTATAACTATCGGTCTAGCCAAGACTACACCCCTCTATCTATGTTCTCTAGCACCTTCCAAAGATACTAATTAAGCAACAAAGGTGCTGGGCTAGCTAGAGCTCACCTAACCAATTCTAGAAGCAAGGTCACACAAACCTATGCCACTAGTACTTTAAGCAACAAGGGAGCTCCTACACATGCTAGTAAGCAAAAGCACAAAGCCACCTAATGCTTACTAACAATGCTCAATAATAAGGCAACCAATGCTAAATTAGAGAGCTCAATTACTTAGCTACACAAACTAAGCAATGTGACTAACAGGGTTACACAAACCAAATTAGCCATGCAAGGGAGCTACTTCTATGCTACACAAGCAAGAAGGTAACTAGTAAGCTACATAAGCTAACTAATTATCAGAGCAACTACACAAGCACAATGTATATAAAAGTAATCACAAGCTTGTGTAAAGGGGATTGCAAACCAACGGGAAGAACAAGGTTGACACGGTGATTTTCTCTCGAGGTTCACGTGCTTGCCAACACGCTACGTCCCTATTGTGTCGACCGCTCACTTGGTGGTTCGGTAGGCTAATTGGCATCACCCACCAAGCCCGCACGTTGGGCACTGCAAGAACCTACCCCAAAAGTGAGGGTAGCTCAATGACACGCTCAACTAGAGTTGCTCTTCATAGCTCCCGCAAGGCGAGCACAATGCCCCTCACAAAGCTCTTCTCCGGAGCACCGCACAAGCTTCTTACGGGCTTCGATGGAGACCACCACCAAGCCATATAGGAGGTGGCAACCTCCAAGAGTAACAAGCACCACCGGCTTGCAACTCGATCAACTAGTGCCACTCGATGCAACCTCACGATGCAATCGCACTAGAATCGCTCTCTCACACTAATCGGATGATCACTATCAAGCATATGTGAGATGGAGGGCTCCCAAACACTCACAAGCATGGACACAAAGTCCCCTGAGGTGCTTAGCCCTAGCCATGGCCGAGGCCACCTTCTATTTATATCCCCACGGGCTAAACTAGCCGTTACCCCTTCACTAGGCAAAAGTCAGGATGATCGGACGCGCCGATCAGATCGACCGGACACTGGACCCCAGCGTCTGATTATGCGATGCACGCCATGTGTCCCCTTCTTCAAACGCTGATCGCCTGATCTCAATGGTCATCTGTCGACTAGACGCTGCAGCTAGAACTGACCAAATGCTGAGCCTCCAACGTCTGGTCGTTTCTAGTAAGGTTCCAGAAACGATATTTGTCGACCAAACACATCCGATCGCCCATGATCGGACCCTGCTAGTGTCTAGTCACTCAGCGTCACTACTGTGTGCTACCTGACAGCATGACTGGACATATCCATCCAGCATCCGATCGCTGAGCGATCCAACATTCGATCAGTGGATCAACGCCAGCGTCTTCGCTTCAACAACTTACCGGACACGCCGGTCCTTCTGAGACCAGCGTCTGGTCACTTTGTGACCAGCGACATTAACTCCTTTTCACCTCTACCTTCTTCTCCTTTGCAAATATGCCAACACCACCAAGTGTACACCACCATGTCTATGTGTGTTAGCATTTTCACAATTATTTTCCAAAGGATTAGCCACTCAATTTGCCACGCCACTCAATCCTAGCGATGATGCAAAGTTAGATCACTCGAGTGGCACTAGATGACCGATATACAAACAAGTTTGCTCCTCTTGATAGTACGGTCATCTATCCTAAACTCGGTCTCTCTACACACCTATGGCCGGTGAAATGAAATGCCCTAGGTTATACCTTTGTCTTGCGCATTCCATTCCATCTCCTCCAATGTTGATGCAACACATGCACCAATATGATCAACAATGATATGATCCACTTCATATCATCACATGATCATATTGGTTCATCAATCTTAACTTCACTTGCTTTTCACTGTTGCCTTCGTCCATCGGCGCCAAGTCTTGCTTAAGCTTCACCGCCACGCGGTCCATCGCTCCAAAGCCTCTAACTTGCCCTTCACGCGCTTGCAACCGGTCCATCAAGCCAAGTTATGTCTTGATCTTCTCCACCTTGATCACATGACTCAATGTCATGTCTCATGTGCAATAAGCTCCTTCATCATCACATGTATGAGCTTTGCAACATCTCCAAGCTATTTTCATCTTCATGGCATATGTTGCTCACACACATGTACCTGTGGACTAATCACCTGTGTATCTCACATAAACACAATTAGTCCACCTAGGGTTGTCACTCAATTATCAAAACCACACAAGGACCTTTCAAGGCGTGCACGGCACTGGTTGACAGTGCACCGTAAGATATTGTATAGTACCAAATAGGATACTTTCCTTGTAACCATACCCCTCCTAGAGTATATAAGGAGAGGCAGGGGTCCCCTAGTCGACATCTCCATCGATCTACATACATCTCAATACAATACACCAAAGACACAGGACGTAGGGTATTACATCGATCAGACGGCCCGAACCTATCTAAATCGCTATCTCTACACTTTGTGTCACCATCCTGGCTCCTGATTACATGCACCTCCACCGATCAATCTACCTTCATGGCATACCCCTCAGAGGACTGTCGAGCATCTTTTGTCGACAATATCTAAAATTGTTAAGGAACTATCAAGGCTTTTCCTGGTGACATTGCTAATTATTAGTAATGTTGCTAAGACATGCGAACAAACATTTCTAGCATCGTTGCTGGAGATGGATTCTATCACCATACTTGTTGAATGTGTTTAGAAATGTCAACAACCAACCCCAAAGGATTGACTAGACGTAATTGCCACGAGCCCTACACTTTAAGAACTAGACCTACCGTGGTGGAATACAGATGATGGATAGGGTTGTCACAACATGCCACCTACCACTAACTATTCAGAGGCCTAGCCGTATCCATTAGCAAGTTATAGCATAAGCACCTTGCTCCTATGAACTCGCTACGATCGGAGCTCCGATGAAATAAGATTAAAGCACCATAACCAGACGATGGAACCTGTGTAGGAAAAGACCACGCTAAGCAAGGTATAACTTATGCTACTAAGCTATAGCAAGATCCAAAGCATACTTAGCTAGATAAGCAAGCTTAGAATGAGTAATTGAGCAAAGTAGAAGTATATTCCAAATAAGATAAGTGTACAAATACGGAAAGGTACAAAAGAGGAAAAGTACAAAGGAGATATACCAGACCTAGAAGACTCTTCTGGACTCCGAACAGAGCTCCTACTCTAACTCTATCTCCCACTACTAGCCAACAGAAAGTATACCAAATATGATATAAAGAGTTGGATCTAGTGCTAATAACACACAAAATGACTATGGCACATTTGCATAACAGATATTGTACAATACTGAAATAGACTAGGTAAGTCGTTAAGTATCATAGAACAAAGAATGAAATTGTGCTAGGTTATCTAAAGGTATGTCCAGATTCACGGACCATCTCGGCTCATAGTGCATTAATTGTGGAACTATATAACCTTATTATCTTTCTTCTATTAATGTACAACTGAAAGAAAAATACATGATATGCAAAATAATATATGATTTCATTCATGAATAAAGATTTTTTTTTGATAATACTACATTGCCACAACATTCTTGTAGCAAATTAATGAAAAAGCCATACATATTATACGTGAAACCGTATCCAATTCTACAAATATTTAATGATAGTACCGCATAGTCACGTCTTTCTCCAAATTGTATAGCTAAATCTTTCTTGTAGTGATTAAGGAAAATAACATTCTTAAACTTTGACCTAGGATTATAGAAAAAAATATTACATCTATAGGGTATGTTCGGCTCTACTCCAGCTTTAAGACCTAGAGAGGATATGTGGTTTGTAGACTAAATTAAAGTGATTTTAATATTTATATTCAATAGAAACTATAAATAAACTATCAGTTTCAAAAAAAGTACAAATAAACTATCCATGTAAATGCACTTGAGTGTCTCTAGCTCTACATCCATGATTTGTAGGAGCTAAAAATACCTAGCTCTAGGAAATAAACAAATTTCCTAACCAATGGGGTCACGATACCAAACAATTTGATGTATATATGTTGGTGAAAATTTTCTATAAACTTGGACATATTTAATGAATTTAGACTTAGGGTAAAATTAAAACATACTACAATTTAGAACAGATGACAGAGTATAAGATACATAAATAGCACATATTCCTAAAATGCTTCTAGTTCTATAATGAATTAATTATAGTCTTGCATAGACACATTCTATCTTGTAATGAATTTGATCAAAAAAACATATGTGATACATAACAGTAAAAATTTCTTGAACCAAATCCAATTCTACAATGAACTGATTACTATCAAGTTGTATCTTGTGATCAGTTAGTGAAGAAAATCATATATGATATGTAAAATAGAAGAAATTTCTAGAATATCATGCAATTCTAAAAATGAATTAATGATAGTACTAAAAAATCATAAGTATGTATCATTCTACACAAATGAAGATCATGTCAGAGCTAAGAGATTTGTTTTAGCATCATATTGACTATCAACGCAGATAAGGGACACTTGAAAATAAAAATGATTTGTATGTGTTTGACTTTATCAGTGATATGTTTATGGCATTATTATTATAAAAAATACAATACATGAATATGGGGTATTGCATTTAAAAAAATACATGGTATTTAAAACCACACTTAATTTGTTTATAGACGTCTAATTCTATATTTAATTAATGACACTATTTAGCCGCATCTTTCTTGTAATAGATTAATCAAAAAAATACATGCACTATGATATCATTCAGCTGCATCCAGTTCTACAATGGATTAATGATAGTACTAGATAGTCACATCACTATGGTAATGAATTAATGAAAAATAAATCTGTGACGCATCACATGACGCATCAAATAATATATGACTTTATAAACCATATCCAATTTTGTAACAAATTATTGACTATAGCACACATCCGCTGGAAATAATATACGGCTTTATAAATCGTATCCGATTTTGTACAAATTAATGACTATAGCACACATCTGCATCCTTTCTTAACCAATTAATATAAAACATATTGAAAAACAATCATGAAGGGCATCTAGTTCTATAGCAAATTAATGATAGAAACACATAGCCATATCTCTTATACAATTGGATACTAAAATATGCACATGATAGACAATGTTCTCTGTCTACCAATCCCTATAAATAGGTCTCAATGTCCTCTTCGAATACCATCCACCATGGAACACAGTAGTTACCCCACCAAGGATACGAGATTTAGGTAGAGCGACAATGAAATTTCCCCTTTGCGCAAAGCACTAACGGGTAAAACAACCATGCCAGCTCTTTCTAGCAGTGCACCTAATGACCATGCTCACTCCTTCTAGAGCTACTACAATAATAGTGAAGCAATACCACACCAACTCCACTCAGTTTCTACTCCCATACCACCAACTAGCATCATTGCATCGACAAGGCTGGAGCAAAGGCTGGAGAATGAACAAGAGCTTATGCACATGTTTCTGACAACTCCCGTAAGTGAGGACGCATGGAAGAAGGCTTTGTCCTTGGAGCCCCTATCAATAGAATCTTTGCTCCAAGGAGACCCTATGGCTATTCTCCAAGCCCACCTTGACATTGCTGGAGTTTCTGATCCTGGTCTGATCTTCCATGACCCTGCCTTGCATGTTCCCAAGGTTTTGTCTCTATCATTTTTGACCTTTTATCATTGTACTTAAATTATGTAACTCTACAATCTCTCACATCAATCTACCTACAGGAGAGGATGCACAAAACTCTTGGATCTTCATTCTCATCCCATGATGACCTTTATGCGAAAATACCATATGTCAAACCAACTTTCGTTCATCAACCCCCCATGTCCTCACTTGTCCAAAGAGAGCAACATGTGCCAAGTGGCTTTCCAAGCGGCAATTCTTATGACGCCATCAAAGAGGTTATGGGCTCTACAATTAATTTTCGAAGAGTTAAGAAGCAGAAATACACATGCATGCTCTATAATGCTGTGTTTAGCTCACAACAAATGTATCATGGTCACATGAGCTTGTTGCACAACAAAGGAATAGGGAACAATTAAAGTGGGCCATCATCCCCAACAAATGCTTGTTTGTGCTGTGAACCACCACTTATGTTGGGAACAATTAAAGTGGGCCATCATCCCCAACAAATGCTTGTTTGTGCTGTAAACCACCACTTATGTTGGGACAAATCTGTCTGAGTGGTTTCTTCTCATCAAGTGGAAGTAAATGAAATTTAATAATAGTATGAGTAAAATAATTGCATATCTACAATGAACAATTACACTTATGATGTGATTGTGGCTTGTGCAAGGACATATGATGATTTACCCGAAGCAATTTGTTATAAAAATTACAAAAACTATTGCATACTTGAAAAAAAAAGTGGTTTAGAACACTGAATCTCTGAATTCAAGGTATGAGAAAAATATTATCGCAAGACAACATCAAAAGTTGAGCATAGATCATTAGGATTCTTGAACATGCGTAGGATGTCATGAACATAATATTGGGCTAGAAAACTACTGTGTTTAGTAATTTCAGCAAATTTGTAGTCAATCATATGCCATTTGACTTAGCAAAGGGAGAGGCGACAACGGTGGTGACTGAGGAGGAGATAGATCTATTCTGGGGGCAACGAGGATGGTGACAGCGAATCCCCATGCAATGTTAATGATTTATCGCCTTCATCACCCTCATCATCCGAAGATGTCTCTAGATCACTTAGAGATAAACTTGTCCTATGTAACTTCAACTTGTCAAGCACAACTTATAGATAAACTTAGGAACTTAGCTAAATCAAGAATTAGAGGGGATTTTGAAGCACTTCGGGGCACAACCTCCTAGTTAACCCCCAAAGGATTGGCTAGACATCATTGCCATGAACCCTACGCTTTAAGAAGTAGACCTATGATAGTGGAATACAAAGGATAGACAGGACTATCACCACTTGCCACCTACCACTAACTATATTAAGGCCTAGCCATATCTATAAGCAAGTTATAGCCTAAGCACCATGCTTAATCTATGAACTCGCTACTTTGATCTAAGCTCTGATGAAATGAGATCAAAGCACCCTATCCAGACAATAGAACCCGTGCAAGAAAAGACCACACTAAGTAAGATATAACTTATGCTACTAAGCCTATGGCAAGCTCCAAAGCACACTTAGCTAGATAAGCAAGCCTAGAGTAAGTAATTGAGCAAAGCAAAAGTTTATTCCTAATAATATAAGTGTACAAATAAGGACAGGTACAAAAGAGGAAAAGTGGAAAGGAGCTATACGAGACCTAGAAGACTTTTCCGGACACCAAGCAGAGCTCCTACTCTTAACTCTATCTCCCAGTCTAGCCTAGCTACTGAGCTTCTCCTTAAGCTTGATCATCAGTAGAGTAGTGTTGCTTCTGATAGTGATGCCTTCCCCATAGCTGAACACCCCTTTATATAGCATATAGAAGCCATGGGGGTACTTGTAGGTAATGGAGAGAGGTCGGTGGCACCCTGGTAGGGTCGGGCAACACCCCTATGCATCGGCTGACTGTGGGATGCACTACCTCCCATCCCACGGTACTACAGTGGCTCTTGATGGTGGTTGCATGTGTCCTAAGATAGTTGGATGGTCCATGGAGCCCTCTAGCATGGCTAATGGTGGGCTCGACCTCCAATCCAAGTGAGGTTCATTCGAGGCCCTTGGATCTAACCGACACCAAATCAACGGCTATGGGAGCTCCTGGATGTGTTTCCTTGCTCCCCCATGGATCAGTGACAAGGCAGGGGGAGAGGGGGGTGTCGACCTAGACCCCCCTGCATGCATATACCCTTCTAGAAGCTTTATTCTCACCATATTTTGCCTATTTTGCCCTTGCATGTATAATTCTCCAATACAAGTTGAACTAGGTCATTTGTAAATATAAATTGCTACTTGTGATGTAATTTACCTTCACTTTAGTGGAATGATGAAGGTCAAACATAGGGTTTAGTGACCAAACTTGGAGGGATACATAATCCTGAATGAAAGGATTCATTGTATATCAAAACAAAATGGTTGGTAAGTCTCCATATACTATGATATTTTTGGAAGCAAAATGTATGTTCCTGCCCTAGTAGATTATATGTTGATACAAAACACAATGCATCAACACAGTACCACAAGCAACACAGCGGAAGTGGACACTATGGAAATTACATCAGCGAGTTCATGAAGGCAAGAGGGAGATACCAGAGACACCCCGAGAGGGTAAGTAGCTACATACTTTACTTTGTCATACCAGTTGAAGGATATATATACATACATAAGTTATACACAAAAAATTAATTTGGATTTTGTTTCATGTAGTGGCCAAAGGACGAGTATATTGATCAAAAGGAAATTGAAGATGATGACCTACTGGAGATTGTTGGCGACCTCTGCCAGTTTATCTTGGATGATATCATACATGTGGACGGCGATTTCCATGACCAAAAGTCTATGGTAGGACATAAAAATATTGTAGACATCTTAGGCAGTCGCACGGTTTAAAATTTGGCCACTGGTGACATTGTGGATACAACATAACATTGTTAATACTCATGTGGCATACATTCCAAGGTTTGAACATATTAATGCAATGATAAGTACTATTTGTTGTTGTTGTTGTGTGTGTGTGTATATATGTTTATGTTTGCGCTGGAATCACAAATTCATTTTTAATTTTGGCGAGAGTTTTCAAAGAATTGGTGGGAAACGTTGCAGAGGCGAATGATGTATACAGCCACCTCTACAAATGTTTGTGTAGATGCGGCTATTGTTGATAGTCGCCTCTACATTTTGGATTTGCAGAGACGACTCGGGAACTCCGCCGCCTCTAGAAACCGATTTGTAGAGGCGGCTAAGCACCGGTTTGTAGAGGCAGAAAACTAGAGGCGGCTGGGCTACCCGTCTCTATAGAGGCATACCAGTCGCCTCTAGATATCAAATATGTAGTAGTGCTTCTTCCTCTGACCCCTTCTATTCTTTCTCTCCCCTTTCTCTCTAGCTTCCACACACCTTGGCTCCTCATGTTTTCCTTTGCCACAACGGTCCCTGCATCGTCTCCTCCATTCTGCCACACCTAGGAAGGGACAACATGCATGAGAGCTCGGCCACGGAGACAGTGGCTGTGTCTGTAGGGGGAAGCTCGTCCATGGTGATGACAGTGTCCGTGTAAAAGCTAGCTAAACCCTTAATGTTAAATAAATTGCATTGTTCCAACTTCGTCATTTAAACAAAATGTATTGTTCAAATTTCATCATGATCGGAATGGCACCCAGCCAGATTCAACCTTGTCTCTCTTTTTTATTATATTATGGTAGAAACACCATTATCCCCTGGTCTTTCGGGGTGATCTGATTGGTTGTACCAAATAGCCCCGACCCTAATCCCAGGACAGTCTTCTCTGTCCTTCCTTCCTCTCTCATTGCCAATGTGAGTTGGGTCATGGAGGAAGCGTCTGCAAGGAGGGGATTGACCAGATCGATGATGAGGCGGTGCTATGCATGCGGGCTCGGTTGAGGAGATGGTGGCTGCAGAAGGGAGCTCTATTAGCGTGGTGGTGGTGATAGTGGTGGTGGTGTGCGTGTAAAAGCCGGCTAAACTCTAAACCTTAAACACATTGCAATGTTTGAATTTCATCATAATCCTGAATGGCATCCAACCAGCTTATTAGCCTTGTCACTGTCTTTTTTATTAGGGCACACCTTCAAGGATTGAGCTAGCAAATTAGCTCATATTTTGTCACATCGTTTAAAAGGTAGTACATAAGACAATCTCTTCAATAATCTAATTCTAAACATCTAACTATAGGGCCCACGTCATCTCTTTTCCTTACCGGTCACCTTCACCTCACCGTGGGCCTCAATAAGGGAACACATAGCTCTTCTCCTTCTCTTATCCCTCTTTCACATAATAAATTTTTTAGGTGAATCTCTAAGTTAATTGAAATATCACTGCTGGAGTTGCACTTATACCATTCTTAGTGGAGAATTTCGGAGTATTGTTTAAAAAACATAGAATACAACGAAATATGGATGAAAAACAATAAATCTCAATGCATAGTTTTGTTATTTTGTTTGTTAATAAAACTCGCATCTTCTCTCTCTTCTCGGAATCATTGTCACATCATAAAATATTTACGTGGCAGCCTATTAGAGTAGGAGTAAGAATTCGCACGGAAACTTTCACCGACAGTGGCCCTATCAGGGCGTCCTCAACAGTATGAGACACCAGCTAGCTTATACATGTTATGTCATTGCCACTTCATCATGTGAACCCCACATGTATATGGTTTTTTATTCTATATCTTCTCTCCTTCCTCTCTCATTCTTTATGAGCATGCCCACAGACTAACTCGTTTTATGAGCGAGATAGATGCTGAGATAAGAGATAGTATCTTCTCTTTTTCATCTTCTCTCCCCTCCACTTAAAAAAAAAAGTGCTGATATAGGTTGCTATGAGCTGCTGAAGTGACACTGTTGACAACGCCCTCGTCGCAGAAACTTCCTCACGGGCGACGTGATTAGTTTTGTCCTCAATAGCCCCGGCCCTGATCCCAAGGGAGGATGAGAAGTTGATGAGCTAGGGCGACGGGGACGAGAGGAGCAGCTAGCAATAGCAATAGCAATAGCAATAGCGGTCAATTAGCTGTGCTCCAACCAATCAGCTAGCGTTTCGCCTCCCGCATCCCAACGAGAATTAATACACGAGCAACGGCGTAGCCGCGACGCAGCGGACGCCATGCCCGACCGCGACCGGTCGCAATCGCAATCGCAATCGCAATCGCAATCGCGTCGGACGGAGGAGTCCACCACTAGCGCTAGCCGCTAGGAGAGGAGGAATTATTTGCCGATCGCGTTCACTCCACCGGCACCAGGACCGAGCCGAGCGGTTTGCCGTGCGTGCGTGCGGTTCGGCCCGCTCCGTCCGTCGGGCGTCTGCCGGCCCGCGGTTATAAATACGGGGTCAAAGGCAAGCGGTTGTTTCGTCGCGCTCCTCTCTCCTCTGTCCTCTCTCCTCTCTCCTCTCCCTCCTCTTCGCGTTCGCGGCCCGGCCAGAGAGACAGACCTCGGCGGCGACGACACGATCGCAGTGGTCAGTGGCCGGCCGCAGATTCTCTCGTCGCTCCCCCGTCCTCCAGCACCAGCAGCGCCGCCCTCGCCCTCGGCCGGCTCCAGTCCAGGTACGGCCAGCCTCCTCCTCCTCCTCCCTCTCCCTCTCCATCTCCTCCCTCTTCCTTCCCCTGCCCGGATTCCCCGATCCGTCCACGAGCTTTGGTTAGAACCAGAGTCCTGGTGCTAGAGGACGAATCTCGTCTCGTCCCACCCACCCATTGTTTGTATTTTCTCCCCTGTTTTGTCATAATCGCTTCGTCTCTGTGTTTAGTCACGCTGTTCGTTTCAGATTTTCCGTCCCCTTGTTTTCGACTGTTCTGAGAAAAGAAATACGGAGTACTACCTTGTATCTGGCGCCATACATATGGCACCACTGGCAGCATATTCCGGCTGGTGTCGAGAGCTGAGACAGCGAACGGGTCTGCTGCTCTGGTATTCTTGTGGTCTCTTTCTCTTGGATATTCAAAGATCCCCGGCCGTCGTGCAACACCTTCGCTTTCCTTCTTCCTGGCACGTGTGGTGAGTGAGTAGCAGCTTACGCTCGCGCGCATGCAAGGAGAGGAGAATTAGGCAGGTTCGATGAACCTGGCTGCTTTGCTTTGCCGTGCCAACCATAAAACTGCGCACTTCTCCAATTCAGGTTGTACCCGTATTAACCACCCTGCTAGTACTTCGTTTATAGCAACACCAATGCTAGCTAGCACACACGTACTTCTGTCTTTGGATTTTTGGATGGGCGGCCACTCAATCCATGGCCCCTGCTGGCAGCCTGTCACACGGCTAGCAGCCTAGCACCACCCTCTTTTGCTCGCGGACTCCTTTCTCCTGGTCGTCGCCTAGCGCTTGCAGCGCATTCATTACGACTCGTCGAACGTTAATTAAACAGGCCAGATGTTCGTTCATAACAATGATGCTGCCATCATCAGGCACGTCACTGGATACTGACCCCGTCATGTTGACATATTCAAGTAGTACTACTCTCGATTCCATCGTGTCATTGCTAGGAGACAGCGCTGTATCCAGTGAGGCAGTGACGTGGGTCGCCCTAGCAATGACATCGTGTCATCTCATCTCTAGCGGTGTTCTGTTAAGGGTTTGCTTGCTCGCCTGGTAACATTTCAGGTGGGCGGTGCGGATAGCCTTAAGAAGAGGTGTGTTATTCAGTTTTCTTGGAATGCCCAGCCCTTGGACCGGTAGCCAGTAGTAGTAGGTCAGTTTTAGTACTCCTTGGGAATCCAAAACATTTCCGTCCTCAGCCCGTCATGTGAGACGCCACCCGAGATGTTGATCCGGATCCGGTGTCGCGTCAGGTCGTTTGGCTGTTTTGTTTTACAACGAGAAGACTTCTAGGCCATGTTTAGATTGTAAAAAATTTAATCCGATAAATAGTAGCACTTTCGTCTTATTTGATAAATATTGTCTAATCGTAGACTAACTAAGCTCAAAAGATTCATCTCGTGATTTCTAACTAAACTGTGTAATTAGTTATTTTTTTATCTACATTTAATACTCCATGCAAGCGGCTAAAAATTGATGTGATGGAAAGAGAGTGAAAAAACTTGGAATTTGCAGGTGATCTAAACAAGGCCCTACTATCTGCTATTTCCATTCCAGCGGGTCACATCACAGTCCAACGAGTCCATCGTTTTCTCAAGGCACGCAGAATCTGTCCACGTCCCCATCTGAACGCGCCAACACTGCGTTGCTTGTCGGCTTGGGCGGGCGTCCTTGTCGCGCGTGACCCTTCTCTGCGTCCATCCGTGGGTTTGCAGCAGTAGTTGACCAGTTGCTGTATAAGAAATCCAATTCTGCTACCCGACGTCTCCGCGTATGAGTTACCCCCTCAGCCGGAAAAAAAAAATACAATTCTAGCTTTAAATCTAAACACGATGCGTATCCAGATTCAAAGTTAAAATTGTGTTTTTTTCTAGACTGAGGTAGTACGAATCATACTATCAAATTCACACAGCACTCGTTTCGGTGCATTTGGGAAAAAAAAGGGGGGGGGGGGGGGGGGGGGGTGTGAACCAAACCTGTACCTCCCTCCTGTTGTCTGAACTACTTGAATTTAGTGTTTGGCCATTCCCACTCTCAATCTGAACAACGATACAGTAGAGCACATGCGTGTAGTTGTAGGAGTATCTCTGTTAGTGAGGAATTCAGCGGAGCCCATGTCAAACACTGGAAAATGACAAGATAAGGATGCGTCACACTCACAGTAGGGAGTTGCTAAATCACAGGCGTCTAATTTCAAGCATATGGTCTTTAGGTGTGAAAGAAAAGAAAAGAAAAAAAAACTGGCATATTTCACTCTCAAAATAGTATAGATGGCTCCACTCGCATATTTCCCATGCGAGTGTTTGTTAAAAACTGGAAAATCACAAGACGAAGGTGCAACAAGGCATACTCCCTTTGTCCAAAAAAAAATTGCAATTGTAGGACCAGACACGGATACTAAGAAAAGATGGAAAATTATAAAAATGCCCCTAGACAGTTCAGCCACTGCACAATCCTCTACCATCCTGATTGCTCGCTCCTCTCTATGTCGTCTTACCATTCAGGAGCTTTCTAGAAGATACTCCAGGAACGAGTGGATAGGAAGGCACACAACGCCTGTTCGTGAAGGTTGTGGCCGATTTTTTTATTCGAGTGCAGCAACTTTTTTTTTACAAGAGAAGCCGAGAAGGCATGTGTCTGTTTTGTTCTGGGTGGGTCCCATGCTAGTTGTGGTCCATGTGTGCACTTTTATGGGAAAATTTTGAATAGTAGGATTGCGTTATTTTTAGGACGGAGGATGTATATATTATTCCAACCTCAGTCAAATAGTGTTGCACGACAGGCTTGACTGAAACCCTCCTTTCCCTCTCTTGTGAACACACAGCTGTTCAAATGGAGGAAGCAGCACTGCGACTGCCACGCCTCGTTTCGATGATTCCGAAGGCCCCACGCGCCAGACGACCCCACCTGTGTGCTAGTCTCCCGGTCATTCCACAGCCACCAGAAGAGTCGATGCACGTGGTCGCTGATCTCTGTCAGCCGGCTGTCACCAAGCCTGCCACACCACACCAGTCGCCATAGCCGCAAGAAGATCCCTCAATGGTCGCCACAGACACAGGACACCAGTCGGGTCAAGCCGTCCAATCCTGCGCGGCCAAGCTTTGCCCAGAGACCATCATTGTTCCCCGTCTTTAGTTTAGTGGGACTGGGAGGTGGGAAAGCGGCAGGCAGCCATCAAAAGAGGCCCCAAAGTTCTTGGTGGCCTAGCTGGATTGGATATTTGGATGGGTGTTCTTCTTGCCCGCCTACTTCTACTTCTTCTTGTTGGCTGCGCACGGCACCAGCATCTCCCCACGACACAAGCCGTGCGCTTCTTGGACTAGGGGACTAGCCCTTCGAGCAGGTGCGTACGAGCGGCCTCCTTGCCTTCCTGATTCCGTCCTGGCATGGCATCTGCATCAGCAGTGCAGATGCCAGATGGTGGTAGAGATTTGGAGAATCCCAGTGATTCTGAATCTTTTTCCGTTCTCTGCTTCGTCAGTTCGGGTTTTAAGGTTTGACTGACGCCCAATTGCTCTCGGCGTGGGTTGGGTTCGCCGTAATTTCTTGCCTGTAGTTCACTTTGGGCACTGATGATTGCTGATGTCTAGAGTCTGAAACGGGCTGAGTTAGATTCGTTTCAGGTAGATTTTCTTATAGATTCTGCCTTCTGGCTGATGCTTGCGGCCTGTGCTCAACGATCGCCACGGACCTGTATAGTGTTCATGAATCATAGCTCGGTGACCAATTCCTCTGCTAGGCAGGTTTATCTCAAATTCGGAGCTTCCCCATTGTTATGTGAAGAAATCAAAGTGGTTGATAGTGAATTTGAGCAAAGATTCCGCTTTTCGCCTCCACCGAAGTGTGCAGTAAAGGCGATGTTTCTTTTCTTTAAGAAATTTGGTCACGTTCTGTTGCTGCAGTTCTTCATGTTCACGCCTAATCTGCTAATCATAGGGTTCGTCTTTTAATAATAATAAAAAAAGAACTGCTAATCATAGAGGACACTGTGATTGTTTCTGATTGTCCATGATTCCCTTTACACATTGTTCAGTCTAATCATGCAAGAAGAATCGTTCACACCCTGAAGAATCGTTGCATATTTGCAGGACACAGGAGGCCACTCTGACTCTGAGCTGCGCGTCACCTGAGTGACGGACGCCATGGGAGAGGTCGCGGACATGTACACCCAAGACGGGACGGTGGACAGGAAGGGGAACCCCGCCGTGAAGAAGGACACCGGCAACTGGCGGGCCTGCCCCTACATCCTCGGTCAGTGCTCAGTACACTCTTGTGTCTGTTTCTTTCTAGGAGTCGTCGTTTGTCCATTGCCGCTCTGCTTTGTGCTTGCTCTGTTTGTTTGTTGTCCACTCCACTGATGGCATGGCAACTAATACATACATGGTTCAGCGAACGAGTGCTGCGAGAGGCTGGCCTACTATGGCATGAGCACCAACCTGGTGCACTACATGAAGACCCAGCTTGGCCAGGTGAACAGCGTCGCCTCCAACAACGTCACCAACTGGAGTGGGACGTGCTACATCACGCCGCTCATCGGCGCCTTCTTTGCCGACGCCTACCTGGGGAGGTTCTGGACCATCGCCAGCTTCATGATCATCTACATTTTCGTAAGATCGTTGCTCGAATCAATCCGTGGTTTGGTTTCTTTCCCATTGTCATGATCTGACGAAGAGATGGCCACCGTCACTGTGGTCGGTCGATTTGACAGGGCCTGGCGCTGCTGACGATGGCGTCGTCGGTGAAGGGGCTGGTGCCTACAGGGTGCGGCGACGATGACGTGTGCCACCCGACGGACGCGCAGGCGGCAGTGGTGTTCGTGGCGCTGTACCTCATCGCGCTGGGCACGGGCGGGATCAAGCCCTGCGTGTCCTCCTTCGGCGCCGACCAGTTCGACGAGAACGACGAGCGGGAGAAGAAGAGCAAGAGCTCCTTCTTCAACTGGTTCTACTTCTCCATCAACATCGGCGCGCTGGTGGCGTCCACGGTGCTGGTGTACGTGCAGACGCACGTGGGCTGGGGCTGGGGCTTCGGCATCCCCGCCGTGGTCATGGCCATCGCCGTCGTCAGCTTCTTCGTGGGCACGCCGCTGTACAGGCACCAGAAGCCCGGGGGCAGCCCGCTCACGCGCATCGCGCAGGTGCTCGTCGCGAGCGCGCGCAAGTGGAACGTGGCCGTGCCCGCCGACAAGTCGCGGCTGCACGAGACGCTGGACAAGGAGTCCGGCATCGAGGGCAGCCGCAAGCTGGAGCACACGGACCAGCTCGCGTGCCTCGACAGGGCGGCCGTCGTGACGGCCGAGGACAGCGCCGCGGCGGGGTCGGCGACGGCGAGCCCATGGCGCCTGTGCACGGTGACGCAGGTGGAGGAGCTCAAGAGCGTGATCCGGCTGCTCCCCATCTGGGCGAGCGGGATCGTGTTCGCGGCGGTGTACTCGCAGATGAGCACCATGTTCATTCTGCAGGGCGACACGCTGAACCAGCGCATGGGGTCCTTCAAGATCCCCTCGGCGACGATGTCCATGGTGGACACCATCAGCGTCATCGTCTGGGTCCCCGTCTACGACCGCGTCATCGTGCCCATCGTGCGCTCCTACACCGGCCGGCCCCGCGGGTTCACTCAGCTGCAGCGGATGGGCATCGGCCTCGTCGTCTCCATCTTCTCCATGGTGGCGGCGGGCGTGCTGGACATAGTGCGGCTGCGCGCCGTCGCGCGGCACGGCCTGTATGACAAGGACGACCACGTCTCCATCTCAATCTTCTGGCAGATACCGCAGTACTTCATAATCGGGTGCTCGGAGGTGTTCACCTTCGTGGGGCAGCTGGAGTTCTTCTACGACCAGGCGCCCGACGCCATGAGGAGCATGTGCTCCGCGCTGTCACTCACCACAGTCGCGCTTGGCAACTACCTCAGCACGGTGCTGGTGACCATCGTGACACACATCACCACCAGGAACGGCAACATCGGGTGGATCCCGGACAACATCAACCTCGGCCACCTCGACTACTTCTTCTGGCTGCTCGCCGTGCTCAGCCTCCTCAACTTCCTCGTCTACCTCGTCATCGCCAGCTGGTACAAGTACAAGAAGACGGCCGATGATAACCCGGACGCCAAAGGGGAGCACTGATGGGCAGGCCAGTTGAGCACTGCAGGGCTACACTACAGCATTAGGCCGACTCAATGAACCGAGATGGCGAAAATGAAGTGATTTCTCTCTGTGGTTAGCTGTCGGTTTGTTTGGCCACAGTTTGTCTGCTTAAAGTCTTAAACGTACTAGTCACTGTAGATGTCTGGGGCGAATTCATTGGTTAGATGTCATGTGTTGGTTTTATATGCGCAATGCTCGATCCCAATGATCATTATCTATATCGAAATAAGTTGAGCTCTTACTAAAACCGCGTATTATTGAATCCAAAAGAGCAACGAAACCAAGCCGCCTTTGACCAGTTAACTAATTATGGTTAAATGCTATTTAGTTTATTTCTTCCCTCACTCAAATTACGTAAAATTTCATTCTAGTTTATTTGATCAAGTTTTTAGGTCGACCTAATGATCCAAAGTAACTAGAATTTGCATCCCTAACTATTACTAACGAGTAGTTCTTCAATTCCTGTTAAAAAAGAGTAGTTCTCCATTTGGCCCTATTCCTACCGGCGGTGAATTTCCTACTCATTGATTTTGACGAAGTAATTATATGAAAACAACGATGCCGAGTCCTGAATTACAAATTGTAGTATCATAATATGTATGAATTGCTAGTCCATCGATCTACAACGATGCCGAGTGTGAGGCGCCACGTACGGCTCGATTATATGCTTCTCATGTGGATCAATCAATAGTTACAAGGCCCATGTTAAATTTTTTAGCTTGGACAAAAAGTCCATTTCATCTTCCTTAACTATAATATAAGTTCGATTTACTTCCCTCGATCGCGCCCTGGCATTCAGGGAGGAGAAAATACATGGGGGTGGGAGAGTAGAGCAGATTACAGGGTGATTAAGGGGGTGTTTAGATGATTTTGGAATGGTAAAACTTTCAGCCCTAATTTTTCGCTGTAAATCATTTGGCATTCAAACTTTACATCTTGGATATTTAGATACATGGCAAAACTTTGCACTGTACCAAACAAAGACCGATTTGTCCTCATTTAATGCATGATTTGGTTCATTAATTGTCACTCATGCAAAGCCATGCATGCTGGGCTGCTGCTGCTCGCCCTTGCTGCTGCTGCTGCTCGCAATCGCTTGCTGCTGCTCCCCATTGCTGCTGGTAGCACTTGCTACATGCCCGGCAGTGTTTTCAAACAATCAAATATTACACTTTATTGCACAATTATTGAATAGTTCAACAACTCAATTGTCCTCAACTATACAAATCACTCACACACGTTACATTTGAAGTACACTATTCCAATTGTCATGATCGGTGTAACAAACCAAGGGCAATCGAGTCACGGAAAGCATTCATCATTGCAGATTCATCCCTTGTCGGCATTTGACGAGTACATGGCTGAGAGGCCGATGCTTCAGGTGGAACATAGTTCTCATCATGATCACAACGATCAAAGTCCCTATCCACTATTCCACTCGTTCTAATGAAGTTATGGAGTGCCATGCATGCAATGATAATTTGGCTTTGCTTATGAGGTGGATAACTTGGCATTTGCAACAACATCCTCCACTTCATCTTCAAAACTCCAAACGACGTCTCGATAATATTTCTAAGAGATGAATGTGCGTAGTTGAAGATCTCTTTTTTACCTTGTGGCTCTGGGCCATCTCAATACTCTGAAAGATGGTACTTGGTTCCCTTGTAGGGCACAAGGTAACCTGAACGGTTTGGGTAGCCGGAGTCCACCAGATAAAATTTTCCTACACAATAGAACAGTTTTGTAAGTTTCACCTAGTTCAAGTAGAAGCTACAAATGGAACGACATAAAGGAGTTTACCTGTAGGTTTATGTGGAAAGATGTGCCTGTACTTGGTCATAGCATCAGTGAACACTCTCATGTCATGTACAGAACTAGGCCATCCAGCAAGAACAAATGTGAACCTCATGTCAAAGTCACAAACAGCCAGCACATTTTGTGTTGTCATGCCCTTGCGGCACATGTGCTGAACCGGCTTATTACTTAGCACCACACATGGTATGTGAGTGCCATCTATTGCTCCTATACAATTGTTGAAGAAGAGATGAAACCTAGGGTTTCTCAATCTAGGATGAATTGTTCTGAATTTTGGGTCCACTGGCTTAATGATGTCTACAGCTAGCTTAACCACACATTGCAAAACTTTTTCAAAGTTGTTGTGAACTGTGCCTAGTGATCTCTAAAATCTATCCTCAGCTTACCTAACTAACTGTGGTGCTCCAAACATCCAAAGGAACATTCCTAAAGCCTCAACAGAGGTACTCTTGGTACTAGATTTCAGGCCATATGACTCAACTAGCAGATCATGAAGTCGATGGAATATAGTTGGGCTCATTCTAAACATGTTGTAGCAGTTGTTTCTATCTCCTAGCTTTCTCTCTACCCATTATAGTCCAGTTAGCAATGGTTGTCTCCTCTCAGCCCTACTACAGTATTTGTCATGGTGAATAGCAAACAGGTACATACTGTTCATAAAATCATTGTCATCATCCTCAAGAAGCATTCTGTAGATATCCTCATCACTTGATTCATCAGAATTGTCCCCGTCCCTCGCTGCATGAGCATCCTAACACATAAATGCATGACAATCTCAGTTATATATGCCAGTAAAAAATTGATCATGCATCACAAGCTCACATCACAATCACAAATGAAATTCATTACACGGTTCAACAGACATAGTGCAAATACAACAGACTTAGTTCAAATGACACATTTACTACAATGACAAACATAGTTCACATGACATGAATTGTTCAAATGACAGACATAGTTAAGATAAGAGGATCTAGTTGTTGACCCCGGTAAAGTACTCGATGAAGCCCAGCCTTCCTGTTGGTGTAGATGTTCCAATGAAGAACTCCATGCTGTCATCATCTTTGGTGATCTTGTGCAGATCATACCACAACTACTTGTTTCCTTCGTCTACACCACACTCTCGAGCCAACTGCTGCACATACCTAATCTTTTCTGCTCTGGCAACCTCCTTCTGCTAGGCAAGCTTATGGGCAATCTGCTGCTTGTTTTCCAAATGTTTCTTGAACATCAGATTCCTCTCAGCTTGAATCCTGGCGTTCTCGCTCATGAACTTGTCCATGCTCCTAACTGCTGGGCTCTTGGACTTCTTGCTGGGACTCGAGCTAGTGGTGCTTGTGCTGCTTGATCTCTTTATGGCTACTAATGCTAACTAGGGTCTGAACATCAAGGTGCTCAGGTGGCTCCTCCTCCTCTTCCTCATCCACAGTGACACTTTCTCTAGGAACAAATGAGGTGGAGCCATCAACAGCTACACCATGGAATATTTGGTCCAATTCATTGATGTAACCTAGCCACCAACACTTGCATTTCTTCCAGTCTGGGTGGCCCTGCAGAACTTATCTTTGTGAGCAAGGGTAGATCTTACTAGACATAAACAACAAATAAGCAGTTTGACAATTACCTTAGTGTTGTCTTCCTACCATTGATCAGTGGCATCAACAGTTCCATCGGATCTACGACCTAAGCCAGTGTCATTGCATAGTCTTTGTATGAATTGCCAATATCCCTTTAATTTCCTAATCCTATTACCGATCTGGGTTCTATCATGAACCAAATTGGATGCAAAATAGTACCTTCCTATGACCTCCCTCATCCCTGTCTTGTTCATGACACCATTCATGCAGTTACCTTTAAAAATTTGGTCAACCCAAATCTCACACAGTTTCCCAATATTTGGTTCTGACCAATTCCCCCTATCGACTCTATCCTAAATGATGCATAACAAGAATACGTACATATATTATGAAGACGGCAAAAATCAAACAAATAGCATATTTTTCTAGGTTCTGAAAAAATACCAGGATTTGAGCATTCGAAAAGATCTGTTGGATCTCGTCATCATTAGCTTCATTTGGGTTGTTGATGTGAAAGTTCTCTTCCGCAACAGCTAACATCGTGGGTTGTCGATGTCCACCGCGGCTCCTGGATCCGGTAGGCGCGCCGGATGCAGATCCAGGCAAGGCATGCACGCCAGCGGTCATAGGAGGCAACGAAGGTCCACGGCCACCACCGGAGGATGACAACAAGGCGCGAGCAGCCGTGGTGCCTCCTCCACCACCACTACGAGCCGCACGTAAGCCGAGGGTACGACTGCCGCTGTAGACGCGAACGGGAGGGGGACCCATGCAGCCGTCAGTGCCTCCACCTTGTGGGCCGAAGCGAAAGAGGCCCTCATAGCCCGCCATTCCGGGCCACTCTTGGCCATGGGAATTGAGGTCGAGCGCCGCCATGCCCACCCGGGGAGCATTGACGCTGCTCGAGCCCAAAAAAGGATATGCCACGTCGTTGAAGTTCTCTGTCACACCTAATTTTAAGGATAAAATCGAATGCACTAAACTCATGTGTGTCCAGGGATCAGTCACACACACAAGTTGACAAATTATAAGAAGTATCATCACGGTGTATCTTACATCACAATTAATAACATCACATAGTCTTACACAACACAGCAGAAAATAAAAAGATGACTCTCTCATGGAAGCTCCAACACAGGGACGGTCAACTAGTTGACCACAAGCCTAATAGTCCTCAGGAAACTCCTCATACACGTTGTCATCTGTTACCCATCCAGGATTTTTATCCAAATATAGAAAGTAAACAAGTGTAAGTACTTCCCGTACTTAACAAGTTAACATGGGGTTATGAAAGCTCAAAAAGGATGACACTGGCTTATTGCAGTTAGCACTTTTAGTAGGTCAAGATTTTATCATCCACTATTATCAAGTTATGCTTAAGCCCCAATTAAACCCACGTGATCAGATATCAGAATCAATTGTATCATATTATCATCATAGAACATCATAAATGAGCAACAATAAATATCCAGTTATTCTGTGAGTTTTCCGGGCCACTCGTGACCGTGAGCATGGCTGTTATAATAGTTTGTAACCCTTTGTAGAGGTTGTGCACATTCACTGTGAGTCATGATTCTCATATGCCCAGGTTAATTACTCCCATATCACTGCCAAGGTGAGCGGGCAGGGTACACTATAAAGCCATTTCATAGGTTTGTCTAACAAGTTAGGGCCGCTAGGTTTCCTCGGCAGGCAGATGTAGGAACCCCCCTTTCCTATGGCACATATCCATCGTGGCTATACACATAGGAACAGAGGCAGTCCTATACCCAATGTGGCAAGCCCCTTTTGCACTGTTAGTTCTAGCTTTTGCTGACAGATAAGTCCTTATGGAGGGCCGAGAGCATCATGATCGAAAGTCATTTGCTCCTTTGCCCTATAATTCAGTTGTTTAAAAGTCAATTTTTACCTTTTTGTTCCATAGAACCATTATTTTATTATGTAGATCATGTATAGTTACATTGAGCGCTAGCAAACTACCCATATGCATATAACCCATAGGAGAACAAGGAACATGATAATCAAACACTAGGATGTCCTTACGGGTATCAAAATTAGACACATGCAATGAGTAATTAATAAATGTGAATAGGCATCAAGGTAGATCCCATGCTATACTTGCCTTGGTTAGCAAACTCCTGCTGGTCCTGTTGGTCGTCGAAGAACTCTTGGTCTCCAACGTTCTCCTCACCGTCTGAACGCGACGAACACGACAACATACAACATTCCAAAGGCATTCATGCAAAGCAAACAATCCTATAATTAGAACAGTACACCAGCAATATAGAAAACAAGATAAAATGTTTATGAAAAGAATCTATGTCTCGCTACGATCACGTCAACGCGAAGTTCATGAAAATCGGAGCTAAAACGCGAAAGTTATGATTTAAACACGATTTCCTATAGCAAATTAATTAAGTAGACCTAACCATGAAATTTAAAAGTTGCAAACATGACTAACAGTGGTACTAACACGTAGATTATGCAATTATGAAACTAACGCAATTTGAACGGGTCGATTCGGAGCTAAAACGAAGTTTTATGAGCAAAACAAATCCAGTGGCATTTCTATAAATAGGATGAACTATTTTTGGATTTAAATAAATCAATTTTAGAATAATTAAACAGCCGAGGATTGCGGGTTCTAAATCACAAAATCTGGGGGTCTCTTTAGCAAAAGGACCCGCGAAGGGGTATCGGCCACTCTAGGCCGTTGGATTTGAAATGAACGGCTCGAATTAGATCTGGGAGGGAGAGAGAAAAGGCAGCGGCCGGAACAGTGGCAGCCGCGGCGGCTCAGCCATGGCCGGCGGCAAGGAACACGCTGGCGAGCGGGGAACTCGGCCTATGGGCCACGGTTTGCGCATCTGAGAGCACCGGGGGAGAGAGGGGGTGCGGACGAACTCGTCTAGGCCGAGAGAGCGACCAGAGGATGCGGCTGAAGCGGAGGTCGCCAAGGCCGGTGGCAAGGAGCTCCATGGCGCTTGCGGGTAGGGCCCTAGAGGCCATGAAACAAGAAATTGAAGGCATGGGGAGAGAGAGAGGAGCAAGGGGGTCTCACCGTAGGGAAAAACGGAGGCGGAGGCGGCTCGGGGACGGCGGACCACGCGGAGGGGCGGATGGCGGACCTTGGCTCGTCTGTGCGGCGGTTTTCGGCTTCCGCAGCGCTCGGCGAGTGCGAAACTAGAGTGGGGAGGCAGCAGGGAGGACGGCGGAGGGTCTCGGCTCCCTTTTGTAGAGGCCGGGCGCAGGGGGAAAAGGACACTCCCACGTCCGAAGTGAGCGCGGCGGCAGTTGCTGCTTGACCGACTTGACCGGGCGCGGGGCGTGGAGGTGGGGGACGGCGCCGATAGGCGGGCCCGGGCCGTCAGCGGCAGAGCAGGAGGGGAAAGGGGCATGGTAGCGGCGGTTGTCAGCCCGCCCGAGTGGGCCGGCCCAGGAAGGAAAACGGGGAAGGGAACGGGAGGAGGCGAGCGGGCCGGGGAAGCTGGCCGTCGCGGTGAGCAAGGAAGAAGGCCGGGCTGGCACGGAGGAGTTGGGCCAGCAGCCAACTTGGCCAGCGGGAGGGAGAAGCCGAGTGGGCCAAAAGCAAAGGAAAGAAAAGAAAAAGGAAATTTATTTCTTTTCAATTTTTCCAAAGCAATTCAAAATACAATTTTAACTCAATTCGAAATCCGACTTCAAATAAAGCAATACAAAATATTGTGCAACAGCATGAATGCATACTCATTGTTGTTGACCTTATATTTGGTTTTATTTTTAATAAAATTATTATTTCCTAAATTCAAATTCTCACAAAATGCAGAATTAATCACTTTCTCCTATTTCCAAAAATATGCAAAATTTAGGGTGTTACATTCTCGTAGCCGCCAGCGGGGGAAAATGGATTAGGTTGCAAGAAGAAGTCCCTGGTGCGGTCGCCATCGCCGTTCCCATTGCTGTTCCCAGTTGCCGTCACCGTAGCCGTCAATGTTGTTGCCGTCCATCAGCGAGGCCGGGGAGGAGGACCTGGCTCACGGCGGCAGCGTAGGAAGAGCTGGATCTGGGGCTTGAGGAGGAGGAGCTAGATCTAGGGGCCGTGGAGGAGGAGCTGGATCTGGTCAGCCACGGAGGATCAAAGCAAGAGCGGCGGTGGAGCTAGGGTTCGCGTGGAGGGAGAGAGCGAGAGCGGTGGGGAGTGACTGTGGGGGTATGGATAGGGTCCAAGCGGCAGGGTGGGTGGGTGGGTGCAGGGGTAGTGAGCGTCCGGCTCCCCCCCCCCCCCCGCCCCACGCGTTTTTGGTCAGTTTTGGGTAGGGATGGCAACGGGGCGGATTCGAAAACCCGAACCCCGAAACCGAAACCCAAAACCGCACCGAACACCGATTCGGGTGATAATCCGTCCCCAAAACCAAACCCGCGGATACCCAAAACCCGAATGGATACCCGAAACCCGCTTTGTATGGCAACTTAGTAAGAGAAATAAGGACTTTCTATAAACATATGCATAATATATATACATATATTCACATGTATAAACAAGACGCAACAAATAATAAATATTTTCATGAGTCAACTTAGAATAAATTTAATAATATAAGTAAATAAGTTATTATTGGCATATTATAAAACATGAGTTTTAATTCCAAATGATTTATTTTGGATATCCATTGGATATCCATGGGTGGAAAATCGAACCCAAAACTGAACCCGATTGGTTTCGGGGCCCCGAACCCGAAAACCTTGGGTGAGAAATCATCCCCGAACCCTAACCTGTAAGACCCGAAACCCATGGATATCCGACCCGAAATCGCCCCGTCGCCATCCTTGGTTTTGGGCCTCTTGGGTCTTGGGTCCCAAAATGCCAAAAATTTTGAAGCCCCAGTTTTACTGTTTTTGTTCAAAGTGTTTAGATTCATTTTATCAAAAGATGGGATAAAACAATAAAACTGGGAAGTAAACAGGCCCTTAAGACATTCTTGGATATAGGCTTTCCAGGCACCGATCAATCCTCTATCCCTCTTGTAGCGACAGGCCCAACGGTCTAGATCTTTGATGATCCCGTGCAGGACAACATTGGGTTAGACATCTTCATCGTTGAAGATCATCGCATTCCGAGGCTTCCAAATGTGGCATAGGGAGATGAGCATCACGTCGAGCCTGACCTTGGCAGGGAGACCCAAATCCAGCCCGATGCACCACGGCTGCCGCTGATGGCCTTCAGAGACCGTTGTGTGGAGGCAGCGCCAAATACTGCGATTTTTTTTTAATTTTAACTCTTTTTTTAATATAATTTTAAATTTAACACTGTCGGTTTTTTTAAACTAACACTTTTGGCTGCGCCTATTGTCCTGGCGCGGCCAAATGCCTGTGCCGCGCCATGCATGGTGGCGCGGCACAGGGCTGACGTGACATGGGCCGGCCTGGGGGGCCGATGACGTGGCGGGTCTTGCCACGCCACTGACCCTGGCGCGGCAGTGCCGCGTCCTGTTGCGTGGCGCGGCTGGACCAAATATACCGCACGAGCAGCCACAACACCTGGCCGCTGCGCCTGCTGCCGGCCCGGGCTACCTGGATGGTAGAATCGAAACGCGTCGCGCCCGTATTTTGTTGAGTTTTTTTTTCACGGCCGAATAGAGAATTTAATAAGTCAATGATTAGTTTTTCGTCTTTCATAATACGGTTATGCACCATTTTAACTAATCAATTATGAAAAATTGCCACCGGCGTCCAGATACGTCGGGACTGCCGGTTCTCGAACGCAGGGTACTTAATCTCGCCGGCAGTGCTGCCGCGACTCAAATGAATAAGAAGCAAGTTGACAAGCTGCTACATAACATATTCATTGTTTTGACATAAGTTTGAGATAACATAACCAAATAACCCCGCAAGTTTTGGATGCCAATATTCGTTTGACCTAACAAACTAAGACCCAGGAGTGTAAGGATCCCTCGGACGCCTCTGTCTCTTCGGATTTGTTGGCAACACATTGGGAGTGTAGCCAACGTCGGTATGGTCGCGTCGACGGTGCGTACGGCTCGTACCCTGCAGATATATGATACGCACGATTACTTATAATTCTTTATGATCGTTAGTTCATGGAGCCTACGTAATTAAATAAACTATCTTTGATTGTACCTTGTGAGGCTCCTTGGGTACCAAGCGGGGCACCACCTAGCTGAGACATGCTGATCTCATGCTGCGGCCATTTGTCCCACTGGCCGTGCTATCCGCGGAAGCCCGAGGGTTCGTCGTCGTCGTCATCGTCCTCCACCTCGTCCTCAGTTACAGGGTTCTTCCCGGTGCTATGATGTGGTGGTGTACGCACCGCGGAAGTGACACCCTACGTCATCGACTGAGAAGAGCCGGCTGGTGTCCTCAAAGAGGCTGAAGACGTGCCACCCGACTACGCGGGGAGTGGTGGTTCCTCATAAGGAGTGTCCATGCAGCTCAACTTCTGAGCTAGCTTCCTGCAGCCCTTCTTCATCTTCTGCATAAATAGACGTTAAAGTTAGTTCATTACCCAAACGCATATACACTAAAGAAATATTTTCGAAACGGACAAGTTTATGTTTACCTCCACAAAAGCCGCGAGAATGCCTGGCCCCTGCCCTCTAGACTCGTGAAGCCAGAACGCTGCTTCGTTGGACAACCTTGACAATTGTGTCGCCTGGGTACAGAAACACGGTTGGACAATTTTAGTACACATACTTAATACCAAAAGGATAATAAATTGTACCATTCAAGTATCTTACCACGTATCTTTAAAGCGGGGCTCTCTGTAGCTGTTAAGCCTGGGCGTTCGGGTTACCCGATTTTTTCGGGTCAGGTAATTCGGGTAATTCAAAATTCGGGTAATGAAAATTGCTACCCGATATTACCTCCGAAAAAACACTACCCGCAAATTCGGGTACCCGATAATTCGGGTTCGGGTTCGGGTATTACCCGATATACCCAAATTTACAGAAAACAACAAACTACACTAAATTTCAATAGCGATCTATACATAATTTCAGCAGCAATTTGTATAGAATTTCAATAGCAATTTGTAGAGAATAATATATTACAGTCATTCATTCAAATAGAGAGAATTATATTCTAATAAAGTGATAAGTTAAATGGTTCAGCTAACAACACATGATAAATACAAAGACAAAAACAAATCTTTGGGTAGTTCGGGTAGTTTGGGTACCGGGGATATTACCCGAATTACCCAAACTAATTTCGGGTAATCAAAATCGCTATCCGAATTTGGGATCGGGTACCTCGGGTTCGGGTAATTCGGGTCCGGATTCGGGTAATTCGGGTACGGGTAATGGGTATCGGGTATTTTGCCCAGGCTTAGTAGCTGTGTGTCCTCCCTAGTGGTAACGTCATACACATCTTCGATGACATCTTCCTTCGAGTCCTCGTCAATCGCCACATCAATGTACGGGGGTTTGATATGTGTTCTCGTAGACCTATGAAGCCACCGCAGGTACTCATCGAAGGTGTACTGGTCGTGTGGAGGACCCGCAAGGACCGCATGTGGTACCCTGGTCTGCCACAAATGGATGTACGAGTTGTGTGTCATGCGCCAATCCTTGGTCTTGTACCTCTTTCTGCGATCAAACCTGCAACAAAACGATATTAGTTATACCAAACACACCTCTGAATTGTAGCATTGTTATTAATCGATAACGCACCCGTGCAATGCTTGAATGGTGGAGTAAAGCGGTGGTGGGCAGCCTGTCATTCTTTCAAACTGTCTGCAGACCTGGGTGGGCAAGTGAATCTCGACCACATGGAAGAAAATAAGAGGGACGTCGCAGCAATACTCGTGTGACTCGTCCCTAGTGACAGGACTCAGATAGTCCTGGAGCTCCGGAGAATCCCAAGGACACTAAAACACCTGAAATTTCGTAATTGTGTTAGGTTGTGATATAGTGTACATCGAAGAAGACACTGCTACAATAGTATAGAGAGCGTAACCTGGTGCTGTGTCAGGACGTCGAGACCGTCCGTATACTCCCTGTACTTGCGCCACGTATTCCCTCTAACTAACTGTGCTTCTGTCCAGATATACAGAGCTGTAGGGAGTGTATCATGCCCGTTCCATTGCTGCATTGAACATGATAATGAATTAGCAACAAATAATCTCATCATATCTAACTGCTTAGAATATAATAAACCGAAGTACTTACCGGTAATCGTTCCCAACACCAAACCTGGAGTAGGTAGGAGCAACCCCCAAGGTTCGTATGTCCTGAGGTGCGATGGCAGACAACGTATAGCTGTCGATACGTCCATGCCAGCTGTAAAGCAATGCAAGTATTCAATAGGCTTAAATTACTCACTTATTTTTCTTGAAAGTATCGCCGTCCGGTGGAAGAAAACCAGTAAACTAAGCCACCAGCTCCCTCCAGTGATCATTGTCAACTATCCCTGTCACTGGAAGTCCTCCCAACCAAAGGCCTAAAATAGCCTTCACGTCCTGCAACGTCAAGGTCATCTCGCCACAAGGTAGGTGGAATGTGTGGGTCTTAGGCCTCCACCTGTTATAAGAATAGAACGACTGTTAGTTGCCTCTAATTTGTTACAAGAAAGTTTACGTATAAAGAATGCACTCGCACATGTCTAGAGCTGTAGTAAGTAGTGCTGGGTCAAGGGGCGGAAGACCGTGGTTGACAACACGGACAAACTTGAGGAAGCTGGCACGCCATATGTACGGCGTATAACGCTCGTCCCACTGATGCGCCCTGGTGTGAGTGCGGGGCCTCAAAGGAGGCAATGACACCTCTGCATCATTGTCACTCAAGATGTGTGCTCGGTGCTGGTTGTCGTACTCCACCTCAAGAATAGGGTACAACGGGTGCTGCGTGGGAGGGACCATCCTGTTACAAATTAATAAACAAAGCGTTAGAGTATTCAAATTAACAAAATTCAAGTTAACATTAGTAAGTTCACAAACAAATCACAAACAAATTCACTAACCTAACTAGCCTAAATCTCTAAACCTAAAATCCTAACTATACTAGATAATAAATACATAATCAATCCATATAAAACTTTGGTTCTAAAATTACAAGTAATCTCTCCGTCTTAAAATAAATACACATCTTGCTTCTCGAGTAGTCAAATATGTTTAAGTTTGATCAAAACTAAAAAAACGGTATCAATATTTCTATCTCCTAATAAGTTTATTATAAAAGTATACTCCATACTTAATGTAATAGTACCTATTATGTATCATAAATATTAGTACGCTATTATATAAATTTGGTCAAAGACACTAATAGTCAATGAAAATAGCCTCGATGCCCCTACATGCTCCTAGAAATGCTAGCACTAGTAGACCATCATCAACTCTTTTGCTTCTGCGCCGGCCGCTCGAGGATTGCGAGGGCACGTGGGGGTACTGTAGGGATACAAAAAATACTAACTATACTAGATAATAATAAAAATATGAAATCGAGAGGGACGTACCTTAGGAGCGGACGACCTTGACGCGCCGGCGTTCGTGGCGCGGCCGGCTAGGGCGCTGCGCGGCGTGGGAGAGCGGCCGAGGCCGGGCCGGGCGGGCGCGGGCGGGGCGAGGCGAGGCGAGGCCGGGCGGGTGCGGGTGCGTGCGGCCGCAGGCAGCGATGGCGGCAGCGTTCGGGCGGGCGAGCAGGGCAAGGGTGTGTGCGGGCGGGCGGGCTTGCACGTGGTATATATCTAGTCCAGCCGCACCATGGATCAGGGCGCGGCTCTGCCGCGCCAGGGTCGATGTCGCGGCAAGACCCGCCATGTCATCGGTCCCCCAGGCCGGCCCACGCCACGTCAGCCCTGTGCCGCGCCACCGTGGATGGCGCGGCACAGGCATTTGGCCGCGCCAGGGCAATAGACACAGCCAAAAATGTTAGTTTTAAAAAAAACCGACAGTGTTAGATTTAAAATTATATTCAAAAAAGGATTAAAATTAAAAAAAATCAATACTGCCCGCTTTGGGGCACGAAGCAAAGATGTGATCGCTGGTCTCAAGCACGTAGTCTCAGGCGGGGCAATACGATTCTTCAAGTGGCTTGATATGCTTTTCCGTAGAGGTTGCCCCGCGAGTTCATTCTGTCGAAATGAACGAGCCAGCCAAAGAAGTACGTCGCCGGCGTGCTCGGTGGTGCCACACAGACCATCGCGAGGGCGTTCCCGCACGTGGAATGCTGCGTGCTGGATCTCCCGAATGTCGTCGGCGGTGCTCCCGCTGACACCGCCGTGAAGTACGTCGCCGGTGACATGTTCAAGAGCGTTCCATCGATAGACGCTGTCTTCCTCAAGGTACGTACGGCCATCTACGTCCATCTACGTCGTAGTCGTAGTAGTGACATATATGGCAACCAGTAGATGGGAACAAAAGGATCAATAACAACCAGTAGAAAAATATGGGATTTGCTATATTTCATATGCCTGAAATATAGACTTTTTTTAGGCAACGCCTACAGCCACTAGATCCCCATCCAACGCTTAGGATCTGTCCCTGTTGTTTCTGTAGGCTTCCATTCATAACGGGTCCAAAAAAATACCCGATACACATCGGTAGCCCTTAACGGGCCCGCCAAAATAAACCCGTTAACCATGAAAATCTGTACGCACTGTTTTCTATTCACAAGGAAACAAAACGAGTCCGCAGCGAAACCCATCACATAGATCTGCTCCTTAATGGGTCCGAAAAAACCCGTTAAGCTTTCTGGAGGTGTACGGACAACATGCAGCGGCGAATCTAGACTAAACTGCTGCCGGGGTCGCACAGATTCATAAACTCAATCTGATGGGGTCGTAGCTAGCCGAAATACGCGGGGTTCCACTGATTCGTACAAAGTTATCAGGGTCGCATGACCCCGACACATGCACTGTGGCTTCGCCGCTGACAACATGGGCCTATTTCTTCACATTGAACTGCGCTTTACATAGTTAACCAAAAACGCAGAAATTTGTCCCACTTAAACCCCTACTACAAGTTAAATGTCCCAGCTCGCATGTGAAGTCCACAGAATGTGGAACACCAGGATCACTGCATAGTCTCACCTGACAAGATTCACATAATAAGATATTCTGAGCAAACAAAGGCATAATGAGTATGATCTTGAAAATTTCAAATCATAAATACGAAAATTGCACATTTCGAATAGTGCAACTAGTACTTGTTGATAATGCAATTATACTGTTGCTTTTCCTATATAAAGATCATACATTTAACTTGAGGCTTATCGTGGTATTTCTTCTTCATTTGCTCAATCACCACAGAAGATATATCGATATTGACAACATCTTGATAACTATCATCAGTCATGTTTTCACCAAATACTACAACAATCAAAAGAAGGTAAACCACATAAGTAATTCCACTAGATTTGAAGTAACGTAGACATCTTGTGTTTAGTATTTGTGGTTAAATTGATCATTACAATTAATAAATAAAAACACATCTATGCTTGTGACTAATGATGAGGATTTATCTCGGAATCAGCCAGGAAATTCAGTTTTTAGTCGGACATTGTGTTTCTTGACAAACTGTCAGAAACTATCCTTAAATGCCATTAGTGAGATTAAGTACTAATGACAAAATGACCGTATCACGACGTAGGCTGCAGAAGTATGAAACTTCATAGAGATCAACATTTATTGACATGTCAACTAGGACCTTGAGTGATTGAGCATGCTTACCAGCGAGATGATCGCAAGGCTAGGCTACAGCGTGTTGCTCCTGCATGTGCTGGGACATCTCATAGCTCTCTAGCTATAGTGTTTTCTGGTTCAGGAAGCTCTCGCTCACCTTCAGGTCTGCTTCAAGTGTTGCCTCTGGTCACTGTCCCTCATCTCAAGATTGGTTGCATTAAAATGAGCAGTTCAGTTTCTTGTCAGATGTTGTACTGTATCAACAATGGAGTTAGCGGTGAATGAATGTAGTCCTACTTCCCAGGTTCTCAGGAAACTTTACATTAACTGAATCACATTTACATTAACTGGATCACTTTTACGGTTATTGTATTAACAGCCTATCCTACTTCAATTCTTGGACCAAAGACAAAAGTACAAAAATCATGTCAATATCATCATTACTTGCTACAAATCCAACAAACATTGGAATGTCTGGTTCCTCTCTCTCCCTCCCTCCCTGGCTGCAAGATCCCTAGGCTGCTCAGCCGCCGCCCACCTCGAGAACAAGGAAACTAAAAGTGGCAACAGGAACACACACAATAGCTGAGTTATTACACACCGCTGCAGTAAACACCACATCCACACACGCGCCTAGCAATCGAGTGACAAACATTAGCTTGCTTCCGCCGATGGCCATTGCCAACTCCGCCCCATCTCCATCGTCATCCGTACAAGACATCACAACTTCACCCCTCCACCTCGCCTGACATCATTCCCACCCCATCTGCAGCGGAAGCGACGACACACAAGGCAAATCCAACAAACAAGGAAAATCCCCAGCGAGACGATGCCCGTCAAGGTGAGGCGAAAGCAACCAGACTCCATCCTCCATAAACTCAAACCACAAATACATCACATATGCCATCAAATCCTAGATCTACTGAACCACAAAAATAGCGTTGGAACATTGTCTGTGTTGCCAACAAATTACAATAAACAAATTACATTTTTTTCTAGGACAAGGACAAAAATGTTGTCTATGGCCCCGTTTGGTTTTCCATGACTAAAATTTAGCTACTAAAACCAATGGCTAAACTTTAGTCATTCCTGTTTAGTTCTAGTGATTAAAAGTGACTAAAGGCCATTAAAGCAATTCAACAAAGACCAAACTACCCTTAATGAATGCCTAAATTAGGGTGGGGGACCAGGAATAATGAGGGGCAGCCCTTGTCCACTTGGCACTTTAGCCTACTTTTAGCTACTCTTGGGTGACTAATGTGACTAAACTACTTTAGACCCTTTTTAGTCAGTTTGTTTGGCAGTTTAGTAGCTAAAGTGACTAAAGTTTAGTAGCTAAATTTTAGTAGGGTGTAACCAAACAGGCCCTATATTGGCACAAATCACAATAAATAAAGTACAAGTTTTTTTCTATAGAAGGACAAAAATGTTGTCTGTCATTGCACACATTTCACGTTCATCATCAGACTGATCAAAGCAAAGTGGCAAAGTTTTTGGAGATCATAAGCAGATACAAGCATGAACCTTGAGCTCTGAACTTAAGACAAGCATGAACCTTTCACAGATTTCACATTCATTAAAATTCCACATATTGCACATGCTCATAACTAAAATTGCAATGCTCGATACTTGCAATTTACATTATTGGTGATTGCAATAAATTAACTTAATGTTTTATTTGTGTGGTTTTCATGAACAGGAGAACAACACATGGAAGCAAATTTTTTTTGAAAGTTGCACAGTATAACAAAGACGCCCACAACACGCACGTACACTCATCCCTATGAACACATGCACGCAAACCCTAAGCCATTTTGTTCCTCAAGACTCATATATCAACATTGTTAACCAAAGTACAATTATATCATGTTTCTTCCTAAGAGTAACATAAGGAAAAAAAGATGACCACAAAAATCTTGTAAGCTACAACAATACATAATGGAGGAGGCTATTCATTCTAAATAACTTCATCAAATGAAGTAATTTTAGTTACTAGAAAATTAGACATGGCGTTCTAGCAGAGATGGTAAGTGGTAACAATAAAAAAGGATACAAAATTAACTCAGGTGACATGAGACAGAACTGATATGTACCATGCAGAAAACATCAATAAGTGTGATTTGTGATGAAAGAATGGATAACTCACCCATCTCCTACTACAGTAGAGGGTCTTATTAATATAGGGAGTAATAGGGGGTTCATGGTGACAGAAAAAACTGCATGATATAGTAGGAAACTATGTCAGAGATAATAGGTCATCTGAAGCACAAAAAAGGTGAAAACACCCCATGTAGTTGTCTATGACTTTTGTGAAATCGATAAGAGTGTTCAACAAGAACTGGTTTGAATTCCACGGTAGTGTTGAGCAGCATGAAAAATATACCTCCTTGAAGGACTAAACATCAGTGCCCCAAAGCCAGGCATTGCATCCGACATCCCTAGCTCCCCATAAGTCGTTGCTGCAATCATCACCAATATGCACAGCTTCTTTAGGTTTCACTCCTAATAGCTCGTAGGCCTTCAAGAATATTGTAGTGTTTGTCTTTTCTGCTGCAACCTGGAAGTTGAGCAGCATCCAAGGAACAATGTTTAAGAAAACAGTAATAGGAAAACCATAGCTAAAGTTTAGAAACAAGCACATAAATACAAGGCCAGAGCTTAATTAGTAAGTTTAGTTAAACAAGGCCAAGTTTCCAACCTTCGCACATACAGCAACTGCATCAAACCAGCGGTCACATTTAAGTGCTTGTAAAATTAGCTGAGGACAAGTGTGAGAGTTTCAATAGAAAAGATACAAGAAAATGATTACACAAATATAAACTATTAGAACGTTGATTGGATCATAGAACAAAAAACTGATGGTCAATTATTACCTTTCGATGAGGATGCCAATTGCCGATGACAGACCACTCGAGCCCAATGGTGACAACTAGGATCCATCAATCACAATGGAGTGCTTGGTAAGCTTTGGTACCTGGCCAATCAACAAACTTGGAGTGAACATCATGTTTGGTTGTATAACATGAACTCTGAATCGTAGATACAAGAGAATGAACACAAATGCAAATATAAATTACAGTAACACAAGAAACAAGAAATAGGAACTAGATCTACAGAACAAACCCTAACTAAACCTGCAGCTTACTAAATTACAGTAACACAGAGCAGCAGTAACATCACAGTAGACTAAATGGGCATTTCAACTAGCACCTAAACTACAAGCAGCAACACAGAGCAGCATTGACATCACGGAAACATCACAGAAGACAGATGTGTGTTGACACAAATCGCAATAAACAAAGTTGAAAGATGTGTTAGCACAAATCACAAGAAACAATTTTTTTCTATGAAAGTACAAGGGCAAAAATGAGGTGTATGTTGGCACAAATCACAAGTAACAAAAATATGGTGTGTGCTATCACAATCACAACAAACATTTTTTTTCTATGAAAGGACAAGGACAAAAATTTAGTTTGGGCTGGCACAAATCACGATAAACAAAGAAAAGGCTGTGTTAACACAAATCACAAGAAATAATTTTTTTTCTATGAAAGGACAAGGACAAAAATGTGCTTTGTGCCGGCAGAAATCACAATAATCAAAGGCTACTGGGTTGGCGTTACAAGTCTAACAAGCCAAGTCTTCCTGAGGAAGGCAGGCACCAAGTGCTGCAACAAGCCACCCAACATAGTTGCGACGTGTCGACATTACAGCCACCCAAGCATAACTGCAGTAGCAGTGCTTAAAAACTAACATTTAACATCCTACTACTAGGTTAAGTCTTCCTAAGGTGAGGCAGGCACCAAGTGCCGCAACAAGTTCATGGAGTGTTTATCGCCACCCAACACAACTACGAGGGTTCAGACCCAACCGTCCACCAAAAAGTAAAACCACGACACATTCCCCTGCTCAGCAGAAAAACATCAAGCTACTCACTTTCTCATGCAAACGGGACAGCTCCTAGACAGGGACGCTGCCGGCCAAAGTGTGGCCGCTGTGGCTGGAGGACGCCTCCGACATCTCATGGAATTTTACGAACTGGCCAACCTGAGCAGCAGCGAGATGTGCATAGCAGATGCGAGCAACTGTAGGTAGGCAAAACAAAGAAATCCGAAACAGCGGATCTGATACACAAAAGCTACTGAAGATGTTGACAACACCAAAGGCAATGCAAGTGAAACAAAGAAAACTAAGAAAGGAAAAGTTAACAATTGAGAAAACCAGGAACAACAAATGGAAGCAAAATTTTTCAATTAGAAAGGAGCGTGCGGTCAATTTGAGTGGCCAATTAATTTATGTAGTTATGCAATGAACAGGATGTTACAAGCTTAAATTAAATTATGTTCAGACCTACAATTGCATATGCTGAGAACTACAATTTCAGTGCCCAATAGGTGCAATTTACATTGTTGGTGATTGTAATTGTGTAACTGAATGTTTTATTTGTCTAGTTCTCATCAACAATAATATTATTAGTAATAGAGCACTTGTAAATTTAGTAGTATGTTGCTCCTGCAGGCACCAACATGTCTGCCAGGACATTTCTCATTTCACAACACAATTGCTTTAGTGTGGGGTTATGAATGCAGGACATTTCTCATTTTAGGGCAAACTAACAGACTCAAAACGACACCAATTGATTGCAAACTAACAGATGCTGACCTTATTGTTGAAGTTCCATTTACCATTGTGTGTAAAAATGTCTTCACCATTCCCAGCTTTAAGCTAAACGAAAAGACAATTATAAGATTTACACCTTCAAAATTCCATAACCACAAAGAATATCTGAAATGATATAGGATAAACATTAATGACCAACCGTGGGGGGCTACAGTACCATACCATCAACTTATGTGAAACTTCTAGCAATTGTAATCCCACATGCCTTCCGCATGGACTCTGCATCATAGTTGCTTCTTTGCAGTAACTACGCAATTTGACATGAAAAAAGAACAGTTTAAGAAAACCACGCCAATAACCCAACTTGCTAGGCCCAATTGTTATTATTGTTATATATAATAAAATAACAAAAAGAAAAAATTGCTACATTTGATCCAAAGAAACACTGATATCAGACACCCAGTAAAATTGCTAGGCCATTTTTTCTGCTGCTATAGCAGTATTGGTTTTCTATAAAAGCTAGGTATTACTTCTGTCAAAAGAATAATAAGTACATATGGGTTGGAGAGAGTAATATATCACAAACTGCAGGTAGTCTCAGCACAAGATAAACTAGGCTAGCTCATTTAGACACCTAGTAAAACCAGCCACATGATGACAATAATGAGCAAAAAGTAGAGGAAACAAAAGGTTTATATGTGCCAATCAGTTAGCTGTAGCTAGCACTACTGAACTTTGATAGATACAAGCATGTTGAAAATTAAAATAAAAAGTGATCAGACAACTTTATTAATTTGGATGTAAGAGGCCAAGACAATCATCATTTTGTTGGCCAAAATAACATAGCCCTAGTCATCCTACATGCATGTCACAATGGCTTGCTGAATATGAGCTAGGTGGGATGGCTAGCTAAGCGATGGATGGCCCAGCCCTTGTCACTCTCAGTCTAAGCCTTGAGCTCAGCAGGGAGCTAACTAGCTAGGGTGGAAGGTCTCTGAAGCTTCTTCCTCGTCTCGCTCTCCTCTGCTGCCGGACGGTCGGCTGGCCGGTTTTATATTTTCCTCTGGCATCTAGGATTGGTTCATCATTCAGGTACAGTCAACGTGCGCGAGCGAAAGCTGCCGGCGCCATGGCCATTGGCCAGACACCACCAATTCTGCCCACGGCGTCTCTGGGTGTGGGGGCTCCATTTATGCAGAGCTGAGTATGAAGCTGACATTGAAACAAATAACCTTTCTTTTGGACAAAAAAAACCTTGTCAGTTGTCACCTTGACCCACTACTAGCTTAGCTTTTAAGTATTCGAAAGCTTGAACATAGTATTGCTGGGGTTACACACGCCAACAGACCAAACCAACAGAAACAAAATATAAAACCTGAGCTAGTGTAAATGAACAATGCAGCAACAAAATGAACAATGCAGCACTATGAAGGGACATATACGCGTATCCTTATTTTTTTATTACATAAACAACAATTATTAAACTCTGCATGCTGCTTCATTCTTCATGTATCTAACCATGTATATATCTAACAAAGTACCGGTAAAACCCACAGCAACATATATACCTATCCATCCATGTATATATCTGAAGGATGAAGAGATATTTCCATCCATCTTAATCATGAAGACATATGACACACATACAGATCCAAATTTAATAAATAAACCAACAGGTAGTCTGAAACAGTATACTCTGATCTACAGCCCAATCAAACAAAACCAAACAACAAAAAGGCATGCTAAAATGACCTAAAATTAAGTGCTGCACAGGATGTAGCTAGCACGATCGAACCATATCATAGGTTAGCACGGATAGATTAAATGGAACCTAACAAAAGATATAGCAGATCATGAAATCGATCTCATCTGCGGACCAGGTAGAACCATCCTAGGATTCCCAGGTATTGACAAGTTAACAATCAGATAAATAAATAGGAGCATTACTACAAACCTGAGCTAGTGTAAATAAACAATGCAGCAACATACAAAGAATCACTAGATAAGAAAAACATAGGAGCATTTGAGGGTTTAAATAACTGGCACCATATCCAACTGCAAAGACTGATATGGTTCCAAAGGATGCAGTACCAAGCACGAGAAATATTCAGTTAACCATAGTGAAAAGAAGAACAAAGAGGCACTCAATTTGAGATACTTTCAGAGCATGAGAACCAGGAGTTCAGCTAAGCATAGTGAACAGGAGTTCATCTATTAGAGATACTTTCAGATCATTAGAAATTGGTAATTGCACTCAAAACATATTGAGTCACCAAAAAGAAAAGAAAGGTAGTGATTCAACTGCTTAAGCACACCCACTCTAGCCTGTCCAGAATCATTACTATTCTGAACAGAAACTACAACACCCCCAAAGCAAAAATGCACTACAACTGTAGTATCCCAAGAAGTGTTTCAGGCATATACAGAAAGTCCCAAACAAGTACAGAACTATAGATCTCTAAAGAAAATTAGCAGCAACTATGTCCCTAGAACCATCCAACATCCATCTAGTTGCTTGTAGGTTTGCTTTCAATATACAATAACTCCAATCTTACTCACAATTAAATGAAAATTCAGAAAATCATGTACTAATAAGCTAAGTACTAGTAAGCTAGGTAGCAGACAATCATGTACTTATAAGCTATATCTAGCAGAACATGCATATTCATACAAGCAACTTCAAAATGCAGTCTATTTAGCTTCCTCCAAGCCATAAATATTATCAATCGAATAATTGTACACACCAAATAATTACACATAAAAGGGCTACCTGACCTAGGTACAGTGAAGTGCAGTTTATCCTAGTCCACTACATTGAGCTAGTTTTCATTTGCCTAAATTCATCTTTGTTTGTTACCCGTAATAGTAAGGTGGCAAGCACTAACCCATGCCAATAGAACTCTGAAACCCCAAGCATCAAAGTTCACAACACTGAGGTGGGATTCAGCGGAGTAGCAAGCAGCAGGAGGGAATATGGATCTGGAGTTCTGCTAGATCTCACCAGTCGCTGCTGCCACCTACAGAGTGGGGGGCACCTGGGCCTGTGGCCGCCTTGTCGGTTCACTAGGCGGCGAGCGGGGCTGCGGCCGGCGGGGCCCGGGGGGGGGGGGGGGGAGCCGCGCGACAGGGCCTCAGGGGCCGGCAGGTCGGTACGCCGGACGCGGGACTGCGGTCTGCGGGAGGGCCGACCAGCCGCATAGGAAGAGGACTGCGGAGGGCCGACTAGCCGAGGGCAGGACCGCAGGAGGGTGCGGAGTAGAGAGGTCGCCGTCGGGCATCAGCCGTCGCGACTCGCACGGACTCGGCAGTCGCGCGGTCACGGTCTCCGTCTCCTTCCCTTCCCCACGTCGAGGGGTGAATAGCCTGTAATGTCAGGTGTCAGCGGGTGCGGTCCCGGACTCAATAAGAAACATCGGACCCAACAACCACACCAGACCCATAGAAACGTCACCTGAGAGGGAGCGCAGAATTCAGGCGACTGAGGAATAGGAAAAGTGTAAAAATATATGGCAACGACTTGTATATATATATAATTTTGTTCTCTTTTGATACAATGTGGGTATATATATAGAGAGAGTATACTCCGTAGCTAGCTACAAAATATCTTATTTTGTAGCCAGCCAATCCAGCGCACCAGATGTCTCCCGCTGGTCAGTGGTCCTCACGATCCAGTTCCGTGCCGCTGACACAGGAAGCCGCGGAGACGAATGAGCCGATGTGCCTCACCACGATGAAAACAGTACGGATATTTTTCGACCGTATTCGAAACCGAATCCGTTTAGAGGGGTTGAGATCTGTCCGTATCCGAGTCCGGATATCCAACATCCGATACCGTATCCGTATCCGAATACTCAAATCGCATATTTATGATGTCGATATCCAATCGTATCCTATCCGACATAGTTGACACTATCCGTATTCGAATCCGAATCCGAAAAAAAATATGAAAACAAATGTAATATCGGTGATATCCGTCCGTATCCGATCCGTTTTCATCCCTACTCACCACACGGTTATGTTGGTCCACCTACAGTTACTGCCTGCCCATGATTACGCTGGATTTAATTTCCTACCTAAAAAGCATGCAAAGCTATTATACTGGCTGCGTTCGGCTGGTGTGGATTTCACTGTTTATGGATAAAAAATATTGTGCACGCTCTCATAAATTTCTCTAGATTCATCCAAATTTCTCCGAGCGAACATGCCAATTATCTACACGTACGTGCATGCCAAGCAAGTACATGGTTACTAGAATACGTTAGCAAGGTCGTAGAATTACCACAGTTTGGTGTCAAGCAATTCCGAACTAAAATTTACCATACAATAATTTGGATATTTTAAATGGCTGGATACGGTAATCAGGATGGGTAGTTACTAGAATTTGGCGTCATGTCAGGAAATTCTGATAAACTTGTTGCTATCACAACAACACTAATTTACCATACTATAATTTTGATATTTACAATAAATTGAATTACGATAATGCAAGTGTACGTCGCGGCGTCCATGTGCAAAGGTACCGAAGTGTATACATGTACGTGTTACGATAATACAAAGTGCAGCTAGCTTGGAAGTATTTGGTTACTATAATAATAAGGCCCATGTGCCATGTTAATTTACGATAATTTGAATAGGGAACATGTTGGACCAATGCTTGCAAACTATGGAGTTACCATAATTCTTATTGCGCGGACTACAATTTGAGTAGGAAGTTACCACAATTTTATGCCCTGGTTATTTGATTACTATAATAATAAAACAAATCTGCCATGATAAATTTGCGATAATTCAGGATTGAGGTTGCCGCAATTTATGGTCCTGAGTGTGTTTCTGGTAACCATTTGCAGTAATATCAAGGCTAATAATTTACAAAAAGACAAACAATAATCCAAATTGATCAGGATGATAATAATTAGATTGGGAAATTAACAAAAATTGGTGCCATGTGTTCAGATCCACATCCGGTTACTATAATAGTATAATGTCAAGACCACCATGAACTAAGGGCATGTTTGGTTCGCCTAGTAGCCACTAAATTTAGTAGCTTTTAGTCACTTTAGTAACTTTTTAACCAAATACTATGACTAAAAGCTACTAAAAGAGCTTTAGTCATCTCTAGTAACTCTGGAGTTACTAAAAGTGACTAAACCGTTTAGTAGCTACTAACCAAACACCCCCTAATTGTCATTGTTGACTGTATTCATGGGACAATGCCAGAAGGAAAATCGAGACACGTATACAGTGATGCCATACTCAGACATATATAATATATTCTAAATGAATAATATGTGCTAATCCGATGGGAGTGGCCTCCAGGTTGAACGAGTTCGATAATAGTTACCAGAACTTGTATAGTTGGTTACGATAATTAGAGAATGCCTTCAGTAATTACGAGAAACTATTTACGATAACCAAATCCGTGCCTAGGCCGTACATCCGCCATGGTGGCCGTCAACACCACGACGGGATGCTCCGGACTGGCCGGGCCGCCCCCTCCATGGGTTCGTCGTGGAACAACCCTTGCCCCGATCTGCCATGGGAAGAGGGCTGCTGGTGGTACCGTAGGGAGAGCGCGTCGCAGGGCCGCCGGCGAGGTCGACGCGGTGGAGATCCCCGTCGGTCACGCGGTGGAGGTCGACGCCGCAGGGAGCACGCTGGAGGAGCGCGCCACTATCGGTCACTGCTGGCGGCGAACGCGAGCAGGGCCGGCCATGGCGAAGCTAGCGGCCTGCTGGTCTCTGCTGGGCTGCGTGTCTGCGCCGGGCCGCCATGTGCCGAGCCTCCGCTGCGACGACGGAGAAGGAAGGCCGCGGCGGGGATGCGAGCTCGTGGGATCGTTGATCCATTGCTCCCTTAATTGGAAAGGTGCCGGGGCGGAGAACCAAGCAGAGATCCAAGTCCAGAGTTACGATTGACGCCTGCAAGCTACTAATCTCCCACGAGCAACAAACCAACCTGCACAGCCAGGTCCCATCAATGAAAGCAAGCCCATCCATCTCTTGTCATCGGCGAGAAGAAATCCTAATGAAATAACAAACCAGTGGAAATCCGATTGCTCAATCTTGTTGTCTCCAATACGCACTAAGCAGCGAGGGGAAAAGCTAATCTGGTAATAGTAAAATCATATTGCGATAAAATCTTACCATGAGATTTTTATTTAGCACGTCCACCCCCTGGTGTGTGCGCAGGCGCTGCGACTGAGATCCATCCCAAAGGCATCAACTCCAAGACTACGACATATGAATTCCCAATTACTTGCTGACTAGACCAAAAGGAATCCGCTCTTAATCCAAAAGCAATCTGCTCGAGATTGGATGAGTCATGCAGATTTTTACAGCGACTTACCTAGAGATCCTATCTCTGCTCACATCGATGGGGAGTGCTCACCTGAAGATCCTCTCCCCGCGGGCATGGATGGCCAGGTCCGATTTGAAGCTGCTATGTGGCCGAGACGGGCTAGCTACAAAATTTAGTAGTTTGAGTACGTAAGATACTCCAAATTTTTACTATGTGAAAAAAATTTAAAGGAGCACATATTTTTTAATATATTATATAATACTATAATAGTAGCATATAAAATAAGTATAACCATATACTCTAAGTATACATACATACTTATCATATATAGTACCTTAGATGATCTAGTATGATGATATACTTCATTTACATACACTTTATCGGGCTATATATGTCCTAAATCTAGAGATACATATGGGAGTAACTACTCCATATATATATATATATATATATATATATATATATATATATATATATTATTGTGATGCTACCTTATTTGATTTATTTGGTGGAATTCACTTTTAGTGGATTATGCATGAGTGCATGACTGGGTGATGCCTTGGAGCCCTTCTGTAGATGTCTGGGGCGAATTCATTGTTTAGATCTCTTGTGTTGGTTTTATGCGCAATACTTAATCCCAATTATCAATATTATATCTATGTCGAGCGCTTACTGAGACCATGAATTTATTGAATCCAAAAGAGCAATTGACCTGTGGTTTTTGAAAAAAAACTGTTGCGAGCTGTGGACCGTCATTAGATCAGTTGAACTAAATAAACCACGAATCTAAGGGATTTGATCGGTTGGATCTCCTATCCGATCCTAACAACTTTGTCAAACTTTATAAACCTTGGTCTGAAACAATGTCTGTAGCACTTGGTTTTAAGAACAAAATCAGATACGCACCATATGTGAGCCTAGGAAGTCAAATCTCATATATAACTACAAATAAGGGTAATATCAAAAGACAATGCTCAATATATAACGCACTTACTATAAAGGATATAATCTTCGACAGCAAACAATGGAAAGACTACTCCGATCTTCGGGTGAAAACTCCAATCCACAGGGACAACTGACTGGTTGATCACAAGCCTAATTCCTCCAAACTCTAGCAATCTGGTACCCATCTGGGATTTTTATCCAAATAATTGAAAAGTAAAGCAAGCGTAAGTATATGTCGTACTCAACAAATATAATATGTGGTTCATGAGCCTTAAAAGGCTGACACTGGTTTAACTGCGATTAGCTTTTAATGAGTCATTTTTTAGCAATTAGGTGGCAACAAGTTTATTCACAAGCCTATATAAATACATGATCAGGTAAACATGAATAATAAATAGTATAAACAGTAATCATTAGTGAGCATCTTTATCATCAGTATCATTAGTGTCCATCATCTATTCCATAAGGGTCCAAGGCCGCTCATGACCGTGAGCATGGCTGATATACCAGTTTTATACTCTATAGAGGTTATACACTTTGACTGTGAATCGTGATTTACCCTTTTGCCTGAGGTGATAAGCCTCTTGACCCACTACCAAGGAAGGTCAATAGGGTTCACTATGAAGCATTTCAAAGGTTCATCTAACAAGTTAGGCCCGCTAAGGTTTTTCCATCAATAAGCATGAACCCTCCCTCTAAGGAGTGACTAACAAAATACCAAGAAACCAAAGTGCACCCTCTTAGCAGGTCGAAATCATACCTGTTGGAGCCCCTCTTGCGCCATAAAGGTAACCACTAACAAGCTAGAAAATGTTCCTATACTGAGCTAAAGCCAGAGCCATCTAGCCCTCACAGCTGTACTGTAAGTCCCAGATGTTCGCTTATAGATAAGCCCTTAGGGTGAGGAATCTAGAGCACCATAAAAATAGCTTAATTCTCTAGCCCCCTTGTTCCATATTGCTAAAAAACATCTTTTAATGTTTATTGCATAATTCATTCATCAAGTTATAAGATTATGGCTTTACTTTGAGCACTAGCATCATACTACCCAATGCAATACCCCATAGGTAACAAGGAATCCAAGATATCAAATAGCCAGAAAAATTACTATGGTTGTCAAGGTAGACACATGCTTTTGCGTCAAAAAAAGGTAGACACATGCTTATGATTAAAATGATATTAAGGTGAATAGGACAATAAGGAAGATCACATGCTATACTTGCCTTAAACTTAGATCCTTCTTCTATTGAATTGTAAACTGCAAAAGACTTCTTCTGGATCACCAACTTCTTCTATTTCACCAACAAACTTCTCACCGACTACACAAGCATCCATGCAATCATACACAAAGCAAACAATAGAACTAAATCAGAATAGTACATCAAACATAATAAACAACAAGTAAAAAGGTTTTAAAAATATTCTACATGTTACTACAAACACACACACGCGAAAAGCACTCTAATCAGAGCTATAACGAAAAAGTTATGAATTAAACAAGATTTCCTTTAATAAAATAATAGATTAAATCTAACCTTAAATTTCAAAAGTTAAAAACATGTTTAATAATAGGATGAACATGTAGATTATGCATTTACGAATCTAACACAACTTGAATGGGTCAAATCGAAGTTAAAACTGGAGATTTTATGGCCTACCGAAGGTAGTGACAATTTTGTAAATAAAGGGAACTTGATTTTTGAATTTAAAATAAATAAAATCCAATTTTAAATCTGCCTAAGGACTACGGGTATAATTTCATAAAAAGGCAGGGAGTCTTTAGCAAAGCTGCAGGGACAGGTGGGTTAGAACTTAAAATCTTGCAGGGGCTCTTTTGCAAATTTCGCAGCGAATGGGTATCAGGCTCCGTGAGCCGTTGGATCTAACTTGGATGGGTCGGATTAGACAAAGAAGGGGAAAAGGGGAAACATCGGCTGGAATAGTAGGATGCGGCGGAATTCTTCGCCGGCGATGGGGATTTCTCGTCGGAGAAATTAGGGAAAACAGCTACTAGAGCTTAATCTGGCTCGGGATTGGCACTGGGAGATAGATAGGGAAATGGTGAACTTGTCTCTGCAATCTACGATAGTTAAGATCGAGTAGAGGTGGCTGGCATCGAGCAATGGCGGCGGCAGAGTGACGGCGACACTGGGGTAAGCCAAAACAGAGCGAGACAGAGAGAGTTAAGGGCTTGACATGCTCGCAAACTTAACACAAAGCTCGAGGATGCTCTTACCAGTGATGGAGGAGCAGCTAATCGGCACGACATTGTTGAACTTCTTCTCGGTGGAATCTAGACGTTGGCGCTAGGGCATAGGTGGCGTGGCGGCTTGCTCTAGGGCTCAGTCGGGGCGAAACAAGCGTAGGGGTCAGTATTTAAAAGGCTCATAGCGTGGGGCCAACGCTACCGAGAGGGGGTGTAGACAGGGTGGACATGGTCATGGCAGAGTCCTGCGTCGAACATGAGCTAGGGGTCGGGGATGGAGCTAACAAGACAGGTCCCACCTTGTCCACGTCAGCGAGTGAGGGGTCAGTGCGGTCAGTCACCGCGATAGAGGACGCGACGCTACCTGTCGAGCGACTACGGCCTAAAGCTAGGGTTGCGGCTGCACTAGGGCCTTCAGGGCGCGAGAAAAGGCCGAGAGAGAGGAGAAAGGAGGGGACTGGGCTGGCGCTAGGGAAGGGAAGGAGGGAGCACTGGGCCACAGGGTTTGGCGGCCCACGTGGGGGAAGAGAAGGCCAAGATGAAGGGATGGGCTGAGAGAGGGAGGGGGCGAGGGAGGCAGGCCTTCGAGTCTAAAGGGAGAAGGGAGGGTTTTCTTCTTCTTTTATTTCAAAAATCATTTTGAATCATTTTTCAAAAACACTTTGAAAATTTTGAATTTAGACCAAAACCACTCATTACAAAAATACAAATGCACCAGCATGAATACACTACAATGTTGCTAAGCCTTTTGATGAATTTTTAATTTAATGAAAAATTATTATTCCCTATATTTTATGAGCACAAAAATACATAATTGAATCATTCTAACTTTATTTCAGAAAGGGCAAAATTTTGGGTGTTACAATTCTATCCCCCTTAAGATGAATCTCGTCCTTGAGATTCACGGAGATGGTGACAAGAGAGATACGAGTATTTTGGCTTTGGATCTTCTTCACATCCATGAGTAACTCCACCTTCTTGGTAAACCTTCCGCTTTACTTTGCATACCCTGATAACCCTACTCAAGCAACTTCCTCAACTAATTCCAAGATTTTAACAGGCATCTTGAACAACTCTTAGGTATCTCCAATCACTAGGCCACCCTTTCTTTTTAGTCCATACTTATTAGACATCTTTCTTCATATATTCACCTTTCAACGGAGCCTTCTTACTTTCTTGATCCAAAGTAGGTTCCATAACCAACTTTAAAACATTAATGACTTTATATGCTCAGATCAAATTGTTCAACTCTCAAACACAATTCTAAGTCCACGTAGAACCAACTATAGATGTCTCATATCTCCTTCCCAAGGTGTTTGTTCCTCTATATTGCCATCTAAAAACTCGCAGTCCACTTTACTATCCTCATAGGACACACCTTCTAATATGTCATTCTCATCTTCCTTAGGTGCAAGTTGAATACCCTCAAACTCAATTCTTTCTCCTGGCAGTGTTGTGAGAAGCACCGAACGTTGAGCATACTTAATTACTCATTTACAAGCAGATAACCATCCCTTTTCAAGAATAACATCAATGTCCATTAACTCCAAAACTATAAGGTTTGCCTCGAAGTTCTTCCCTTCTATGTTAAGACTAACTTTTGGGCATATGCGGCTTGCCTTCTTTTCTCCTCCTAGAGAGTTAACTATTAGGGGTTTCCTCATTGGAAGCATAGTTATCTTATGTTCTTCCACATATTCTCTAGAGGTGAATGAATGTGACGCACTAGGGTCAAACAACACCATAGCAGTGTCTGAGCTTATTGCAATCAAACCATAAACGACCTTGTTAGCTCCATGAGTGGTAATCAGATCCACATTGTTCAACCTGCCTTGAATGTAGTTTTGCTTTAACTTATTGCCATGCACCTGCTCCTTATGGACATTCTGTTTTGGCTCCTACTGCTATTGATTCTAGGCTTTGATTACTCTTAGCAAACTTCTCAAGACAATCATTCTTATAGGGTTCAATCTCACCACAATCATAGTCTTCCTCACCTAGTAGAAGTATTTGTCGTTATCAAGGTGATAGTGGGAGATGACTAGACATGGCTCTTGAGAGCTAAAAAGCTACACTTCATCATTAGGTTGATGATACTGATCTTGATCATGACTTCCAAGCAGATTCATAGGGTGTGACTGATATTCTGGTTGTGTAGCGAAATGGAGACGAGTATTTCTTAACTGGCAGTTGAAGGTCACGGTTTCTCTTCTTCTCTTCCATCTCTCGAGGCTTGTTCTCAATTATGATTGCTCTATCCACCAATGTTTGATAGTCGGCATACACCATGGTCATCAGCTGTAGTTGCAAATCATCATTTAGTCCTTTCAAAAAGCATTTTTGCTTCTTAGCATCACTATCCACCTCTTTTGGAGCATAGCGTGACAATTGAGTGAACCGATTATGATACTCACACACTAACATAGATCCTTACTTCAAGTTGAGGAACTCTTCTTGCTTAAGTTCTACCTCACCTGATGGGATATGGTAGGACCTAAAATTCTCCTTCAATTCCTGCTAGGTGATAGCAGGAGCATTATTGGGATGTCCATACTCAAATGACTCCCACCAATCTTAGGCAGTTCCTTGCATTTGACCGAAAGTATAAAGCACCTTTTCATGGTCATCACACTGAGCTATGTCCAATTGTCGCTCCACAACTCTAAGCCAGCCATCAGCTTCTAGTGGTTTGCTTGTATGAGAGAATATCGGTAGGTGTCCCTTCATAAATTCACAACGCTTGTCAATAGGTGGTGCTTGATGTAGGTTGTTCAACACACTTTGAGCAATAGTCTGTAATAACTAAGTCTACATCATCAAAGCTTGCTCTATAGATGGAGAATTGGATGGTGGTGGATTAGAATTGGTAGGATTCCTTCCAGCACCTTGTGAAGCACTTCTCCTGGTACCAACCATCTGTTTTCAACATGTATGAATTAGGACTCAGTCATTCATAGCATTCTTAAATGTAGCTTCAAGAGATGGCAAGATAGGATTGATAGTATGAGAGACAAGACAAGACCCCACCACAAAGATAATCGATGCTTCCAAATGAATAACTAGAACGTATGAAACTTCATCTTGCAAATCCTTTAACTTGGCAATCCCCCTTAAGAAAAGATCAACTAGGGAACAAAATGGGGTAGCTTCCATATTCTTCTGAGTGAGTTAACTATCATATAGACTTTCTAATATCCAGGAGAATTCATGTGCATATTTAAGAACAAATAACTTGATTTCTCCTCGCTTGCAGAAACATAACAGTGCAGTAAAACAGTTATAACTCAGGATCTGTTCACTACTAGAGAACAGACTTTAGAACGATGTCCCAATTTGGCATTAGCCTCGGCATTTTTTGCCCCCGGGACTAGAAGGCCTTTAGTCCCAGTTGGTGTCTCCAACCGAGATTAAAGGCCCCTGCCCAACGGCTAAACCAGGACTAAAAGTCCTCCAACCTTTAGTCCCGGTTGGTAATACCAACCCGGACTAAATGTAGACCCTTTAGTCCTGGTTGGTAACACCAACCCGGACTAAAGGTCCCCGGATGGGTTAGTTCAAAAGGAAAGCATCCCATCCATTGTTAGATGTGTTGTGTAGGTGGGGTGGTAAGCTACGCGTGAGGCAGTGCATGAGGTCTTGGGTTCGAATCTCATAGGGCGCATTGGTGGGAGGCATTATTTTTTAAAAGTTAGGAGAATCTTTAGTCCCGGTTGTGGCAAACCGGGACTAAAGAACAACACATTTAGCCCCAGATTGCTAGTCCTGGTTGGGAAACCGGGAGTAGAGCTAGTTCCCAACCAGGACTAAAGCTCATTTCTATAGTAGTGGTTAATACAATGAAATTGTAATTTACACCATTGGAAAGATTATGAAATTCTCCACAACTTCCTTATAGAACACTTTCCCAAATTCTGCAGTTTAGGCAGTCAAAAATATTACACAACAGAAACTACTCCAGATTTTAGACAGCACGGTTGCATCATCTTGTGATTTTCATAACTCCATAACCAAAACAGATATGTGGGCAGTTCTTGCGGTCACAGAAAGATATCGAAGTCTACTATTGTCCAAAGTTTTCTTATGGTTTTTTTTGTCATCCAAGAATAGATATATCAGCCTGATAAAAATAGGTTGCTCCAAAAGACAAGATAGAAGAAATAGGAGAAAACCATAACCCAACTATTTATTCCATTAATCCTTATACTTTAGGTCTATAAACTAAATGAAATTGTGGGAACACCCAACAAGATCATCACAATCATTACAAACATTCAAAACAAGCATAAGCATAATAACAAATCAACAAAGCAATAAAGGTGCACAACTCAATCATTGACTCAACTTGCAATACTATCGTTTTTATTACATAAAGGGCACAAACTCGTATTCCTTAACTAAGATATGGCTGTGAGGGCTTCCAGGGTAGCATCTCTTGCATGACAGTGAGGGCAATACATCTTCCACTTCATTGATCTTGAGTAATCTGGCACACCTTCTTCATTCACCATTCTCATCAAATGCTTCTTTCGGGTTGGATATTACTGACATTTTCTGGTAGCAACCTTGTAGTGATCTGACTCTGGCCACTTCCATGGTATAATTATTGATTCTTCTATAGGCAAAATTTAACATAATGTCCTTCCTATTGGCAATGATAACACTTTCTCTTAGCTGGATCTTTAGTGATGTCATACTCCACCGAATTGTTGCTTGGTGTGTTGTCAGCTTGCTGACTCTGAAGGTTTATCTTTGTTTGACTAGATCGCTTTCTAGCTTGCTTGATCTTTCAGGGTTGAAACTCCTTATAGGTGATCGTCCACCCATCTATGCATACCTCATGTGGAAAGAGTGGAGTAATCTTAGCTTGAGAAACTTCTAAATCTTTAGAGTCCAAGTTTATCTGACTGGGGATTAGAGCTGGATGTAACAATGTAGTAGAACTCAAATGTTGATTGCTTCCCAATTCTGGCTCTGGTGAGACCGTCTTCCTCTTCTTATCCACATTAGCTTCACAACTTGGGTTCACCTTGACTTCCCTCTTATTAGACTTGTTTTGAAGACAGGGAAAACCATAATGCTTGTAGCATTGACATTGGTCCTGACTACCAAGCGTCCTACTACCAACATCTTCATTGGACTTCATTTTATTCCAAGCCTCTACCACCTATCTCTTCATTGGTTCCTTTGGTATGTTGGTTTGACCTTGTGGCAAGCACTATTGAGAACTCCCATGTTGAGGCATTCCTTCTAGTACTTATTGTTGCATAGTTACAAGCTTCTCCTTGTCGAATGCAGTCAAGGACAACGTAGCCTGGTCTTCTTGATCACTGATGTTGGCAATCATCTCATTACGACCCATCTATTTAGACAAAGAGAGAGGATTTAGAATAGAGACAAGGTTCTCATAACAGAACAGAGGCTGAAGTGAGCATAACTTTTAGCAAATAACAAGGTTGGAGAGTGTGGCAGAACCGACTAGAATAGCATACTTACGGAGGCGCTCATCTTCCACCAGACACTAAGCATCCCAAAAATAAGCTACAACGGGCGGTATCCGTCGGGCACACCCCAAGGGAGAACCCAAAAGATCCACATTTTTCCCAAGGATCTAATAATGAGAACGAGTTACAATACAAGTCCCTTTCATACATCAGAGTTTCTTAAAAAGTACATTATTACAATACCAAATATCAGAGTGCGGAATGATAAACAGCGGAATTTAAAAATAAACATCTAGCGATAGGGACGAGGATCCGTCTGAGCCCACCAGAAGCATCCTCCACACAAGGTACATCTCATGCATCACCTGCAACAGGGGTTAATAAACCCTTAGTACACAATGTACTCGCAAGACTTACCCGACCAGGGGGAATAATTTCCCGACTCCAAGGAATATGAGAAGCTTTATGGCTTGCTAGTTTATTTTTAGCAGAAAGCAATACTAATAGTGAGTCCTTATTTAGGTTGTTATTATTGGCCGCGTTAAGTTATTACTTATGCAGTCTATGTAAGCACTTATTCTACTTTCAAGCAAGAGTTGAGCAATCAGTTCTATTTCATCACCTTCCATCTTTTAGTTCTTACTACGATGCTAGAGTTAAGACAAATCGTACCAACTCAGTGGCGATTCGCGAACCAATGTACCTAGCTGGATGCCCCAAAAACACACGCCCCGCTTGTACCTTAGGCACAAGCTGGACTAACCCATCACCCTCCTGTCATGGGTGTCCAGGTCCCCGTCCAAACTTGGACTCCAAGCCCCCACTCTTGAGTCTCGGACTCCGTGTGGTGCCAGGGCCTCCACCATCTCCGCCTCCAATCAGTCGGTCCGGAAAGAGCCGGATCCGCGACAAGAGAGCAACAAGTCTTCCCTGCGCCCATACCCAAGTATGCGCTCGAGACAATAGATCTATGACTTGTCTAGCGTCCATTGCAATGACCAGTCCTTAATCGACATGGACAGGGAAAAAGTATAACCAAGTCATGCCCTGTTGGCCGTAGGACACAACCCCTTACACCCACTAGTACCCAAACCATATCCCTGCCCAGTCACCATTTTCCTTTCCACCTTTTAATCATGAGTGATCATATTTTATCACCTATTTGCGAGTAACGGTAGGTTACTCATGCTACCGATATCCTGAGTATAGTAGCTACTCGACCTGTACTAGTAGGACTCACGGGTAGATACATCTATGTAGGTAGTTTCCATAAAATGCCTATAACTTAAATGCACATCTCATATATATATATATTCAATGATCATTTAAAAATAGGGGTTATGCACCGGGGCTTGCCTTGGGCAAGCGATGGGTCAGTAGGGTCAGCACCAAATGGCTCTAGGGCTCCTTCCTGCATGAGGATCTCCTCCTCGTACTCCTTGATGACCTCATCGTACTCCTATTCGTCGACGGGCACGACTCCTACTAGCTCGTGATCTACATGCATGAAGTGATGATGCAATACTTAGTAATCTAGCAACAACAACTCTTAAAATAAGGTACCTCTGTCTAACTACTACGCTAGTGCTACCAACCACGGTATTAAGTTATTTATTGCTATCAACACAAGTATGAAGTATGGCATTTATCATTATAGCAACTATAGCTATCGTTACCCCCTAACGTTGATTTACGCTATATACAATAAAGCAAGGCTAATAGCTACTCCACTTATCAACCTACCCTAGGGCTACAAATTTTACAGCAAGTACCTACCAACCTAGCAAGCCTACTGTAAAATTTTTATATCTACAGCTATCACCAATCTTCCACAAATATTCCTACAAATATTAACCTACATAATATTAGCTCTCTAGTTTTGAATTTATGACCCAATCCTTATCATAGCTAACTGCAATCTAACTGTACTAACAAGTAGATGGTATTTCTGTGAATCTAATAAAATTAGTCTCACTATTTTTGGACCCCTACACAATTTACTACAATTTATCAAAGTTCAGCTAAATTCTTTATTGAATAAACACTTCCTATTTACTGGAAATTTGAAAATGTCATTCTATTGCGTGGCCCACTCGGATCGGCTCGGCCCATAGCGGCTTCCTGCCCACACGCAGGCGCAACGAATGGCGCGGCCCTGCTCGGCGTCGCGTGACGTGGCCCATCGCAAGTGGCCCACTGTGGAGCCGCGCGGGGCTGCGTATTTAGCGAAAAGCCCCCGTCCTTTACCCTATTCTCAAAACTAACATGAGCACTATTACACTGAGTCACAGGTTTTGCAATTGCCACCCTCTCCTTTCCCTTCTTCGCCGCGATGATGTCCCTCGGCACCCACGCACGCACCGGTGCGATGGCACGATACCGGGTGACCACGTCGGCCACACCCGACCCCCAATCCCAACCTAAGGAGCCGATGCTCACCTTGACTTCAACGCACAACGATTGGAGGTGATACGGCAAATGGGGACGCTGTCCCGAGCTCCCTCCCCGGCGATGGCTCTTTCCCTGCGATGGCAGACGTGTTCCCGTGAGCCACCACCTCAACAGCGTGAACCAAGTCATGTGTAGGCAACAGAGACTCACCCTATGCTTACCGGTCACGATGGCTTGACCGAAGATGGCTTGAGTGGGCCTGGCCACATGCACCCAGCAGGCCTTGCGGCGGTGGCTATGGCGAGACTGTGGTGGCAGCGCTGGGCAGGCCACGATAGGGCAAACTAGGGTGCGCATGCAGTAGAGTGGAATAGGGTGAAGGTGCAATGACAAGAAATTAGACAGCGGTGGACGTGGGTAAGGGAATTTCACGACGTGGCTGTGGGTCTTAAAACGACCGACGACGACAGAACGGTCCAACTAAGCATGGAAAGGGTCGGCAACAGCAGTGGACGCATTCGACATGTGGCTAAGTCCACACTCCATCCCAAGGCACATAATCACACTGCCTATGCAGACACTGCGCTGACTCGGTGTGGCCCGGCAATGGCAGGAAGGGGAAGGTAGGCGCGTCGGCTTGGCGCTATTGCCGCAGAGGCTAGCAGGGCAGAGGGAACAATGGCGTAGCATGGCAGTGGGCACTGGCGTGCTGGCGAAGTAGGCAGCCGCCCCATGCACGTGCAACTACGCAGTGTCAATGGCAATAGTGCCAAGCAGGCGGTGCTCGTGAGCGCCAGGCGAGTGGCGACACCAGCTCGGCGAGCGGGAAGGCGCAAGCAGACGCAATGGCGCAGTGCGCGTGTGTGTGCACGTGCATGTGGTGTGCCGTGCAGCCATGGCAGCACGAGCTGTAGCACAGGACCTAGTGGCTCAACCGACGCGTGTGAGGGTAGGGCACGGCAGGCGTCTAGGGCGCAGCACGGCAGTGGCGGCGGTGCCAGCTGTGCGCCCATGCATGGTGGTAGGCGGCCGTGGCCCGAAGCGCAAGGGCCATACGCATGCGTACACGCCCTGGCACGGCAGCGCGCGCTGGCAAGCCAGCAGCGGTGCTAGGCCAAGCAGGGGGGTAGTGACCGCGCCCGGAGATGGACCATGTGCTGTGCACGCTTTTTAAAGCGACTCAAAAACTCAAATCTGATGCTACAACCGCCCAACCAGTTGTTCTACATGAAAAAGGGTACCTAAGGCTAGCCAATCGTGCCAAAACATCTCGCCACTTCTTAACCCAGTCGCTCTACAAACTTTGCCGAACATGGCTTCGTCGACCCCTTTTCAAACTTATGCGAAATGTCTTAAACTTCGAACGGTTTCACGTCGAATTCCAATTCCACCCTACTGGGTATACGAGCTAGTGAGCCTCGTCCTCGACCACACCTATTTCATCATCGCCTACGAAGTACTTACTACCAACTCTATCGAAGTTCGCATAAACATACTATAACGTTTTTGTTTGATAAAAATTCACTTAGAATACTAATCAACATGAAACGTAACATCTGTTTCTTGTTTTGGATAAACGTTTCAAGTGCCAAACATTGATTTATGCCTCCTGTTACACACTATTGCACATAAGTATGATGCTCATGCAGCATTTTAGCAAAAACAATACAATGTAACACCGAGGGTGTTACAGAGAGAAAGCAAGAACTAAGTAGAGATAAAAGCAAGCTAAAACATCCAGTTCTAACTAGTCTTACATCCTACAGTTAGCATTGCTCTGATACCACTTTGTAGCACCCGATTTTAAGAACAAAACTAGATACGCACCATATGTGAGCATAGAAAGTCAAATCTCATATATAGATAAAAATAAGGGTAATATCAAAAGACAATGCTCAATATATAACGTACTTAGTATAAAGGATATAATCTTAGACAGCAAACAGCGGAAAGACAACTCCGATTTTCGGGTAAAAATTCTAATCCACAGGAACAACTGATCGGTTGATCACAAGCCTAATTCCTCCAAACTCTAGCAATCTGGTACCATTCAGGATTTTTATCCAAATAATTGAAAAGTAAAGCAAGCGTAAGTACATGTCGTACTCAACAAATATAACATAGGGTTTATGAGGCTCAAAAGGATGACATCGGTTTAACTGCGATTAGCTTTTAATGAGTCGTCTTTTAGCAATTGGGTGGCAACAAGTTTATTCACAAGCCCATATAAACACATGACCAGGATAAACATGAATAATGAATAGCATAAACAGTAATCATTAGTGAGCATCTTTATCATCAGTATCATTAGTGTCCTATCATCTATTCCGTAAGGGTCCAAGGCCGCTCATGACCGTGAGCACGGCTGATATACCAGTTTTACACTCTATAGAGGTTGTACACTTTCACTGTGAGTCGTGATTTACTCTTTCGCCTAAGGTGATCAGCCTCTTGACCCACTACCAAGGAAGGTCGGCAGAGTTTACTAAGAAGTCCTTTCAAAGGTTCGTCTAACAAGTTAGGGCCGCTAAGGTTTCCCCATCAATAAACATGAACCCCCATCCATGGAGTGACTAACAAAATACCAAGAAATCAAAGTGCACCCTCTTAGTAGGCCTGAGATCATACCTGTCGGAGCCCCTCTTGCGTCATAAAGGTAACCACTGATAAGCTAGAAAATGTCCTCATACTGAGCTAAAGCTAGAGCCATATAGCCCTCGCAGCTGTACTGTAGGTCCTAGATGTTCACTTATAGATAAGTCCTTAGGGAGAGGAATCTAGAGCACTATAAAAATAACCCAATGCTCTAGCCCCCTTGTTCCATGTTGCTAAAAAGCATCTTTTAATGATTATTGCATATTCCATTCGTCAAGCTACAAGATCATGGCTTTACTTTGAGCACTAGCATCATACTAGCCCAATGCAATACCCCATAGGTAACAAGGAATCCAAGATATCAAATAGCTAGAAAAATTACTACGGTTGTCAAGGTAGACACATGCGTATGATTAAAATGATATTAAGATGAATAGGACAACAAGAAAGATCCCATACTATACTTGCCTTAAACTTAGATCCTTCTTCTATTGAATTGTAAACTGCAAAAGACTTCTTCTATTTCACCTACGTACTTCTCACCGACTACACAAGCATCCATGCAATCATACACGAAGCAAATAATAGAACTAAATTAGAATAATACACTAAACTTAATAAACAGCAAGTAAAAAGGTTTTAAAATATTCTACACGTTACTACGAACACACACACATGAAAAGCACCCTAATCAGAGCTATAACGAAAAAGTTATGAATTAAACAAGATTTCCTTTAATAAAATAATAGATTAAATCTAACCTTAAATTTCAAAAGTTAAAAACATGTTTAATAATAGGATGAACATGTAGATTACGCAATTACGAATCTAACGCAACTTGAACGGGTCAAATCGGAGTTAAAACGGAAGATTTTGTGGCCTACCGAAGGCAGTGGCAATTTTGTAAATAGAGGGAACTTGATTTTTGAATTTAAAATAAATAAAATCCAATTTTAAATCTGCCCAAGGACTACGGGTATAATTTCATAAAAGGCAGGGAGTCTTTAGCAAAGCTACAGGGACGGCGGGTTAGAACTTAAAATCTTGCGGGGGCTCTTTTGCAAATTTCGTAGCGAAGGGGTATCAGGCCGTGTCAGCCGTTGGATCTAACTTGGATGGGTCGGATTAGACAGAGAAGGGGAAAAGGGGAAACATCGGCCAGAACAGTAGGACGCGGCGGAATTCTTCGCCGGCGATGGGGATTTCTCGTCGGAGAAATTGGGGAAAACAACTACAGAGAAGCGGCGTGGCGGCTTGCTCTAGGGCTCGGTGGAGGCGAAACAGGCGTAGGGGTCGGTATTTAAGAGGCTCGTAGCGTGGGGCCAACACTACCGAGAGGGGGCGTAGACGGAGCAGACACGGTCATGGTGGAGTCCGCGCCGAACACGAGCTAGGGGTCGGGGATGGAGCTGGCAGGATGGTCCCACCTGTCGGCGTCGGTGAGTGAGGGGCCGGGTGGTCAGTCACCGCAAGAGAGGACGTGACGCGCTACCTGCCGAGCGATTGTGGCCTAAAGCTAGGTTGCGGCTGTGCTGAGCCTTCGGGCGCGAGAAAAGGCCGAGAGAGAGGAGAAAGGAGGGGACTGGGTTGGCGCCAGGGAAGGGAAGGAGGGAGCATTGGGCCATAGGGTTTGGCGGCCCACGCGGGGGAAGAGAAGGCCGAGGGGAAGGGCCGGGCTAAGAGAGAGAGGGGCGAGGGAAGCATGCCTTCGGGCCTAAAGGGAGAAGGGAGGGTTTTCTTCTTCTTTCATTTCAAAACCATTTTGAATCATTTTTCAAAAACACTTTGAAACATTTTAAATTTAGACCAAAACCACTCATTACAAAAATACAAATGCACAAGAATGAATGCACTACAATGTTGGTAAGCCTTATGATGAATTTTAAATTTAATGAAAAAATATTATTCCCTATATTTTATGAGCACAAAAATACATAATTGAGTCATTCTAACTTTGTTTCAGAAAGAGCAAATTTTCGGATGTTAATGTCGCAAAACACAAGGACGCTGCACAGGGCCACATCGTAGAAAAAGACCTTAACGTGCCAGAAAACAACATAGTAGAAAAACAAGTCGACATGCCAGAAAAAAAATATCTTACTGCTACTGAGCTAACGGTGGCCAAGCACAAGCAGGACCAAAGAAAAAACTCCAGAGTAACAGCACCAAAGTTGTGTTCACCCACAAAGCTAGGGGCGGCCTTGTCAAATTGGTCTCTCTAAGGATTTTTTTTTTTGTTATGAAGCGAGAGGAAATTATTGGTCCATCTCTATGGATTTTTTTTTGTCGTGAAGGGAGAGGAAATTATATTAGAAAAGGACCCAAAGAAAGCGTAGTTCCGAGGATATTATACATGTTGGTATGGGATTCAAAAAATTGTGCATCATTTACCCCAAATTATATATGAAAAACTCTAAAACAAAAAAGGTGTAATATTTTTATTTAGATTCTTTCATTGTTTTCTTCCCTATATAGTTACCTTTCTTAATGCAGACAATGCTTTGTTGAACACCGAAACCAAAGCATAGTCCTTATACCAAATCCAACATCACTCCTAAAACATTCAACATGTCACAAGATCAAATATTTCGGAACCAATCCAAAACGCATCTGGAGCAATGAAATAATATCGGTAGTTGAATCATTGGGTACAGTATAGACCGTATATTCATTACCTCCAACCCTTGTTTCGTCATATTGGATGCATGATTTGTTCTCTACAACCATTGACAATAAGATCGATGACCCAAAGTTACAGTCCTCGTGGGGGTGGCTAAAAGCGTCTCTCCCCTTGCACATAATAGCAACAAATTGACTTATGATGATGAAATCCACATATGCAGCAGCACCCACGTCGTTGCCATCACTAAAGTCATCACTGGTACTAAACAACAAACCAAAATTTGTCCTGGTAGATTTATTCGGACTAAATAAAAAAAACTAGATTAAAAGAACAACTATAAATAAATGAAAGATGTATCATATCTCGTTCTTTCCGCCGGCGGGCTCGGTAGAAAAGGAGAGAAACCCTGAAGGGGGGCTGCGGTTAGGGCCTCGAAGAGGGGCTGCGGCGGCAGCTGTCATCCCGGTTGATGAGCTAGTGGACTGAGCCAGTTGATGCTTAGGAGCCCGTTCGGCTGGCCTTAAGCCAGCTGGCTGGCTGGTTCTCCTCCTCACGAAATCACTATTTACGTCCTGCCAGAATAGTATTTTTCTCTCACAACAATCAGCTGGAACAGTATTTTTCAGTCCTGCCGAACAGGGCCCGCTAATAGATATCGCCAGCGGTGGCAAGCTGTTGTATATTATGGATTCATTCGTTCACAAAGCTTGACTTTCATCTGTGTTTTCGGTTCCTCGTTGAAATTCTTTTCAAATGTATGTAGCCATCAACGAGGTTTGATATGGTACAGTTTTCTTTTTGTGACGACCCGGTATTTCTCGACCATCTATAATAACATTTCTGATAACTCGAGCGTTGAACATTGATACACCAATCGTCATCTACCATATACAATATGCATGCAGCTCACGTTATGTATGTAGTAATAACATAATTAATGATTAGATTAACATAGCCAGTTGCTATGTCATCCGCCGGGGTTAACTGGAAACTTAGGCGTGTTTGGATTCATTAGCAACTAATTTTTAGTAGGGGACTGCTTAGATCCACTACTAATAGCTGCTAATAGGTGATTGAGTAGCGAATTGAAGGTGTATATAAACTATTAACACCTATTAGCATCTACAAACATGCTAATGGAACTAACTTGGTTCTAGCGACAATAATGCAAACGCAAACGATTTAAAGTTGCAGACTTTACCGGCGTGAAATGCAATTGAACTAATTTCGTTTACATTCACGTTACTGTTGAACCAACCAAACACTATCTAATAATTAGTAACCCTCTGGCTAATAATTAACAGGTTATTAGTAGGTCTGTTTGGATTTATTAGTACTAATTTTAGCTGCTAATTTTTAATGTTAATGGATCCAGAACAGTCACTCAGAGTAACAGTTGCTTGATATATACAGAGCCTCCAAAGTTCAGAGGAGCCAGCAAGCAGCAAACTCACCATGTCGTCGTCTCCGATGCCCCACGTGCTCCTGGTCTCCGCTCCTCTGCAAGGCCATGTCAACCCTCTCCTTGTTCTGGGCCGGCACCTCGCCTCCAGAGGCCTTCTCGTCACGTTTACCACCGCCCCCCATGCCGGCCTCAAGTTTGGGCACGGTGACGGCGCGACCATCGACGTCGGGCGCGGCACGATCCGGTTCGAGCACCTGAAGGGCGGCGACTTGTGGGCCCCGGACGACCCCCGGTACCACGACCCGACCGGCGTGATACGCCACATCGAGCAAGCCGCGCCGCCGGTCCTCGCGGAGCTTATCCGGCGGCAGTCCGAAGCCGGCCGGCCGGTGTCGTGCGTCGTGGCCAACGCGTTCGCCCCGTGGGCGACCCGCGTCGCCAGCGGCATGGGCGTCCCGCACGCCATGCTCTGGACGGAGTCCTGCGCCGTCCTCTCACTGTTCTACCACTACCTCCACTCGCTCGCGGACTTCCCGTCGCGCGAAGCCGGACCAGGCGCGACGGTCGCCGTCCCCGGGCTGCCACCGCTGGCCGCCGGCGATCTGCCCGCCCTGATCCACGCTCCCGAGGAGTTCCTCTGGCGCCAAGTGCTCATCGCGGACATCCGCAGCCTCCGCGAGACGGTGACGTGGGTCCTCGTCAACACCTTCGACAAGCTCGAGCGCCCGACCATCGAGGCACTCCGTCCGCATCTGCCTGTCATACCAGTCGGTCCGCTCTGCAGCGGGACAGAGAACCACGGTAGTGGCCAAGATGACGACGACGACGACTGTGTGGCATGGCTCGACGCGCAGCCGCCGCGGTCAGTGGTGTTCGTGGCGTTCGGGAGCCTCCTGCAGATCAGCCGCGACGAGATGAGCGAGCTGGCGGAGGGCCTGGCGGCCACGGGGCGGCCGTTCCTGCTGGTGGTGCGCGACGACAACCGGGAGCTCCTCCCCGACGGCGACCACTGCCTCGCCGCGGCGACCGGCAGCGACAGCAGGGGCAAGGTGGTGGCGTGGTGCGATCAGGCGCGCGTGCTCTCGCACGGCGCCGTCGGCTGCTTCGTGACGCACTGCGGGTGGAACTCCACCGTGGAGGCGCTCGCGTCCGGCGTGCCAGTCGTCACGTACCCGGCCTGGGCCGACCAGCCTACCAACGCCAAGTTCTTGGCGGACGTGTACGGCGTTGGAGTCCGGCTCCCGAAGCCGATGACGCGTGACGCCCTGCGCCGCTGCATCGAGAAGGTGATGGGCGGGCCGGAGGCAGTGGCAGTGCGGGCAAGGTCCGCGAAATGGAAGGCCGAGGCGACCGCGGCGCTGTCCACCGGCGGGTCCTTGGAAAAGGGTATCCAAGACTTCGTCGCCGCTATACTGTCGATATGTGCTGCTACGGTTTAAATAGCCTATTTAAAAATCTTTTAAATATTGATGATTGTGGTAATACGGTTCCTGTTGGTTCGCACTTCGCAGCATGTTTTGTTAACTGTCAATCTAAGTGGCATGAATTTACATGTTGCCGTGTCGTGTACATCTACTCTCACTCCGTACCAAGATATGAGATACGGTTTGATTCGTGCAGTCTTTAATATTACCTATACTTTGACTGTCAATTTCTTTTAAATTATATCATGTGAAGCAATAAAACTTTGATCATAAGAAAATACTCCATCCATCCTAAAATAAATCGATAAATCAATTTCTAGAACCACACAAAGTTAAAGCTAAAGTTGACCAACTTTATAGAAAAAGAGTACCATCCATCCAAAAAAAATATTTCATGAAGTATCTAGTGACATTAATTTGGTGCTATAAATATTGATGCTCTTTTCTATAAATTTAGTAAAACTTAAAATAGTTTGACTTAGAACAACTCTAGAAGTCGTTTTATATTATGGAACGGAGGTAGTATTTCTAAATATAGATTCAATGTAGACACTTTTGCAACAATGATTAGACTAATTGTTTGTCAAAGATAACAAAATTTGAAATGCTGAAATTCATGTGTAGCAACGCCGTTGGCACATTCCATATTTGTGGTCGTGAGAATCAAGTGCTTCAGGTCGATTTGGTGGGGGCAGTCTAAGTAGTTGGGGCTTGATCTAGGTGGACCAAGCTAAGGTTGGTTGGGGCAGAGGGTGGAATCATGTCATAACGAAGTTCTAATCCTGAATTCGGGTGTGCCTTAAATAGTTAAATTCATGTACATATGCCATAATTCCCCACACTCGGCCTGTTCGTTTATTGGTTTCAGGCAGAGTTTATCAGTCAGTCAATAGTATTTTTTTCTCAGAACAAATCAACACCAATTGAGCTTATCAGCCCAGAAACCAACCAGCGAACAGGTAGACTAACCACAGTCCACACCTGCCAATCTGGCCACACTACCTGTCCTTAAAAAAATTGTGGTTTTGCTTCTCAAGCGGTCATTCAGTTCCAAACCGTCCTTAACCGCCTTGTTTAGTTCCACCCCAAATTCCCAAAAAGTGCTATAGTACCTGTCACATTGAATGTTTGCGGCCCGTGTATGGAGCATTAAATGTAGACGAAAAAAAAACTAATTGCACAGTTTGGTGGGAAATTACGAGACGAACGTTTTGAGCCTAATTAGTCCATGATTGAACACTATTTACCAAATAAAAATAAAAGTGCTACAATAGCCTTAAATTCTAACTTCCTGGAACTAAACACGCGCTAAATATCCTCTGATTTGGAACTTCAGCAACCACGTGCGATCCTCGCTTAGCGTCACCAGGCCCACTACATCCACGCGCCATGGCACGGATGCACGCGGCTCATGGTGGCAGCTAATTGTGTCCACACCTGTCTAGCGACGGTGGCTTCATACGCAGCCGGCTTTTGGGTGACGGCTGTGTCCAGGCCTAGCCTGCGGGGGCTGCTGTGCGCACCCATCTGCTGCGGTATGCTCGTCAGGTTTGACTTTTGAGGCCGAATTGGCGCCAACAGGGCGAGGAGGCACTCCCCGAGGCGGTAGGAAGAAAATTTGGTGGACACCGCATCCATCGCGCGACAACGGCAGCCAGGCGGTGGCCGCAACTGGGAGTGACGGACGCGTCTGTCCTGCTTGCGCCTTTGACGGTGGATGCCGGATCGAGTTCGACGTGCTGCGCAGTTGGTGTCGGAGGTGGCCGAACCCGTGGAAGCGGCGACGGTGAATCCGTGTGCGGCGCCAAGGTCGCGGTGCCCGAAGCTCGCCACGACACGCCGCTGAAACGTCTAGCGAGCCCGCTGCTGCCGTGCTGGCAACGGCTATGGGCCGCATTTAAGATATAAAGGCACGCCTGAATCGACGACCTCACATGGTGTCCACGTACGTTTATTTAGTTGGTGCGTTAGATCGAAATTCCACGACTCAGATAAAACGCGTCACAACCAGCCTTTCTTCGTGCATTTGACAGTGAATAGATGAAGCAAGTGGACGAATTGTACGTGACACGAAATTAGGATGGGGAATGATGGATTCTCAGCATGCATGGCCGGTGCCTAATTAGCATGGTGATTCGATGCGCATGCGAGTACGCGTGCGTGCATGTTGTTGGGGCTTGCTTACTTTGCATGCATGCATAAACTATCTGTTTGTGTGTGCGGATACACTGCTGACACTTGCTTGTTTGTAGTGCGTGCATCTGTGAGCCACAAGTGAGTTTTCCCCCTCCGCCTCCTTCCTCCCTCTCTCTCTCTCTCTGCTCTCGACCTCCTCTCTCTCTGCCTCTCTCTCTCCACGCGGCGGCGCATCCAGGCGGATAGGACGAGGCGGACAACGCATCGGCCGGCCAAGCCGACCAATGGTGCGGGCGGCCCGGCGGCGCCTCTCTCTCTTCCTCTCCCTCTCCCTCTCTCCAGATCTGCGGCCGCATCGGTCGGCCTCCGGCGCACCGGCGTGGCCAGGCCCCGACGGTGGGCGCAGCCACCTCCCTTCCCCCCGCTGCGCGCATCTCTCTCTCGCGCGCCTTCGCTTTTGGGGTGGCGGCGCGCCGCCAAGCCGCGAGCAGCCAGCGGATCCCCGCTGCGTGTGCGCGGCGCACCAGCATGAACGCGCCCGGGGTCCGTGCCTCCGACAAGGCGCCAGCGGCTAAGCGGGCACCGCCGGTGGTCGCGGCTCCCCCGTGGGGGCGGCTGGTGCAGGTGGTCTACGAGGCTCCACTGTTTGCTCCCGTTGTTTGCTCGCATGTTGGCTCCTGGCCCCATGGCACAGCAGCGCTCCGGCGTGGGCACAGCGGCGCACTGGCATGGGTGAGGCTCCGCGGCGGCCGCTCCGGCGAATATGCGGTCTGCTTCACGACTCCCCGGCTCCCATCCCTTTCTGTCTCGTAGGGCATCTGCTAGCCGGCCGCTCCGGTGACTCCGTGGCCGTATCCGTCGATCTACCCACCAGATCCGGTGCCGGTTCCGGTGAGGTCATCGCTGGCAGCTAGGTTTGACCTCGCCCAAGTCAGTTATCACACCATCGTCCTCATTGTCCTTCTCTGCATCTTCACAATACCTGTGCTTCAGTGATTTGGTTTTCTTTGATGTGACTGCGGCAGGCTGGCTGGCAGCGACAGCCTCGCGTTCTGCAGTGGAAGGGCCGAGAGTCATGCCATAACGTATGACCAATTAATATATCTTTTGATCCATTGTTGACGATTTGAGTTGTTATGATCAAATAGATTTATCATTTATGCTTTGGAGTGTATAAAGTGTAATGTATATCCATAGGTTTTTCAAAATATGTTTTCTATGATTTAGCAGTACTATTCAATATGTCCACTACCTTTATGTAGATAAACTGAAGCTTATATTGTCATTCTGTATCCAATTTTTTTGCTAATATGAAGTTAGTTATACTGTCATTCATGGATTAGTGGCACATTTGCATTTTGGCAAGGACTTTTAAGAATTAAAACTGCAGTTCATATATATGACAGTGTCTGCCCTTATTTATCTAACATTGGTTCCACACTGTACTATTTAATTTGTGATGGCATTCCACCTTGTTTTGTATTCTAACATTATTCATAGGTGACCTTTCAAAGTATGCTCCTTTTTCTGTCGGATTTTACAGGAGCTTTAGATATTCATTGCTTTCAAGCACCGGTTTAATTAGAAGCCTTGTTGTATTTGTTTATTTCCTTTTACATATGCTTTCCAATGTCTGGTGGAATCATGCCAGCAGGGAGTTGCTTACATTTCTTGTCCCTTGCAGATTTTCCTCTTTTTGATCTGAAGCTTTCTTAGGGATCATGGGGCTTCAGGTATTGCAACGGTCAGTGACTCAGTGCCTTATTATGTTCTTATTAGGGATCATGGGCTTATAGTTTTGTAGTTAGTGCAGGAACTATTGTTCTTAAATACAATTTCGTTTAGAAAAGTCTTCCTGTAGACTTATCTAAACGAGTCCCTGGAAGCGATCTGCATGCAAACTCTTGGTCAAGTATGTGTTTCCCTGTTTCTCTTGGCCAATAGGATGCCAAGGCATGAATGGATTTTATGGATTCATTTTTAGGGATGTAAATAAAATCATATATAAGTTTGGTTTTGCCTTCCAGTGTGAAATTGAATTTGACATTGGTATCTGAGATTTATGTTGCCAGGTGTTTGAGAAGGTCTATAATTGAAAGCACGAATAATGTTTCCTGCCAGTCCATTTTTGTGTTAATTAAAGTGCAGTCGTCCAGTGATTATCACAAAAGAAGGAAATGGATACCCAATCTATAAAAGAACTTTCTGAATATATGATGTATAGACTTTCTGAATATATGATGAAATATGTAATTTTTGGCACTGAATCATTTGAGAAGGCACATAAAAGAGTGCACCTTATATTAATATTTGTAAAAACTGTACAGATCCCTTGGCTTTTTGTTGAAGGATATAATTTTTGGATTGTTTACTTTTAGTCTTTGCTAGAAATAATGTTCCTTTTCGCATAATCCTAAGCTGAGGCAGCCCTAGTCGTTGCGCATTGCCCGCTCTGCCTAGCAGCCTAGAGCCAGCGTAAAGTGGCGGCAACTTAGGGTTGCTGCGCCAGCAGCTGGTCTAGGGTTTAGACTGGTTAGACTCTGGAATGCATTGCCTATTATCTACAAATCGATATATAAGACCTGAAATTTATAAGGACATAGACTAGTTGTCAAGATCATCTGTATTCAGGTAATAAACCATTCAGAAAACATCAATTAGGTTAATATGGTCTTAGGAACTTATAATATGCTTTATATTGGAAGTTATAACCAGAGAAAAATGTTTCATTGAGGAGTATATATATTCTAGGAATAACTAATGCCTGCCTAGAAATACTTTGTGCTCCATTATAGTTGTGTTCTATCAATAAATGGTACATCAACTTTCCAATGTTATGTCAGGGAATTCAGAAGTTAGGGACAAACTTTGTATCAGGGATGCTTTGTTTGGCCTACCATAGGAGATGTTTGCTTCACTGAACTATAGAAATCCACTTGCACTCTTAATGATAATGACATAATGTTGCTATCCTTCTGATGGCGAACTAGGCAAACATAAAGTAAAAAAGGTGCAACAATACCTTTACGAGAGAAACATGCCTACAACATTTTACTATCATCTTTTGACATTGCTCATGCACATATAATGGCTAGGCTAAGTGTGTCCTGCTTGTTATTCTTCTACCATTATCTTCTATGGTTTTGACTACAAATTCTGGTTTGATAAAAATTATCTTCTTTAACATGATCAAAGCTGGAAGCTCTGTTATCAGCCATGAAGTTCAGGAGAAGCTCAAGAGAAGCTGCCACTTTCCTTAAGTAACATCATTAACCCTGCGCTCCTGTGACACGTGCTATGTACCGTGACTGTACAATATGCAATGCTGCAGCATGTCAGTTTAGCTACCATCTCCTTGATCTATGACTCATGTGTGTAAAATATATGTAATGTTATCTCAATACATAAATCACTACATGTAACCTCGGTTAGCGAAGTTTTGTAAATAACTGACACTTAATGCGAGCTATTTTGCTATTTTGTGTATACTTTTAGCACACTCAAGTGGTCTATCTATGTTTGCATATTGAGAACAGTGTCTCATGTAACATGTTCTGTGACCTATTATATTAATATAATGTGCAATCACCTAATATTGGGCTGAGTCTCTGTATGTGATCATATTCATTCTTTGTCATATTTATCTCACGATTATTCTATGTCAATTAGAATTGCAAAATTATCACGCGCGCGGCGCGTAAATTGCTGTTTAGACATCTCTCAGCTATTTTTGGGACATACCGCTGGTCAATCTGTTACTTCAATGCTGCAGCACCACTGTTCTTCGTCAATGCTTGTTCCACTACACGGATGCAAGCACAACCAGTGGCCCGTGCGCATGGGCGCGCGCGGACTAGTGCATAGGTTTAGTTTCGAACTCGTGATGGGAAGACGAGAACGGGTGAGTATGGTTTTCTCTTGCCAGCTTGTTGTTCTATAGTGTTAAGTTGGATTACGGGATATGAAGGCACGCCGTCTAGGCGGCCTCCTAGGGTGTCCACGTATGTTCCATTTAGTTGGTGTGTTAGATAAAAATTCCACGACTCAGATAAAGCGCGTCACAACCAGCCTTCCTCCATGCATTCGGCAGTGGATAAATGAAGTAAGTGGACGCATTTAATAAAGTAGATGAAAAATTGAATAACCATGCATGCAAGGACAATATAAACTGTAGGTGTACTTTGCATACAAAAAGTTACTACGGTAGGGGGATTTACATCATTGTGCTTTCACATGTCCTTTACATAAAAAAAGAAACTATGACAAGAGGAATTTACATCACATGTGCCTTCTCCTTTTATATTAATGAATTTACTATCAATAGATACTAGACAGTAAATTTCCATGTATGCACAAGTGCCTCCCTAAACTATCCAGAAATTCACTCACTAAATTTGAAAGCACTGGCCATCTTCACCTACGCAGGGTAGGTTTGAAAGCAGGTGCATACATTTAATACCTCCCCTCCATGCTACCATCACATAAAAATAAGTCGGGCAGGTGGACACATTTAATGCCTCTCCTCCTTACCATCAGATAAAAATAATTCATCCGACCATGCAGGAACATTTGTAATGACACATGCATCCATGCATGTAAGAGATGCCTTGGGTTGCGTGCACAGTTGGTCCTAAGGTGGTCAGTGGTTGGGGTTGGTCACCATTAATACTGGCTACCATACTTGCATCTGCACCCATGCATGCAGAGGCATCCATACTTGTGTTATAGTTTTTGCTCTTTCCACCTATAATATAATCCTAGCCAATGTTGTGCTTTGAATCTAAGTGTGTTAGTTGCTTCAACCCAACTCCATCAAATATTTATTTCCACTAACATGTCATTGATTTGCTGGCCTAGAATAGGCACCATGTAATGACAACCAACCTCTATGTTCGTTTACAACATTGTAATGAAAAAACCATGTTACCTTTCCTTCCCATATTTTCCCATTTAATGTACCAAATATACCAACATTTCGTAGCAACGCGATGAGAAAACATATGAGCCATATTTTTTAAGATTTTTCCTATACCAAGCACATTACCCGCAGCGAAGCGCGGACAGCGGTGGCTAGTATATATTAGCTTTTGCATCACGTAAATCGTCCCCTTAGGGCAAATAAAACATATGAATGGAAAAAGAAAAAAATAATGGAGAGACAACCTTAAAATATCAGAACTGCACGGACGTCTGGACGACCATGGCTGCTGGCCTAGTTGCGCCTGCCTGCCTGCTATGCCTCGCTCACCCACCTGCCCGTCTGCTACGCCTGCTGCTGACATGGCCGTTTTGCTCCATGGGGACCACCTGCCTCTGCCTCACTTCCTGCGCATACGTGGGGACCGCCTATGTCAACGTCCGTGTCTGCTCATTAAACACTTGCAACATAAAGAACTTGCTGCAACACATACGTCTAAATCAAATAAAATATTTACAACATACGCTTACAACATATGTGTATAGCCACTTGCAACATTTGCAAACACTTACAACATAAGTTTAAAACAACTGAAACATTTGGAACGTACACATGAAACACACGTGTATAGCCATTGCAACATGTGCAACATCTTAATCTACTTTTACAACATCCAGGTGAAACACATGCAACACACGTTAGAAACAACTGAAACACTTGCTACATAGTTTGAAACATTAGCAAAAACACCTGAAAACATTTGAAAAATCATTACAAATATACGCAACATTCAGATAAAACATTGGCAATAAATGTGTAAAAACATATTATTAGGGATACCCAAAGCAAGCAAGTTAGCGCCCATGCTGACTTTCTCGGATGGAGCAAGACGTATTAAAAGGCCTCGCCCGACCCAAAGGCCAGCGGGCGCCGTCTCGCCTAACCTCAAGGCCAGCGGGCTCCGTCTCGCCCGACCTAAGGCCACAAGCTCCTGTCTCGCCTAACCCCCTGGTTCATGCTCCATCTCGCCTGATCCCTTGGGTGCGAGCTCCGTCTCACCCAACCCCTTGGGTTCATGCTCCGTCTCGCCCTACCCTTTGGGTTCATGCTCCATCTTGCTCGACCCAAGGATGCATGTTCTATCTCGTCCGACTGGGGGCCCATACCGCCGCCAACCACTACAGGTCCAAGCGTATGGGCCTAGGTCAAAACTCTGACATCGAGGAAGAGACGGGCACGCCTCGATGTAAACCATGGCCATGATGGGCCATACCTGAGGATTCACATCAAGAACAGTGTCGGCCATGCCAGGTGCTGTTCTGCCTAACCCTCGTATGACGCTAACTGGCGCGTCAGTTCACCACGACGCCCGTCGGGACAGAATGGAATGCCATGACCGGTAGATGACGCATGTGCATGGCGCTAGTGATGAATAGGGCCACAACGTGGAACCCATGAATCTATGGGAACCTTGTGGCAGCAACGCACACACCCATCCCCTATGAACGATGAGTTCTTGGGGATGAACCGAATATGTCATGGAATCTTTCCATGACCTCCTCATAGGAGAATCAGAGTCGCCCTCTAACTCTGACTTCAGTAGGGGGAGCCATCACCCCTCTCGTGAATGTTTCATGGCAGGTACTCCCGAGGGACACATTGAAAGCATCTGTGAGGGAGAGGCTACCGCAACAAACGACCTCGACGACGAGGTCGAGGGGGATGCAGGGGCCCCACCTCGCCAGTGGGTAGAGCAGCTAAAGGCTTGGCACCAAGAGCTCGAGGAAGCACTGACGCCAACTTGAGCAAGAACACACGGAGCTCGAGCGCTATAGAGACGGTGGGCGTGCATGCGCCATGGCCCATGACGTGAACTAGAGGATCATTGAGGACGATGAAGCCCTCCCACACTTCACCCGGGCAAGTCAGAACATCGCTGCTGTCGTGGCCTTGCTCCAGGGGCTTTCAGGGCCTACGAGACCCGAGGATCTTTGGGCCCATCATGAGATTCGTACGCTACTCGAGCGTACGGCAGCGCAGTAGGCTGGGAGCTCGCTGTCTCGACGACACGAGCTCGGCGCCAGCCAACCAGCGCGCACCCTCAGAGTAACCCGACAGGGACATATAAGTCCACCAAGCACAGCAAGGCGGTAGGTCATGTGCCGTAGTCCCGATGCATGAACGTCTCGACCTCCACTATGAAGCGTGCAACACCCTCGACACCTGTAGGCATACCCGCGACGATGCGAGGAAGGAGGCTAGCCATGGCTGCCACCCACATCGTGTCAGACGCTATGATAGTGGCGAGGACCGAAGCCTAAGCCTTGACCTACCGAGACCTCAGGCCTTCAGCCGACACATCCTCAACGCCATTTTCCCACTATGGTGCCAACCGCCGACCAACATCCTAAAATACTCTAGGGAAACAAATCCCAGACTGTGGCTCGAGGATTATCGGCTTGCTTGCCAAGCCGGTAGAGCGGATAATGACGATTCGGCGTGAATGTGGTTGGAACACCTTCCACCGAACCAAATCCAAAGTTGGGCAGACCTAAAAGAGATCTTCGTGGGAAACTTCCAGGGCACATACACGCATTCTGGGAACCCATGGGATCTCAAAAACTACCGATAGAAGTCCGGGGAAACTCTTCGTGGGTACATTCGGCGCTTCTCCTGGCAATGCAATGAGCTACCCAATGTCAGCCGACTCCGACGTCATAGGAGCTTTCCTATCTAGGACCACTTGCGAGTCCCTGGTTCACAAGCTAGGGACGAAAGGGCCCGCGAACCACCAAGGAGCTCTTTGACATCGCCACTAGCCACGCCTCAGGCGAGGAGGCAGTCGGGGTGATTTTTGACTGCCTCAACGGCAAGGCAAAGCGGGATGAGGATACCGGTGAAGGTGCCTCCAATAGTCCCAACAAGAAGAAGAGCGAGCAGCGGTGCAAGGGCTCACTCATGGCCACCATCGACCGCAAAGGGGGTTAGAAGCCTGCTGAGAGCACCCTAGACCACTTCAAGAAGCTGCTTGAAGGGCCATGCCCAAACCATGCTTTCCTCGTTAAGCACCTATACAAGGACTACGTCCTCATGAAGCGATTCTTGTCTGGAGGCCCAAATAAGGGGGAGCATAGGAAGGAGCCCCAGCCGGCCGTAGACGACGCCGAGGGGAAGGATGGCAGATTTCCAATGCTGGATGATTGCCTCATGATCTTTGAAGGGTCAGTAGCCTACAACTCTAGGTACTGCCAGAAGCTTACACGTCGCGAGGTCTATACGACTGAATCGGCCTCGCCTTGTTTCCTCTGATGGTCGGATTCTGCCGTAACCTTTGATCAGACCGACCATCCGGAAAGCGTCTTGCATCCAGAAAGATATCCACTCATGGTCGAACCGATCATCGGCATGGAGCGGCTCACCAAGGTGCTGATGGATGGAGGTAGCAGCCTCAAAATCATGTACGCTGAAAAGCTCGATGCCATAGGCATCGACCGATCGCGCTTCCGACCGATTGGGGCGCCTTTCCACAGCACCGTACCTAGAAAGCAGGATGTGCTACTTGGGTAGATCGATCTGCTCATCACCTTCAGCAATCTGACCAATTATTGGACAAAGACCCTTACCTTCGAGGTGGTCATGTTCCATAGGACCTACCACGCCATCCTAGGACATCCATGCTACGTGAAGTTCATGGCCGTCCCCAACTACACCTATCTAAAGTTGAAGATGCTGGGTCCATGCAGGGTCATCACCATTGGCACCTCCTTCCAGCATGCCTATAAGAGCGAGGTCGAGTGCTGTGAACATGTCACGTCAATTGTCGCCTCCAAAGAGTTTGCGGCCATTAGGGAGGAGTTCACCGAAGACGCACCCAACCCCAAGAGGACGGCCGTGTCTTTCAAGCCTATAGAGGGCACCAAGGATGTCCTCATAGACCCTAGCGGCTCTGAGGGCAAAGTGGTGCGCATCAGCACCACGCTTTCCTTCGAATAGGAAAGCGCGCTCATCGACTTCCTCTGTGCCAACAGCGAAATCTTTGCGTGGAAACCCTTGTACATGCCAGGCATTCTAAGAGAAGTCGCCGAGCATGCCTTGAAGATCAGTCTAGGCTCCAAGCTGGAGAAGCAGCGCCTGCGTCGCTTTGATGAGGAGAAACAAAGGGCCATCGGTGAGGAGATTGTGAAGCTTTTGGCGGTCATGTTCATCAAGGAAGTATACCACCCCAAGTGGTTAGCCAATCCTGTTCTTGTACGAAAAAAGAGTGAGAAATGTAGAATGTGCGTTGACTACATGAGTCTAAACAAAGCGTGTCCAAAGGATCCGTTTCCTTTGCCATGCATAGACCAAGTAGTTGACTCAACTCAGGGTGTGAAACCCTTTGCTTCCTTGATGCGTACTCCGGGTACCATCTAATCACAATGAAAGAGTCCGACCAGCTTGCAACATCTTTTGTCACCCTGTTTGGATCATTCTGCTACATCACAATGTCGTTCGGCCTGAAGAACATGGGGGCTATGTACCAACAATGCATGCTCAAGTGTTTTAGGGATCTCATTAGGCAGACCATTGAGGCCTATGTTGATGACATCATGGTCAAGTCCAAACTGGCTGACCAAGTCATAGCTGACCTAGAGCAAACCTTCACCAAACTCCGAGCAAACAGCATCAAGCTCAACCCTGAGAAGTGTGTTTTAGGGTCCCAAGGGGTATGCTGCTGGGTTTTATCGTCTCCGAGCATGGCATCAAAGCCAACCCGGAGAAGATCTCGGCCATCATGAGGATGGGCCCAATTTAGAACATAAAGGGGGTACAATGAGTTACAGGGTGCCTCGTCGCGCTCTGCCGCTTTATCTCGTGCCTCGGCGAACAAGGTCTCCCCCTCTATCGGCTTATGAAGAACGCCAACCATTTTGAATGGATGCCTGAGGCCTAGGAGGCACTTGACAAGGTCAAGTAGCTCCTGATGAAGGCCCTGATCCTGGTCCCCTAATCGATGGGGAACTGCTTCTGCTCTATATTGTGGCCACCACACAAGTGGTCGGCGCTGCCCTGGTGGTAGAGCGAGAAGAAGAGGGACACACCCTTAAAGTGTAGCATCCTGTGTACTTCATTAGCGAGGTCTTGTCTGATTCTAAGACTCGCTGTCCCCAAATCTAGAAACTCTTGTACGCCGTCCTCATTGCTAAGAAGAAGTTGCATCATTACTTTGAAGCGCATCCGATGACAGTCGTGACGTCCTTCCCTCTCGGCGAGGTCATCCAAAACTGGGATGCCACAAGAAGAATCATGAAGTGGGCACTGGAGCAGATGGGTCAAGGCATTTCATATGCCCCTAGATGGCCATCAAGTCCCAAGTGCTGGCTGATTTCATTATAGAGTGGACCAAGGTTCAAAGGCCACTAGCAGTCGTCGACCAAGAGTACTGAACAATGTACTTTGATGGATCACTGATGAAGAAAGGCGCTAGGGGGCCACCTCCTCCTCGATGACATCTAGCTTGACGTTGGTATAGATGGGTGCGAAGCCTTGGCTCATTGTCACTAGATCAATGTTCTTGTAATGAGAACCGACGATTACGAATGATCGGTGAATGCCAAAGTGAAGTGTGCCCCTCGCCATATCACGTGCCCGGTCCATAATCCAGATGGCGCAAACTATGAGGGAGCTTGTCTTCTGCTCCAAGGCTAGCTCGAGCTTGTCATAGACCAGTAGAATGGTGACACGTGGGTTGTCATGTTCATCGCTCTCCTTCTAGAGTGTGTCCTTCACCTCGTTGAGCTCCTTCTCTAGGCCATGGCTCTTCACCACCTCTACCCCGAGCTTGTCGCCGAGATCCACCCAAGTCACATACCAACCATGTCAAAAGGCTTACCACGGATTCTAGTGAGAAAGACAATAAGGGAAACCAGGGACTTACCATCCATGTCTGCTCGATGCCTGCGCACCTCATCGCGCTGCTGGGTCACCTTAGCCTCTAGGCACCGGACCTCCTCTTAGCGCTGGCCGACCTCCATAGCAAGTTTGGTAGACATGCCCTCGGCTACAACCTTTAGGTCCCTCTCCCTCTAGAGCTCCTTCTTGAGGTGGCCAACCCATTGCTGAGCGTCGATGTGCTCCTGGCGAGACAACTCAAATCAAATCATTGTGCTCCTTCCATAGCCGTTCGTCCTCCTCGGTGTCCATGCACGTCCTCTCGATTAGGGCCACGAGCTTCTCCTTGGCCTCATAGGCATCGTCGTAAGCGTCCTTCTCCCTGACTCAGAGGTCAGCCACCTCCTAGGTGGTAGGGGCAAGCTCAGCCACCTCTTGACGGGCGACAACGAGCTGTGTGTCTAGCCCCTCACTCCGCCGCATCTCCTTAACAAGGAGTTGGGACTTGTCCTAGCTCCGAGTCATAAGGACCTATGAAGAAGACAAGACTTAGAGGTGCAGAAAGAGAACATAGGGGTTAGAAGCATGGTCATATCATACTTGGACAATTGGGGTGACAATATTGCGCATCGAGCCTAGCATGGTGGTTAGGGCGCGAACCGCGTCCCCAACCTCCGTGTGGACACTCCCCCATTCCCTCTCCTCTGTCGCTTCATTAAGGACAACCACCTAGACCAAAGCTGGGATGTCCCCACACCGACCTCAAGTAGCGCCGACCTCTCTAGCGGCGATAGCTCCCCTAGAGTGGCTCCTCTAGCGACAGAGGGGGCGGGTGACGTGGACATGGAGGCCTACCCTATCACCACATCCATGAAGGATGCCTTAGGTGTGCCCCCTTCCATCTGCCCCACCATGGACATGGCCACCTGCACGGATGGTGGCTTCGGTTGTGCCTCCTCTGCCTACGACATCGAGGACATGACTTGCCGCACCGCACCCGCCATGGGTGCCTCGGACGCACCCTCCTCCGCCTGCTCTCCAATGGACACAGCCATTAGCTACGCCTCCTCGGTCGATGCCATGGCCGCCCCGACACCACTCACGCCCTCCACCGATGCAGTGACAGCCGGCTCCTGGCTCATTTGCCAGAGGAGGATCTTTTTTGGAGCAAGCTGTAGGAGAGTCCCATGTCCTCTGTTGCTGCAAAGGACATGGCAGTCAGTTCACAGCAAAAATTTGTTAGGACAAAAGGATGACGAAAACTCTTGACTCACCTTGATGCCATCATACAAGGACATTTTGGGGCTGGCTTACCTGACCCTGGCTGCTCCTCATCGGCATGTTGCCACTTCGAGCCCTCTCTCAGCTCAGAGGGCTCGGACGAATTAGAATGGTCGCCTCCTGCCAACCCCAAAGGCGCCATCGGGGGCTCAGATGGAGCAGGGCGACTAGTTTCTGTCGGCTCCGGGGCCACCGTCGAAGGGCCAGACGAGGCGAGGTGGCCTAACTCTGCCAGTTTCGAGGCCACCTATCGGTGTTTCAAGTTGCCACCAACAAGTAAATTTCTAATATTGTGCGTCTGGCTCAGATGGTGTGCTAAGAGGACACGAGGTTTATACTGGTTTGGGCAGAATGTCCCTACATCTAGTTTGTTGCTGTTGCTCATGTTACTAGCAATAAAAGTTCATAGTAGGGGTTACAAATGATCGAGAGAGGGATAGGTCCCAAGTCTCTAGTGAGAGGAATGAATGGGTGCGGAGGGCTCGGTTGCTTCTTAGTTGTGTGCTTGTGTGTTCTAATCAGTTTGGGGTTCGAGTCCAAACCAGTGTGATGTGCTATGATGCGATCGATTAGAGTCGCCTGTCACTGAGTCGAGTTCCGTCTCATCAATGGGATGCCCTGCTTTCCCTTTTATAGGCCAAAGGAAAGCACAGGTTATAGTCGAGGGAAAAGAGAAGGAGAAGGAGAAGAAGTCCTCTAGGATTGCCGGGTCCTTCTTTTCCTTCACGCGGGTCCCACTAACCCTATAGATGTCAATAGGGATAGCTCCACGTTGTGAATCTATCCGTCACTGGTGCCATGCGTAGGCATCGTCTTCTGGTCGTGGCACTCCACTCCATCCTAACAGATGTCATGGTGAATTGATATGCCTATCAGTGCCCGTACGAGGGTTAGGCAGAATAGCACCGGTATGCCTGATGTTGTTCCTAATGTGAATCCCTAGGCATGGCGTGTCATGGCCACAGGTTATATTGGGGCAGGCCAGTCACCTCCCTGGTGTCAAAGCTTGGACCCTAGCCCATTCGCTTGGACCTAGAGTGGTTGGTGGTGGTATGGGTCTTCGTTGGGTGAGGCAGAGTCTATGACCTTGGGGTTAGGTGAGGTAGAGTCCTCCCCCAAAGGTGGGACGAGGTGGAGTGCAGACCTAAGGGTTGGGCGAGGTGGAGCCCATAGCCTTGAGGTTGGGTGAGGCAGAGTCCTACCCTAGAGGCTAGGTGAGGCGGAGCGAAGACCCAAGGGTCGGGTGAGGCCAAGTCCTTCCCTAGAGGCTAGGCGAGGCAAAGCATAGACCCAAGGGTCGGGCGAGGCAGAGTGCAGACCTAAAGGTTGGGCGAGGTGGAGCCCATGACCTCAGGGTTGGGCGAGGCGGAGTCCTCCCCCAGAGGGTGGGCGAGGTAGAGCGTAGACCCAATGGTTGTGCGAGGCAGAGCCCACGGCCTCGAAGTCTGGCGAGGTGGAGTCCTCCCCTAGAGGCTAGGCGAGGTGGAGCACAGACGCAAGGGTTGGGCAAGGTGGAGCACAGACCTAAAGGTCAGGCAAGGCAAAGCCCATGGCCTCAGGGTCGAGCAAGGTAGAGTCCTCCCCCAGAGGCTAGGTGAGGCAGAGCGTAGACCCAAAGGTTGAGCGAGGCAGAGCCCATGGCCTCAGGGTGAGACGAGGCGAAGTCCTCCCTAGAGGCTGGGCGAGGTGGAGCGCAGACCCAAAGGTTGGGCGAGGCGGAGCCCATGGCCCCAGGGGTCAGGCGAGGCGGAGTCCTCCCCCTAGAGGCCGAGCGAGGCAGAACCAGCCCTTAGAGGGTGGGCGAGGCAGAGCTTACGCACCTAGGGGTCGGTTGAAGCTATAGTCGCAGTTTTGACTACTTGAACATATCAATGTTGATGGTCATTAGCTCCTCCTCTTTGGGTACCCTAGTAGTGGTCCTCGACAGTAGCCCCTGAGCCTATGGAGGAGTAGAAAACTCCTTCAGAGGGTTTTTTTCAAGTGGTAGGACTCTGATGGCCTTTGCCTTCTTTTGTCACCCGACATGACCTGAGGACAGGTGGTTCCCTTTCATTAAGATCAGAACCCTCAAGGGTATAGTCATGAGGTTTGGTCTGATCACTCTGCGACCATGCCGATCTCCTTACGAGCCTAAATTTCCTCAAGCCCCATGCGTAGCGGGGGTGCAGTCGAGGGTTGGCTCGTCTTTGCGATCATCACCCCATCCATGGTTTCCACAACCAGAGGGGCTGAGTCATGTCGTGATTTTCCTCTATGGACGAGCCATGGTGCTCAGTGAGTTGTTAGTTTTCTAGTCCAAATGGGCCCCCGGCATCTCATTTATGGGGATCCAGCTCGGGTCAACTAGTGATCGACTCCAGACCCTTGGTGGTCAATCCATATAGTTCTTGGGTTCGTTTGACCGGTCTCGAGGGCCTTCTACCTTTCTTTCAAGGAAAAACATGGATCATAACTGACCGAGACTCGAACATGGGCCGGGATGCCCAAGGCGCTCGTGCACCTAGGCACTGGCCGCTAGCGGGCCCATCCCTTTCCACCTCTCACCCTAAAGGTGCCTAGAGCAGGTTGTCGAACCCATCGATGGGCCAACCTATGAACTCCTAGGCCTAGTTAGGCCATAGAGATGCTTTTATATCTGTATTCCTTTTACTCGTGACGAGTCATGGACCGTCCATTGAGGCAAAACGTCCAGGCGAGTTTTCCAAGGGAAGGAAAAAGATTGGATGCGCATGTCCCATGGAGGGACTGTTGTGGCAAATCATGGTAGGCGTGGAGATCTAGGTGGACGGTTGGTTTCCTCTCATCCGTCGCCCCTATAAAACCAATGGGTTTGCCCCCAGGGTTTTATACCTTGCATCCTTGGCTCCGTAGCCACGACCGCCGCCACTAATCACCTAGGGTTCCCCATCTTTGCATCCCTGCCGCCATCGAGCCTGCATCCAATCGTCCCCACCTCCAATGGATCCATGGTGCTGTTCTGACATCACCTTCTAGCGTATGGAGGGCCTCGTCAGTCGTGGTCTTCTCTATGCATGGACCTCAGCTGAAGAGTGGCTGCTGCCTGGCGAGGAGGATCTGCCATCACCACCCGATAGCTACATAGTGTCATTCGCCCACTTCCATGAGCGTGGGTTCGCAACCCCTGCCCATAGATTTCTCTAGGGGCTTCTATACTACTACAAGATCGAGCTACAGCATCTCAACACCAATGGGATCTAGCACATGGCGGCGTTTGTCACCCTATGTGATGGATTCTTAGGGATCAGCCCCCACTTCGATCTATGGAGGTACTTCTTGTAACACCTCGGGTGTTTAAATATTAAAATCTGACATGTCATCATATGCATTGCAAAGCATTTGGCATTTGGTGAAAACTTTGATATGCATACACTAATACAAGTTTATATTTATGTGGTATGTGTTGCAATGTATTGTTTGACTCAAGTTCAATGTTTGTTTGGATTTTAAATTTTTCGAGAAAACCCCGTTTTTCCACATTTAAATCCTACCCTGAAAATCCATTTCAAAATCTAAGCATATTTTGGGGTTGGGCCCAAAAGCAAAAGTGTAGAGCTTGGCAAGTTATACAAAGTTTGTTTTTGGAGTTTTTAAGTTGTTTAGAAAATTTTTGAGTAAATCAAAAAGGCGTAATTCGGTAAATTTCCCTATTCAAATTCAAAAGTTCATTTCAAAATCTAGACCGAATTAGGAGATGGTTATAAAAGCAAAGTTGTAGAACTTTTGATTTTGAACAACTTTTATCTTTGGAGATTTTTGAGTTGTTATGAAAATTTGGGAGTAATTTGTGAATTTTGGCGAATGGCAAACTTGTAATTTCGATGAACAGTGTTCACCGCTTGCACTACACCGCCGGCGAGCTTCGGCTTGCTTCCAGTCGCGCGCGTGGCCATCTGGGCGTCGTGTTGGCATGCTGAAGGCTTCATTGTGGCTTCTTTGCGCTTCCTTGGCTGCCCTATAAAGCTCTGGAGCCGCCGCCGTTCTTCTTTCTTCGTTCTCTGTTTTTCCCGTCGCCGCTGCTCCATCTCTGGCGAGCCCGTGCCGTCGTTGTCGTGCTCCACCGTCGCTGATAAGCTAGTCCCAGCTCTGCCTGAACCTTGCGCGTCCATCTGACCCACCAATTTGGCTTGTCTTCACCGGGAACTCAAGTTTCATCGCCTTCTTCCTCACGGCCGGTAACCTCACCGTCGCATGCGCATCTCCGTGGCTAGAGCCCGTCGGTGAGCCGTTGCCCTTGATTGGTGTACCTTTAGCTTCGTCTCAATGCTGTAGTGCTCATTTCGCTGTTGATTGGCCGTTTTATCCACTGCAGTCGCCGGCACACCGTCACCGATGATCCTTGCTCCTCCGCCGTTGCTGTTCACATCGACCCGCGTCTACGCTGCTTCTCCAGCCTTGCTTTCTGCTCTGTAGTGTTCGTGGTGAGCTACTGGACCTTCCCATGCCCTCTGTTTCCCTGTTTTCGGCTTCGTTTTGCCGGCGTAGCACTGCCGAGCCACCGCGTCCGCCATGGCCGACGCCAAGCTCGTAACTCATAGTAATTCGTCTAGCTAGCGCCTTCAGTCGATGCGCCGGGATGATGTGGTCATTTTGATACGTTGGTCGTCGCCGTTGATCTCACCATCGGTGAGTTTGCGCCGGTCAGCGCCGTTGTCGTCGTAGTCAACACGCAGGAGGTAGAAGATGACCGGTGGGGTCACCATGTCAGTGACTCAACGTTCAAAATGAATTTTTCTATTTTCAGATTTGAATGAATAGTGTCTGTTTTTGTTATTTTTGTATAGATTTATTTAGAGCTCCAAAAATTATGAAAATTTTTGAGTGACTTCTCTGTGAGGTATAGTATTTAAGAAAAATATGAAATAGTGTTTTTCAGTAATTTTTAAATGTGATAAAAATTGCTCAATTTATTCATAAATGGATTTCCATGATTTTTCTAGGCTTATTTATTTATCCAAAAATTATGAAATTTGTTTTGCCACTTAGTTAACATGTAATGAACATGTACTAAAATTTTGAGCTCAAATAGAATAAGTTGATTTATTTCATAATTTTGAATTAAATAATTAATTCATAAAAGCAAATAGTAACCTTTAATGATTTAGGTTTTTGTTTGGACTTTCGGAATTGAGTGATGACCTCGGGTCATTTGTTGTTAATGATCCTTGGTAGTTGATATATGTGTTACGAAAAAGATTTAGTTTGTTTGACTTGCAACTGTACCGCGAAGGAAAGTTGTATTCAAATTATTAACTTTGCATCCATCATCAAGCATCATATTTCGTATTCCGCATCATGTTAAACATGGCATTGTTATTACGTGTAGTGAACGAAGGTGAACACGTGGTAGTTAATCAAGTCGTGGAAGAAGTTTATCCGTCTGTTGAAGTCGGATCGAATACTTGTGTAACGTCGCAGGAATCGGACTTTTCCGTCAACGAAGGCAAGCCCCGGATGCATACAACCCTACCTTGTATTTTATAAATTAATTTCGCTTTTGCTTTCTGTTACTAGCATTAAGTGATTAGGAGTTAAGTAAAGGCCTAATTGGTGTATTACCACGCTTGTTATTCCATATTTACCATATTACCTATTTTAAACTCGTATATGCCTAGTTTTGCTTAGCTATGCGTAGAACGATGAAAGTCGGGTGACTACCTGCCACCTGCTAGTTTTAAATGGAACATTGGTTAATTATATTAGCATGTGATATGGGAATGTGGAGTAATAAATCTAGACCGGATGGACTCGGTGTGTGTGAGCCACCAGACATGGAGGTCTTGTGAGCGGGTTCTTTCTGCCTGTGTCGATTAAGGCACGTCCGTTGTTGAATTGCATGAGGTGAGAATTTGTAGTACTAACCACATACTCCGGTAAGCCTGAACTTGGCAATTCTATTACGAGAATGGCTACTCGCGCACTGGGAGTGGAGAGATGGCGGGAATAGCGTGTACCCACGTGGCCATGGGCTGGAATGGTGGAGTACTGTGTTCTCGGGTGGCGCGGATCCGTTCTTGTTTTGGAGGATCCGAGGGTAGGTTGGTATATGGAGGTCAGGGACCTGCATATGTCGTGTGGTCTGGAATTCCCAGCTGGGTTTATAATCGGTTCGAATCGTCGTTGCTCCTCGGTTAAGGAGACTCAACTCACTGTTCATCATCGTAGAATTAATAACCGGAACTTGAATAAGGCTTGTGAAGGTGCTGAATATGAAGTTTCATGATCTCAGTGCGGATCGTGTCAGCTTTGTATATAATTCTTGAGAAGTTTTCTATATAAAGAATGTTGTTAAAAGAGCTTTTACGCAAAAGAACTTTGATCATTGTTAAAGCTATACCTTGAATCCCTGAGCCTGCATTACTGAGTTTATCAGTTAATATTTCGGATAAGTCTTGTTGAGTACTTTTGTACTCAGGGTTCGTTGACCCCTTGTTGCAGGTGAGCCTCATGAGCAGATCTGTTTTGGATCGTGCTGCATGACTATCGTTCGTTCTGACGATGAGAAGTAAATGTGTGATCCTTGGGCAGGATGTTTATTTTGTGTGTTATGTATATATTAATCATGCCACTCCACTACTACTATGGTTTGTAATAATTAAAGAACTTAGTTTGTAAGGTTTGAAATAACTGGTTTGTAAACTATGTTATCGTAAGACTTCCGCTGTTTTTACTCTGGTTTTGATATTTGAATAAATGTTGTAATACTACAATGACTCTGTAACGTGATCCTGCTCAGAAATCGTGGATGATTCGGGGTTCCCCGAGGACACCCGACAGTCTTTTTAAGTTCATGGAAACATATGCATAGATGTCAGAGGTCGCCGGACAGTGACAGGTGCATGTGGGCCCTATAACTTAGGAGGTTCTGCCACAGAATGGTATCAGAGCAATCGTTACAAGGTTTTGTTGTATTGTTTTACAAAAACTTCAAAATGATTTGGATGACTAAATTTAACTTGGTAATTTAGTCCAAATTGCTTCTGACTTATCTTATTTCTTTCTCACCCTTCCCTATTTGATTAAAAAGGTTTTTGTGTGGTGGAGTAGTAATTATACTATGCCCTATATAAAAATAAATGTTGTTTATGTGCATTATAAATTTTTGATGTTTTTGTTCGTAAGAACGATTCATGCATCAGGAATAATTCACTTGTTACTTCCTTCACCTCTTAGTCTGGAGTTAAGTAGTGAGTCTGGTTTGAGGAATGTAATCCATCTTAGCTACTTTTTGGATTTTGATCAAATGATCTTACTTGGATTAAATTGGCTACCTACAGTATGGCTCGTGCCAAGATGACGCCCCGTAAGTCCACCGGACCCAAAGGAGTTCCTCGTCACCAACTTGCCCCTAGAAATGATGGTGCCAGCAGCAGCAGTTCTAGGCCTGATCCCCAAGCAGAGATACTGAGGGTTTCTATGGAGTTAGCACAATCTACTAGAGATAGGGCTTTGGATGTTATACAAATAGGAGAATTACAGGGTCAATTGAGGCAGCTCACCACCGCGCATAGGAACTGCGAAAGTATGTTAGTTCGTACGGTGGAAGGAAGAAATGAAGCTTGGCACAGGGAAAATGTAGCTAGAGCTAGAACTCATGAGCTAGAATTCTATGTAGAAGATTTAGAAGAACATAATACGTATCTACATGAGGAGGTTCATAGGCTTAGCAATCTACTAAATCCGAATCATGAGCCTCAAGCGGATGCAATGGACCCCGGTGTCATCCTTGCCGATGATGATGAATCGGGAAAGGAAGAAGAAGAAGATCCTGAAGAATTAGTAATGATCGATGAAAGCGATGATGAAGATGGTAATAATTCCGGAATGGATACCGAGCCTGAAGTTTGAAGAAATTGAGGAAAAGAGTAGAGTTGTATAATAGTAGCTCTAGTTAAGTTAAGTAGTTTTGTTCTCGTACTCGTGGGTTTGTTTGTACATTAGTAAACTCCTTGTAATGTGTCTAGAGTAAGCTTTGGTACAATTCAATAAAGACATGTGAATAAAGTTTGGTTTGTTATGAGCAGATGCGTCGTACGCGAGGTTCGTATATTCCTAGAACTTCACAAGATGAGGATGGTATTCCAGATCCGCCACCAGTTCCAACCAATTTAGCTGATGCTATAACCGCACTTGTCAATGTGACGGCTGAAAATTCTCGTTTGCTTTATGAGATGGCCCAGAGTAATCAGAATCAGATGTACGGAAACCGTGGACGCCACCATAACCGACAAGAGGCTACATATGTTGATTTCACAGACACAAGACCCCCAGTGTTCACCAAGGCAGATGAACCATTGGAGGCTGATGACTGGCTTCGAACCATGGAGCAGAAATTTGACCTTATCCCATGCACGGAGTATCAGAAACCTACGTTTGCCGCCCAACAACTTAGAGGAGCAGCAAGTGCTTGGTGGGCAAACTTAGTGGCTATGCAACCTGCTGGTATTCCAATAACTTGGGCTGAGTTCCGTACTACCTTCAGAGCCCATTATATCCCTGAAGGAGTGATGGCTATGAAGCTAGATGAATTCCTTGCTTTGAAACAAGGAGATCAAACCATGATGCAGTATGTGGGAAGATTTAATCATCTGTCCCAATATGCATCCGAACATGTCAATACTGATGCCAAGAAGAAGAGGTGGTTTATGAGAGGCCTGAATACCAAGTTGCAGACTATGATGACCACTTGCACCAATGTTACTTACCATGAGGCAGTAAATATTGCAATTGCTTCAGAATCAAAGTATCGGCAGCATAAGGAGCTCAAAAAGAAAAAGAGTGTGCCGTCTGGATCTTTTGGTGGAAATCAGAAGAGGCAGAGGGTGATTTATCATCCAGTACATCATAATCGTCCTCCTTATCGTCCACCACAGTTCCAAGCTGGGCAATAGTCAAATGTCCGTCCTGCTATAACCTATCTGAGTTCACAGTCAACCAATGCTCCTAGTGGCAATGCTCCAACATCCTAGGGTCACAACTATCCGTGTTACAATTGTGGAAGAACTGGTCATTTCTCTAGGGAATGTCCATATCCTAGGTAGGCTAATCAAAATTATCAGAAGGCCCATGCTAATCAACAACAGGGTCAGGCACCAAACAAGAACCCCAATCAGAATGCTCAAAAGGGCAAAGATGAGAGGAAGACAGGACGGGTGTTCTATATTCAAGCTGGAGAAATTCCGGAAGGGGAGCCAGTGATGATGGGTATGTTTCCTGTTGCCAATCACCCTGCAGTTATACTTTTTGATTCTGGCGCATCACATTCATTCATCAATAGAACATTTGTCGTGAAGCATGAAATTTCAATTGGGGCAACAAAGGAAAGTTTCTTTATACAGTCGCCCGGGGGACGTCTGTGTACTAAGGAAATGGCATACCAGGTACCCGTAAACCTGGGTGGGCATATTTTTCCCACTACCATGATTATCCTTAAGGATCAGGATATAGATGTAATTTTGGGAATGAATTGGATGTATCAGCATAAGGCTGTTATAGATGCTTTGAATAGGACCTTACGAGTGAATTTGCCTGATAGTAATTCTCAACTTCTTATCCAACTTCCAATCCTAAGAAGATCAGTGGGCAAGATTTGTGCAACTGCTGTCAAAGAGATTAGAGATATTCCGGTAGTGTGTGAATTTTCGGATGTGTTTCCTGAAGATTTACCCGGTCTACCACCTGATAGGGATGTACAGTTTAATATAGAGTTACAACCTGGAACAGCTCCGATTTCTCGGAGAGCTTATAGGATGCCACCTAAGGAATTGGCCGAGTTGAAGACTCAGTTACAAGAATTGATTGAGAAAGGGTTTATCCAACCTAGTTCCTCACCTTGGGGATGTCCGGCAATTTTTGTGAAAAAGAAAGATGAGACTTTGAGGTTATGTGTCGACTATCGTCCATTGAATGAAGTGACCATCAAGAATAAATATCCATTACCTCGGATAGATCTGCTTTTTGATCAATTGGCCGGAGCCAAAGTTTTCTCCAAGATAGATTTGAGATCAGGATATCACCAAATCAAGATAAAGCCTGAGGATATTCCCAAAATGGCATTTACCACAAGATATGGGTTATATGAATACTTGGTAATGTCTTTTGGTTTGACAAATGCTCCAGCTCATTTCATGTATCTAATGAACTCAGTATTCATGCCTGAGCTAGACAAGTTTGTAGTGGTGTTTATTGATGACATTTTAGTATATTCCAAGAATAAGAAAGAACATGCGGGACATCTCAGAATTGTTCTGACCCGTTTGAGGGAACATCAACTATATGCCAAGTTCAGCAAGTGTGATTTTTGGCTTAAGGAAGTGCAATTTCTTGGACATGTCTTGTCAGCCGAAGGAGTTGTAGTTGATCCAAGCAAAGTGAAGGATGTGCTTGATTGGAAACCGCCAACCACAGTTCATCAAGTTCGGAGTTTTCTGGGTTTGGCGGGATATTACCGCCGGTTTATTCCAGATTTCTCAAAAATATCAAAGTCCATAACTGAATTGTTGAAGAACCAAGTTAAGTTTGTCTGGTCATCAGATTGTGAGGAGGCTTTCCAGACTTTGAAGAGACTGTTAACCACTACACCAGTATTAGCCCAACCTGACATCGAGAAGCCGTTTGATGTTTATTGTGATGCTTCAGGTATTGGTATTGGATGTGTATTGATGCAAGAAGGTCGAGTCATTGCTTATGCATCCCGGCAACTTAAGCAACATGAAGAACACTATCCGACCCATGACTTGGAGTTAGCAGCTGTGGTTCATGCTCTGAAGATTTGGTGGCATTACCTGCTTGGTAATACGTGTCATATGTATACAGACCACAAAAGCTTAAAGTATATCTTTACTCAGTCAGAGTTGAACATGCGACAGAGAAGATGGTTAGAACTGATTAAGGATTATGACTTGGAAGTACATTATCACCCCGGTAAAGCAAATGTAGTTGCAGATGCCCTCAGTCATAAAAGTTATTGCAATTGTCTGACTAGTGAGAACAATGGGTTTGAATTTATGTCAAGAAATGGAAAAGTTGAATGTAGAAGTAATTCAACAAGGAAGTTTGACCAACATAATTATTGAAGCCCCTATTCGAGATCAAGTTATTGCTGCTCAGAAGGAAAACAAGGGTATAGCCCATATTAAGGAAAGAATCAAGAATGGAAAAGCGGAATGCTTTAGTATTGACAATGAAGATGTGTTATGGTTCAAGGATCGCCTGGTGGTACCAAAAGTTCTTGAGCTGCGGCAGTCAATTCTAGATGAGGCACATGCTACTAGGTTATCAATCCATCCAGGAAGCAACAAGATGTACCATGACTTGAAGCAAAGATTCTGGTGGACTAAAATGAAAATAGAAATTGCTAGATATATAGCGAAGTGTGATACTTGTCAAAAGGTGAAAGCTATACATTTGAGGTCTGCTGGTGAATTACAACCATTACCTATTCCATCTTGGAAGTGGGAGGATATAAGTATGGATTTTATTGTTGGTCTACCCAAGACATCAAAGGGATTTGACTCAGTATGGGTTATTGTAGATCGACTCACTAAGTCAGCACATTTTCTTCCAGTCAAGACAATATATCCTACGATCCAATATGCCAAGATGTATTTAGCAAGAATCATGAGTCTTCATGGAGTACCCAAGACTATTGTGTCAGATAGAGGTACACAGTTTGTCTCCAACTTTTGGAAACAATTGCATTCTTCATTGGGTACCAAACTTCTGTATAGTACAGCTTATCATCCGCAAACTGATGGACAGACTGAAAGAGTTAATCAAGTACTTGAAGATATGTTAAGGTGTTGTGTCCTTAACTATTCCAATAAGTGGGACGAATGCTTACCTTTGGCCGAGTTCTCATACAACAATAGTTATCAGGAAAGCATTAGAATGGCTCCATTTGAAGCACTCTATGGTCGTAGATGCAGAACATCATTGAGTTGGTCTGAACCTGGAGAAAGAAGATTCTTTGGAGTTGACCTTGTGAAAGAAACAGAAGACAAGGTTAGACAAATACAGAGTAATTTAAAGATAGCTCAGTCCCGACCAAAAGAGTTATGCGGATAGACGACGGAGACCATTGGTATTCAACAAAGGAGATTTTGTATATCTGAAAGTATCACCAATGAAGGGAGTTAACCGTTTTGGTGTTAAAGGAAAGTTGGCACCCCGATACATTGGACCATATCAAATTTTGGAAAGGTATGGAAAAGTGGCATATCGCTTGCAATTACCTGAACATCTTGCAGCTGTGCATGATGTGTTCCATGTTTCTCAATTGAAGAAGTGTCTCCGAGTGCCTGAACAGAATGTTGAAGTTGAAGGAGTGGAACTAGAACCGGATTTAACTTATTCCGAATATCCTATCCGAGTGTTAGATCAGAAAGATCGTGTTACTCAAAGACGGACAATCAAGTTCTATAAAATACAATGGAATCAACATTCAGAAGAGGAAGCTACTTGGGAATCAGAAGATTACTTGTTAGAAAAGTTTCCAGAGTTTCTAGCGTCAATATAGAATAGAGTAGTGTTAGTTGAGCTCGGTTGCTACAAATTGTGTTTTGTAAAGGGACCTCGGCTGTTTTATGGACAGAGTTTGTATGTGTTCTCGCGACACATTTCCTTTTCCATTACTTACCCTATGGCTTTGAATCTCGGGGCGAGATTTCTTTTAGGGGGAAGGATTGTAACACCTCGGGTGTTTAAATATTAAAATCTGACATGTCATCATATGCATTGCAAAGCATTTGGCATTTGGTGAAAACTTTGATATGCATACACTAATACAAGTTTATATTTATGTGGTATGTGTTGCAATGTATTGTTTGACTCAAGTTCAATGTTTGTTTGGATTTTGAATTTTTCGAGAAAACCCCGCTTTTCCACATTTAAATCCTACCCTGAAAATCCATTTCAAAATCTAAGCATATTTTGGGGTTGGGCCCAAAAGCAAAAGTGTAGAGCTTGGCAAGTTATACAAAGTTTGTTTTTGGAGTTTTTCAAGTTGTTTAGAAAATTTTTGAGTAAATCAAAAAGGCGTAATTCGGTAAATTTCCCTATTCAAATTCAAAAGTTCATTTCAAAATCTAGACCGAATTAGGAGATGGTTATAAAAGCAAAGTTGTAGAACTTTTGATTTTGAACAACTTTTATTTTTGGAGATTTTTGAGTTGTTATGAAAATTTGGGAGTAATTTGTGAATTTTGGCGAATGGCAAACTTGTAATTTCGATGAACAGTGTTCACCGCTTGCACTACACCGCCGGCGAGCTTCGGCTTGCTTCCAGTCGCGCGCGTGGCCGTCTGGGCGTCGCGTTGGCACGCTGAAGGCTTCGTCGTGGCTTCTTTGCGCTTCCTTGGCTGCCCTATAAAGCTCTGGAGCCGCCGCCGTTCTTCTTTCTTCGTTCTCTGTTTTTCCCGTCGCCGCTGCTCCATCTCCGGCGAGCCCGTGCCGTCGTTGTCGTGCTCCACCGTCGCTGATAAGCTAGTCCCAGCTCCGCCTGAACCTTGCGCGTCCATCTGACCCACCAATTTGGCTTGTCTTCACCGGGAACTCGAGTTTCATCGCCTTCTTCCTCGCGGCCGGTAACCTCACCGTCGCATGCGCATCTCCGTGGCCAGAGCCCGTCGGTGAGCCGTTGCCCTTGATTGGTGTACCTTTAGCTTCGTCTCGATGCTGTAGTGCTCATTTCACTGTTGATTGGCCGTTTTATCCACTGTAGTCGCCGGCACACCGTCACCGATGATCCTTGCTCCGCCACCGTTGCTGTTCACGTCGACCCGCGTCTACGCTACTTCTCCAGCCTTGCTTTCTGCTCTGTAGTGTTCGTGGTGAGCTACTGGACCTTCCCATGCCCTCTGTTTCCCCGTTTTCAGCTTCGTTTCGCCGGCGTAGCACTGCCGAGCCACCGCGTCCGCCATGGCCGACGCCAAGCTCGTAACTCAGTAGTAATTCGTCTAGCTAGCGCCTTCAGTCGATGCGCTGGGATGATGTGGTCATTTTGGTACGTTGGTCGTCGCCGTTGATCTCACCGTCGGTGAGTTTGCGCCGGTCAGCGCCGTCGTCGTCGTAGTCAACACGCGGGAGGTAGAAGATGACAGGTGGGGTCACCATGTCAGTGACTCAACGTTCAAAATGAATTTTTCTATTTTCAGATTTGAATGAATAGTGTCTGTTTTTGTTATTTTTGTGTAGATTTATTTAGAGCTCCAAAAATTATGAAAATTTTTGAGTGACTTCTCTGTGAGGTATAGTATTTAAGAAAAATATGAAATAGTGTTTTTCAGTAATTTTTAAATGTGATAAAAATTGCTCAATTTATTCATAAATGGATTTCCATGATTTTTCTAGGCTTATTTATTTATCCAAAAATTATGAAATTTGTTTTGCCACTTAGTTAACATGTAATGAACATGTACTAAAATTTTGAGCTCAAATAGAATAAGTTGATTTATTTCATAATTTTGAATTAAATAATTAATTCATAAAAGCAAATAGTAACCTTTAATGATTTAGGTTTTTGTTTGGACTTTTGGAATTGAGTGATGACCTCGGGTCATTTGTTGTTAATGATCCTTGGTAGTTGATATATGTGTTACGAAAAAGATTTAGTTTGTTTGACTTGCAACTGTACCGCGAAGGAAAGTTGTATTCAAATTATTAACTTTGCATCCATCATCAAGCATCATATTTCGTATTCCGCATCATGTTAAACATGGCATTGTTATTACGTGTAGTGAACGAAGGTGAACACGTGGTAGTTAATCAAGTCGTGGAAGAAGTTTATCCGTCTGTTGAAGTCGGATCGAATACTTGTGTAACGTCGCAGGAATCGGACTTTTCCGTCAACGAAGGCAAGCCCCGGATGCATACAACCCTACCTTGTATTTTATAAATTAATTTCGCTTTTGCTTTCTGTTACTGCATTAAGTGATTAGGAGTTAAGTAAAAGCCTAATTGGTGCATTACCACCCTTGTTATTCCATATTTACCATATTACCTGTTTTAAACTCGTATATGCCTAGTTTTGCTTAGCTATGCGTAGAACGATGAAAGTCGGGTGACTACCTGCCACCTGCTAGTTTTAAATGGAACATTGGTTAATTATGTTAGCATGTGATATGGGAATGTGGAGTAATAAATCTAGACCGGGTGGACTCGGTGTGTGTGAGCCACCAGACATGGAGGTCTTGTGAGCGGGTTCTTTCCGCCTGTGTCGATTAAGGCACGTCCGTTGTTGAATTGCATGAGGTGAGAATTTGTAGTACTAACCACATACTCCGGTAAGCCTGAACTTGGCAATTCTATTATGAGAATGGCTACTCGCGCACTGGGAGTGGAGAGATGGCGGGAATAGCGTGTACCCACGTGGCCATGGGCTGGAATGGTGGAGTACTGTGTTCTCGGGTGGCGCGGACCGTTCTTGTTTTAGGAGGATCCGAGGGTAGGTTGGTATATGGAGGTCAGGGACCTGCATATGTCGTGTGGTCTGGAATTCCCAGCTGGGTTTATAATCGGTTCGAATCGTCGTTGCTCCTCGGTTAAGGAGACTCAACTCACTGTTCATCATCGTAGAATTAATAACCGGAACTTGAATAAGGCTTGTGAAGGTGCTGAATATGAAGTTTCATGATCTCAGTGCGGATCGTGTCAGCTTTGTATATAATTCTTGAGAAGTTTTCTATATAAAGAATGTTGTTAAAAGAGCTTTTACGCAAAAGAACTTTGATCATTGTTAAAGCTATACCTTGAATCCCTGAGCCTGCATTACTGAGTTTATCAGTTAATATTTCGGATAAGTCTTGTTGAGTACTTTTGTACTCAGGGTTCGTTGACCCCTTGTTGCAGGTGAGCCTCATGAGCAGATCTGTTTTGGATCGTGCTGCATGACTATCGTTCGTTCTGACGATGAGAAGTAAATGTGTGATCCTTGGGCAGGATGTTTATTTTGTGTGTTATGTATATATTAATCATGCCACTCCACTACTACTATGGTTTGTAATAATTAAAGAACTTAGTTTGTAAGGTTTGAAATAACTGGTTTGTAAACTATGTTATCGTAAGACTTCCGCTGTTTTTACTCTGGTTTTGATATTTAAATAAATGTTGTAATACTACAATGACTCTGTAACGTGATCCTGCTCGGAAATCGTGGATGATTCGGGGTTCCCCGAGGACACCCGACAGTCTTTTTAAGTTCATGGAAACATATGCATAGATGTCAGAGGTCGCCGGACAATGATAGGTGCATGTGGGCCCTATAACTTAGGAGGTTCTGCCACACTTCTTCACCATCACCCTCTAGAAGAAGAGGGAGAAGAGTGGCAGGCAGGAGCTCCACATGCTGATGGGGTGCACCGACATCCAACTCTAGAACAACAGGGTTGGTGAGTACCCATCGATGCGGCTGTCGATGTCCAACAAGGGGCTTGCATTTGTAGTGGTTCTACCTCAAGAACGACGCCACCGCCCCTCTGCTAGAGTTATGGAGGAAGTGGGGCATTCTAGGAGAAGGACAAGAAGAAGATCCGGGACCACATCACCACCATCCACATCCTGAAGGAGAGCAGCCTAAAGGGGTCAGGTGCCATTGGAGCCTACCACACAAGGAGGGTGGTGCTGTTGATGATGCATGCGTTCCCACTGTATGTGATGGCACCCGAGGGGTCATTCGATGAAACGACGCTTGTCGAGGGAGTGCTCCCCCACTCTGAGGTCACGCAATGCATTAAGGAGGCAATGGGGCCTTCGTAGGACAATGCGGGCGCCCCCTTGATTTCATCTACCTAGTGCTGGGGCATCCTCTGATGTGGCCAGAACCAGGCCATGTCATTTTTGTAAGTTTCTCCTCCTCATACCTCCTCTTCAATTGATTTCCCGACCTCTTGATACTAACTTTGAGAGGGATAGGACCAGCTGAGGGACCTCATCTTCACGGATCACTCGGTGCCATTGCCGAGGGATTCATCCATGAGGGTGGCAAATCGCACCGAGGGCGAGCGGCTAAGGAAGGCGAAGGAGGACAAGAGGAAGATGAAGCAGTGGAAGTTGTAGGCATGGGAGCGAGGGGAGGACACTAACAGCGGCAATGATGATGATGATGGAGATGATGATGAGGCAGTCGACGACATCGAGTGGGATGACCTAGAGAATAAGGATGTGCTAATAGGTATCGATTCGTCCTTGTAGGAGTCGGGACCCTTCCCGTTCCACGAAGGGGAGGGCATGTCCGGGGAGCTGACGGAGATGGGTCGTACCGTCAACCTACCCCAGGAGCCAATAGTGGCGGGCAAATCTACCACCATGCCAGAGGTGCCAGTAGAGGTGGGTGGCTCCACCGTCGCACCCCAAGATCCAAGGGGAGCGAGCCCCTCTGCCTAGGAGCAGGGGGCATGCTCGAAATGGCCTCGCCCCGATGAGGCGGAGTAGAGGTCGGGGGGTTGGCCCCCAAAACTTATCTGCCACCCGATGACACTGAGGTGAGTCATCAGCTCCTCTATTTTTCCCTATTTTAGTTGGGTTTCATCGTGACTTATGCTTTTCATCTCTTGTAGCATCGGGAGACAGTGTAATCTTTTGGCGATGGCGCCAAAGAAGAGTGTTGCCCTTCAAGCGAGGCAGCAGCCATCGGCTGGTGTTGCACCTATTTTGGGTGGGAGTGGTGCCAATGTGACTATGTCTATACCCACGGTGGCGTCCGTGCCCTTGGTGGGATGGGCAGATGTGGGGGCTTAAGGGATGCCTTTGAGGTTGCGAAACAGCCGACGATTGCGGCGATACCGCTGCCGACGATCAAGCGAATGGAGCTACCAACCACGTTCACGACGCTGACTGTGGTGGGCATGACATAGTCGGTTAGGACCCCACCGATGTAGGTAGACATGGCAATGGCTATGACAGGCGAGTCACAGTCGGGCGCTATCATGGGGGTGCCTGAGGAACTGGCATGACCCAAGCCATCGGCGTCCTAGATGACAACATCTAGCATGGGCTAAATAGAGAGGGATGTGGCCAAGGGTTCCCCAGAGGTTGTGGTGCTGGGAGAGGAGTCAGCATCCATACCGCTGACCCCTTCTAGTCGCTAGAGGGAGTGTCCTGACAGGGATGCCATGGCTAGAAGGGTCGGCGGCGATCGGAGCTGGCAAGGAGCTATCCCTAGCCCTAACATTGATGGGTAGCGACTCCCCTGTGCGAGGCGAGCCCTTGCTCCAGTGGGCAAGTCCAGAGGATACGACGTCGATGCTCTTCACGCTCGATGATGCCATAGAGAGCATGGAGTGGGAGAGCCTCGATGTGGGGATCACGTTCGTGCTCAAAGCCCTAGACCATGCTCGAGGTGCCTTGCATGATGTTGTCATTCCCTCTAGGCGGGTATTCACTTGACCCTGCTTCTCACCCTTTTCTTTCCCTATATATTTTTTGTATTCTGACCATCGTCTCCTTTCAGTCCCTCATTGCTTGCAGCCTGGGGAAGTCTCGGTTCCTTCATGAGCAGAAGGAAACCTAGGACCGCCTCGTTAAGGAGGTGCGGCTGTGCGGGGAGGTGACTGCTCAGCTTGTTGCTACCTAGCAGAGGGTGGCTGAGCTGACTCCCCTCACTGAGAAGGTGGACAATCTTTGGGCATGGGTAGTCGAGGCCCGTCAGCATGTTGATGATGCCGAGGGAGCATTTGAGGCTGTATCACCAAGATTGAGGGATGACGAGGAGGCCACCAAGGTCAGGAAGGAGTGGGATGAGCTGCTTTAGAAGGATGCTAAGACTCACCAGTGGATCCTTGACCTTCTAGCCAAGGTTGAGAAGGAAAGGGAGCTGAAGCTGGGGGCGAGGAGAAGCTCGTGGCCCTAGAGAAGAGGGCGAGCCTAGATGCCATGGCATTCACCTAGCTGCATAAGGAGCAGGATGAGCTGCTCCAAACCACGGAGAGGCTCCACACGGAGCATGGCATGGTTCATGAGGAATGCGACTAGGCCTGCCAAGAGCATGACAATGCATAGCAGAAGGTCAGCTCCCTCTAGGCTAAGCTTAGAAACGCGATGACCCAGAAGCTAGAGGCCGAGAGCATCTCGAACAGGCTAGCCGTGGACCTCACCGAGGCGAGGAGGAATCTTCAAGCGGAGAGCGACAAGCTCGGTATCCTAAGTGTTGCCTTCAGAGTGGTCTGCAACGACCTTGAGGTGGTGCGGTCAGAGGGGACCAGCTCACTCATAGCCCATGACGTTGAGATCATAGCTTAGGTGCGCCAGCTCAAGAGGAATGCGCTTTGCGCTGGGGTCAACCTATCCTTCACGATTGCTCATTCTCATTATGGGGACAACATCGACCTAGGAGACGATGAGCCATGGCTTCATGCCTAGCTATGAAGTCCACGAGCTAGAGGAGATGGAAGCGGTGGTGGCTTCCCCTTTTGCAGGACCTGGCAGACAAGATTGAAAGCATAGTTCTCCCCTGGAGGGGCTAGTTAGTGAAATAGATCGATCATTCTTGTAATCAACGGATAAGTGCCTGACCTTTGTATAACACTTAATCAAACTTGTCATTTTGTTTCATTTGACCAAGTCTATTCTTTTGTTTTGGTGTGTTCCGATCCTTCTGTTTATTAAGACCGTAGAGTTCGAGGTGTAGGAGGGAAACTCTGATCACGCTGGTAACCAAGAGTGCTATAGCCTGCTAGGATGTAGGTTTCTCGTAGTATGACCAGCCTTGCTTAGTCGTTCATTTCCACCAACCTTGCTACTAGGTTTAATGTGAGGAAGGGTGTCGGGCGTGGTGACTGTTTCAGAAAGGGTGTATGTATACCCTTATCAACCCCTGAGTGAGACCCGACCCCTTGCTGTTGCTGGGGTCAGGTGTCAGTAAAGATCAAGGAGAGGATAGCGAAACTAGTAAGAGAAAGCGTCTCTTATTTTCATGCGTACCCCCTCCCAAGGATTTGAGCCATTGTTCTATGACCGTGCGTTCGGTCTCCTTGTGAGTCCAACTTTCCTTGAGCCCCCACGCATAGCTAGGAGTCCGGTCGAGGGTTGGCTCATCTTTGTGATCATCGCCCCGTCCGCGGTTTCCACAGTCTCAGGAGTTGAGCTAACATCACTTGCCTTGATGGCTCGAGTGACATGCTTGGTGAGCTCGCTAATGGGCATGTTCGAGTGGAATCTAGGTCCATCAGTTTGTGATGGGGTTGGCATAGCCCTCTTGTGGCATTCCACTGCTCCTTAACTCGCCTCCCGGTAGATGCTCATGTCGCTCTAGAGAGCGACTCAGCTAGCCTGCTGACCTCTCCTTGATGGAGATTCTGTGGGCTCGACTCAAGGTTAGGATCAAACGAGAAGGTCGAGATGACCCTGTCCGCTTCTGAGTGGGTTGGGCAAAGGCCACTGAGACTCATCTATGTTTTCTCCTCTGGCTCTGTTCGATGTGAGGCGGCCTTAGGCCCTTCGTGGGCCAGCCTTCAAACCCCAGTGAGGTGGATTCCCAAGTTTAGGTCGGGCGGCTCGAGCCCCCGAGCCCTATGGGGCTCGGTGGGGGTTGACCGTGTTTCATGCGTCACCCCATCCGTGGTTTTCGCAACTGGAGGGGCTAAGCTAACAACACTTGCCTCTATGGCTCGAGTGTCACACTCGGTGAGCTCGCTAATGGGCATGTCCTAGTGGAATATGGGTCCATCATCCGCTAATGGGGTCGGCATAGCCCTCACGTGGTATTCCACTGCTCCTTAACCCGCCTCTCAGCAGATGCTCGTGTCACTCTAGAGAGCGACTCAGGTGGCCCGCTAGCCTCCCCTCGATGGAGATTCTGTGGGCTAGGCTTGAGGTTAGGATCGAATGTGAAAGGTCTAGGTGTCCCTGTCCGCTTTTGAGCAGGGTTGGGCAAGGCCACTAGGGCTCATCTAAGTTTTTCTCCCCTAGCTCTGTTTGATGCGAGGCAGCCTCGAGCCCTTCGTGGGCCAGCCTTCGAATCTCGAAAGGTTGTCGCTCATGTCGAATGAGACGACTACCGATTCGTGACGCGACGCGAAGTGTTGTAATGTAATAATTGCATATGCAATGCTTGGATGTATGGGGTGAATGTATGAATGAATGTATCAATATGAGTGAATGTATGAATGCATGCATGAGAATGGATGAATGAATGCTCAGGTACTGGAAAAGTTACCTCGATGGCTCGAGTGATGGGTTCGAGGAGTTCTTTACTAGATATGTCCATGTGGGGTCTAGGTCTGTTGTTTGTGATAGAGTTTGTGAGACCTAGATGGGACATCCTGCTGCTACCTACCCATCTCTCGGTAGTGGCCAGAGCCATCCGATCGACTTTAGGCGATGTACTGGCCTCTCCTCGATGGACATTCCATAGGTGGGCCCCCAAACCCTTCTTGAGAAGGCAAAGGCTAAAGCTCGGGGTGTGGGGACAAAAACTCTGATCACGCTGGTGAGCAGAAACGCCATAGCCATCGGGGCATAGGTTTCTCACAGTCTGACTAGTTTTACTCAAAGTTTGTTCCCGCACACCTTGCTTCTAGTTTTTGTGTGAGAAAGGGGTCAGGCATCAATAATGTCTACTGAATAGACACTCTTGCCAGCCCTTGAGCGAGACCCGACCCCTTACTGTTGCTAGGGTCAGGGGCTCAATAGTGAAATTAATGCGCGTAAATTATGGGCGTCCTACTGGCCTAGGACCTACCTTGATGGCATGAGCGACGGGTTTGGGGAGCACTTACCGGACATGTTCGAGTAGAATCTGGGTCCATCATTCATGACGAGGTCGGTATAACCCGCGTGGGGCATCCTACTGCTCCCTACCCGTCTCTCGGCAGTGGCCAAGCCATTCGATCGTCTTGTGTTACCCGCTGGGATAGGACTTACCTGTGGAGATAGGGGATGAGAACATCCTACCCAAAAAACTTAGTTAGGCAGATAAGCCAGGCAACGACCTCATAACAAATGGACAAGCTCTTAGATTTCATTATGGCTAAATAGTTTTTAGCCCTTCTCCCCCTTTTGTATAAAAAGGTTAGTGCGTTCCGACCCTTTCCACCATTTAAGATTGTAAAGGCCAGGGTGCGGGTGAACAAATTCTGATCACGCTGGTGAGCAAAGCCACCATAGCTATCGAGGTGTAGGTTTCTCGCAGTCCAACCAGTTTTACTCAGAGTTTGTTTCCATATCCCTAGCTTCTAGGTCTCAATGTGAGAGGGGGTTAGGCATGGAGAATGTTTGCCAGGTGGATATACTCTTAAACGTGTACCGACTCTTTCCGTGACCAAGGCCAAAAAGCCTAGGGTGTAGAAAAAAACTCTGATCATGCTGGTGAGCAAAGGCACCATAGCCACTGAGGCGTAGGTTTCTTGTAGTCCAACCAGTTTTACTCAGTGTTTGTTTCCGCAAACTTTGCTTCTAGGTCTTAACATGAGAAAAGATTGGGCATAGAGAATGTCTACCAGGATAGATACGTTCTTATTAGCCTCCGAGTGAGGCCCAACCCTTTGCCATTGCTAGGGTCGGGAGTCACCTAAAGATCGAGGAGTTGATAACAAAACTGATAAGAGAAAGTGTGCGTATATTGAGGGTAAAAGTGACATAGCTGCTCAATGTTCTAGGCATTGGCGAAAACTTTGTCATCGATGGCCTTGAGCTTGTAGGCTCCTGGTTGGAGCACCCCCATGATGACATGCGGTCCCTCCCATGGTGGAGAGAACTTGAGCCGATCCTTGTTGCTCTAGACGAGGTGGAGCACCAGGTCTCCAACGTTGAAGGCCCGACCCCGCACTCGACGGCCATGGTACCAGTGCAACGCTTGCTAGTACTTGGCCGAGCGAAGGAGGGCAACATCGCATGCTTCATCTAGCTGGTCTCCTCCATATGCTCCCCCTTGTTGAAGCCCTCGGACAATGAACCGCTTTAAAGGTCACAGTCCTTATATAGGTGCTTGGCAGAGAAAGCATGATTCGGGCATGGCCCTTCGAGCAGCCTCTCAAAGTGGTTCAGGGTACCCTCAGTGGGCTTCCGACCTCCCTTATGGTCAGCAGTGGCCATGAGCGAGCCCTCGCACCGCTGTTTGTTCTTCTTCTTGTTGGGACGGTTGGAGGCGCCTTCACCGGCGTCCTCATCTTGCTTCGCCTTGCCCTTGAGGATGCGTCAGCCAAAGGCCCGAGGTCCTAGCAAGTTGGGTTCGGGCTTCAGTCCTTGCCATTGTCGTAGCATCCGCCATGACATGGGTGGTAGCCATGGCTATCCCCCTCCCTCACATTGTTGTAGCTACACCTATGGGTATCGAGGGTGTCACGTGCGTCGTAGTGGAGGCCGAGACGCTCATGCACCAGAACCATGGTGCGCAGCCTACCGCCTTGCTGCGCTTGGTGGACCAACATGCCCTCGTCAAGTTATTCTGAGGGCACGTTACACCTACAAGCGTTGATGGTCTTGCGTGCATCACGGTGGGGGCCGAGATGCTCATGCACTAGAACCATGGTGCACGGCCTGCATGGGAGCATTGTCGGGGCGCTCCAAATGAGGTATTTCAGAGAGAGCGGCTCTCCTCCGGTAAGCTACATCATGATGTTGGTGAATGAAAAGGTGAGGTGGTGCAGGTCCTCCCAGGACGGTCAAGGTCTTAGGAAGGCACCGAGCTGGCACTCTAATCTCCCATAGTCGAAGCCGAGGGGCTGGTCACTCCCGGGGGCATGGGCCTCTAGTGCATATGACTGCAGCTCCTCCAGTGCCTCGTTGATCATGTCGAGGCTAGCAGTGTGGAGAGGTTGGACGGCGGTGGGAGCCCGCACCAGCTCTCCCTCCATCGTGACGATGAAGTCTAGATCCCCGAGGCACATGTGCACGCCCAAGACCTAGCTGACATTATGATTAGTCATCCGAGGCCTAGTGTGGATGCCGAGACATACAAAAGGCCCCTACCAAGCGCATCAACTATCAGTGTTTTGAGTTGCCACCAACAAGTAAATTTCTAATATTGTGTGTCTGGCTCGGATGGTGTGCTAAGAGGACACAAGGTTTATACTGGTTCAAGCTAAATGTCCCTACATCCAGTTCGTTGCTGCTGCTCGTGTTACTAGCACTAAAAGTTTATAGTAGGGGTTATAAATGGTCGAGAGAGGGATAGATACCAAGTCTCTAGTGAGAGGAATGAACGGATGCCAAGGGCTCGGTTGCTTCTTGGCTGTGTGCTTGTGTGTTCTAATCGATTCAGAGTTTGAGTCCGAACCGGTGTGATTTGTTGCGATACTATTGATTTGAGTCACCTCTCGTTGAGTCGAGTTCTGTCCCATCAATGGGACGCCCTACTTTCCCTTTTATAGGCCAAGGGAAAGCACGGGTTATAGTCAAGGGAAAAGAGGAGAAGGAGAAGGAGAAGAAGTCCTCTAGGATCATCGGGTCCTTCTTTTCCTTCACACAGGTCCTACCGACCCTGTAGACATTAATAGGGATAGCTCCACGTCATGGCCCTGTCTATCACTGGTGCCATGCACTAGGCGTCGTCTCTCGATCATGGCACTCCACTCTATCCTAACAAATATCGTGGTGAACTAACGCACCTATCAGTGCCCGTACAAGGGTTAGGCAGAATAGTACCGGTACGCCCGATGTTGTTCCTGATGTGAATCCCCAGGCATAGCCCATTATGGCCATGGGTTATATCGGGGCATGCCAGTCACCTCCCTAGTGTTAGAGCTTTGACCTAGGCCCATTCGCTTGGACCTAGAGTGGTTGGTGGCAGTATGGGTCTTCGTCGAGTGAGGCGGAGCCCGTGGCCCTGGGGCCTGACGACATGGAGTCCTCCCCTAGAGGCCGAGCAAGATAGAGTGCAGACCTAAGGGTCAGGTGAGATGGAGCACAGACCTAAAGGTCGGGCGAGGCAGAGCCTGTGACCTTGGGGTTGGGCGAGGCGGAGTCCTCCCCTAGAGGCTAGGCGAGGTAGAGCATAGACCCAAGGGTTAGGCAAGGTAGAGCCCATAGCCTCAGGGTCAGGCGAGGCAGAGTCCTCCCCAAGAGGCCGAGCGAGGCGGAGCGCATACCCAATGGTTGGGTGAGGTGGAGCGCAGACCCAAGGGTCGGTGAGGTAGAGCCCGAGGACTTGGAGTCTTATGAGGTGGAGTCTTCCTCTAGAGGCTAGGCAAGGCAGAGCGCAGACCCAAGGGTCGTGCGAGGTTGAGCCCGCAGCCTCAGGGTCGGGCGAGATGGAGTCCTCCCCTAGAGGTCGAGTGAGGCAAAGCGTAGACCCAAAGGTCGGGCAAGGCAGAGCGCAGACCTATAGGTCGAGCGAAGGCAGAGCCCGTGGCCTTAGGGTCAGGTGAGGTAGAGTCCTCCCCCAGAAGCCGAATGAGGCAGAGCACACACGCAAAGGTCGAGCGAGGTGAAGCTCATGACCTCAGGGTCCGATGAGGTAGAGTCCTCCCCCTAGAGGCGGGGCGAGGCAGAGTGTAGACTCAAAGGTCAGGCGAGGTGGAGCCTATGGCCCTGGGGTCGAGCGAGGCAGAGTCCTCCCCTAGAGGCCGTGCGAGGTGGAACCTATCCCTTAAAGGTTGAGCGAGGCAGAGCTTGCTCACCTAGGGGTCGATTGGAGCTATAGTCACACTTTCGACTACTCGGACATATCAATGTTGATGGTTATTAGCTCCTCCTCTTTGGGTACCCTAGTAGTGGTCCCTGACACCATCGTCGAAGGCTTAGATAGGGTGGGGCGGTTTGATTCCATCGGCTCTAGGGGCATGTCCTCTCCCTCCTGCCTCATGACATGCCACAAGAAGGGCCCCGCCTACTGGCAAAGGTGGGTCCTCATCCCCGATGGCCAGATCATCCCATGGGATGGGCTGACATGGAGCCATCATCATCCTCCTCCTCCTCTTCTTCCTCCTCTTCTTCCAACGAGCCTTAATGCCGCTTCCCTCGCTACAGCTTTGCTCGCTGCTTCAACCATCGTTTCTTCTCCTCGTCGTTCTTCTTCTTCTTCTTTCTTTGTTCATCCATGGCATGGTTCACCACCCTCATGGCCACATGCTCTAGCAGTGGCATGATAGAGTCCTAAAAGGCTAACCCCACCGACAGCTCGATGAAGCCCACGTCTAGCCGCATCATAGGATGCCCTAGGATCAGGAACACGACATCGACCTCCCCTATGGCCTCCTTTACATGCTTTGCAACCTTGCTGTCATGAAGCAGCCCTTGGTAAGTGTTGTCCCGATGAGCTACGCACCGAGCGTTATCCCAAACAATGGGAGGACATGTGCCATCAGTGGCGCCACCCTCCTCGCATGATACCCCCCATGACGCCGGCCCCACGAAGGTCATGTGTCTTTAGGAATGCAATAGCCTCGAGGAGGTTGTGCATCCTCTTCTTCTCCTTGACGGGGGTGGCCCTCATGGCCATGACTGGTGGTACCTCTTCAACCAGGCACCCAGAGAAGATCGACAAGGGAGTGGCAGGGTCATTCTTTATGTAGAACCAATATGAGTGCCACCCCTTGTTGGATTTGGAGAGCTGGCAAGGAATGTACTCGACCACCCGCTACCCTAGAGGTGGATGCCCATGCATCCCATCAGCACCGGGGTCTCTCGACCTCTCTCCTTCTTCTTGATCAAGGAGATGGAGAAGAAACATCTCCAGAGCTCAAAGTGGGGCTCGATCCCTAGGTACCCCTCGCACATCGTGATGAAGGCCATGATGTGCTAGATCCCATTGGGGTTTAGGTGCTACAGCTTGATCTAATAGTGGTGCAGCAGACCCTAGAAGAATGGTGAGGAGGAACCATGAGTCCACGCTCATGGAAGAGCACGAAGGAGACTGACGTAGCCATCGGGTGGCGCCGACGCATCCCCACGGCTGGGCATAAGCCACTTCGATGCATCGGTCCTCCTACGGAGAAGACCGCGCTTGACGAGGCTCTCCATGCATGCATGGGTAACATTGGAGCGGTACCACGAATCTATGGAGGAGGGAGGCGGTTGCGGAGAAGCAAAGGCAGCGGCGAAGAAGCAAAAGCTATAGATCTAGGGCTCCGACGATGGATTAGCAATCACGGTAGATTCGAACGGTGGCGGTGGAGAAACAGAGAAGGTAAGGTTGTAGTTTTGGTGTGTAGTAACACAAAGGATGATGCCACTATTTATAGGGTGGAGTGGGATGAGAAGGCAAACTGTCCACCTAGATTCACGCGCCCGCTGCACCGCGTCACATCACCTCCCTCCGAAGATCACGTCCACACTATCTCTAGCCGCGCCCTTGAAGGATACACCAGATGATGGTTCGCCCATTCAATGGGCCAAGAACCATCACAGGTAAGAAGGGATCCAGAGCTGCTATGCGCAGGGGCTCGAGGAAAGTTGGACTCACAAGGAGACCGAACACGCGGTCATAGTATGATAGCGGACCTGATTGGATGCCAGGGGACTGGAATCAAGAAAAATCTTTCTGACCTCTCGAATCTCATGGTTACATGCCCCCAAAAAGACCGACCATGACAAAAGGGAACCATCGTCCCACCAGGACACACCGTGGGCTACAAAAAGAAGGCCAAGTCCCTTAGAGTCCTCCCATCAAGAAAAGCCTCCAAAGGAGTATTCTACTCCTCCGCAGGCTCGGGGGCTACTATCGGGTATTGATATTAGGTATACCCAAAGCAAGAAAGTTAGCGCCCATGCTAACTTCCCCTAATGGAGCAAGACATATTAAAAGGCCTCACCCGACCCCAAGACCACTAGGCTCTGTCTCGCCTGACCTCAAGGCCCTAGGCTCTGTCTCATCCGACCCCAAGGTCACAGGGCTCTGTCTCGCCCGACCCTAAGGCCAAGGGCTTCGTCTTGCCCGACCTCGAGGCTGCAGGCTCTGTCTCGCCCGATCCCAAGGATGCAGGCTCCGTCTCGCCCGACCCCTTGGTCAGTGGGCTCCATCTCGCTCGACCCCTGGGTTCATGCTCTGTCTCACCCGATCCCTTCGGTTCGTGTTCCATCTCACCTAACCCCTTGGGTTCATGCTCCGTCTCGCCCAACCCCTTGGGGTCATGCCCCATCTCGTTCAACGGGGGCCCATACCACCGCCAACCATCCTAGGTCCAAGCGTATGGGCCTGGGTCAAAACTCTGACACCAAGGAGGAGACTAACATGCCTTGATGTAACACGTGGCCATGATGGGCCATACCTAAGGATTCACATCAAGAATAGTGTTGGGCATGCCGATGCTGTTCTGCCTAACCCTTGTACGAATGCTGACACGCGCGTCAGTTCACCACGATGCCCGCTGGGATGAAATGGAATGCCATGACCAACAGATGATGCTTGCGCATAGCGCTAGTGACGAACATGGCCATAATGTGGAGCCATCCCTGTTGACATCTACAGGATCGACGGGATCCGCATGAAGGAGAAGAAGGACCCGATGATTCTAGAGGCCTTCCTCTCTCGTTCTTCTCCTTTTCCTCCATTGTAACCCGTGTTTTCCCTTCGCCTATAAAAGGGGAAGCAAGGCACCCCATGAAAGGGTCGAACCATGAGATAAAAACACAAGAGCATGACACAAACACACGGCTAAGAAGCGATTGAGCTCTCAGTATCCGTTCACTCCTTCCATCAGAGACTTAGGATCCTTTCCCTCTCTCGCCTGTTTGTAACCACTACTGCAAACCAAGTGCCAGTAACACAAGGAGTAGCAAACTGGATGTAGGGACATTCCGCCCGAACCAGTATAAACCCTTGTGTCCTCCGAGCACACCAACTAAGCTAAACGCGCAAATACAAATTTACTCGTCAGTGGTCCGAAAACATCGACACACATGCAATATCCAGATAAACATACTTGCGACATATATCTAAAAAATAGATAAAATATTGAAAACATACGCTTGTATCATAAGTGTACAACCATTGCAACATATGCAACATCCCGATCTACGTTTGCAACATCAATATGAAACACTTGAAATATACATCTGAAAACAACTAAAACACTTAAAACATAGGCTTGCAACATATTTGAAAATGCCTGAAACACTTAAACACAGCGCCGCCGGTGGCCATGGCCTACCTTGTGTGGAACTACGGTAGCCAGCAAGCTTGGGTCAGGACGTCGAGAACAACGACCCAGCATACACCTCTGTTGTAGGACTTCCCTTCCTGCCATGGTGTCTTTGGTTGGCCGTCGGAGACGATGTCTCGACCGACGATGACCTCCTACTAGTGGCGTCGGGTTGGTGGTGGCCTGGTGACTCTGTGGTCACGACGGGCGAGGTAGAGTGGGGCGCAGCAGGGGATGGGCGCGCGGGGGCGGTCAATGATGGGGTGTGGTGTGGTGAGGGACGGGACATGGTGGGTAAGGGTGGTGCGACGGGACGGAGTGGGATGGACGCGAGTCTAAAGAATAGGTAGAGCAAGAGATGGTGTCGGTGGAGGCTGAGAAATAGGTGGATAAGATTTAACGTAAAGAATGAGTGGTTGAGATGAGTCTAGAGTCTGTCCGATATTTTTGGGAGCGTCGGACGCTCGGTTGGAGTGTTTTCCGTTAAAACATTGCAACTGGATTCGTATTAGTTAACGACCGACATGAGTCCATAAAATAGAAGGTCGGTTATGTAATCTAGAAAACAAGGAAAACTTGAATTTAAAGAGTAAACGGTAACTTATTGAGTGTTAAAGTCTTATATCCTCAAATGATGGAAGATGATGAGGCGACTTCTAGATCGAACTCGTATTACAGAGAAGGGCCTCTATAAAAAGCCCACTCTTTTATAGCGCGATGAGAAAGAATTTGTCCATTTCATGTTTGGAGGTCATGAAAAAAGGACTGTGGAAACCGATAGAAACCATCAAACAGAAATTAAAAAAATGTAGCTCCAGTTCTTCCTAAAATGGTAAGATCTTTGGCGCAAGGAGAAGATATGATCCATATCATCTTGATTTGGTTCAGCTTTTCCTTTTTTATTTTTACTAGGTAGCGTGCTCGTGCGTTGCTACGGGACAACTAACATTTTATATTAAAAACACACGGATCGCACGATAAGATAACAATACTATAAAAATTAAATACCAACGTTAAAGTGACATTTAATCCAAAAAGCAAAGTTTATGAATTTAACACAGTCACGGAGTGCGCGGCGTCGCAAGCTCACAAACTCTACTTTATAGACCTTTTCGTGATGCGGCTAAGATAATGTTTTATATTGGTAGGAAGAAATCTCTGATATCTATTTCTTTCGTGCTCACAAACTAATGACCCTGGTGCAACAATAGAAAATACAAAGGAGCTATCCTCGTGAATGCGTGGAACCAACGCCACTACGATCGTGCCATCCCACGACCAATGGTATGGTGTTGTTTAGCACTATTGTTCACTATTATCGCTAACTTGTTTCATTGGTTTTATTCAAGTAATTTATGTTTGTAATTATGCAGGTGCTAATTCGGTTGATCCCACATTGGCACATGAGAAAAGTGGGGAAAGTCGACAAAACTCGTGGTTTTGAGAACATACATGTGTAATAGTTATGAATGGTTACAAAACGAAATATTATGAACAAAACACTCAAAGTGTCATTTTTATAACAATAATATAACACATGTTCAATTTTCATTATGCCATCACACAAGTGTATATACAACATCTCCGTGTAGAGTCTGATAAACCATTTAAAAATACCTAGGAACAGCAACAAATATGGCATTAGTGAGATATTATTTGTACAATATAAATTGAATGGAAAAAATGCATTGTATGCGTTAGTAATGTTCTGTTACCTCGCCTATGGCGTTAGAACCTCCTTAAATACAATATTCTTCGTGAAAGTTCCATCCGCTATTGGGGTCTTCTTATCCTTACCTTTTTTATTTGATGCATTCTTATTTTTTCCCTCGGCATTCTTTTTAGCATTTTTCTTCTCTATCTTTTTGGCCTCCTCCTCTTGTGCCTCCCCATCAGGCGGGAGGGCAAGGATCTTAATATTGGTTCTTGACGTGGCTCTAGACATCGCAACGTACAACTGACCATGAGAGAACACCAGTGTGGGTAGGTACACACCCACGTTCGGGATAGTTTGGCCCTGTGACTTGTTGACCGTCATGGCAAAGCTTAGCCTGATAGGAAACGGCTTTCTCTTAAACTGGAACGGGAACATCTCGTCATCAGACGGGCATAGCGGTATTCGAGGAAGGAATACCCGCTTCCCAGCATGCTACCCCACCATGATTTCAACGTCGATTGTATTTCTTCGGAACCCCCGCACCACCAGCCTTGTACTGTTGCATAGCCCATTGACAGGGTCAATATTCCTAAGCAATATGACAGGATACTCGAGCTTGAGCTTCAAGACGTGTGGAGGCAGCCCATTGGGGGTCAAACTGTTAAGGAACTTCGATGGATAGTAGTTATGTGGATCATCTACCGTAGAGTCAAAACTATGATACACCGTCTCGCCGCCCTAGAACATATCAATCATTTTCATATTGATCATGTCCACCCAATCATTATGTGTAGATAAAATCGCTCTGGTGGTGATGTAGTCTTTGTCCGCCATGTATGAAGATCTTTCTCGGCATCTCTAGAGTATGGGACACATATCTTGTCTGGAATACGTACATTGACATCTCCATTAACCTCTTTCGTTCCACCACTAATGCGCAATAGATAACCTGCAAACCACGGGTCACTCTGAGCCCTCATGTTGCGGACGAGCTTTAGGTGGCGCATGGATTCCCAAAGATACGACCTTCGTAGAGAAGCACCGACTATTTGAGCTCTAGATCCTTTCCGCACAACAGGGAGGACCTCTCTGAAATCCCCACCAAGGACAATAGTCTTTCCACCAAACAGTAGGTTTAACCAGCCCATTATATCCCATATGTTGTTGTCTAGTGCTTCCACATTTTGCCTCTTTGTCATAGATGCCTCGTCCCAAATTATGAGAGCTGCTTGCTATAGCAACTTGGCAGTACCACTCTGTTTCATGAAGCTACAACAAACGCCCTCTTGAAGAGTGAGGGGTATCTTGAAACGTGAGTGGGCCGTCCTCCCGCCTGACATTATGGCTGCTGCGACTCCAGATATAGCTGTAGCCACGGCAAGCTTGTCCTGGCTACGTAGTTTTGCGAGAAGTGCCCTATACAAAAATGTCTTTCCCGTCCCACTAGGTCCATCCACAAAGAACAACCCGCCTTGTTTGCTACAGACAGCGGTCATTATCTCATCATAGGCAGACCTTTGCTCGGCGTTGAGTAGGTCGCACAATAGCACATCTTCGGGATTCTGCTCGATGCTAGCTTCCTCAAATATCTCACGAGAAATATGGCTGGCATCGTCGTATGAGTGATCAATATCTGGAAGAGGAAATGACCTTATGTCCTTCCCCATAGACTGATTAAACTTTTAACCTTACATCAAGACATACCGTCTAAGATTGGTAGGTTAGATGTTCACCAATAATCCAATATATTGTTATAATAAAGTCTAAGCTAGGCTTGCTGGGAAGCTTATCATGGGATATTATAGTTATCTTCATCCAGATGCAATGTCGCGTACAATTTAAATTTATCTCCAAATTGCTATGATCTCTGCGGGAGATGAGAAGTGACCAGAGATTTACCATCCAGTCTATATTGTTAGATCGTGCAGTCCATATCAGTCTATATTAAACTTCTCTAAGAAAAATTAGTGTGCAGGCAAGTCATAAAGGATACAATATCAATGAACTCCTTGTAATAAATAATGATGCAATAACAGGAAGAGTTAAACTGTAAAAGCCCATTGTAGATAATGTAAATATTTTTTTAAGTTGAGTTTTCTTTCTACCATAAGAGGGACTTGGTATTCCAACTCTGGACGGTCTTGTTAATGGTAAAAATGGGTTAGCCAATATAAGGTGCTATGACTTTTTGGATATGATTTATGGCTGTTAAGGAACCATATGCATTATGCCGTAATATTTAAACCTAAAACATCATACAAAATTTTCAACGATGAGTAGCACATTCGTATTGGCATTAATACATTGTAATGGCTCCATCTCCACGCAAGTAGCATGGCCTGCCATGAAAAAAAAAACGAAAAAAAGTCAGATTCCATGTACATTGTCTAGCAATTATATCGTTCTCAAAATTTATCAATTCCAGCAGGCCAAACCAGCAGCTGACCATCTCATGCAGCTCCGTTATCTTGATAAATAGGAGAAGGGCAAGGGGATCTCAGTTCCCAGAAGAGGGGGATTCACCTGGTCAAGATCTGATCTAGAGAAGAGGTTGGCAGCGGTGCCTTCTAGCTTGTTGTGTGCACTGAAGAAAGCAAGACAGGGCAAGCAAGTAGGACAAGGCAGTAAGACTGAGATGTCACCCTTCAACTGATCCCAACTAAGATCCCTGAAAGACAATAAGACAAAGAGTAGTACATGAGAAAACTTGTCCAAACTACAACCAAAACCATTCTTAACATAGCACAAACCAATGATTATAGTGCGACAAATTATTCTAGTCAGGCCATAGAATACTGAATTACTAGTAGTTAAGAAAATAGACAAAAGCATGTTACATAGAAAACTGAATTACTGAACACTGACAGCCAAATACCAGGCATGGTTATATAGTTTTTGTCATTATGAACCACACTCTTAACATCGTTTTTTGGTAATGGTACAACATACATTCAAACTTTAATTATCATGGTTATATCTTTTTTTTTGTTCCCGTTGCAATGGACGGGCAAAGTACCAAACAGCTACATGTGAACAAAATAGAAGTGATAATGAGGCACTCAATAATTAGTGAAATAGATCCTAGTCATCTTTAGCTTCAGGTTAGTAGTTGCTAGCCTGCAGATTACTATAAGTTTCTTATATGTGACAATTGATGCATCTGAAGTCCTGAACAACTGGACACATCTTCTTCATGTCGGTTAGCTTCTGCAGGTTCAGTGTAACCAAGCACAATGACTTTTTTAAAAGAAAAATGAAATCTGGGAACAATATGCTTACTCTGAAAAAAGAAGATATTCTACTTCAGTTGAGCAGTGCAGACTGTGGAGCAGAACAACAAGCAGCACAGGAAGGGGATAAGGTTGAGATGTCGAGGTAGATGCATGGACCATGTAGCTGAAGCTGGGACCGATCGGTGCTGCTTGCTCGCCTGGACCACTTGAGCTTGGAGGTTGGAGCGAGCCGATCGCCCGAGAAGGAGTAGCAGCCGCCGCCGCAGCTCGGATGTACGCGTGCCGCCGCCCGAGCTGGATGGAGCAGAGCAGCAGCAGCCGCGGCCCCGATGCGCACGCGACGCCGACGCCACCCTTGATGTGTGAGCCGCGCTGATGCACGTGCCACAGACAGACTTCACCAAGATGCGAGCCGCTGCCGCTGCTCCCACCCAGATGCGAATAAGTGAAAACCTCCCTCCTGCAGCCGTCCGGGGATGCTAAAGCCGGCCGGCCACGTGCCAAGAAGCGAGAGACGCGGAGGGGAGCCGAGGGGCAGTGGGAGGTGAAGGGGGCGCACCACACTGGTGTACCCGGTTGCTTCATCGACCTAAGCCACCCGCTTTGTCGGCGCGTCCCCGCCCGCCAGATCGTTCGGACGCGTAGGAGGCGGAGGGAGGGGAAGCGGATGTGTTGCTACATGCGGGGGTCGAAGTGGAGACCGGGAGTGGCGGCCGCAAGTACGGTGTCATGGGTCACCTCCGCCTCCGGCCTCCACTCGCGTGGGGATGAGGGAGGGGGGCCGCTCGCGCGGCACGCCCGCCCATGGAGGCGCCATCGCTTATGCCCACCGCAGCCTCATCCACGACGCTTCTTCCCTTCCTGGCCGACCTTCTCCGCCTCAGCTACGCCGTCTCCGACCTAGCGCCGGCCGGATCCGGCCTGGCTGCACCGCGCCTCGGCGAGCGCCTGAGAAACCAGCGGTCCCCAGCGACCTTCTCTGCCTCAGCCACGTCGTTCGCCGCGCTTGGTCCAGGCCGTCCGCTCGCGGCGATGCGGTGGCCGATGCGCACGGCGAGGGGCACGACCGCACGGTGGAGAGGGATCTCGCGAGGGGGAGAGAGCGATTGGAGGAGTGACTTATGCGAGAGATGAGGTAGAATTTTTTTTTGCACGGGCGAAGGCAGAGCGACGAAACGAGCGAGGTATCGCACGGGCGTGGGCAAACGGACGAACCAAAACAAATGTCGCACCAAAAAATATCCACGCTTTATTCTTTTTAGTTGTAGGAGAAGAATATCATGTCAGATTCTCTCATACCAATATTGAATAGAACATGCTGAACAAGATTATTATAGAAACCCTCTTAATTTAGATCGGGAAAATCGTATAGGTTTTATGAAACCGCGTGCTATGGTTCGAATCCATAGTCACTCCTATTTTCGATAGCACCTATTGTCAATTCAATACAATTTTCCTATTGTTTGACTAACCATAATAGTGCCAAAAAAAACGGACGAAGAGAAGCCTGGCCTTGAGTTTCTCGGCCCATTAGGGCATGTACAACCTACAGACGGGGTACGTCTCTAAGCGCCTCGATTCTATCATACAGACAGGTATAAAGATGGGTCATACAATCCATAGACAGGGATCCATCTCTAAGCTGTTTAATGTTTTGCATGTAGCTAGGATCATCTGTAAATAAATTTTTGTATACCACTGTGTGGCTATTTGATAGAAAATTCATCAAGGATAAATAAGAGCAATATGATTACAATATTTTTAAAAACCATCAATATAATAATCATATTATATATAGCTGCAAGTATTCATAACCCAGGTCCTGCCAAAAAAACCTACACAAAGTAGTGCATACATGTATGTCAAGTTGGCAACATATGAAAGAGGTTGTTTAACATATACAGGTTGCTCAATTTACTACATATAGGACAAAATCATTTGCAAACTAATGATTTACTAGCTCTGTATAACAAAAGTCATCTAAGGACTTCCCTGTCCATGGTATAACAAAAAAAAATAGTACTGGCTGAATTTTCAGAAAATAGCAGCATGTTCACAGTTTCAGAAAAATAGCAGCACATTCACACTGAACTGAAAAATCAATACACGCATGCAGTCTACAGCCTCACCTTCCTGCTCTTTATTTTTTTGCCAAAATCAGATGAAACATAAGCATCCAAGCTACAACAGTCCAGCAGCACATCCTTCTACTCTTCCTCACGCCAAGCACCAGAGAACAATTTCAGAGTGTAGACTCACTGCAATATGCTAGAATCAGTAATCGGCTAATAACAGTAACCTATCAGATGTTGAAGCCTAAAAACTTATATGCTTCAATTTGATCATGTAACTGCTAGGAGGAAAATACAGTATAGCTCTGCAAATGCATAATGCCTTGCCAAAGTAAGGAAAAGGGAACAGACTGCACCACTGCAATGACTTCAGTTCCACACAGTAACACAAAATGAATTTTCAGCAACAAATTGGTACTGGTTTAACTCAACATCAAACAGCAGCAACGACCAGGCATTAGTTCATTCTAAAACAACAGTAAGAAACATATATCAGGAATTAGGCATCGACAGTTGTGTCAAGGACTCAAAGTGAAGCCACTCTGCTAAGAACATTTAGATCCCTGAGACAAGAAAAGGAATAAGTTGAGTTGTTCGGATCCATGTAGAATCATTGCCAAATACAAGTCAATTCGTATCTGCGATGAGTATTTTCATACTATTGCTTGATAAGTTTGCGGGGGACTTATCAAGAATAAGCAAGCAGGTCAACTCGAAGTAATTCAAGTAGTAGCGAGAGAGAGAAAAAAAAGATGCACAATGTGCTGGTGAATTGGACGAGGACGAGGAGCGAGGAGCGGCGTGCTTACAGGGTGGATCTTGGTACTGATGAGCTCGAGCACGACTCTCCGGCTCCGGCCGGCCATGTCCCAGAGCGCGACGCTCCCCGTCGATGCCTCCTCCTCACCCCTGCTGCTGTGGACATAGGCGCGCGGTGGTAGAACGACGCGAGGCAGAGCTCGTTCATGCCCCGGCGACCCGGCACCGGCCGTGTCTGGCCCCCGACGAAAGCCCGTGAGCGCGCGCGCCGAAATCAGAACCCCGCGCGCATGGGATCCGCGAGCCGTCGACTCGGAGAGGGTTGTCTTACAACGCTGCTGGAGTAGCCGTCTGAGCCTCGGACCACGGGACTTCCCCGTCGTCTCGCAAGACGACGCGGCCTCCGTCTCCAGGCTTCCACGGGGTTGTTTTTGCAAAAAACTACGACTTACATACGGATGGAAGGGACGCGTTGTACGTGCTCTTAGGATTCATGAATTCTGCTTAGTATAAATACTTAAATAGGAGTAAAAGCCGAATATCTTATGTAACTGGATTCGTATTAGTCAACGTTCGATAGAAGCCCATAAAACGGAAGGTTAGTTATGTAATTGAAAAAAAACAAGAAAATCTTAAAATTAAGAGAAGGGAAAATCGTATAAGTTACTGAATGTCAAAATCTTATATGTACGATTCAAAGCCTTATATCTCCTGCAAGTGGCTTTGTATTAAAAATATTAGTCAACGTCCGTTAGGAGTCCATAAAATGCAAGGTTAATTATGTAATGGAAATCTTGAGATTAAGAGAATGCTAAAATCGTAACTTACTGAATGTTAAAATCCTATAAATCTTGTACCCTCAAATTATGAAAGGCTCAGATGACATGACATCTCACATTTGGATCGAACAAATATTATAGCTTACTCTCTTCGTCTCTAAACAACTATCATCGTTGGTGTGCGTGCTGCAAATTTAACTCGATTTATAGAAAATACGTGTAACTTTTTTATCTCTAAATAAATTTATTAAAAAACTAAATTAAAAAATCTTTTCAATAATACTAATTATGTACCATAAATATTAATATTTTTTAATATATATTTAATTAAAATTATTTCTCTGAAAAGCGAAAACGATAAATATTTAGGAACAGATGGAGTAGGTTATAAGAGACTCCCTATAAAAACAAAACTCTCAGTTCTTTTATCACGATTGGAAATAAAAAAAGAAGACAGGATGAGATGAGATGACGATGACGTGATTAATTAATTCTGTATATTATTGCTTAAATAAAGGGTACCTAAATAAAAGTCAGGCGTGTGAATTGGTCAACTGGACCACGGCTCACAAAACCCATCTGCAGTTGTAGCGGGGGCTCTCCCACCGTGCCACGGACGACAATGACTGTCGACGCGGCGCTCCTCGCCATCGTCGTCGCCTTCCTCCTCCCGCTGCGCCTCGTCTCCCTCGGCCTCCGCCTGGCGTCCGGGCGCCACAGCACTAGCGCCAGACACCTCCGCCGTTCCTGTGCCGCTTTGGCCGTCGCGGCGGCGCTCCTCGCCGTCATCTTCGCCCTCCCGCGTGACCACGCCAGGGATTGCGCCGCCCCGGTCGCCTCCGTCTCCAGTGGCGGGGATGAGGACGGCGGTTTCCGCGAGGAGCTGCGGTCGGAGGTCGAGCAGCTTAAGCTGCAGCTGGCGCGGCTTGGTATGTTGGGAGAACCCTAAACCCTAAGCTCCTTGTCCTGTTAGGGCTAATCCTGTTTGTATCAAAGATTCAGAGCATGCGGCTTGTTTACCCGTGTTCTAATTTTGTGATTCGCGATTGACAGTCTTGCGATTGCGATAGTTTAACAACTGAACTTTAGTCTTTAGGGTTAATGTTTTTTATTGAATTCTGCTTATTAAAAAACTGTACTCTATTTTTAGGCCCCGTTTGGAAGATGGAATTTTACCCATATCCTGTGTTTTTGTGTGAAATTTAAACTAATTCCAGTGAAATTCCTACATTCCAAGCGTAATTTAAACTAATTCCAGTGAAATTCCTACATTCCAAGCGTAATCTACTTTGTCCTATGATGTTAACGGAGTTTCTTGTATTTTTTTTCTCTCTTTTGTATGCTGATATATTTTGAACTATGCTTGCAGAATCTCTTTGGGATAGTAAATCTAAAGTGGTGGATGAGAAACTTGGTCCTTTAGAGGAGGAGAATGACCGTGTAGTGAGAGCAATGGAACTTGATATCCAGTCTCTGATCAATGAGCAGGAAAATATCAAGGTATGTTCTGTGTGTCTGGTGACTTGTTCCTTCTGGATTGTACCTCATCAATCCCATGGAGTTCGGGTAGTCATTGAGTGTTACTACCTTACCAAATTGCACAAATTTTTATTACTAGTATAAATAAACAAACAAATATTCTGATTCTACAATTTAGTTCATACATTTAGATCATGATCAAGCACCCTCCAAGCTTGAATTTTAGTGATGGTAGGTCAAGATAATTAGATGGTCTAGGTGTAAGATGGGTACAATGTGCTCAGCGATAGTGCTACTGCATCAAGAAATCATAATATGCTGTCCTAGCTGCTGCTGCCATGTAGCACGAAGGCAGTGGATATTTTGTATTGATGAAAAATGTGTGAGTTATAAAACTCTTTTTTCCCTACTTAATTGAGTGGTAGAGCTCCTGCCTTTACCTTCAAAAAAAAAGTGGGAGTTGTTCAAGTTAAATTTTGTGTGCTCCATTCGTGTGACATTTTGATTGGATCTTGGTCTTTTATGGGTGGGTGCGGAGGGGGAATACAGGCACATGTACTAGGCATTAGGCAAAGACCTGTCACAAAAACAATGTTAGTTTCTTCATTATTGCTGTAGTAGTGGACAACGAAGCTGAATATGAGTTAGTAAGCTTATGGTTTGGTCAACCTAAATAAAATCTGGTTGTTTCTGCTTATTGTTTTATTGCGAGTAGAATGAAACTAGCCAACTTCTTTACATTTAACATTTATGTTCCTAAAAGAAAAAGAGGTTCTTAAATAGCATGTATTTTGTGCTGTTTTTCATGCAGATTCAGGAATCATTATGCAGCTCATATTTTGGTGATAGTATCAAGGCAATGGAAAATGAGGTGCCTCTCACACTCAGAAAAATGTTGGATGTATTTGCTCATGTTCCTACTAAAATAGGACTACTGGTTAGTTTGGACAAACAACTGTCTGAGTCAGAATTTTTTCTTGTGTAGATTGCCTCTTAAAAGCTCTATTAGAATCTGAATACATCACCAGAATTATTCAAATATTAGCTGGATACTCTGTTCATCTCGTCTACAGGGTCAAAACTATTTAATCTTCATATATGCCTAAAAATATTGCACGCTTTTGATATTTATATATATATGCACTATTGAGTTGCATACACCGACCAGTTCAATCCAAAAGCTTAAGCTGATGGGGAGAGGTAGGCAATTCACTTATATTCCAACACTCACTCTCACGTGGAGGCTCCCTCAGGCCTCAGACGTGGAATAGGAGCGAGCAACAATTATTTTATTTAATTGCGCTAACCAGGATTCGAACTCGAGACCTCTGGCTCTGATACCATATTGAGTTGCATGCACCGACCAGTTCAACCCAAAAGCTTAAGCTGATGGGGAGAGGTGGGTGTCGGATGCCGTGAGAAGGGGTACCCTAAGCAAGACCCAAAAAACGACTGCGTAGGCTTCGTAAAGATCGAAACCAGCTAAAACACCGCTGGCCTCGGCCGATTCTCCGACCCGCCCGAGGCCCCCTCACCGCTGGCCTCGGCCGATTCTCCGACTCGCCCGAGGCACCCTCACCGCTGGCCTCGAGCGACTCCCCGCCGAAGGCCTCGGCCGGGCCACTGACCCTCCGTCCCGCGCGAGGCGGGCTCGGCAGCACTCCGCTGCCTCTTCCTTCTCCCGTCCCTCTGACAAAACGTCGTGTCGCATTAACTCAGCCAACTGCTGCCCCTGACATCGGCCGCACGCTCGGCACAGTACAGCAGAGTGGCCGACGGGACAGGAAGCAGGACGGGGCAGGGGTTACCCGCCACTGTGCTAACCACTATGCACATGGCTGACGCCCATGCCTCACTCCTGCTCCAAGGACAACGCAGCATGGGGAGCCACGTCTGGGCTACTGTGGCCTCGGAATCAGTACCCAGGACCAATAATTCCCTCCAAGGCCTCGGCAGTCTGCTTCAGGGGCTCGGCAGCCTAGGGATCCGCGTCCGCCGGGGCCCCCCGCGATGGCTTGGCCTCGGCACCTGCAGAGCCACAGCTCCCCACGACGTCATCACACGATGACCCGCACGTCGCCCGGACTGGGCAGGGGTTACCCGCCACTGTACTGACCACCATGCACATGGTGGACGCCCATGCCTCACTGTGCTGCCAACTCCTGATCCAAGGACAACGCAGCGTGGGGAGCCACGTCTGGGCTACTGTGGCCTCGGAATCAGTACCCAGGTCCAATAACTCCCCCAAGGCTTCGACAGTTTGCTTCAGGGGCTCGGCAGCCTGAGGATCCATATCCGCCGAGCCCCCCACGATGGCTCGGCCTCGGCGTCTGTAGGGCCGCTGCTCCCTACGACGTCATTGCACGGTGACCAGCACGTCGCCCGCCATGTCCTACATCAATCTATACTGGAGTCCCACGACGCACAAGATCGAGTATGACCGGCGCGTCATCTCTGCACGACAAGGACAGGGCCACTCCATCGACCATACCACGACAGTGGCCGGCTACAGGGCTCGGACACGCCACCCCGTTTACAGAAGCGCCATGTAGCAATCTATGTACGGTCCCAGGTCTCCCTTAGAGTATAAAAGGGAGGCACCGGGGCCATTTCTAGGGGCGAAAAAAAGGAGAGGAACACACCGATAGAATTTGACACTTCCACTACGCTGCTTGAGAACAACGCCTCAAGCAGCCTGCACCACCCTCACCGAGACCTGGGGCTAGCCCCCTCTCTCACCTAGCTTGTAACCCCCTACTACGAGCACTCCGGTGCAAGGAATACAAGATCAATCTCTCAGACTGGACGTAGGGCCTCGATTGCCTGAACCAGTATAAACCTTGTGTCTCTTTGCATCACCATCCGGGATTAGGGGCACGCAGCACAAACTCACTCGTTGGTTGAGGGACCCCCGGTCCCAAGACACCGACAGTTGGCGCGCCCGGTAGGGGCGCTGCGTGTCGGCTTCATCATCCTAGCAAGTTCCGGATGGCAGACCCCGTACGACCATTGCGTTTCGGCACCATAGTTTGGTTCGGAAGCCTAGAGTTCATGTCTCTAGGACATGAGTACGACATGGTGCTCCTCGCCCCTCGAGCCCCACCGTCCGACGACGAAGTCACGCCCCGGCAGCCCAGGCGCAGGCGACGCCCGGGCAGCCGCTCTCGCCACGCTCGCCAGGCACGACGCGAGCAAGGCCACCCCGACACTACGCGAACCCAGGGCGGCACGCCACTCCCCGCCGATACCCTACGACCAGCTGTTGGTATGGGGTCCCTGGCTGGGGACCTGTCTGGCCTGAGCATGGACGAAGGAACATCGTCGGCGGCTTGCGGCGATACCCAGCCGTCTAGCTCCGCTCCACCACTCCCTGGAGAGCCGACCCCGGCGGGGCAGAATATGGAAACGGCACCGTCGCCATCCCTTGGATTGAGAAATGCCGCCGCCTCTTACGCCTACGCTGCCACTCACGAGCGCCCCTCGGAACGCCGCCAGCGCTTCGCTCCCAACCTAAGCATTCGCCCCGACTCCTCGGACGAGGACGAGGCATGGCCCGGGGCGGACTTCTCCGAACTCCACAACCCTGGGGCTTTGCGCCAATTCTTGGCTGCGAGCGACTACTGCCTCGGCTACTCCGACCCCGACGACGAAGGGACTTACGATCCATCTCGTGAGTGCTTCCACGTCGGGCTCGGGATGCCAAGGGCGGGCGAAGAAGACGAGAGGACAGGCAACCATTCCCCGCCCCGGGCAGGGGCGGGCGACGCCACACCTCCGCGTCTCGAACCCCCGGCAGCACGGAACGAGAATCCTGTTCGTGGGGGACATCGACGCCCAGACCTCGAGCAGCTCCGCGAGCTTCAAGCCAAGGTCGAACAAGACCGATTCCTTCTGCAACAGCTTCGGGACACTCTTGAGCAGGAGCAGCAAGGGCGTGGTGAGGGCGGAGGAGCCCGAGGGAGGGCCCGCGACGTCCATCACCGCATCAACGATAACGAGGGGGGAGAGCCACCCCCAATCTTTAATCGCGCTAGCCAGAATGTCGCAGCGGCTGCGATGCTGGTCCGGGCGATGCCCGAGCCCTCCACGACCGAGGGGCGACGGGTCCGCGGAGAGCTCCGCGACCTCCTCGAGACCGCAGCGGTGCAGCAGGCCGAAAGTTCCGCCTCCCGCCGGCGCGGAGGCACTTCGGAGCAGCCCGCAGCGCAACCTCGCCGGGGCCAGGACGCCTCGGTCCGCCCCGAGGCCGCTCGCACGCCGACGGTCAACAGGGCCCCCTCGGTACGCGATCGACCTAGAGACCAACGCGAGGCACGGGGCGACCACGAAGTAGTTGGCGGGCGACGGCGCCACGACAACGGAGCCGCCCGGGGCTACCACCCGCACCGAGGCGGTCGCTACGACAGCGGTGAGGACCGCAGTCCTTCCCCTGAGCCGCCAGGCCCTCGGGTCTTCAGCAGGGCCATCCGCGCGGCTCCTTTCCCCGCCCGGTTCCGACAGCCGGCCAATCTCGCGAAGTACAGCGGCGAGACCAACCCGGAGCTCTGGCTCGCCGATTACCGCCTGGCCTGCCAGCTGGGCTGCGCGGACGATGACCTGCTCATCATCCGCAATCTCCCTCTGCTGTTGTCGGACTCGGCACGAGCCTGGCTCGAGCATCTCCCTCCCTCGCAAATCCACGACTGGCGCGACTTAGTTAGGATCTTCGTCGGGAACTTCCAGGGCACTTACGTACGCCCCGGGAACTCCTGGGATCTTAAGAGCTGCCGCCAGAAGCCGGACGAGTCTCTCCGAGACTTCATCCGGCGCTTCTCCAAACAGTGCACCGAGCTACCCAGCGTCGGCGACTCGGAGATCGTCCAGGCTTTCCTCTCCGGCACCACTTGTCGGGACTTGGTCCGAGAGTTAGGACGCAACGTCCCGCGCTCTGCTGCCGCGCTCCTCGACATCGCCACCAGCTTCGCCTCAGGGGAAGAGGCTGTCGGAGCCATCTTCCCCGACGCCGATTGCAAGGGTAAGCGGAGGGAAGAGGCCCCCGTGGCCTCGACCTCCCACCTCCCAAAGAAAAAGAAGAAGGGTCGCCCAGGGAAGCGGGAGGTCCTCGAGGCCATCCATGTCGCCACAACAGATCGCAGGAATGCCCGAGGCCCCCGTGGCCCCGGGCTATTCGACGACATGCTGAAGAAGCCCTGCCCTTACCATCAAGGTCCGGTGAAGCATGCTCTCGAGGATTGCACCATGCTGCGGCGCTACTACGCCAAGCTCGGGCTCCCCGACGACGACGCCAAGCAGAAGGGCGCCAGCGGTCGGAACGAGGACAAGGACGACGGGTTCCCCGAGGTACGCAACGCTTTCATGATCTTCGGTGGGCCCTCGGCATGCCTTACGACGCGGCAGCGCAAGAGGGAGCGCCGAGAAGTCTTCTCGGTCAAGGTGGCCACCCCCCAGTACCTCGACTGGTCCCGAGAGGCGATCACCTTCGATCGAGGTGACCACCCCGACCGTATTCCGAATCCTGGGCAGTACCCGCTGGTCGTCGACCCGATCATCGGCAACACCCGACTCTCCAAGGTGTTGATGGACGGAGGCAGCGGTCTCAACATCCTCTACGCCAACACCCTGGAGCTCTTAGAGATCGACCGGTCAAGGCTACGAGGCGACGTTGCACCCTTCCACGGCATCGTGCCGGGTAGGCGCACGCAACCCCTCGGGCGCATCGACCTTCCCGTCTGCTTCGGCACCCCTTCCAACTACCGCAAGGAAGTCCTCACCTTCGAAGTAGTCGGGTTCGGGGGAGCCTACCACGCCATCCTGGGGCGACCATGCTACGCCAAGTTCATGGCAGTGCCCAACTATACCTACCTCAAGCTCAAGATGCCAGGCCCTAATGGGGTCATCACGATCGAATCCACGTACGAACATGCATACGACTGCGACGTCGAGTGCATCGAGTACGCCGAGGCCCTTGCGGAGGCCGAGACCCTCATCGCCCACCTAGACCAGCTCAGTGGCGAGGTGCCTGACTCCAAGCGTCGCGCGGGGGCGTTCGAGCCCGCTGAAACCATCAAACTCATCCCAGTCGACCCCGCATGCCCCGACGACCAGGCGCTGAAAATCAGCGCCACCCTCGACGTCAAATAGGAAGCCGTGCTCGTCGACTTTCTCCGTGCGAACGCCGACATTTTCGCATGGAGTCCCTCGGACATGCCGGGCATACCGAGGGAAGTCGCCGAGCACGCCCTGGACATCCGGGCTGGATCTAGACCGGCGAGGCAACGCCTGCGTCGCTTCGACGAAGAAAAACGCAGGGCCATCGGGGAGGAGGTACAGAAGCTCTTGGCGGCCGGGTTCATCAAGGAAGTATCCCACCCGGAGTGGTTGGCTAACCCCGTTTTAGTCAAGAAGAAAAATGGGAAGTGGAGGATGTGTGTAGACTACACCGGTCTGAATAAAGCCTGTCCAAAGGTCCCCTTCCCATTACCTCGAATCGATCAAATCGTTGATTCCACCGCAGGGTGCGAGACCCTGTCTTTCCTCGATGCGTACTCCGGATACCATCAGATCAAGATGAAAGAGTCCGACCAGCTCGCGACTTCCTTCATCACACCGTTTGGCATGTACTGCTACGTGACGATGCCCTTCGGCCTCAGAAACGCAGGTGCCACGTACCAGCGGTGCATGACCCAGGTCTTTGGCGACAACATTGGGCAGACCGTCGAGGCCTACGTGGACGACATCGTGGTCAAAACCAGAAAGGCCGAAAATCTCGTGAATGACTTGGGGGTGACCTTCAAATGCCTTAGAGAGAGGGGCATCATGCTCTTGGGATTCATAGTCTCGGAACGCGGCATTGAGGCCAACCCAGAGAAGGTCTCAGCTATAACCAGCATGGGGCCAATCAGAGACCTCAAGGGAGTACAGAGGGTCATGGGATGCCTTGCGGCCCTAAGTCGCTTCATCTCGCGCCTCGGCGAAAAAGGCCTGCCCCTGTACCGCCTCTTGAGAAAGTCCGAGCGCTTTTCTTGGACCGCCGAGGCCGAGGAAGCCCTCGCCAGGCTCAAAGCACTGCTGACCAACCCCCCCGTCTTGGTACCGCCCGCCGAGGGCGAGCACCTCTTGCTCTACGTCACCGCGACAACCCAAGTGGTCAGCGCGGCCGTAGTAGTCGAGAGGCAGGAGAAGGGACATGCTCTACCCGTCCAACGACCTGTTTACTTCATCAGCGAAGTGCTCTCCGAAACTAAGACGCGTTACCGCCACATCCAGAAGCTGGTTTACGCAGTAGTCTTGGCTCGACGCAAGCTGCGTCACTACTTCGAGTCCCACCCGGTGACTGTGGTGTCGTCGTTTCCTCTCGGAGAGATAGTCCAAAACCGGGAGGCCTCGGGTAGAGTAGCCAAGTGGGCTGTCGAACTCATGGGGGAAACCCTGTCCTTCGCGCCTTGGAAGGCGATCAAATCACAGGCCCTATCCGACTTTGTAGCCGAATGGACCGACACACAGCTGCCACCCGTTCAGATCCAATCAGAATGCTGGACCATGTACTTCGACGGGTCCCTGACGAAGACTGGGGCTGGCGCGGGCCTGCTCCTGGTCTCGCCCCTCGGAGTACACATGCGCTACATGATCCGGCTTCACTTCGCCGCCTCCAACAATGTCGCCGAATACGAGGCCCTCATCAACGGCCTGCAAGTTGCCATCGAACTTGGAGTACGACGTCTCGACGTACGGGGTGATTCGCAGCTCGTCGTCGATCAGGTGATGAAAGAGGCAAGCTGCCATGACCCCAAAATGAAGGCGTACTGCGCGATGGTACGTCGCCTGGAGAACAAGTTCGACGGTCTCGAACTCAACCACGTTGCACGAAAGTTCAACGAGGCCGCGGACGAACTAGCAAAGATGGCGTCTGCACGGACCCCGGTCCCCCCGAACGTCTTCACCAGAGACCTCCACAAGCCATCCGTCGACTACGCCTCAGCGATGGAAGAGGGCCCATCGGCCGAGCCCACCGAAGGGCCCGAGGCCCCCTCTGCCACCAAGACCTCGCCCGCCGAGCCCGAGGCCATGGCGATTGACGCAGAGCCTCCCAAGGTCGACCAAGGAACGGACTGGCGAGTCCCTTTCCTTGATCACCTCGTTCGAGGAGAACTGCCTGCTGACAGAACCGAAGCCCGACGGCTTGCGCGACGCGCCAAGACTTACGCCCTCTGCGACGACGAGTTGTATAGGCGTAGCCCATCTGGTGTTCTCCAGCGATGCATCACCACCGAGGCTGGCCAATCCTTACTTTGGGACTTGCACGCGGGAGTCTGCGGGCACCACGCGGCGCCTCGGGCGCTCGTGGGTAACGCCTTCCGCCAAGGTTTCTATTGGCCAACGGCGGTGGCCGACGCCACGAAGCTAGTACGCTCCTGCGAGGGATGCCAGTACTACGCTCGACAGACGCACCTTCCGGCCCAAGCCCTCCAAACCATCCCCATCACATGGCCATTCGCTGTGTGGGGGCTGGACATGGTTGGGCCTCTGCAGAAGGCATCCGGGGGCCATACCCATCTGCTGGTAGCTATCGACAAATTCTCCAAATGGATCGAGGCTCGCCCAATCGCTCAGATCAAATCCGAGCAAGTGGTGCTGTTCTTCACCGATATCATCCACAGGTTCGGGGTTCCTAACACCATCATCACTGACAATGGGACACAATTCACCGGACGCAAGTTCCTAACGTTCTGCGACGACCACCACATCCGGGTGGCTTGGTCGGCCGTAGGGCACCCAAGGACGAATGGCCAAGTAGAGCGTGCCAACGGCATGATCCTACAAGGCCTTAAGCCAAGAATATTCAACCAATTGAAGAAGTTTGGCAAGAAAATGGCTTGCCGAACTCCCGTCAGTCATCTGGAGCCTAAGAAATACCCCAAGCCGAGCCACGGGATTCACACCGTTCTTCCTGGTCTATGGAGCCGAGGCCATCCTCCCCACTGACTTAGAATACGGTTCCCCGAGGCTACAGGCGTACAACGAGCAAAGCAACCGCACTGCCCGCGAAGACGCCCTCGACCAACTGGAGGAAGCCCGAGACGTCGCGCTACTACACTCAGCCAGGTACCAGCAAGCCCTACGGCGCTACCAAGCCCGGCGCGTCCAAAGCCGAGACCTGAAGGTGGGCGACCTGGTGCTGAGACGGAGGCAGAGCAACAAGGGCCGCCACAAGCTGACCCCACCCTGGGAAGGGCCGTACATCGTCGCTCAAGTGCTGAAGCCCGGGACCTACAAGTTGGCCAACGAGAAGGGCGAAATCTTCGCAAACGCTTGGAACATAGAACAGCTACGTCGCTTCTACCCTTAAATTTCCAAACGTTGTTTACATTGTTTCTCGAAATACAATAAAGAAAGCGTTCTTAGTTGTTATAATCTTTCGAGGAACCCCCCTTATAGACAAGTCGATCGTATAGAACCTAAGGACCGTACGAACGTCTCAAAGGCGAAAAGGCTGGCCGAGCCGTGAGAACGGCCCACGCCTCCGGGCTACGGCAGCTCCCTCACCACCTTTTCACCCAAAGGACAGCGTAGGCTCCGAGGAAGTTCTATGCAGAGATAGGGGCTCGACGTCACAATAGCGCTATAAGGGAGACTCGGCTCTGCCTCTGCAAAGTCGAGCCTCCCTCGGGGGCCAAATAGGGGGAAACCCCCTAAAATCCCGAAACCCCCTGAGTCTCGAACACCGTTTGTTAATGATCTTTCAAAAAAATTTTACGCCAAACTCTCTTACGCTCCGACGGGACCTCCACAAGAAACCCAAAGACCAAAAGTTTGTCTGGAGGCCAAAGGGCCGGTCGAGTCGTGAGAACGGCCTACGCCTCTGGGCTACGGCAGCTCCCTCACCACCCTTCGCCGAAGGACGGCTTAGGTACCAAGGGATTTCTTTGCGGGTTCCCAAGATCGAGACAGAGGGCACAGGCTTGGAAGTAGAACAGAAAACGGTTAAAAGACGCACATACGCAAATACTTTAAAAGGCCTCAACAGCCACAAAAACGTCACGATACAACAACTAACTCAATCCGGTTACATGGCCCCTTTTGGCCCAGGTCAAAGCTCAAGGATCGGTGGCCGGCGCGGGAGGGACCACCTCTTCTTCAAACAGACCAGCCAGCGCCGTGCCAGGTGCCTCGGCCGCCTCCAACAGCTTCACGACCTCCGCATCAGCCTCCTCGTCATCTTCTGACAATACATAGCCGTCGCTGACAGCCTCGAGGTTGATGGCGTAGTGCGAAGAGACGACAGCCAGGGCGCGCTTGACACCCGTGTGCAAAGCCCCCCGGAGCCTCTCGCGGACGCGGCCGCTCAACGCAATCAGGCGGCTCCCAAGGGAGCTGGCTGATTGGACCTCCTCGACGTCCAGGGCCTCGCAGGCGGTACGGACAGCGCTACGTAACGCCTCGTGCTCCCGGACCTCAGCATCCAGCGCCGCTTGCGCTGCGACGGAGGCCTCAGCCGCCTGGGAAGCTTCTTTTTTCAGATCTACGTCGCAACGAGGGGTCAGGAGTCAAACGCGAACCAGAACAAGTGGAACAAGGAACACGGTTCAGCGGAACTCACCCTCGGCCTTGTTCTTCCAGGCTAGACCTCGACCCGAGAGGCCTCGGCCGCCTTGGTAACCTCTGCCAAGGCGACTCTCGTCGCCTGATGCTCGCTCTGCTCCGCACCCAGCTGCCCGGCTGTGGCCTTCGCAGAGGCCGTCGCTTCTTGGGCCCGAGACCTGAAGGAGTCTCGCTCCTCCTCCAGTTCCTTGATCTTCGCCTCCAAGGGGGCAGCCTGCCCCTTAGCCGTGACCAACTCGGCCTGAAGGTCAGCACAACGAAGGCGGAGGTCCTCCACCTCCGCGCACCGCGCTGACAAAAGCCTCTGGGCGTCGGCGAGCAGGCCCCTCTGCCGCCGGAGCTGGTCCCAGATATCCCTCTCCCTTCGTAGGAACACCGATTTCCCAAGGGACCGGGTCTCGAGCTCCTATAAAGGTAAGAAACGCGCGTCAAAACGCTGCGAGGGAACTCGAAGAGAAAACAACTCGGCACGGGAGAGGAAGGTACTTACCTGGGTAACACCGGGCAAGTCCCGTCCCATAATAGTCATCGCCGTCTGCAGCGACCGCACTGCCAGTTGGTGGTACTGCTCGAGGGTATCCCACCGCCCCCCCTCTGCGATATCTTCAAGGGCGAACACAGGCTCCCCCTCGGGATCAGCCTGGCTCCGCCAGAAAACACGCGGGAAGTTCCACCCACGGGGCTCGGGCCGTAGCCGGGCAAGGGCCGAACTCCCCTCGGCGGGATCTGGGACCGGCTGCTCCGCGGTACTGGCCTCCTCGACGTCCGCCGCCTCCTTCCCTCGGGAAGAATCATCAGACGAGATTGTCTGAACCAGGGGCGGCGCCAAAATTTGCTCCGTCTCCACCTCCATCGCCTCAGCCTCGACGGACCCGGGGGCTCTGGCCTCCGCCATCTCTACCTCGGTGGCCCCGGCGTCCACCGCCCTGGCTTCAGAGGTCTCGGGGGCTCCGGCCTCACCCTCAACGGCCTCGGCAATAATGGACGCCCCAGCCTCCTTCGCCCCAAGACCCGCGACGTCGCGAGGCAGTGGGCTCCTCCTCCTCCACTCGCTCCGCGGCTGCCTCGGCACCCTTTTCCTGGGCAGCCGCCTCCTCCGAAACGGCCCCGCCCTGACGCCGCGCCACGCTGCACGCCAGCCTGCGCCTCCGCTGCCTGATGGGCAGAGGAGCTAACATTCACCTTGAGCGCCTTACGGGGCGCCAAGGGAGGATCTTCCACCAGATGCGTCTGGCTGGAAGCAAAGACACTCCCAAGGTCAGCACGCGACCGAGGGGCAAACAAGAAGTAGTACGTACTCCACCAGAAAAAACGCTTACCGTGAACGGGGATGCAGCCGCTTCAACACCGCCAGTCTCCTCTGCAACGGCGGCGGTGGTGGCAGCAGCGCGGCCTCGGTGACCACCGGTGCCAGCTGGCCTCCGTCGGGCCCCGGCACCTCCTCGACCCTTCGCGGAGACGAGGGGGTCGCCCCCACCGTCGCCGGCTCCACCTCCACCGTCGAACCCATCGGGCTGACGGCACGCTCCTCCAACACCCGCGCCTCGGGTGTGTCGGCCTCGGCCCCGGGACGAGCCGCCACCGGCCCCGGGACACCTCCTCCTCCTAGGAGCGTCAGGCTCCTTGCCGGCGCCCTAGGCACCATCTCCCTAATGTCGGGGAGGTGTTCTAGGCAGGCCGTCCCCACCTCGCGCCCGTCGCCGTCGCCCGAAGAATCCGACATCGACGACGAGGGAGACGGCTCCAACGGGAGACCGTCGAGCTTCTGACGCCGGCGACGGGCGTCTAGCTTTTCGCGCGCAAGGAGCTTCTTCGTGCGCTTCGCCTCCTTGGCATCTTTCTTCTTCTTCTCCTCCTCGGCACGCGCCCTGTTCACGGACCGCCGCCGGGCGTCCTCGGGAACGGGCAGCGGGGAGCCTTGCACGTCTCTTATCCCCTATGGGAACAACGAAGTAAGACAACAGACAAAAAAGAAAAAAGGAAAACGAAAAACAAGAAGGCCGCGAAAGCCTCGACGACATCCAACTTACCAGCGAGACATACCCCCACGACGGGCGCATCGGGAACGGCATCAGATCGCCAATCTTCGGCTTCCCGTCTACCGCCTCTCTCACCCGACGCAGGGTCTCGTCGTCGGTAAGGGCGAAGGCGGACATCTTGACACCAGCGATTGGATCGCCCGGTGTCATCTCGAACAGCCGCCGCCGCCGGGCCATCAGCGGCAACACCCTCCGGCGGTGAAAAGCCGCCACGACCACGGCCGCCGAAAGACCGTGGTCACGCAGCTTCCCCAAGGCCCTCAAGAGCGGTTCCAGCCTAGGCTGATCGGCCTTGACGACGCCGTATCCCCATTTCTCTGGTTGACTCTCTACAACCCGCCCGGTATAAGGGGGAAGTCCTCCGCCGTCGTTGCGGAGGTAGAACCAGCCGTCGTACCAACGACGGTTGGACGAGGACAGCTGGGCCGGGATGTAGAGGGACTGCCGATCTTGGCGTACGTGAAGGGTGCAGCCGCCGGCCCTCTGCACCTTCCGAGCCCCCCTCGTTCCCCCCGGCTTGGTGGTGAACGTCGCTCGGAACAAGTGGAGCCACAACTCCCAGTGGGGAGCAATCCCCAAGTACCCCTCACAGACGGCGACGAAGATGGCCGCCTGCGCGATGGAGTTGGGGCTGAAATTGTGAAGCTCCACACCGTAGTAGTGCGGGAGCGCCCGCATGAAGTTGTCCACCGGCGACCCGAGGCCTCGCTCGTGGAAGACGACGAAGCTCACCACGTAGCCGTCGCGCGGCCTCGGCTCCGACTCGTTCCCCGGAGCAATCCACTCCGGCTCGTCAGGGTCGGTGATCGGGCGAAGAAGACCGGCCTCCACGAGCGACTGCAGCTTCTCCTCGGTGACGTCGGACCGCTCCCAGGGATCCGCCGGGAGGATGACGGGGCCACCAGCCATTGCGCGGCGGAGGACGCTGCTACGGCGGTAATCTCTCTCCCTCTCTCTTTCAGTCTCTCGCCCTCCTCCTTCTCCTCCCCGGCGCTCTATGCTCTCAGCAACGGCACGGAGGCAGCGAAGGCGAGTGCGGAAAAGGTAAGAAGGGGAAGGGCGAGGTTCTTCGCGTATTTATGCAGGGACAGGGCGAAACCGCCGGGCGACGAAATCGGGGAAGTTTCCCCAAAAGATCCGGCGCGGTTATCCAGATCCGGTTTTACCGCCCACGCGCCCACTCCCTCCTCATTAAATCGTGCGTGCAGATACGTCCCGTCGGCGGACACCACGTCACGTCCAACCGCAGCAGCAGCAGGCGCCGTTTCACTGCCCCGAAAAAGTCGCCTCAAAAGACGCGCCTGCCGTTGTTAGCCGTAGGGAGAGAAATAACCCCCCCCCATTCCTTTCAGGCAAAGGAACTGGGCACCGAGCCCGCTACGGTCCAGGGGTTCGAAGGCTGGGCCCTTAGGGGTTTCGACAGCCGCCCCAGGGCAACAGAGTCAGGGGCGACTACGGGCGAGCCTATACGAGGCCGAGGCCCAAGCAAGCGAAACGCTTGGGACGCCCTGTGTCGTGTCCGAGACCGGTAGGGAGGTCTCCGAATGGGATCCCACCGTAGGGAGGCACCGAGCCACCGAGGCCCAGCGAACGGCCTCGGCACCCACTAGAGAAACCCTCCGGCACTCTTGGAGCGCGTCTCCGGACCGCTAGCCGACCCCCAGCGAACGGGGTACGGGCCTCCACTCGGACTTACCCGATAACAGCTCACCGGAACTGCCATCGCTCGCGCCCACCGAGGGTAGCGTGGCACATTCCACCCCTCCTTCCGAGCGAAAAGGAAGCGCGAGGGTCGAGTAAAAAGTCAGGAGAATCCCTGACGGCCCTCTTGCTCCGCGCAGAGGCTAAGGGACTCTTCCTGCAAAAAACATTGCCGAGACCCAGCGACTTAGGCTCGCACCCGAGGGGGCTCGGCAAAACAAACCCTCCTTCCGAGCGAAAAGGAAGCGCGAGGGTCGTTCAAAAAGCCAGAAGAGCTCCTGACGGCCCTCTTGCTCCGTGCAGAGGCTAGGGAGCTCCCTCTGCTAAAGATGCCGAGACCCCGCGACCTAGGCTCGCACCCGAGGGGGGCTCGGCAGACAGACCCTCACGCGCGAGGGGCGAACCAAAAAGCCAGGGGGACCTCTGATCGCTCTCTCGCTCCGCGCGAGACTCGGGGGCTCCTCCTGCAACTTTGCCGAGACCCAGCGGCTCAGGCTCGCACACGAGTGGGCTCGGCAAACAGCCCCCCGTCCGAGCGAAAAGGACGTGCGGGGACGGACAAAACAGTCGGGAGGACCCCTGACTACCCTCTCGCCCCGTGCGGAGGCTCGGGGGCTCTTCCTACGCCCAAGATAAAGACAAAAGCGACCCAAGACCGTTACGGTCCAGGGGTTCGAAGGCTGGACCCCCCGGGGGTTTCGACAGCTGCCCCAGGGCAAAAGAGTCAGGGACGACTACGGGCGAGCCTGTACGGGCGCACCCTGTGTCGTGTCCGAGACCGGCAAGGATGTCTCCGAATGGGATCCCACCGTAGGGAGGCACCGAGCCACCGAGGCCCAGCGAACGGCCTCGGCACCCACTAGAGAAACCCGCCGGTACTCTTGGAGCGCGTCCCCGGACCGCTAGCCGACCCCCAGCGAACGGGGTACGGGCCTCCACTTGGACTTACCCGATAACAGCTCACCGGAAATGCCGACGCTCGCGCCCACCGAGGGTAGCGCGGCATCTTCCACCCCTCCTTCCAAGCGAAAAAGAAGTACGGGGGTCGTACAAACAGCCGGGGGAACCCCTGACGGCCCTCTCGCTCCAGGCGGAGGCTGAGGGGCTTTTTCCGCAGCATCGTCAAGGCCCTGCGATCCGAACTCACACCCATGGGCCCGGCAAACACCCCTCACTCGAAGGAGAAAAAAGCCCCTGAAGAAATGAAATCACTCCTCCAGGGCCTCGGGGGCTACACCCGACGGGTGCGCTCGCGCGCACCCACCAAAGCCTCGAGTACAAACATCATCCCAACAGGAACTGTCGAGAGCCAATCCTCGTCAGAACCTCAGGGGGAGTACCTTCACTCCCCCCAAGGCTCGGGGGCTACTGTCGGATGCCGTGAGAAGGGGTACCCTAAGCAAGACCCAAAAAACGACTGCGTAGGCTTCGTAAAGATCGAAACCAGCTAAAACACCGCTGGCCTCGGCCGATTCTCTGACCCGCCCGAGGCCCCCTCACTGCTGGCCTCGGCCGATTCTCCGACTCGCCCGAGGCACCCTCACCGCTGGCCTCGAGCGACTCCCCGCCGAAGGCCTCGGCCGGGCCACTGACCCTCCGTCCCGCGCGAGGCGGGCTCGGCAGCACTCCGCTGCCTCTTCCTTCTCCCGTCCCTCTGACAAAACGTCGTGTTGCATTAACTCAGCCAACTGCTGCCTCTGACATCGGCCGCACGCTCGGCACAGTACAGCAGAGTGGCCGACGGGACAGGAAGCAGGACGGGGCAGGGGTTACCCGCCACTGTGCTAACCACTATGCACATGGCTGACGCCCATGCCTCACTCCTGCTCCAAGGACAACGCAGCATGGGGAGCCACGTCTGGGCTACTGTGGCCTCGGAATCAGTACCCAGGACCAATAATTCCCTCCAAGGCCTCGGCAGTCTGCTTCAGGGGCTCGGCAGCCTAGGGATCCACGTCCGCCGGGGGCCCCCCGCGATGGCTTGGCCTCGGCACCTGCAGAGCCACAGCTCCCCACGACGTCATCACACGATGACCCGCACGTCGCCCGGACTGGGCAGGGGTTACCCGCCACTGTACTGACCACCATGCACATGGTGGACGCCCATGCCTCACTGTGCTGCCAACTCCTGATCCAAGGACAACGCAGCGTGGGGAGCCACGTCTGGGCTACTGTGGCCTCGGAATCAGTACCCAGGTCCAATAACTCCCCCAAGGCTTCGGCAGTTTGCTTCAGGGGCTCGGCAGCCTGAGGATCCATATCCGCCGAGCCCCCCACGATGGCTCGGCCTCGGCGTCTGCAGGGCCGCTGCTCCCTACGACGTCATTGCACGGTGACCAGCACGTCGCCCGCCATGTCCTACATCAAGCTATACTGGAGTCCCCACGACGCACAAGATCGAGTATGACCGGCGCGTCACCTCTGCACGACAAGGACAGGGCCACTCCATCGACCATACCACGACAGTGGCCGGCTACAGGGCTCGGACACGCCACCCCGTTTACAGAAGCGCCATGTAGCAATCTATGTACGGTCCCAGGTCTCCCTTAGAGTATAAAAGGGAGGCACCGGGGCCATTTCTAGGGGCGACAAAAAGGAGAGGAACACACCGATAGAATTTGACACTTCCACTACGCTGCTTGAGAACAACGCCTCAAGCAGCCTGCACCACCCTCACCGAGACCTGGGGCTAGCCCCCTCTCTCACCTAGCTTGTAACCCCCTACTACGAGCACTCCGGTGCAAGGAATACAAGATCAATCTCTCAGACTGGACGTAGGGCCTCGATTGCCTGAACCAGTATAAACCTTGTGTCTCTTTGCATCACCATCCGGGATTAGGGGCACGCAGCACAAACTCACTCGTTGGTTGAGGGACCCCCGGTCCTAAGACACCGACAGTGGGCAATTCACTTATATTCCAACATGCACTGCTACTGTTTACATCGCTGCTTTGATTTTCGTTTTCTTCATTGATACACCTTTTGCGAACCTTAAAAATTATTAATGCCTGATCGTCATAGGTGTTATTTTTTACAAATCCAGCAAACCACCTACCTGTCTTTTATCTGTTTCAGTAGAGTTTTAATTTTGCTAACTTATTTTGTACACGTCTTGTTGTTCGCTGATGATGTAGTGTTAGTGGACGAAAGCTAGGCGGGAGTAAATAGGAAACTAGAGTTGTGGCGGCAGACCCTTGAGTCTAAAGGTTTTAGATTAAGCAGAACTAAAACCGAATACATGAAATGTGACTTTGGCGGAGCTGCACAGGAGGAGGGAGATGTGAGTTTGGAAGGTCAAGTAGTGCCTAAGAAGGACACCATTCGTTATCTAGGATCGATGTTACAGAGAGATGGAGATATTGATGCGGACGTTAGCCATAGAATCAAAGTAGGGTGGATCAAGTGGCGACAAGCTTCTGGCATTCTTTGTGACAAGAGGGTACCACAAAAGCTAAAAGGCAAGTTTTATAGAATGGCGATTAGACCGGCTATGTTGTATGGAGCAGAATGTTGGCCTACAAAGATTCGTCATGTTCAACAACGAGTGTTGCAGAAATGCGTATGTTGCGATGGATTTGTGGTCACACAAGAATGGACCGAGTTAGGAACGATGATATACGTGACCGCCTAGGGGTAGCACCAATTGAAGAAAAGCTTATCCAACATCGGTTGAGGTGGTTTGGCCATGTCCAAAGGAGACCTTCAGAGGCACCAGTGCATTGTGGAGTCCTAAGCCAAGCTAATAATGTGAGGAGAGGTAGAGGTAGACCGAAATTGACATGGGGGGAGGCAATAAAAAGATATTTGAAAGCTTGGGATATACCTAGAGATCTATGTTTGAATAAGAGTGCTTGGAAAGCAGCTATTGATGTGCCTGAACCGTGACTAGGGGCTCTTGATGGGTTTCAACTCTAGCCTACACCAACTTGCTTGGGACTGACAGGCTTTGTTGTTGTTGTTGTTGTATTTTGTACGCGTCTTATATTGCCTGTTATGTGTGGCAAAGAAAATATTATTCCAGCTGTTCTTTTATGTGCTATTGGGCCTCCATTCTGAAAGCTGTTTCAGCTATTCACCTTATGGAGTTATGATTTATGAAATAGGTTCAAATTCTAAAAGATGGATCAAGAAAGATGAACTTGGATATATGGACAGTAGCAAAGGACACAACAGAAAAGGTCGAAGCTCTGCATTCAGCTATCAAGAAGGTATCTTTCTATAGGTTATCAAGGAACCTTTTAGCTGCATGACCTTTTATGTGCTACTTGTTTATTTACAAGTTTTATTTTTATCTTTTGTCTGGTAAAGTGGTAGTACACCTTAAAATTTTAATCTATCTGGTTAACCATTTTTTCTCAGACCTTGTGTTGTTGAAATTTAGGTCCACTCTATATATGTAAGCAATATAATGATAAGCTTTGGTGTGACAATAATGTCACTATTGTGATACTATTTTGGCATTTGTCAACTCCATATCTTTCAATTGCAACCCAATTTTTTTTCTGGAAATTCAGACAAAATACTCACACAGCGTCAGTGGCAAATAACCATTTTGCTACCAACAATTTTTTTTCTCGAACACGCAGGAGAGCTGCGCGTCATTGTATTAATAGAAAGAAGTGCTACTAACAAATTAATAAAGGGACATTTCTCAAGTCAAGCATATTGACCCGCCATCTTGTGCCATCCGCCACCATCACTATGATAGTCACGCGGTAGTTTGATCGTGGTGGTGGTCGGTGGTACATGAAGTTGTTGCAGTGCTTCTCTTCACCATTGTTACCTGTAATGTTGGGCCTGTCCTACTACTGCAAAAAAAAAAACATGAGGAGGCAGAGGGCTAGGAGGCTGCGGCAACAGCTTACTTAGCAATAATCCTTTTTATCTATCTACAAGATTTGTTCTTAAGCAAGTTAGCAAGTTTTAGCCACCACCTCTCATACAAAATGTTATTTTAGCCTTCCCCACTCTTCGTCGCAAACTATAGATTATTCCACGTTGAATCACTTTTCTCACCTTTTCAATAAGAAAGCGATAGGGATCCAATCTCCCTCAGCCACCAGAAATTTAGGTTGCCCGGGCAGGTCGGGTTCGAGGGACGTGGGTTGTGGGTGTCTAAAAGCACGGGTTGAAGGGGTTAGTTTGAATTGAGTGACCCCAACTAATCTGAGTCAATGAGCTTTGATATGCCATGTATGAGTAGTTACAAAAGACCAATACAAAGTAATAAAAAATAAAAAGAACAAGATAGTTTAAATTGAGCTGTGTACAGTGGCCCATTCAGCCAAGCTCGATGAGGTATATAATACGGCTATGCAATACAGAAGTAGATGTAGAAGATCCATTGTAAAGTTAAAAAAAGAAAAGAAAAGGTAAATATTAGTTGGACTTCTGCACTCTGGCCCATCCAGCCGACCTAACATTCTGCCCTAAGAAGTTATTAAGAGCATAACCTCTAGTCTCTCACTTTGCGAATGCATGCTGCCAGTAGTTCCTTTCTTCCTCGTTTCTCTCTGCTCCCAAGTCCCTACTCCATCAATGCTGCCAGCACTAGATCCATCACCACTGGCCAAAACTGGTCTTCCATCTGGGTAAAGTCGTCTGCTCTTGTTCTCATCTTTGCTCTAGTAGTTTCAGTTTCACTGAAGACATCCGTATCCCGCTGTGGCTGCTACAGCACCAGTGTGGTGCTGTCACCCGGTGGCTGGTGGTCAATGGTCCTCATCAGTGCTGGGTCTGGGTGCCTCCCACACCTTAGCAACAGCATCCTCCTCCATATCTCCCCCCCTCCCCTTACCAACAGCATCATCCTCCATATCTTCCCCCTCCCCCTTTTATTCCTTGATACATCTCATTCCATGTGGCAACAGGACAGTGACCATCATTGATTTCGACCCGTGAATCAGGACAGTGTTTCTGGCTCGTGGAATGCGGAATTGTCCCAGATCCCTGTGACCACGATCTCTCTCCCTCCCTCCCTCCGGGTAGAGTCCTATACCATAGTTACGACTTGATCTCATTCTACTTCCCACACCAACCAAGCTTGTTGCAGCTGTGAACACAAACCACACATTGAGCATGCCACTGCCTTCCACCAGCACCACACCATACCTCAGCCACATTGCTCTCCGTGGCCACACCACATCTCAGTCCAATTACCGATTTATCAGTGGACAGCATCCTATTGGCTGTGACAGCATGCTGGTGGGTGGAAGTGGTAATACCAACCCCAGTGATCAATGGGCTGGTGGGACAAGCACGATTTGGAAGATGATTAATGGGGAGACTTAAGGGCATGTTATGCCTGTTTATAACTGGTGTCAGTGGTTATGAAGGAACCCCGTTTCCCTCTTCTGAAGTGATATGCATCTATGCTCCTTTTGCTATCCAGAACCAATATGACATACTTTTGGTCAAAGTGCTTTTCAGGGGAAAATTAGACTGGGAAGTATAATAATATGCATTCTACCTTAATGAACAGAACTTGATTGGCATGGAGTTCGGGTCACCAATATTGTACTTGAAGGAATCCCTTCAAAATTTGTAGAACCAGAAGAAAATTACAGCCCTAAGAACTATCTTCATAAATAATACCCTCCAGAACGCCATATGCAAGAACTGAAAATCTTTAACGCAACGCTGAATTTTATGATCGATCTGTTCTTACAGTGTTGAAAATGTTGACCTTATTTCCAGCATCTTCATCCACCGCATCGTAGAAAGGACATCATAGTACAGTTAGGGATTTTAAGCTTCAGTATCCAGTTGCCTTATAGCTCCTTTGGCACTTCAAAGCTTTGTTTTACAACTTTCATGGTTATGTGCTGTTGTGCTGTAAATATGGTTGTAGCTGTAGGTACTTGTTTTCAGATGGTCATTTCATGGTCATACTACTGCAGGTTCAAGTTATAGCTGATGAATGGGTCACGATGAACTCTACTGCTAACAGAATATGGTCATTCACTAAGGAGACAGAGAAAAGGGTGGAAGGTCTATATTCAGATTTAAAGAAGGTATGCTTATTTAAGACTATCAAGTATCAACTTTTCATTATCTAAAATGTCCACGTTGCGTAAATGTCATCCTTGTTTCGCATTTGATTTATTATATTCTTTTGCAGTATAATTTGAAATTGAATACATTGTAAGCCTTTCTTTTTTTGAAAAGTCTTAGTAGATGCTAATACTTAAGACAACCTCTCTTTGTTAAAATACTTGGACAACATTTCTGTGCAATTTCAAGGTTTGCATTGAGTCATACATTTTTCAGTTTCCACATGTGCATTTCTGTAACAAAAGAAACAAAGATACATAATTCATATTCAAATGCTAGGAACATTTGTCACTGGAACAAATTTGTTTAGTAGATAACAGTGCCATATTGCTTCTGTATGCTGCAGTTACATGTTATGGGTACAAATGAATCACAATGGGAAGTGTTTGATGGGGGGTGAGTTCACCTAGAATGTTCCAAATGCCAGTATATTTTGGAGCATATACCATAAAATAAATAATCACACGTGGAACTATTATGTAATAAGACACCAAAAGGAATTTTCTTTGATGAGGATAGCAACTAGAACATAAAACTTGAAAACATTCCTTTCTTGTTTTATCACCATTGGCACTAAGGATTTAATGATTTATGCGCAGGGCTTCAAGCAGACGAAGAGAAAAGTGCCATTCTGGAGAGATTGATGATGCTGTGGACGGACCGGATGTTTGACCACTGTCATTGATGCTCCGCTTGGAATTGTTAGCAACTTAATCCGCTTGTGTCCAGTGTTTATATTTTCGCGTCCTTATTACTTGTCAGACGAGGTTGTGGTTGTTGAGACCTTGTGCGACCCGACTTGCTAACTACTTTCGTGCCGTCATGGTCACATAATGGGTAATGCGCTAGCAACAGTGTGACGGACGTCCTTCGGAATATGAATTGTTATTTTTTTACTATTATAAAATACGCAGTAGATCTCCGAAATAGCCAGGTACCACAGCTTTATTCCTGTACTTTTCGCTCTAAGTAGTAGTACTGACACCCTACTCCACCCCCGGCCCCCTCTTCTGAATGTGAAAAATGGCGCCGCTTGTAACGGCAACGGCGATGCTGCGGTTTGTTGTGACTCACTGCGTCTCCTTGTCCTTGGGCTACAAATGTTCTTTTGATGCAGGAAGCGATGAAGCATGCCTGCTTTTCTTTATAACAAACGTATTTGAGCGCAAGGTGGCGAGCTCCACGCCGCTCGGTGAAGACGTCGCCCAACACAAGTTAGGAGGATGGGGACAAGAAACTTCGCGCCGTGAAGCTTCAAGGGCCAAATCTTCCATGGGGTGCATTTGGTTTTGGGATAAGAGGGATGTGATGGATGCATTTCAGTTTTTTAGATGGAATGGTTCCGTCTCTGTGTTTAGTTAGGAGAATGGGGACATTTTTGTTTTGTGTTTTGTTGGAGAGATGGGGATGAATAGGATACATAACTTTACGCTACGTTAGACATTAGCCGGAGCGCTCACACATGCAAAGAGGAAGAGAAGGCGACAACATACCAAACCAGACACCGTCTGACGAGTGTGTAACTGAATTTTTGAGAGATGAAGGGAGCCCATCCCTCATGTCCTCAAACCAAACACTGAAACAAATTGGGATATATCCCTCATGCTCCCATCCTTAATATCCCACTTCATCCCTGTCTTGCCCCCAAAGCAAACACAAGGTACATCCAAGGATGAGTGATCGCATACTATAACATTAGTGTAGGACCAAAAGGGTGACTACTAGTTTAGTCACTAGCTATTAGCTAACCACTTCCTAAGGTTCTTATTGGAAACTCATCTCCCTCAAGCTACCAAAATAAGCTATATATAAGCTTATTACAATTCCGGCACACCGTTTTGTATCGTTCTTTCATATTTGCTCCTTTTAGAATGCATCCTAATCAGTGCAGTCTTGCATTGTAAGCTGCAAAATTCTAGATGTTGTAAGAAAAAATTGTTCCTAGCAAGGGCAATCAGTGTTTTTTATGATTGAATAACAACATGACCATTTGAACTAACTTTGTTTGCGTATACAAGGTTTTAGTCCTATGGATGCAACTTGCAAGGATGGACTTGAGCTAGGCTGACGATGAAGATAAAGTGATCAAACACCACAAGCAAAGGATAATGAGCTGCCATGAAGACCGTGGAAGACAAGAAATAAGCTCAAGACATAGTAGAAAAAGCCCAGACAAAAAGACACTCTGAAATTGCTCTCGATAAGCATCGGAGGGGCGCACCAGAGATTCTTGGTGTGCATGGAGGGATAAACAGGGTGAAGCCTAGTCCAAGGCAAGCTACAAGGCGTGCACCAAAACTCTCTGGTGAGCATTAAGCTTAGGCGTGGGAGCTTGAAACGGTGAACAGTGCAAAAGCGCGGTGGAGGAGGTAAGGAGCACGGGAGCTCTCCAGTGCATGTATCAGGTGAGCACTGGAAGGACATGTGCTGTCTAGTGAAGGTTTGAAGTCCTGGGCTTCACATCAGAAATCTCTGATGTGGGCATCGAAGAAACCACCGGAGAGTCAAATCAACAATGGTTGAAAGGATCTAGGTGGCTAGAGAGGGGGGATTGAATAGCCTATAAAAAATTCTTCTCCAAAGCACAATACTAGAGCAAAGGTGATTCATACAACAAATGATCCTAATAGCCTCTACTTCCTCTAGCTCTAAATCACCCAATCAAGCCCCTACACAATTCTAGTAGCAAGAGATTTCTAGTCTAAATCACAACACCACACACAAGCTATACTAGCTACATAAACAAACTAGAGAGCAACTAAGAACTAGTTACTACTAAAACTACAACTACACTACTCTAGCTAGCTAAATCAAGCAACTACCACTCACAAGCACAATAAGAAAGTAAATACAAGAGTGAGTAGTAGTAGTAGTAGTAGCAAACCAACGAGGACAAGTGATCAACATAATGATTTATCCTTGTGGTTCGGTTGCTTGCTAGCAACATACGTCCATGTTGTTTTGAGTCCCCAAGTGATGATTCGTGTGCTAACTAGCGTGACAAGGTAGACCCACAACTTGGGTGCCACAAGAATCAAGCACATGGTACACTCCAACTAGCCACGAGCATTCCACTAGAGTATCCCTTTGCAACTCAACTGAGGTGGGATCATACCTCTCACAAATCACCGGTTGGAGGCAGAGAACAATCATCAACACTCCCCTCAACAACCACAGCTGCTCTGAGCCATCTAGATGGTGGAAATCACCAAGAGTAAAAAGAAAACCATAGCCTAATCGAAGAACTAGTGCCACTAGATGCAAGACAACAAAGCAAAATGCACTAGATCTCTCCCAAATTCACTTTGGATCAAGCACAAGTCAAGAGATGAGTGGGAGGTGTTCTTGGAGGCTCACAAGTGTGTTGTATTGCTTACAATGCCAAGAGAGCTCTCAAAGAGCCAGCCAACACCTTTAAATAGGCATCCTCAGATAAACTAGCTGTTGGGCTAACTGCGTAGGAACCGAATTGGTCCGATGCCCACCTGAACACCATCACCGGACTGACCGTTACGTGAAACAGGAACCCTAGTGCTTTGTTCGGTGCTCGGTGTTAGCACGACCAGACAAATCTGGTGGCAACTCAAATCATGGCCCACAGAAAACTAGCCATTGGCCTGCCAATGACTATTGTGTAACGCTTTGTCCGGTGCTTGTTAGTGGGTTAGCACCGGACATGTCTGGTTGCAAACCCTAGCCTCGACTAAGTGACTTCGTCCAACACCCTCTTTGTAGCACATTGTCTGATTCCCTCTACAGAGGCACCTCAAAAAGCTCCATTTTGACCACTTTTTCAAATGTGCTAACTCCTTCAAGTGCCCAACATGTGCAGTTGAGTTAGCATTCTCCAAACAACTTCCCAAAGGGTTTTCACTTGCATCTCATAATGTCACTAGGTCTAATGCATATGCAAAGTCATTTCATACCTAGTGTCACTTAGATAACCAATTAGACTTTAGAGTTCCCCTCTTAATAGTATGGCTATCTATCCTAAACCCGACCACACACTCTATTAGGTCTTGGCCGGCAAAACAAAACTCTAGCATATACCTTTGCCTTGATCATCATAGGGTTTTGTTTTTTCTCTTTCTTCTTTTCCATGTGTGGCTTGCTCCAATTGGATTGATCACCCTTCATCCATCTCTAAGCCTTTTCCACTACCTTGGTGTGACTTAACCTAGCTTCGTTAGTCCAAAAGTTGTCTCAGTTACCAAAAACCAAATATATGGCTTTCAATGGTCCGTTGCAACAGCTAGTATTTGTGGCGGCACCGGAAGCCTCCGGTGGTGCAATAAACATCTCAAGTGCTCACTAAAGATAGGTTGTTGTGCAATAAACCAAATATATGGCTTTCAACGGTCTGAGCCTAACAAATAGTTTGTTGTGTTGGGGCTATATATATTCCCAACCGACCAAATGCAGTGTGTGAGCTAGTTGAAAGCATAAGAGTTGACTCATCGACTAACGCTCTATCCACCAAAGTGCTTAATAGAAGATTAGGAAAATCAGCTAAGGTGTTATGGCATAAATGGTCATTTAAACATGCACCATGTATAGAGCTTGATGTGAGATCTAGAAAGACCTATAGAGGTATCAATATTTAAGCCTTATAATAATCACTTATACTCCAAAAGAATCTTAAAGAACAAGAAAGTCACAGGTGCCTTTAGCATTTACTAACCTCATCCACCTCTCAAGACGCACTGGTAGAGAACAGAACTTTACTCCCGGTGGGGAACCCCCTCTAGTCCCGGTTCCCCACCCAGGAGCAAGCATCCGAGACTAAAGGGGGGTCCTTTAGTCCCGAGTCAGGAACCGGGACTAAAGGAGGACCTTTAGTCCCGGTTCGTATTACCAACCGGGACTAAAGGTGCCTCCTGACATGCCACGATGGCCGACACCTTTAGTCCCGGTTGGTAATACGAACCGGGACTAAAGGTTTTATTCCTTTTTTTTCTTTTCTTTTCAAAATAGGTTTTCGAAGTCGTATTGTACGCTGCTAATTATACATTTATACGCGCGTATAGTATGTTTCGGTTCAAGCACAATGAACGTATTAAATCACACAATTCAAGCATAGAAATATATATATATATATATATGCATGCATCATATATATATTTACATGCATGCATGCATATGTGTATTTTGCATTATATTATTTCATGTGCATATATTACAAAAAGATTGCATTATAGTTGTTGTGATATAACAAGTTTCCTCTTATCCTCTAGCTTGGCTTCCATGGTAGTGTTGGGTCGAAGTAGAACTCGCCCTTGGAATCGATGACCTACTCATTAAAAAATCCAGCTATAGACTCTTGAATTGCTTTGATTTGGTCTTGCCGTATGACCTTTTCCTCCAACCATCGAGTCTACAGGTTTGAATTAAAGGAAAATAAATTAATATATGTACATATATATATAAAGACATAGTAACACAATCAATAATAATAATTAAATGAATATATAGTGTATTTTTAACGTACTTTGAGTCTCTCTGTAGGAGTTCTTTGGGAGACCACCTTGATAAACTTGCAAACATAGTAGCCACAGTAGTTGTTCCCCTGTTCCTGCCTCAGACACCACTTTACGAGAAAAAGATTTGTCATCCAATCTGGTGATCCGGTGAAAGCTATATGTTTAATTAATAAAGATGATGCGATTCAGAGGGACTTACTTTCAAAGGGATTACATTCAGTGGCGCTTTGCATTTTTCCATGTGTTGCTTCTCAATAAAGGTTTTCCAAACACTGCCCAATAAAAAATTTGCCACGTCATCAGATATAGTTAATCATCATGTTTGTGTGTATATATAGTTGCTAGAGATCCCTGAAATTACCTCTGGATAATATCTATCATATCTTGGTAGTCTTGTTGTGGTTTTCTCATCGAGTCATAGATTATCAAGTGACTTTTCACCAGATCGATGTCCATCAATATCCAGTGATTGCTTGCATGTGTTTATAGGATATAACGCATAACACTCATTAATTAACTAGAATCAACATATGAGTCATTAAGGATGATCGACATTATTAATACTCACTTGAAGTTATAGGGAAAGAGTATATCCTTCTTGTGACGTTGGTTCACTAAGAAGTTCATGAGGTTACTCTCTTAACTCAGACTTCCAATTAGTCTTTAGAGTAATTAGGGTCTTTGAATACTATATGGGGATCAACAAAACCAATTTCATTGCAGTCCTTCCTTTCTGAGCTCTATCATTGTAAATCTACATATATATAGTACTTGTTAGGATAATTTATATGCATATACACACATATGATGAGTTTAATAATAGATCAAAAGAATTATTACTTATAGGCAATAGCAGCTAATGATAACTTTGTCCAGAGAGGTCAGGTGGCATAGTTGATGAAATTCTGCAAAGTCAACATACATAACATCATCGCCACGGAACCAATGTTTGTCTCTAATTCTAACACCAACGTAGAAGTCTCCACCGGTAGACGCCTGCATGTACCACTTGTTTAGCAGGTACATTTGTGTCCCCAGATCAGATAAGGCTTGAGGGTTGTATAGACTCTGGCCTAGTACTAAATTTTTTCTTTCCAAATATCAACCTCCGCCACACTCTCAATGTTTCTATCACCAAACATCTGGTAAAGGTCGAGACTAGTCTCATCAATAAATTCACCAAGGTGATCCAAATCGATATCCGGAGGTATGTTTGCCTAATGCATTAATCCTAAATTCGAACCATATTCATTACCAACAACTAGCGGGGGACTGATTGGTGCGCTTGTTGTCCGAGTTGGGCAACTCCTTTCCCTGTCCGCTTCTTTTTCTGTGCCGCCTCAATTGACTTGGTGAGAGTGCGGTCATAGTCCGATAACGTTGATTTGGACGGCTTACGAGATTCCCGCTGTTGTTGCTGGTAAGAAGCCACCCTTTTTCTTAGAATATCTGGAGCTACGAAGAAGTATGGTTTCTCTAGGTTTCTCCTTGCTTCTTGATTCTTTTTAAGTTTGTCATAGAATCTAGACATATCTTTTTTATATGCATCAGTTCCTTCTTCCTTCTCTTCAGATATTATTTTAGGAATAGCCCTTGGTTTCACTGGTGGACTTTCTTTGCAGGCAGGGGACTGGTTCTTCGTTTGAGGGGCTGGCCTCTTGCTAGGCTTCTTGGTAGGCGGGGGTGGGGGAGGCTGTTGGAGACCTCCGTTGGAGGTGTTGGCAGCGGCGTTGGAGACCTCCTTAGAGGTGGCGGCTTGCGGCGTTGGAGACCTCCTTGGAGATGGTGTGGATGCAGCCTCGCCTTCCAACACAATGTCATTGTACAGAGCACTATAATGATCTGGCTGATTGAACAATTGGATTTAGGTTGAGGGAGGATCTGCTACAAAAAAGGAATGACATATTATTATGAGCAGATTGTTAATTATTTAAGCCAATACTAAATTAATGATGTAGTGTTTTCATCCGCACATACCTATGGTGAGGTAGTTCATGATGAGGTGGAGCCGACATCCCTGGAATGATGATGTAGCGCTTGCTGCCATAGAATGAATGTCTTCTCCGCTTCTCCTAGAGTCTTCTCGCCATCACCTCCAGGAATGTTAAGAGGCAAATCACTAAAACCTTTTTCAGCTTTATCTACCGAGATGGTAGCATATCCTTCTTGGATTATATTCCCATGAATCCTTGGTGTCTTGGTTCGATCGATAGGATTAACAAGACCGATAGCCACCTTGATTGTGGAATTCCCCTTCGGAATGTGTAGCTCACACGTTGTACAAGGTTCAGTGACATCATCCACAGGGAAGCGCAGTCCTGTGTCCCCTTGATTTGATATCTCCGTGGAAGCGCAACTACTTTTCAACTGAACAGATTGGCTAATGTTGATTCCTGGCTCTGATGCCTGCTTGCTTGCACTCACTGCTATTTGCACTTGCCTTCTGATTTCCTCTTGCATTCTCGCTTCAAGGTTTTTTCCCGCTCCTATGCTTCACGCACCGCTTCCTCCAACCTCTGGAGCCGCTTGTGCCTCTTCTTCCTTCTTTCTCTGGCGGCTTCTGTAGGAAGGTCTGTCCTGAGGGAATCTATGCTCTCACGAGACACTTCCTTTGCCTCTAGTTCGACCACCATGTTCAATAGTCCCGATGGCAGTATGTCAGCTCATCCTTCTCTCTGTTGGGCCTGAACGCACCACTAGCAGTAGCTCTCTGAGCATAAAACAATCTTTCTGCTGCTTCTTGCAGTCTTGCGCCATAAACGCACTTCCCTGTCTCCTGGTCTAGTGTTCCCCCATGAGCGAAAAATCAATTCTTTGCACGTTCTCCCCACTCGAGTGATTCTGGTCTGATACCCTTGGCAAGAAGGTCTGCTTCTATTTTGTTCCACTTCTTAATGGCAGTTGGGTAGCCACCTGATCCCAAGTTATGGTGGTATGTCTTCTGTTGGGCATTACGTTAGTTCTTTATCACCCGACTCACACCCTCTTCTGAAGTCTTGTACTGTACAAACTCATCCCAATAGGGCCTCTGCTTTGAGATCAGGCCTAGGACAGTAAAATCTGGTGCTATGTTCTTCTTGACATACATCGTGTATAGGTGTTTCTTCCAAGTCTAAAACTGGGTGGCCATCTTCTTCATTGCCTAATCCCTAACTCGCTCCTTCAATTCATCACTATCAATTATATCATCATAACCATCTGTTTGGAGCGTGAAATGTACCAAGACATCTTTCCAAATTAATGTCTTGTCATGATCGGAGACAAAACTGATATGAGGAGCATTGGTCTTCTTCTTCCATTCACAGGTACTAATCGGGAGCCGGTCCCGTACAAGGTAACCACAGTGGTGCACAAATTTCATTTTATTCGGCCCCCCCGGTTCTCCTGTATCCACATTGAACTCTGAGATGATGAAGCGGCCCTCCAATGGCTTTTTGGGACCTCAAACATTTTTACTCTTCGTTGTAGTTGTTGATGTCGATCCAGAGGGCTACAAAACATAAACATTATTTTTAATGTCATGAGCACACATAAGACATATGATAATATATATAGCTAATAATAAAAAATATATACTTGGCCAATATGTTGTTGCTCATTTTGTTCAAGAGCTAAGTACTGACTTCCATCATCTGCATCCTCTTGCACGTTATTTTTAGCACCATCATCGCCGGCAACTTGAGTGCCAGTGTTGATCAAATTCATCATCAACTCCTCCTCATCCATGTTTCTCGGGTCGGCCATCTAGCTTCAAAAAACAAAACCAATATATAGTACGTCAAATCTTTGCTTACATGCGTAAAATCTATGAACAATATGCATTATTAAATCTTGCCCCTCGGTCATGGACGTAATTCGCCACACTAGGGCGAAACTGCATTGGTACTAGGGCGAATTAGGGTTATACATAAACTGGCAGAGGGCGAATTGGCATCGGTGACTAGGGCGAACCACGTCGGTGACATCAACAGCGCGGTTCGTCTTGGTGTGATTGTTTAGCGTTAACGATAACGATAATACGAATGTTGATCGACTAGGCCACGAGAGAGGGCGGTGTGACAAGAGTGGCGGTGCTCCACTCTGCCGTATATATGTCTATACACATGGGTGAACGAGGGTGGCGGTGCTCCGCCGTATACATAGAAACGCATGGGCGAACGAGGGCGGCGGTGCTCCGCGATGTATATATACATGCATATGAATATTAATGACGTATATATACATGTCGGCGTGGTGGCCAGTGTGCTGACGACGATGACGTGAGGCGGGCCGGCGTGCTGACGACGACTGACGTGAGGCTGGGCCGGGGCGGTGTCGGTGCGTGATGTTGTGATCCTATGTACCATGTGAACCATGTAGTCATTCATCATATGAGAAAATTCTATGTTGATAATGTAAGTATAAGTCATTATGAAATATAAGTATATGTGTCTTATTGCTAATATAACCATTACTATTTCCTGAAATGATAAGAATTTATCTTCTTTTTGGACTTTTCTTTCTTGTGGCCCAAATTGTCTGTAGCCATGCATGCAAGTCCAACCAAAACTGCTTACATCATCACATGTGATATTTTTTATAAACTAAAAAACTGCTTAGTTTACAAACTGGGCATCCAAATTGAGTTCCTATTTGACCGGGAGTTATATACCAGAGAGAATTACTCCCTGACGCCAGCCACCTAGCCGGGAGTAAAGGGTCTTTACTCCCGGTGCGAGTTACCAACCGGGAGTAAAGGTACCTTTACTCCCGGTGCGAGTTACCAACCAGGAGTAAAGGTACCTTTACTCCTGGTGTGTCTTCTCATTGCCACGAAAGCCGAGAGACGAGAACTCACCTCGGGCGGGCGTGGTGGAGGGCCATAGGCGCGAGGAAGAAGAGAGAAAGGGCGGTGTGACGAGAGTGGTGGTGCTCCACTCCGCCGTATATATGTTTGTACACATGGGTGAATGGGGGCGGCGGTGCTCCGCCGTATAAACCCTAAACCCTAGGGCGAACGAGGGCGGCGGTGCTCCAGCCGTATACATAGAAACGCATGGCGCTTACATACAAAGTTTTAATCCCATCACACACTATATATTATATGATTAAAGAATCATTTGAAAAATTTTAAAATTGAATTTGAAAAACTAAAAAATTTAAAGCATAATTTTGGGGCCATATACTATTTTAATTGAAAATATCATCAAGTAAAGGTTGTACATGTCTTCTAGCTCAACAACTTCAATAGAAAGTTCTTAATCTAACTTGAAAGGGTTATGAACTTCATTGCGCTGTATTTCTTTTTGAGACCGGTCACATTATTACCAACTATGTCTACAAATCGATTTCAGGGTGATATACCAACCGTCTTTATAAATCGATTTATGGTGGTAACTTGAAACATCAATCGTAATATCTGTAACTATTTTTAAAGATAAATGGTGACTAGCCACTGTATCGTCGTACGCTTAATTTGCCGTTTTCGTTGGTGTCGCTGGATGACACGTGTCAGTTACGTGCGCTAATGACGAAGACTACGCTTGTCGTCGTCGTTAAGGAATGGCCTGGTGGCCGACAACAGCCGCTTGTGCACACTCGCGGACAACGAACTTAACATTTGAACAACATAGTACACATCCGCAACAACACAGTACACATCCGCATTGTTCAGATCAAGATCGCATCACGAACAAACTTACCAAAACTTACCAAACCAAGCAGCGGCTGGCGCGCGCGTTGGGCCGGGGTGGGCAGCAGCAGGCGCCGTGAGGTAGTCGGCGCGTGGGGTGGCGTGGGGACCGCGGATGCGCGCGAGGCGGTGGCGACGACCGACATCGAGCGGGGTGGCGGCGGCGTCCTCGATGTGGCAGGCTAGGTGGCGTGGGCGCAGGGGGAGAGGAATCGGTGAAGAACGCAAGGAAGAAGATGGCACTGGTATATATAGGCCACACCCCTTTACTCCCGGTGCTATCCCCCCACCGGGAGTAAAAGTCCTTTACTCCCGGTGCGTGTTACCAACCGGGAGTAAAGGTATACCTTTACTCCCGGTTGGTAACATGCACCGGGAGTAAAGGGTTTTTTTTGGCGGGCCACGAAACTGCAGCCCACCTTTACTCCCGGGTGGGCTTCCCACCCGGGAGTAAAGGTGGCCTGCAGTTTCAGTTTCCCGCCTGTTTTAAGCAATAGTCTTGTTAAATACAATAGAAATGCAATAGTTTTTGTTAAATACATAATAAATTAAATAAAAGGCATAAAATTATTTTGTTAAAAATATGGATTTTCTTTTTCTTTATTGCACATAGGAAAAATCTATTACCTAACTTTTTTATTTTTTGTTACAATTATAAAACATAATGTAACTAATATTTATTATTTCAGTTAATGCAAAAATAGTAGTGTTTAATTAAAATTATTAAAACTATTGGTTTGGACAGGAAATTTGTTTTCACATCATTTTAACGTTAATATTTTAATTTTTCATCACTCAAGTATCCTAATTTACCTTTTTGAGAGAGAAATCCCACCAAATCAAACATTGATTTAATTTGAAACATGACATAATAAACATCTAAATTCACAATTATTACATAATATCTCAAACACACACTACATTAAATCACTATATCATCAAGTGGGACACAACAGTGAACTTCTTCTTATGTATGTCCCTTGGTTATGATCGCGTCGTAACCATGGAGTGTCCTCATCATTTACCAAGATGCTAGCGTCTTTGTTCACTTTGAATGGCAGGAATTCGGTCATCCTTTTCATAATCTTCTGACATAGTCCGACTTGTCCTCAATTCCCACGATGACTCTTTTCCCTGAAAGAACTATGTGGCGCTTTGGCTCTTTGGTTGAGTCATTATCGTTTTTTCCTCTTTTGGTTTGGTAGACATATCATTGACATAGAACACCTGATTCACATCCTTGGCAAGGACGAATGGTTCATCTTTGTACCCAATATTACTAAGGTCTACTGTTGTCATTCCATACTCATTGTCTACTGTTACCCCGCCTCCGGTCACCTTGACCCATTGGCACTTGAACAATGGGATCTTCAAAGTAGGTGCATATTCTAGTTCCCATATTTCATCTATGCATCCATAATATGTCTGCTTATTCCTATTCGGGTCTGTGGCATCTATGTGAACACCACTAGTTTTGGTTGGTACTCCTTTTATCTTGGGCTACTGTGTAAAATATGTTCTCCATTTATCTCGTACCCTTTGTATGTGAAGATATGCCATGATGGTTGCATAGCCAATAAATACAGTTGCTCATGGATGCTCTCATCACCATGACATTTTTTCGCAACCAACCTGCCGAAAGTTTCCTATGTGCTTACGCGTAATCCAAGCTTCAGTCTTTCCCTAGGAAACTCGGATCGTAAGAGATCCTTGTGTGTCTCAATATACTGGATCTACCAAAGAGGAGTTCTGTAGAACTGTGTAGTGCGCTTTATTGAAATAATCATCATCCTGTACCAATATATGTTTTCCTCCCTAGTGTCCCCTTTCCGCTTAGTCTCCCCTCATGTCTCGATTTAGGAACACCAATCGAGTCAAGGTTGGGAATAAAGTCAACACAGAACTCAATGACCTCTTCTGTTCCATAGCCCTTGGCGATGCTTCCTTCTGGGCAAGCACGGTTGTGAACATATTTCTTCAAGACTCCCATGAATCTCTCTAAGGGGAACATGTTGTGTAGGAACATAGGACCGAGAGTGAAAATCTCCTTGACTAGGTGAACTAGGAGGTGTGTCATAATATCAAAGAAGGAAGGAGGGAACACCAACTCAAAGCTGACGAGACATTGAACCACATCATTCTGTAGTTTAGCTAGATCAGTTGGATCAATTGCCTTCTGAGAAATTGCATTGAGGAATGCACATAGCTTCACGGTGGCTAGACGTACATTTGGAGGTAGAATTCCTCTTAATGCAACTGGAAGTAATTGCGTCATGAGAACATGACAGTCATGGGACTTTAAGTTACAGAATTTCTTCTCTAGCATATTTATAATACCCTTTATATTCGAGGAGAATCCAGATGGTACCTTGATGTTGTTTAAGCATTCAAACATGATTTCCTTCTCCTCTTTGCTTAGAGTGTAGCTAGCAGGACGTAAGTAATGGCGTCCATCATCTGTCTTCTCTGGATGCAGGTTGTCTCTTTCTCTCAAACAACGCAGGTCCTGTCGTGCTTCAAATATGTCCTTAGGCTTTCCATACACACCCATAAAGCCTAGCAGGTTCACACAAAGATTCTTCGTTAGGTGCATCACGTCGATCGAGCTATAGACCTCTAGGACTTGCCAATAGGGTAGGTCCCTAAAATATGGACTTCTTCTTCCACATGGGTGCGTGACCGTTAGCGTCGTTCGGAACAGGTTGGCTTCCATGTCCTTTTCCAAAGATGACTTTCACATCATTGACCATATCGAGTACATCCTCACCAGTTTCGGTTGCGAGGCTTGGTCAGGTGGTCTGCCTTCCCTTTAAAATGCTTGCCTTTCTTTCTTACGGGGTGATTTGCAGGAAGAAATCGACGATGGCCAAGGTACACGACCTTTCGATATTTTTTCAAGAATACACCTCTAATATCATCGAAGCAGTGTGTGCATGCATTATATCCCTTGTTTGACTGTCCTGAAAGATTACTTAGAGTAGGCCAATCATTGATTGTTATGAACAACAATGCTTTGCTTCGTAGGTAGTGGCGGGCAATTCATTGTCATTCGGAAGCATCTTCTTTTAGGGTTTTTAGTAACTCTCCAAATCCCTTGTCACATACATCATTCTTTGCCTTCCATTGCAGCAATTCTAGTGTGGTTCCCAACTTTTTCTGCCCTACATCACAAGTTGGGTACAACAATTTCTTGTGATCTTCTAGCATTCGCTCGAACTTGATCTTCTCCTTTTCACTTTCACATTCTCTTTGTGCGTCACGAATGACCTGAGAAAGATCATCAGCTGGCTCATCTTCTGCGGCTACCTCTTCTCCAGCTTCTCCCATTGTAGTATCATTGAAGCACGCACCATCGGGAATAATATCAATTGTCGTCCCATTGTTCTTCTTCACCTTCTTCTATTACAACACCGGTTTTCTCCAGTGCTTTGTCCAACAAATATAGTTTGGCATGAAATCCGACTTGAATAAGTGTGAATGAAGAGTCCTTGAGCAAGGATATTCCACAGTATTCTTACATATGGCACATGGGCAGCATATGAAACCGTCGCGTTTGTTTGCCTCGGCCGCACGTAACAAAGAATGCACGCCGTCAATGAACTCTTGGGAGCGGCGATCAGCATTATACATCCAATGACAGTTCATCTGCATTACATGACATAAATACCATATTAAAACCTAGATCATAATTAATTATTTATACAACATGCGTGCCACCACAAAAGATACAAATTTATGAAAGCATCGCTACAATGTAGATAATCCCAACTACCACTAAAAGAACTAAAGCTAAAATACATTTCAGGAGCACAAGGATTTCGCGATCAATCTCAACTAAAACAGACAGATCCCCCGATTGTGCAACATCTTTGAGCTTCTTCGGCTGGATCACTGCCTCATTAGCCGCCGTATCTACCTGTTGTGCCAGATATTTTTGCACGAGTTCAATATACTCTTCCTCCCAGTAGAAGCCTGAACATCGTCCACTGCCATCCTACTGAAATTAAAACAAAAAAATAGAACTTTAATCACAACCATCATGAAAATAGGTATAAACTAACCATAATCATTAAATACGATAAAATAACTCACATTTTGATCCGGACACTTGTAGAAGATACGATCCTTGTTGGGACCCTCCTTCTTCACTCGGTACTCCATCACAATCTTTGTCTCATCATGACACTTGCCGCATGGAATGAGAGGGAGGCCCGGCCTAAGTCGCTTTGGAAACCCATGAGAGGCCGAGGACCCAGAAGCAGTTGCCATCTACTCTCTATACTCATTTTTTAATACACTATAAATTTCTCCTTTTATAAACAAATAAAATTAAGAAACTATAAAATTATCTAGATCTCTAAACAATGATATTTTTAATGGTCATTGTGTTCTCATCTTTTACTGCGGTAGGTAAGTAATTCACATGATATTTCCACAAATTAACAGAAGAATGAGAGTGTACATACATAACAATCGATTATCGTTTATATTTATATATATACTATGTTTGGGTACGGTGATTGACAGACTACTATGATGATATCGGGACGTGTGAATGAATAACCATCCGTACTAGTTGACCTTGCTTATGTGATCATCTCGGCAAGCATTTCTCTACCGGACGACACCGTACTTGACCACGGAAGAGCTCTAATTCTACGAGGAAGGGAACACGGTCTTCCACGACCGTTGCCGCTCTCCCTCGTAGAATCAAAGCTCCTCCTTGACGTCCGTTACCGCTCGGCAGAGAACATGCTCGCTAAAATGAACACGGTCCGCTAGTTCAACTAGTATGGATTTTCTATAATTTTCTAACTATTTTCTAAGTTTTTCATTTCATAAAAAGTTAAAATAAAAAGTACGGTGATTGACAGACTACTACGACGATATCGGGATATGTGAATAAATAACCATCCGTACTAGTTGAACTTGCTTACGTGATCATTTCGGCGAGCATTTCTCCATCGGACGGCACCGTACTTGGTCAAGGAAGAGCTCCGATTCTACGAGGAAGGGAATACGGTCTTCCACGACCATTGTCGCTCTTCCTCGTAGAATCAAAGCTCCTCCTTGACGTTCGTTACCGTTCGGCAGAGAACATGCTCGCCGAAATGAACACGGTCCGCTAGTTCAACTAGTACGGATTTTCTATAATTTTCTAACTATTTTCTAAGTTTTTCATTTCATAAAGAGTTAAAATAAAAGTACGGTGATTGACAGACTACTGCGACGATATCGGGACATGTGAATAAATAACCATCCGTACTAGTTGAACTTGCTTACGTGATCATCTCGGCGAGCATTTCTCCACCGGACGGCACCGTACTTGGTCAAGGAAGAGCTCCGATTCTACGAGGAAGGGAACACGATCTCCCACTGACCGTTGTCAGCTCTCCCTCGTAGAATCAAAGCTCCTCCTTGATGTCCGTTACCGCTCGACAGAGAACATGCTTGCCGAGCTGAACACGGTCAACAAGTTCAATTAGTACGGATTTTCTATAATTTTCTAACTATTTTCTAAGTTTTTTATTTCATAAAAAGTTAAAATAAAAAGTACGGTGATTGACAGATTACTACGACGATATTAGGGACATGTGAATAAATAACCATCCGTACTAGTTGAACTTGCTTACGTGATCATCTCGGCGAGCATTTCTCTACCGGACGGCACCGTACTTGGTCAAGGAAGAGCTCCGATTCTACGAGGAATGGAACACTGGTCTTCCACGACCGTTGCCGTTCTCCCTCATAGAATCAAAGCTCCTCCTTGACGTCCGTTCACCGCTCAGTAGAGAACATGGTCACCGAGATGAACACGGTCCGCAAGTTCAACTAGCTACTTTAACCTTCTTTCATGTAAATATGCAAGCTTGAAGTGATTTTGAGCTCAAATTGCTTACAAATGAAAAAAACCACAATAAAGAACCATATATATATAGTGAACAAAATGAGATAAGACAATGGTGAAAATGAGAGTATGAGATTGGTAACATTTACAACTGAAGAATCGACGAAGAAATCGAAGAAATCGACTGGAGGAATCGAAGAATGGATGGAGGAACAATGGAGGGAGGGAGGAAGCAAGAACACTACTTGCAGCGAGTTTCAAAATATGCTGAGCTCGGGCTCGAGGGAGGAAGGAGACGGCCAGGATATAAAGGGGGGACCTTTAGTCCCGGTTGGTGGCTCCAACCGAGGACTAAAGGTAACTTTCCAACCCCGGGCGCAGCCACAGCCCGGGAGTAGACCTTTACTCCTGGTTGGAGCCACCAACCGGGAGTAAAAGTATACCTTTAGTCCCGGTTGGTGGCTCCAACCGGGACTAAAGGTCCCTGCCAACTCTGTCTGGCGCAGTAGCCAGTTGGGCAGGGACCTTTAGTCCCGGTTGGAGCCACCAACTAGGACTAAAGGTATTTCTAGTCCCGGGGGCAAAAAATTCTGGAACTAGAGCCCATTTTGGCCGAGGATCAAAGGTCTGTTCTCTACTAGTGACGTTGAATCTTTCTTATCAAATAATTACATGTGTTGTAGTATTACTTTATTATAAAAAATTAGTAATAATAATTATACTATCAATATAGATATTATAAACTTTTCATGTAAAACTATAAGTTTATCTCAAGTAACAATTTGCATAAATTATATGCTGAGGATATTAAAATAATCTTAATAATTTAGTAGTATCATTCATATGAGTCATTAAGAAAATTCTTTTCATAGTTGCTGAAATATAATGTATATGTATTTATCGCTCATTTATGCATGTAGTGTTTTCCTAAACGCTAAACGGTAAACAGTCGGTCACCTACCGTTTAGCCATTATTCAGGGCAAAACCAATTAAACAGGACTAAACGACCAATTAAACGGGGTAAACGGGTGATTAAACGGAAACAGCGCACCGCCGTGTAGTGTTTACATGGTGTTTAAATGAGATAAATGGCCGTTTAGGCAAACAGTGATGCATGCATATTTGATCTTCATGATAGTACAACATGTATGTTTACTTTAGCGAATTCTAATATATTGATAATGATAGAAGTGGGCAATTTAGAAACATACGTGTACAATTTATGGTTATTTAAACATTTTTCGTTATAGCATATGTTGGCAATTTAGATATATATTTGAGAGGAGATATCTTAATTTTTTAATAATAACAGAAGTGGTAATAATTTGGATACAAATTTTAGATGTTACTTAGATTATCTATCATAATGGTAGGTGAGTAATTAGACACAAATGAGTGTTTACTTGATATTATATCTTATAATGGCATAGGTGGATAGTTTAGATACGTATTCAGGATTATTTTATGTTGTATTTCATAATGACAGATATGTGAAGTTATTTATAAAATATAATAGATCTGATTGCTATATTATTAGTGGCGATTAGAGTCTACCAAATTAGTGGTCAGAACCTTATCAGTTTTGGAATAATTTCTAGGAATTTTATCTTTTTTCTAGCACATGTTGCAAGAATTAATTCGAAGGCTCCATTTCGGGCCTCTAGTTAGCATGTTTTTTATATGTATTTAGTTGAACCTAAACTTAAGTTATAGAAGCTCTTGTTTGCAACATTTTCTTGTGATATGATTAATATATATTTTTGCTTTAAACTTTTGATCTCATTAGTTGATGCAATTTTTTCTCCACATGTTAAGCTGAAACACTTGTAATTGTTGTATATCTTTTATTCAAAATTTTACTTTTATTGTGATATAATGTTTCAGTCAAAATGTATGAACTTATTTAAAGTAAGAACTTATAAATTTATTGTATGGAGTGTTAATGTAATTCAAAGTGAACTATTAGTGTCATTTTTATGTGGTGAAGATATTTTTCATCTCTTAATAAAAATACTAAAATAAATATAACATATGCATGTTTACATGGTGGCGCATAGCATTATGCTTACTTTTAATTTAACTAAAAATGATTCTTGAGTGTCTAATTTAGAAACATATATAACATACTTTATGTATATTGTTTTATTTTTCATAATAGCTTATATTTATATTTATATGTAGATTTGATGGACATTTAAGTTATGTGTACTTTAGATAAAAAATAGAGTTGTTACTAAATATTTTATCATTCATAATGTAGATGTAGATAATTTAGATGCAACATGCAAGTTACTTTGCATTATCTTTCGTAGTATCAGAGTTGGGTAATTTAGTTAGAAATTTATAGGGTTATTTTTTTTTGACCGAATCAGCAGGGGAGCCCCCCTCCTATTTTTTTTCTTTTTCCATTAAATGAAAGAATTATAATTACAGTATTTACAAAAAGCAAAAGTGAAAAGAGTACAAGGCTTCTAGGCCCAAAACGAAAAGATCAAAATCATAAAGTATAGCTATCTCTCCAGGTTGTGAGGGGGGGCCTGCCTTTTTGAATTGGCCTTAGTGCACACTTGGCCAAGCTCCCCTTTGAAACTCCTCTTACAATCATTAATGCTAATCTGTCCATTGTCAAAGATGACTGCATTTCGTGTTGTCCAGATAACCCAACAAGATGTTATGCAAATTTCTCTGAAGATAGGCATGTCGTTCGGCTGGTCATATTCCCGCTTATTCCAGCTTGTTTCAGCTTATTCTCTCTCACATAATACTATTTATTCATCCAAAACCATCCGTTTTTACTGTAGCAGCGGACCAGCCGAACGCGTTGAGGGCTCCCAAAGTTGGTTCTGGCATCGATCTATCACCTTGTCCAGGGGTGGCAGGTTCAAATTCCAATAGATAGGAATTGTAATTATAGTGGCAAATAAATGTGGTTATGTCAAAGCAAAGGGATTATTTTAAATTATCTTTCATAATGATAGTGGCTAGAGATGATGATTAGAGTCTACGAAATTAATGTCTAGGTGTTTCTAATTCTTACAAGAAGTTGTAGGATTTTTCTTGTTTTCCTAGTGTGTCATGAGGGGCCCTCAATTAACAATAGTAAGATTAAGATATATAGTTTACTCAAATAATGTTTTACTATACCGTCAAAATATCATCGGCATCATAAAACATCCAACTGGCAAACATGAGCTCACCAAAATAACTTTTGTAATACACCTAGATATACATATGCTATGTCTAGCTAGAATCTAGATACATAGCAAAAGTTATGTACCTATGGAAGAAAAACCAAAGTAACTTATAATTTATGATGGAATAACAGGCAAAACTTGGTGGCAGTGCTCAAATTAAACTGGGAGCCGTAGAAAAGAAGTTGTAGCAAGATTTCTTGTCAGTGGCTTGCATATATATCAACGATGGCGTCCATGTCGGCGACCATGCAGGCAGCAGCCCGGAGGCCAGGATCCTTTCCTCAGCGGCGGCGACGTTCTTGCTCCTGATCGATGTGGATGCACATGCCGCATGCGATGAGACTGGATCTCTCGGACGGGTCAAAGGGCATCTGGCAGTGCTGCGACTGTACAGGGAGGCAGCATCGATCCGGACATCCGGTATTTTTGTTAGCTAACTAACTGTATATATATAGGTCATATGTGACGACCACAAGATCTGAAGATCTATCTCGACGCCTAGCTGCTTACCTAAGAATTTAATCTTAAATAGTACAATTAGGGCCTGCATGCATCTGATGAAATGATGATCAGCTAGAGCAGCGAGGAGTCCTTTGAGTCACTAGTTTATTCCACTGCAGTCTGGAGTAATTTGTTGCACAGTATTATATTATAAATAAGCATAACACATTAGTGAGAAATTGGATTAGTATGTTCTTGAATCTACCTTAGTCATGCTAGCTGTGTTAGATGTTAAGCTGTCAATTACTCACCTTAGGCGCAAATAAAGTGATGCTTTGGATGCACTTAGCCCCTTAAAATGCAAATATGATCAGTAAATCAGTAATTCCGTTTGCAATGTACACTACCCAACTTATATAGTTATATTAGCATGGAAGTATCTGAAGATGCCTGATTCTCTATGTGTATTCCATTTTTGTACCATCAGTATATATGGAGTATATCTATAGCCTGAACAGCAAGGTTTGCCTAAAAGAAAATTCACATGGTGTGTAACTGCAGTCATCCACATATACAATGACATAAAGATCACCTATTTTTTCCTATTACCATGAAAAACAATCGATGCTTCGAATTGGAAAGTAAATCTTTCAATCTCTTACTATGAAGACAAAGAATACACACAACAGCTAGCTAGCTGGTGAAGTCGATCTCCACAGCTTGTCTATATATGTATTCGGAGTAACGCGGATCGTTGTCAGCATGTAATAATTGTAATTAGACCGGAAACTCTAGTTATTCTTGTTATGAAACAAGCGAAAACAATCAAGAAATTGTCAGCGAGCCAACATCTCACTAGACAAGAGAAATTAACTGCATACCTTCTGATGCAGGCACTTGGAAATTAACAGCCATGCATACGAGAGGGGAATTGATGGACGATGCAACTGCCGATGAAGCAAGCGGTAGCAAGATGGAGTAATGCCTAGGGGAAGCCTCCAAAAGGATCGCATGATCCGTCGAGAAGTCCTTGTAGAGGACGACCAGCCATGAAAGAATGGAAGGAATGATGGATCAATGCGATCCCTTTGGATGCTTCCTCCAGGCATATTGTTCTCTCTCTCTCTCTCTCTCTCTCTCTCTCTCTCTCTCTCTCTCTCTCTCTCTCTCTCTCTAGAAGCGTGAGAGAGGTGTTGTGCAAGAAAGCTCCAGTGAGGTCCTTATATATAGCTAACAACCTTCCTTTGCCCATCATGGTTGCTTAACTCACCTCCCAAATAGAACAATAGTTTATATTATTTTTGCAATTTAGCCCATTCTTGAATCAATTTTTCGGCGCATCGTAGACGTACCATAATATTGGTACCCAGAGTTAAAGATTATCGTCTTAAAACTTTATAATCTTGATGATCTCATGCTTGTGGCCGAATTTTATGAATTATATATTACAAATATTTATCAATCTACTAGCACTTAGCAGCATTTTATATAACAAATTTGCGTGCTTTCTGGATGGCGCATAAGCATTTGCTTGATAACATTGTTAATCAGCACATATATATGCTAATGGTTTCTTTACGCTTTAATCAATTATGGATGCATCATTAGACGAACCGTAAACTGGGGCTTCTTCTCCCCAGATGGCAGATGCCCTCGCCTTTCTCCAATTTTAAATACACTGGCTTGCGAAATCGGCTTTACAAGCAACACTCACATGATTGATTATGGAAGCTAGGGGAGCCGGATGACTGTATGAGCACCTGCAGGATCTTTTGGTGATTGGGGACACAATTTTCTTAGGGTAGATTAGAGATGCATGTGGGCCTCGGAACAACTAATTAATTGCAGCCATTCAATCATTAAAACGCACGCATCCATTACTGTGATTCCCCCTAACCGCCTTTCTAGCAGCTATGCTTTCAGCAGTTGCGAGGCTTAAGCATCTTTACGTCTATCTTAATGACAAGTGCTTACTAGTCTTTTGCATATTGTAACTAGGCTTGATAAAATAATCAAAAGTCCTAGATTTTGCTAGTAGCAGGACAAATGTCCCTGCAGATCTGGGTACCAATCAAGCCACATATATCAATATATGCGCGCAGTACATTCTTCTTTTGCAATGTTACCGAGGTTGATACAGTGTTGTAACATGCTTCAACAATATCCCTCTGTCCTTTTGCTGCTTTGCTAGGTGGTCTTGCTGCAGTGCTGTAACATGCATCATCCATACCAAAATTTAGACAATGGAGTGACGGATTTGGCAAATCCTTTTGGGCGTATCTACAACCTTAGAGTGCTATTGGTACACACACACACACACACACACACATATATATATATATATATATATATATATATATATATATATATATGCACCATGCATGTATAGTCCAGTACAGAGAACTTTTCTACTATTTAATCTATGCATGAAAGTTGGAAGAATGCATTGAACCCAGCTACAGCTTGGTGTAACAGTGAATTGTTCAGGAAGAGAGTGTGGATTATGTGAGAATAAATTTGGACCAACAGATACAGCTGTGTAGTTAAATAGACACTGTAGGGGATTTTCTTCTTCTATACATACAAGATCAAGGTGTATGTAGCCTTGTCTCACTATGGGGAAAGCCTAGCAATCAAGTCCTTCTTAATACTGCTTTACTCAACTGTCTGTGAGTGTGAGGTAGAGGACATGCAGTCATCATGCATTGACAGAAGGCATACACATAACCTATTCCCAAGTGCAGTGCAGTGCAGCTTATTAGTTGAGGTGTGAATGATTCAGTGGGAAAGTTCACCTCAAGAATGGAAGAATTCTATGCTTATTCGTCAGATGTCATGTCATGAATCATGATTGGACCAGTATTTGTAGCTTTTTGTCACCCAATGAGGCTGGTGCATCGCATATATGTTGCCGGAAGGTGATGAATAATCTGCCGGCCGGGCAGTAACTAAAGGTAGATCACAATGCCGTGTGTGGTTTTCATGGCATCTAGCACTGCTGATTTGTTTCCCTAGGGCTCTTTATTTGTCGATGCCGAAGATGGAAGAGAGATATGAATATATGATCTGACAGCATGTGCATCCATTATATGATTCCTCCTGACAGTGCAAGGCCCAGACATTCTTTTTGTGAGCGCGATCAGTTAGCCGATCGATCGCCACCAGAGATGCAAATCTTATCTTAGCTACAGCACCTTCTAGCTAGCTAGGACAACAGCTCCTTCTAGGACGCTGCTCACATGTCTGCAATCCAAGCAAGCAAGGGCCCTTCGTCTCCTGCACTCCACTCCTCCTCTGGTCCTCCTCGCCGCCCCTCCCCCAACAAAACCATTTTTCAATGCTGCCGCCGCCTGCAGCTTCATTCATTCAGCAGCATGTATGCCATGCGCTCACATGTAAAGATCCATACGACTCCATCACATGCGAGGCATACATGCCCATGTTGCGGTCTCTCTCCTTCGCTCATGCTGTGCTGTGAACCGTGAGAACGCCGTTTGCGTGGAAGAAACAAGGAAAGATATTGCCGCCGAACGTAGTACGTCCTTCGACGCAACAATCATTGGAGAAAACTCAGGTGAAATGTCAAATAGTGAGTGCATGCACTGGTCCTGGAGAGCACTGTTCATTCTGAATTGAAGGCCTACTCTCCTTTATTATCTAATATTTTTCGAAAAAGGTATCTTATAACAAAAATATATTAAGGAAAACAGGAACCAAAAAAAGACCATGCTAAAAATGAAAACCACACAAACAAAATCTAATAAAGTCTTTACCTCCGCTGCATCCACAAACTTCACGAGCCTTTCACTATTGCTAGATAGAACACTAGTGAGGCGGAGAGAGAGAGAGAGAGCGCGCGCGCGCCGAAGGGCAGTTAGTAAAAAGAATGTCACCATCAGGTACACCTAGATAATGGTGTTGTGGGTACGATCACGCTGACAATCTAGGATATCTGGAGAGAAAGAAACAACCATGTATTTAGAAAACAATGCATGGCTGTCAAACAAGTGGTGCACCGAATTAATTAAGACGAAGTAAGGTTGTGGGGTTTGTGGAGCTACGCAGGCAACAAGGGGCTAGGACTTCTACTGTTGACTCCAAAGCTCCAAGCTGGAGTTGCGTCTGTCTGATTGTCTCGTAGGTCACAGACTGTAGAATCGCTATTTGTTTTCTTGTAAATCTGAGATGGCATGGGACTCAGAAAGCTAGCTGAACCCCATGTAAATATCGGGCTGAAGCAGCTTGTGCCGCTCATAGGCCTTGTAATTATGCTCTTCTCTTATAAATGAAAGCCGATAACTCGGATCTTTTAAAAAAAAAGATGTTGTGGGTACAAAACCTATAACCAATCATACCCATGGAAGAAACCATCAAAGCAAGATGGCCAAGGGACCAACAATACATTACCACAAGAGTCACTGACACTACCTCTATTGACGAAGGCGAGAAAAGATGGATATTTTATTTGGATGAAACCTTAATTAATTATTGAATCTACTATAGAGGTATGGATCCATACTCCCCCTAGCTCCCTACTAGCAACTTGCTAGATAGGAAGAGAGAAGGGACCGGAGGGGCGACGACTCTAGGTTTTTCTTTAGCGATGGACACGTTGGCTCTGTTTGATTTTCGACACGAGTGAAATGATTCTCATAGTGTAACTTCAAAAGGAACCCAATACCTTTGTTGAGAGGTCTTAAAATTATAAGATTAATATAAAAAATACACTATAGATTTGTGATGACCTAAAGAGATAGATTAAACCAAAGAATAAAAACCTATTACAATTAAAATAGTAAATTTAAAATAATGAATTAAGGAATATAGAAAATTCATTTCCAGATGAGTCGGAAAGAAAAACACCTAAATAAAATTACATGTAGAACACAATCAGTAAAGGAAAATTTTAAATAAAAAGTATTAAATGTCAATAGTTTGATCTCCAAATGAATTATACAGAAAATATATTCTGTATAAGTTATAATTAGTAAATAGCTAAAATCAAAACTATAATTTACGAAAACAAAGTAATTTCACTTCCATATGTTGGAAAAACTAAATAAAAAATATGTATTACTAAGTAAAATTACAAAGACATCATCTTTTTCAATCTCCATGGTTAAAATTACCAAATTCATCGTACAGATTCAGATCATGAAGATCTAGATCTATCAAAAGATATAGTAAAAAATGAATATAGACTCCAATAACATAGATATAACAAGTGTGAAGGAGATAGTAGTGTAAAATTCAATCAACGTTACAAATGGAATTTGCCATGATAATAAAAATAAGAAAACCATAGAATGTCTATGGTGAGTTACATGCATAAATGCAAGATCTATCCAAGCCAAAAATCAATACCTTTGCCTGCATATGAAACATCATTGAAGCGCTTCAAATCCCCTGCTACTTCTTCCCCATCATTCTCTATGCCTTGCCATCCCAACATGTCCTCTTGCAGTAGATCTAAACTCGTTGAGACACTCTTTCCCATGTTCCTAGCTAGAAAGTGTGCATCACTGCAGGCATAAGGCCGACGACATGCGATATCATAGTCGCAAGTTGTGGCATGCGACATGGGGATGGAGCCATCATGGGCACAAGTCCAGTGAGCTTGGATCCAATGCAGCCGCAAGAGTGCCCCACATTGCTCTAGTGGACACGTCTGCCGCTACTGCCTTGTCCCAGGATAAGTCGTTGGGCCCACTGTCTCTCTCCCTGTTTTTCGCTGCCAGGAGGAGAAAGCGATGACCAGGCTACCGCCAATGGCCATTGTTCACCAATGTGTCCCGTCCTTCTCCACCAACACGCCATGTCCATGTCCATGTCATATGAGGAAGAAAAGGAGGAAAGATGGGAAAGAAAATAAAAGGAAGGAGATGACTTAGGGTAGGCACAAGAGCTAGTGTCGGTGCCGGGGACCGAGGGCTTGGTGGGCAGGGCGCCTGGGGTGGGCATGTGGTACTATGGTAGCCTTAGGGGTAGACTTAGGTAGTAGCTGGGGCCAAGGTGGTGGGCAGAGTCATGTCGGGCGCTAGAGTGGCCAGGGTGGCGAGCAGCACAACCAAGGCTAGGGTGGTCGGCACGGCAGCAGGGGCTAGGCCGCCAGGCCGCACCATCGCTATGGTGCTAGTGGTCACCAGGGCACGACAACAAGTGTAGGAGTTCATTGGGGGCCGCCGCCCGGGTGCAGTGGTTAGGGGGGCAAGACCAAGGGGCCCACCACGACGAGGAACATGGAGCATGGCTAGTATGTATTGGGGGGGGGGGCTCAGCCGACCCTCTGTGCTTGGCTTCTCATTTGACGTTGCGGGCTCTGCTAGTGCTAGTGGGCAGCTGGGGATAGGGAGGGTGCCCACCCTCTGCTCAATGACGTTTCTTGATGGGCAGTGCAATCATGTAGGGCCGATGAGCACAGCCTAGAGGCGGGGGGGGGGAGGAGGGGCAGCGACGCCGATGAGCGTGAGCACAGAGGCAACGGTGGTGATGCTTGAGGCTAAGGAGAGAGGGTGAGATCTCCAGCATGGGTAGAATACAAGCTGTCCATCCCCAACATCGGCTTTGGCAGCCATGATGAAGGTGCAGACGCCCATCAAGTACTGCTCGTTCGTAGCTGCCAGACCGTACATCTACCCTCGATCCATCTCTGCACAGAAAAATATTAAGACTTCATGCCACATAAATATGGGGAGAGTAATTATAGGGAAATAAAAAGTGGAGCCTTTATGAACAATAATTGTAGCTCAAAACTACAATTTCTTCTACACTAATTTAATTTGGTCGCACCATTTTGAAAAAAAAACAATTATTCTACACTAATATTGGAAAATTGAAATTGGTAGCCCCATAAAAATTGAAAATCATAGCGCCATAAAAACAATTATACACTAATCAAGAACAATTGTTCTACTTCACGCCACATAAAAATGGAGAGACTAATTACAAAAAAATTAAAATTAGAGACTTAATCATGAACAATAATGTAGCTCCAAACAATAGGTTGGTAGGTGTCGGGTTCATAAATCCGGGGTCCCTCATGGACCGGCTTCCCAGCAAAGGCTCGGCCCAGCAGGCAAACGTTGCAAACGACGCGCAACTCCTGGGCCGGCCCAAAAACTTAAACGACAGGCTGGAAGGGCGATCCAAGTCTCCGACTGGAAGGCCTGGCCGAGGAGGAACGGCGCCCGCTTTCAACTCTAGCCCTCCACTCCGACCGAAAGGCCTCGCTTCTGGCTCTGACCCACGTCTCCGACTGGGGATGCGCCAAACCCCTGCTCACTGCTCTTCTCCAACTGGCGCAATCAGAGCCAACTGAGACCGACCGACCAGGGACGCCCACTCGGTAAGGACCAGGAAGCAGACAGAGAAAGTAAGGCAGGGCACTCAAGTCAACCGCAATACCAAGGATCGTACCCTGTGCACCTATAGGACAGTACTCTACGACCTCCCTGGCATGACAAAACCCAAGCAGTGTTGGAGGCGCCGACATTTACCCCTACAGTGTTGTGGGCACCATCAACTCCCATACCAGACAAATATGGTAAGGCCCCCCCCACGTGCCTCTGAGGCATCAACAGTGTTGCGGACGCTGGCATTTACCGTACCAGGTGAACATGGTAAAACCCCTTACATGCCTCTGGGTATCAACAGTATGGCAAGCACCGATGTCTGCCATACCTAAAGAAGACGACGCAACCTCCCACGTGCATCTGACATTAAACAGTATTGTGGACACCTACCATCATCTTGTACCCACCGGCATGGGCAACAAGACTTAGTAGCATACGCACTCTCTCCCTCTCACTTGTAAAGCCATCCCCTTCATCAATAAAAGGGAATGCGCTCTCTCCCAAAAGGAGATCGATCAGTTCACTTGTATTGATTCACCCTCTGTAACTTTAGACACTCTAAGGTTATACCGAACACATGCTCAAACACTTAGCACATAGCGGGGCTCCCGTCACTCTCGGCCCTTTAGACCAGAGTCCAATCGGACCTCTTGTACCTCCCATCTTTCTCCCTTCCGTTTGTAACCCCACAGCAAACTTCAAGGACCTGGGCTCAGGAATAAAATCACCGACTGACTCAAACTGAACGTAGGGCACGTTGCCTGAACCAGTATAAACCCTGTGCCATTAAGTGCTAGGCCACCTCCGATCACAACGTACAGCAAAACTACAAATATTTATGTGTTGGTCACTTTCTGCACTGACAGTTGGCGCTGTCCGTGGGGATGACATTATACGTTCAACACTTTTTGGTCATCGGATGGCCCACTTTTCCGCCACCTTCGCCATGACAGGCTCAAGCGATATGACTCGCTTTGGCTCACTGAAGTTTCCCGCACTCCCACCTGTTGGGATGTGGGTTCCACCCGTCTTCGAGCCGTCCCAGGCCTTCCTCTTTGGAAGCCTGGACTTCGTCGCCGACTGGCTCAGCGTACTACACCTCCACGAGAAGGCACTTGTCCCGGCGCCCATCGGAGGAGCGCCCTCCATCGGCTCCGGGACGCACGACGACTTCAACGGCGAGGTGCCTGCGCTTCATTCCAAGCAAACTCTCAACTCAAACCCCACTGTGAGTAATGTACATAATGTTATTTACTCTCTATTTACTATCTCCTGTCGATTATCCGGAGAGACCGTATTGTCCGCACCGCAAACATCGTACGACCGGTTCCCCTACGGCCTCGCATCCCCTGCGGACGCATGCGCTCAAGGGCCCCGAGGGACGCTGGCGCCGCCCCCTCTCACATTCGAATTCATGGGAATCGTGAGCTATGTTCCCACCACTTTCCACAAACTCCTAGATGATGAGGTTGAAAGCAACGGCTCCAGCATCGGCGATGTGGCCCCTAGCCAACGTTAGTCCCGGGAGTGCGCTATGGCCGACGCTCTGGGGCAGCCACCGATGGTTGCAGAGTCTGTGCAGACTCACACCCCTCCAGACCCACATGTGGGGGCCCTCACGATTGCACAAGGGCACGCCAAGGAGCTACGACAACGGTGGTAGAACCAGCCGTCACCTATGCCGGCACACTTGGTGCAGCATGTTGTGCCCCATGCGTGTGACTCGGCGAGTGGCGCTCGAGGTCACGCCCGTCAGGTCCAGCGTGACATCATGAACGAGGGGAATGACCCCCCATAGTTCGCTCGGGCTAGCCAGAACATCGCCATCGTGGCTATGCTTCTACGCAGCGTTCCTGAGCCCATCGACCCCTAGGAGTAGGCGGTCTACCAAAACCTCTGGGCGCTGGTGGAAGCGGCCGCCGTACAACAAGCGGAAAGCTCCACATCGTGACTCCGACTAGCGCCCACTCTCCCCACTAGGGGAGTGGAGATGCGCCAGACAGATCGCTCCATCTGCTCGCCGCTGTAGCCGCCAAGCGCAGCACGGGAGGCCACAGCTGCGCCATGGTCTGACCCAGCGCATGCTCCGTACCAACCGCCAGTACGCGAATGGCTCGATCCGAACCAAGACGCCCGCAGCGTCATCAGCAACCGGCATCAGGCCCGGTGTGATGATGACATTCATTGGGCGCCGGTAAGGACAGGCAATGTAGGCCCTGGTTGGACCATCGAGTGGAGCGGTGAAACACGCCCTAGGCATAGTCGCCGGCCAGACGACCGGAGTCCTAGCCCGGAGGGCCCGGGACCACAAGCCTTTGGGCGATGCATTCGGAGGGCGCCGTTCCCATGGTGCTTCTGGCCGCCCACCAACATCGCCAAGTACACCGGGAAGACGAACCCCGGTATATGGCTCAAAGATTTCTAGCTCACCTACCGAGCCAGAGGGGTGAATGATGACCATTTCATCATTCAATATCTCCCCATCTGTGTAGGGGAACATGTTCGAGCATGGCTCAAATTCCTCCTGCATGACAGCATCCGCAACTAGGCGGACCTCAAGAGGATCTTTGTCGAAAACTTCCAAGGGACATACGTCTGCCCTAGGAACTCCTAGGACCTCAAAAACTGCCAGCAGGAGCCCAACGAGTCTCTACGAGATTACATCCGTAGGTTCTCCCAACTATGCAACTCCCTCCCTGATGTCGTCGACATAGACATCATCAGCGCATTCCTCTCTAGGATGACCTGCAAGTCCCTGATCCACAAGCTTGACTGCCTGAAACCCCGTACCACCCGCAACCTGCTCAACGTCGCCACAAACCACGCCTCTAGCGAGGAGGCGATCGAAGCAGTCTTCAACGGAGGCTGGGACAAAGGAAAGGCCAAACACGAGGACCAAGACGAGGGCCCCTCCACACAAAGGGGTAAGAAGAACAAAAAGGATCGATGCTGATCGGACAACACCGCATTGGTAGCCATAGCTGATCGCATGGGCAAACAGCCCCAGCAGGGCCTGCCTGACCACTTCAACAAGCTCAAGGATAGCCTATGCACCAACCATGCCTACCCCGTCAAACACCTCTACAAGGACTGTGAGCTCCTCAAATGTTTCCTGTGATAGGCCGGCGGGCCGAAAGGAGACGGTAAAGAGGCGGCAGCCAAGAAGGGAGGCACGGCAGGCTAGGACGGGGACAGCTTCCCCAACCCCAAGGAATGCATCATGATCTTTGGGGGATCCGAGGCCATCTGCTCCAAGTGCTAGCACAAGGTACGCTATAGGGAGGCATGCACCACTGAGACGGCCGTCCCCTTCTTCCTTAGCTGGTCGGAATCTCCGATCACCTTCGATCAGAGAGACCACCCCTCACACGTCACGAGACCAGGATGCTACCCACTCATTGTTGACCCCATCATCCGCAAGAAGTGCCTCACTAAGGTGCTGATGGACAGAGGCAGCGGCCTCAACATCCTCTACGTCGACACCCTCAACACCATGCACATCCCCCGAACGGAACTTCACCCAGCGGGCTCTCCCTTCCATGGGGTGATCCTAGGAGCGCAGGCATACCTGGTCGGGCAAATCGACCTACTCATCACATTTGGCAACCGAGCCAACTTCCGCTTGAAGGTCATCACCTTTGAAGTGGTGGACTTCCTGGGGTCCTACCACACCATCATGGGGTGGCCATGCTATGCCAAATTCATGGCAATCCCCAACCACACCTATCTCAAGCTAAAGATGCCAGGACCGAACGACGTCATCACCGTGAGCAGTGCCTTCTTGCACGCCTTCATGTGCAACCACGAGCACTTTGAGCTCACCACTGTGGTCGTCAACTCGTCCGAGCTCCCACAACTCGGGGAATCATTAGCCCCAGCAGTCCTGGACTACAACAAACTGACTTCCTCAATGGCCTTCCGCCCGCTCGAGGAGGCCAAGGCGGTGGGGATCGACCCCATTGACCCAACCAAGATGGTGTGGATTGGGACCCAGCTCCTGGCCAAATAGGAATACGAGCTTGTCGACTTCCTACGCGCCAATCACGATGTCTTCGCATGGTAGCCTTCTGACATGCCGGGCATACCGCGGGAGGTTGCCAAGCACGCACTGTGCCTCATCTTAGGCTCAAAGCCTACCAAGCAGTGCCTATGTCGCTTCGACGATGAGAGGCACAGGGCCATAGGCGAAGAGATCGCCAAACTCCTGGCAGCCAGATTCATCAGAGAGGTATTCCACTCCGACTGGCTTACCAATCCTGTTCTTGTTAAAAAGAAAACCGGGAAATGGATAATGTGCATTGATTATACTGGCCTCAACAAAGCATGTCCAAAGGATCACTTTTCTTTGTCGTGTATAGACTAGATAGTCGACTCCACCTCAGGTTGTGAGATCCTCTCCTTTCTAGATGCCTACTCGGGCTATCACCAAATCATGATGAAAGAGTCTGATCAGCTCACAACCTCGTTCATTACCCCATATGGTTCATACGCTACATAACCATGCCCTTTGGCTTGAAGAACGCTGGCGCCACCTACCAAAGGTGCATGCAGCAATGCTTCGTCGACCAAATTGACCCGCTCGATCAGCCTAATCAAGCCGAAAGGCTGAAACCAACAATCGCCGTCTATGTTGATGATATAGTGGTCAAAACGGCTCAAGCTTGCGACCTAATCACAAACTTGGCCACGACATTCGTGAACCTTCGAAGGTTCAACATCAAGCTGCATTCCAAAAAATGTGTTTTTGGGGTTCCAAAGGGGAAGCTGCTTGGATACATTGTGTTCGAGCGTGGCAACGAGGCCAACCCCGAAAAGATCATGGCCATCTCCAACATGGGCCCTATATGCAACATCAAAGGTGTGCAAAGGCTCACCGGCTGTCTGGCTGCCCTTAGCCAATTCATCTCCTGGCTTGGCGAACAGAGCATGCCACACTACAAGCTCCTCAAAAAGGCGGATGCCTTCGTGTGGACTGAGGAAACTCAGCAGGCTCTAGAGAGCCTCAAAGCGACACTGATGTCGGCCCTGATCCTCGTCGCTCCCAAATGGGGAGAACCCCTCCTCCTCTATGTCGCAGCGAGCAACCATGTGTTGAGCGCCACCCTAGTCATCGAAAGGGAGGAGCCAGGACACCACCTTAAGGTCCAGCGACCCGTATACTTCATCAGGGAAGTACTCACCGACCCCAAGGTCTGGTACCCCCAGGTGCAGAAACTCTTATACGCCATGCTGATGGTGACCCAAAAGCTCCTGCACTACTTCACCGACCACGAAGTCGCGGCATCACTTCATATCCGCTCGGGGACATCATCCGCAACCACGACGCCATGGGATGGATCTCCAAGTGGGCACTCGAACTCATGGGCCATGACATCAGGTATATCCCCTGTACCACTATTAAGTCTCATGCTCTCATGGATTTTGTTGCCGAATGGACGGAGGTCCAGCTACCGACTCCGGACGTCACCCACGAGTACTAGACGATGTACTTCAATGGGCCCGTCATGGTGCCCGGCTCAGGGGCTGGAGTGGTTCTAATCTCCGCAGATGGGAGTAGGCTCCGCTACACCATCTGCCTCCACTTTTTAGCCTCAAACAACGCCACAGAGCATGAGGCCCTCATCAACGGACTATGCATCGCCATCGAGCTTGGCGCCACATGACTCTACATTCACGGTGACTCAGAGCTGGTCGTCGATCAGGTCATGAAGGAGTCCTCCTACAAAAGCCCCCTCATGACAGCATACTGCCAAGAGGTGTGCAAACTCGAGGGTAAATTCTAGGGGATAGAGCTGCATCATGTCCCCCAAAAGGACAATGATGCCGCCGATTTTCTTGCAAAATTGGCCGCCAGGAAGGATCTATCCCCAAGCGGGGTCTTCATCAATGATCTCCATGAGCCATCCACCCACATCCTGGAAGGTCTGATCCAAACACCCTGATGCCAAGCCGGCACCTGGGGGCTCCGACCCCAACACCAAGCCGACACTCAGGGCTTTGACCCCAGTGCCTCTATGATGACATAATCCATTGACGTCGCTATATTGGCACTCGATCAAACCGACTGGCGAGCGTCGCTACTCGCCTACCTCCTCAAGAAGGTTCTCCCACCCAAAAGGACTGAAGCCCGACAAATCGCTCAATGCGCCAAGACCTTCATCGCGCTCGGTGATGAGCTCTACAAACAGAGTCCATCGGGGGTGCTCATGAAGTGCATCCCTACCAACCAGGGGAAGCAGGTCCTCCTCGAGGTCCATGCTGAGATCTGCGGATATCACATGGCCCCAAGGTCAATGGTCGAAAAGGCCTTTCGCCAAGGATTTTACTGGCCCACCGCGCTATGAGATGCAGAGGAGGTCATCCACAGGTGTGAAGGATGCCAGTTCTATGCTCGGCAAACCCATTACCGGCATAGGAGCTCCAAACCATCTCCATCACCTGGCCGTTCATGGTCTGGGGCCTTGACATGGTGGGACCCCTCAAAAAGGGCCCAGGCAGCTTCACTCACCTGCTCGTAGTGGTTGATAAGTTCACCAAATGGATAAAGGCCAAGCCCATCACCAACATCCGCTCGGAAGAGGCGGTCATATTCTTCCTCAATATCATCTACCGGTTCAGCGTTCCTAACTGTATCATCACTGACCACAAAACTAACTTCACCGGGAAGAAGTTCCTAGACTTTAGTGATGGATACGGCATCAGGATCAACTAGGCCTCGGTCGGACACCCACATACTAACGGTCAGGTCAAGCTTGCCAATGGCATGGTCCTCCAAGGACTTAAGCCATGCATCTTCGATCGACTCAACAAGTACACCGGGCGATGGGTTGCGGAGGTCCCAGTAATCCTCTGGAGCCTGAGAACGACCCTGAACTAATCCACGAGGTTCACACACTTCTTCCTGGCCTACGGAGCCAAAGCAGTGCTGCCCTCCGACCTCGACCACGGTGCCCCAAGAGTGAAGGCTTTCGACCATGACCGAGCCACGGAGGCTTAGCAAGACACAGTTGACCTGCTCGAGGAGGCCCGCTAGATGACCATCATCCGCTCCGCTCGCTACCAGCAAACTCTCCGTAGGTACTAAAAAAGGAAGATCAGGGGGAGGATCCTTGAAGTCAGTGATCTTGTGCTCCAGAGGACCCAATCAACGAAGGAAAAACACAAACTCTCTCCACCATGGGAATGACCCTGCACGGTGACTGAAGTAATCCGACCGGGCGCCTACCGACTGAAGGACAACAATGGCAACATTCTCACCAATACTTAGAACATTGAACAGCTACATCATTTTTCCCTTAAATTTGGTCTTCCGCTTTTTTATTCAACACTTGCTCCTGTAAAGCACCCCAGCCCGAACACTTTCAGCCTAGGTCACTCGGGGGCTCCATGAGGGTACAATACTAAATACTACCTCTCTTTTTTACTATCACATGGTAAAAACTTTATCCCCGAATGAATGAGCATTCCATTCCTTTGATTACCCTACGTGACTTCATTCTTACTCCCAACCGAACGCACCCCGCCATGACCTACGGTTATGAGGAGCCAAGCCCCGTGGGCCATGCCTAGGTTCTTAAAAGCTATAGCCTATAGAATGAACGGGTAGGTGCGAAGAAGAAAGGATAAAAACAAAGCTATGCTAGGATAAAAAATAAGGAACGGATAGTGATTCTATCACAAAAATAGAACTAATATAGTCATTGATACAAAAATTGTTCACATGGGGCCCCCACAAACTTAACGATTACATTTGTTGACTACTTCTACTCCAAATACTACTATGGCCGCTCAGTGGCATCGGTTGATGCCAAACAAGAGGCCACGGCTCACGCCGCCGGACATAACCACCTTCGTAAGGGCCTACCCAGTTCTGCTCCCTCGACTTTGGTGAGCATAATGGATACCTCAAGGGCCCTGCTCGATTCTACTCCCTCGACTTCAGTGAGCGCAACGGGTACCTCAAGGGTGTCGCACCCATAGATGCTTAGTAGAAGAGCATGGAGCTCCTGACCTTCTCATGCAGTTGAGGCAGCTCCTGGGCAGGGACACTACCCGCCGAGGTATGGCTGCCGTGGCTGGAAGATATCTCATCAAACTTTATGAACTAGCCAACCTGAGCAGGTGCAAGGGCGAAACCTCCCACCAGCGCAGTCCCGAGCGTCTTCCTCTCCAACAAGGCTCGCCCGGAGACAACTCGCCAGAAGGAGTCCACGTGCGGCTCCATCCCGATGAAAGCCTCATAGACGGTGACAAAGTCAGCGACGTACGGCACCCTCTAGTGCGCCACCTTCTTCGGTGGAACCAGCCCCTTCTCGGCGAAGCCGGCCATCACCATCTCATCTACATTGGGGGACCTCCAACTAGACACTGTGCTCCGAAATCATGAATGGGTCTGTGAGTTCTCTTTTCCTCCTCCCTTCCCCTATTTAAAGAAAAGGCAGAGCAGTTGAGGAGAGGCGAGAGGACTAGGGCGAGAAACCCTCTCCGTTCCCCCATTTAATGTGGATGGGAAATGACGGGACGCGCCCTGACCGATGGGACGTACCATGCCTGATGGAACGACGTCTGGTTAGATGGGACATGGCCTAGGTATGGCCCACCACTACCACAGACCGAGCGCAAGAAACAAAAGCGCCACCACACGCAGGTGGCCCTCCGCCTTCCCAGGTGGAACTTGGAAAGGCCCAACTACGGGATCTCCGCCCAAGAGAGACCATCAGGCTTCCTAAAGTCAATCAAACGGCTTAAGAAAAACACTGAGAGACAGGTAAGGAGCAAAGGGATGCCCCATGTGGGCCATGCTGACTTCGTCATGAATGACGAGCATGGATCCTGGTTGGACATTTTCGATTGAAGCTCTTCAAAACCCCATCACTCGAGTCATCAAGGTAACATTACTGACCCCCGCTCTTTCTTTGTAATCATTCATATATCCATACACATATTCATTCCATACGCCCGCGCCCCCTGAACGATTCTACCCGAATCGCCCAAGGGCTCAGGAATTAAGGCAGCGCATATGCGGTTAAATGCATCGCAATGCTCCATGTTGCATCACGAAGCGGCAGTTACCTCATTCAACATGAGCGATGACCGACCGAGGTTCGAAGGCTGGCCCACGAAGGGCTCAAGGCCACCTTGTGTCAAACAGAGCCAGGGGAGAAAACACAAATGAGCCCTGAGTGGCCCTCACCCAGTCTGCCCTAAAGCAGATAGGGTCATCTCAACCTTCTCGTTCGATCCTAAACCTCTGCCAAACCCATAGAATCTCCATCGAGGGGAGACCAACGGGCCATCCGGGTCGGTCTCCAGAACGACCCAAGCATATACCAGGATGTAGGTTAATGAGCAGTGGAATGTCACAAGAGGGCTATGCTGACCCCGTCACGAACAACGAACCCAGATTTCACTCGATCATACCTGTTAGCGAGCTCACCGAGTGCGTCACTCGAGCCCAAGCCATCAAGGCAAGCGACAAAGCTCAGGCCCTCCGGTTGTGAGAAACCGAGGACGGGGTAACGCACAAAACTCAAACCAAGCCCAACGGGGCTCAGGGGCTCAAGACACCTAAAACTAACTGCATCGGCTGCGCGGGCTGCACCAATGCTAGGATCCACGAGCTTCGTCTCGCTCGATCCCTAAACTAACTGCCTTGGCTACGTGGGCTGCACTGATGCCAGGATCCACGAGCTCCGTCTTGCCCGATCCCTAAACTAACTACCTCGGCTACGTGGGCTACACCGACACCAGGATCCATGAGCTCCGTCTCGCTTGATCCCTAAACTAACTGCCTCAGCTGCGCGGGCTACATCGACGTCAGGATCCATGAGCTCCATCTCGCCCGATCCCTAAACTAACTGCCTCGGCTACACGAGCTGCACCGACGCCAGGATCCATGACCTCCGTCTTGTCCAATCCCTAAACTAACTGCCTCGGCTGTGCGGGCTACACCGACGCCAGGATCCATGAGCTCTATCTCGCTTGATCCCTAAACTAACTGCCTTGACTGCGTGGGCTGCACCGATGCTAGGATCCATGAGCTCGGTCTCACCCGATCCCTAAACTAGCTGCCTCTTCTGCGCGGGCTGCACCGACGCTAGGATCCGTGAGCTCCATCTCGCCCGATCCCTAAACTAACTGCCTCGGCTGCATGGGCTGCACCGACGCTAGGATCCACGAGCTCTGTCTCGCCCGATCCCTAAACTAACTACCTCGACTACGTGGGCTGCACCGACGCCAGGATTTGTGAGCTCCATCTTGCCCGATCCCTAAACTAACTACCTCGGCCATGCGGGTTGCACCAACGCCAGGATCTGCTAGCTCTGTCTCGCCCGATCCCTAAACTAACTGCCTCAGCTGCGCGGGCTGCACTGATGCCAGGAACTACAAGCTCCATCTCGCCCGATCCCTAAACTAACTGCCTCGGCTATGCGGGCTGCACCGACACCAGGATCCACGAGCTCCATCTCACCTGATCCCTAAACTAACTGCCTCGACTGCACGGGTTGCACCGACGCCAAGATCCGTGAGCTCTGTCTCACCCGATTCCTAAACTAACTGCCTCGGCTGCGCGGACTGCACCAACGCCAGGATCTGCGAGCTCTGTCTCACCCGATCCCTAAACTAACTGCCTCGGCTGCGCGGGCTGCACCGACACCGGGATCCGCGAGCTCTATCTCGCCCGATCCATAAACTAACTTCCTCGGCTACGCACGACAACTTGGTTGACAACTCTGTCTCAACTAAAATGCACGCACACACGCCCGCTGACAAAAGCCCCCAGGCGATTCTACCTGAATCACCCGGGGGCTCGGGGGCTACACCCGTGGGTGGTGCGCTCACGTGCACCCGCTGACAAAACAAAACTTCCCCCGCTGGCAACATGAAAACCCCAAGACGATTCTACCCAAATTGCCTGGGGGCTCGGGGGGCTACACCCACAGGTGCGCTCACGCGCACCCGCCGTCAAAACAAAAATCCCCCAGATGATTCTACCCGAATCATCCGGGGGCTCGGGGGATCGGGTTGGGTTCATAAACCCGGGGTCCCTCAGAGACCGGCTTCCCAGCAAAGGCTCGGCCCAGCAGACAAACGTTGCAAACGACGTGCAACTCTTGGGCCGGCCCAAAAACTTAAACGATAGGCCGAAAGGGCGATCCAAGTCTCCGACCGAAAGGCCTGGCCGAGGAGAAACGGTGCCCTCTTCCAACTCTAGCCCACCTCTTCGACCAAAAGGCCTTGCTTCTGGCTCTAACCCGCATCTCTGACTGGGGATACGCCGAACCCCTGCTCACTGCTCTTCTCCAACTGGCGCAATCAGAGCCGACTGGGACCGACTGACCAAGGACGCCTGCTCGGTAAGGACCAGGAAGCGGACGAAGAAAGTAAGATAGGGCACTCAAGTCAACCGCAATACAAGGACCGTACCCTGTGCACCTGTAGGACAGTACCCTGCAACCTCCCTGGCATGATAGAACCCAAGAATTGTTGTAGGCGCTGACATTTACCCCTACAGTGTTGTGGGCGCCATCAACTCCCATACCAGACAAATACGGTAAGGCTCCCCGCCCCACGTGCCTCTGAGGCATCAACAGTGTTGTGGGTGTCGGCATTTACCGTACCAGGCGAACATGGTAAAACCTCTTACATGCCTCTGGGTATCAACAGTATAGCAAGCACCGACGTCTGCCGTACCTGAAGAAGACGATGCAACCTCCCACGTGCATCTGACATTAAATAGTATTGTGGACACCTACCATCATCTTGTACCCACCGGCATGGGCAACAAGACTTAGTAGCATACGCACTCTCTCCCTCTCACTTGTAAAGCCACCCCCTTCATCTATAAAAGGGGATGCGCTCTCTCCCAAAAGGAGATCGATCAGTTCACTTGTATTGATTCACCCTATGTAACTTTAGACACTCTAAGGTTATACCGAGCACATACTTGAACACTTAGCACATAGCGGGGCTCCCGTCACTCTTGACCCTTCAGACCAGAGTCCGACCGGACCTCTTGTACCTCCCATCTTTCTCCCTTCCGTTTGTAACCCTACAGCAAACTTCGAGCACCTGGGCTCAGGAATAAAGTCACCGACCGACTCAAACTGGACGTAGGGCACGTTGCCTGAACCAGTATAAACCCTATGTCATTGAGTGCTAGGCCACCTCCGATTACAACGTACAGCAAAACTACAAATATTTACGTGTTGGTCACTTTTTACACCGACAGTAGGTTTCACATGGATTTGTTCATCAAAATGAAAATTGGCAGCCCTATTGGAAAAAAATCTACTCTACTCCATACAAGAACTAATTAAAGCATCACATACTAGCAATCATCAAAACCGCCATGTAATTAGCTAGGAATTAAAATGGGTTCATAGACACCAACCATTTGGAAGATGGATTCACCACAATTTGGATGTATTCCTCAAAATCCAATTGAAAAGCGCTTTCTAAAATGGAGAAACAACTAGAATGAGAATCAAGCATCTAGCCATCAAAACAATTGTAAAGCTACAAATTCAAAGGAGTGGATGCTTATTACTTTTTTTTTGCGAAAAAGTGGATGCTTATTACTAACCTTAAAGTAAGAAGATTATGCCCATGCTTGAAAATCCATTATCTTCATTGAGCATTTTGGTGAAGAACGACCACAACAATGGTGAATAAGAGGAGGGCACGACAATGAGTGTGCTCGGGATGGTAGAGAGGAGTACCGTAGAAAATCACTGCCAGCGGCTTAAGCCAGAAACCGGCAGGCAAAGTCCACATTTATGCTGGTTTGTGGCTAGAACCAGCAATGATATACCACTGTCAATTTACTGCCGGATCAAGCCATAAACTGGCAGTGATGTGGACTTTCACTGCCGTTTTTTGGGGACTCCCAATCATTTTATGATTTTGAAGCTCAGAACCGGAAGTGAAGAGTCATCACAGTTGGTTCAATAGAAACCGACGCTGATGGGCCGGCACTGTATATCAATTCTGTAGTAGTGATAGGAAGGGACTAATTACAATTTAGACATTAGGCTGGTTGCTGAGTCATGCCACATCGAATCTAAATACCGAACCAAGAGGCATGGATCTTCAGTAAACCACTTAAAAAGTTTATGGAGCCAAAACTGCACTTTCAAAAGTAATAGACCTAGGTGACACACAAGCAAAATTTAATGAACCTAGGATGTATTTAGCTCTTTTGTATTTGATATAAACCTTGGATAGGAATATGAAAAGAGGCTAAAACTGCAGCATATATATGCTTGCGGTTCAACAATCGTGTGCATACGAGGCACCAACAGTGCACATGCTTGAGAAGCCCACGACCTATGTGCATATGCCTGAGGAAAGCCACACGCCATTAGCTAGACTGAGGAAAGCCACCTGTGCATATGCCTCCAAGGAATCGTTGGGAGGATCCCGTTGGCCGTTTGGTAAACAAAGATTTCCTTCACCTAAAAGGCTGGGTGGGCACAACCGTCTCACTCTCAGGGAGGAACGGCACCGTCCTCCCTCACATAGTCACATGCCTGAGCTGCATGCACCATAGCAGCGGCAAGAAAGAAACAGTGTGTCCTCTCCTCTCGCCATTTGTTTCCTAATAACCACCGGTAACCACATGTCATTGGAGAGGGCACGCAAGTACGCACGTTGTGATCACAGGAACAGCTAGCGTCTCTTTCTTCCTTGGTCACCAATGATTGACGACGAGTGCACGCCACAGCGAGATATATATGGTCGCCGTGCCGCACAGCAAGATTTGGTTGGGTCAGAGGTTGCATATATATCTCTTGCTTTCTTTCTTGGAGATCATGGTCAAGCTGAAAAGAAGCAATCGACGACGACGGGTCGTTGTGGAACGTGGACTGGCCTGAGATCTGATGGGTTTAGACGGACAGCGCTAGCTAGCTAGCGGCCCAATCATCTGTGACGATGATGAGGGCGATCTTGCATGATGAGGTGCTGCTGGACACTGCCGGCCCGGCTCATGATCCTGGCATGTGTGTGGTACCATACCGCACGCCTGTGCATGCCCAAGTGGGCAACTGGCCATGTAAACGCAACCAAGAGGGTGTTGTATATTATATTCTTGCTTCGTGTTAGCTTTCTGGTACGCATCGATTGGTGACATCATTTGAGCTGTTTGGTTTGTTCGTTCATGTAGGTTTACAATGACAAGATTCTCCAATACCACTGTGGGGAAGCTTTACCAATTACCATGTCAAAAACATAGGAATAGTAAGGGAACTTCGAGGGGGAATTATGTGACCTCACCTAGGGATCAACATAGGCCACCCTCGGCTTCTACCATGTTCCTCGCCCCCGTGCTGCCTCCCTCTCAAATCCGTGACTCCTGAAGTCTTATATAACCATAAGGATGCCGATCGCGGGGTTATTTCCCTCCCCAATAACTCATTTCTTTCCCCTTTCTCACTCTCCTAGTATTGTGGTGGAAGCACACATTTGACATGATGTTATTGTTTGTCTATGGCAGCACACGTCAAATCCATGTGACAGAGGCTCTTCTTAGTGCGGGAGCAGCTAGATCTATACTTGTTAGGTTGGTGGTGGTCGTGTGTGGCGTAGTTGATGCAGTCAGAGACACATCAATCTGGATATAAGATGTATCCAGAATTGGCTCTTGGCTGAATCTAGGGACATGGGCCATGTGCACACCAGTGCAAGGCGATCACTAGGTTGATGATGGCAATGGCTGTGGGTGCCGTTTTCTCCTTACACTACAAGAAATGTGGCTTTACATGACGGATTACTTTGATCACAAACACTCGAAAACACGTCACGGTTAACTTACCATGACGATCTAAAAAAAGATCATGTATCCCACGTCATACATTTGCTAGACCGAATCGAGCCGTCATAGATTGGCATTTGTGTTCGTCATGGAATCGTTGGAAGTCCACTTAGCCCAAACTGAGCCCGATAGTGTGTGACAAAATTGAACGTCATAGCCATCTACCATGTAAGATGTTTCTCCGTCTCAGATTTGAGTTGCCATGTAAGCAACATGTGTTCACCAAAATTGACCATCACAGATTATATAATGAAAATCACATAAAGCCCAACAATTTGGTTAACTCAATTTCCAGTACATTAACACAACATGTTCTGATCATCATAAAACTTAAGGAAACTCACAAATAGGTCCTTTTCAACCTTCACATCTATTACAATAGCATTCTGGACAGCCAATGCATAGGCTTGAATTTTTTTTTTTTTGCTGTATAGTGGCACTCCTTCAAAAAAAATCCATTGCATCAGGTTCCTGGTCTTTGTACTTGTCTCCCTGGAAATGATACATATGCAATATTAACTCACATGTAGGCAAATTAAACCGTAGGCAAGGAACAAGGCTGACATGTACAATAAGGACAGATAATAATGCCTAATCAGAGTTCACCTCAAGACAGATAATCAAGTCTCAAACAATTATTGCTAACTTACCTTGTCGAAGTGTTGCTACTGCTATCTGAAAACCAGGGAAGGCACGCCTGATGGCTGTCAAATGTTTTCTGATCGGCTTATCGTTCCTAATCGGTCTGGTACCGCTAATCGGTCTGGTACCGATTAGGATGATCAAGACGATTAATTGACGATCAGGACGATTAATCGACCTCTGATCGGTCTAATCGTCCATATAATCGTCCAGCATATAGCAGGACTATATAAGTATATATCATATATGTATGGTATATATATAATATACCATATACTATATATTTATATAGTAGACATCGAGCATATTTCTAGTTAGTTGGTTACTTACCTATGAGATCTGACTCTATATTCTTGTCCCAGCCTCCATATGTTTGTTGATTTTCTACATGAATAATAGATAACTTGAGTAAGTAGATACAAAAGAATAGTGTGACAGACTGACAGCATTACAGCAGCACATACTCAATCCAGATCCAGAAAAGTAGGAATTAAGAAAACTAGAATAGTCCACAGCTTACTTAATATAGTATGAGTACTGAGTGCATACTACAAACTAAATAATTAAACACTGCAAACAACATTCAGAGTTTTAATGACTCACCATTAGAGGAGGAGCTCATCTTCGTGCTCCCTGGACCTGCAGCCTGCAGGTGCGGAAGAGAATAGGCAACCCTACAGCAGAAGAGAGGAGGAAGCAACAAGCAGCAGGGAAGATCCACGGATGGGTTGCTTGGATTGGAACTGAAAGGGAGGGAGGAGGGAGTGAGATGCACGCAGCAGGGAAGAGATGGAGCTCAGCTGCACACACAGCGGGAGTGAGGAGTACCGAGGACTGAGGACTGATGAGAGAAAGAGTGGGGGTGAGGTATATAAGAGAAACCCTAATGGGTCTGGCCCAAATAAATATAGCCCAGTAAACTGAAGTAGCCCATCTGCCAGTGCTGATCGGCAAAGAGACCTAATCGGACGATTAATCACGAGTAATCGATGATTAATCGGACGATCAGGTTTCTGATCGCTCTGATCGAATCGGAGATCCTAATCAAGTGCTAAGTACCGATAAGGATGATTAATCATGATTAATCGCGATTAATCGGACGATCAGAAAATATTGGCTGTCACTGTTGTACAGGTAGAGACAGAGAACAATACAAGTTAGAAGGCAAAAGCAGAATTTTAATCCTACAACATCCAAAAATGACACATTCTGATTGTCAACTACATCATCTAAAAATAGAGAACATTACACAACTCTTCTTGCAAGTGCTTAGTGCATCTAAAAACAGATAACATTACACAACTCAGCTTCAAATCACACAATCTCACAAATGTTGCATTAGAATTTTCCATGAGAGCTACATCAAGTATATAAAAATATTACCCAAGTATGAACAACTACAGCTTCACTGTATCTAAGAATGTTACCCAAGTATCATACATCCAGCATAGTTCAAACACAGTACTACAACATTTCGAGTATGCTACAAGTGTCATTTTGTACATCATGACTAAAATACTAGATACAGCTAATACTACCTACAAACAAGCAAAATGAATCACTCTGCTTCTGAACTGCTGCTGCATAGCCATGCAGATAGGCAACGCTCCAGATCTAGTCCGCCATAACAAATCCACTCAGAAATGTGTCAAATCGTGACAAAAACCAAATCCACTAGCAGCTTAGTGCAGCAACAAATAGAATTAGCACACAAAGTACCATCAAAGAAGAGGAAAGGAGGGAATGAATACCTGTGTTGATCCCTGTTGTGTTCTTCGTCGACAGGAGTCAGGCTGCCGCCCGTGCGAGCTCGACGGAGCTGCTGTTGCTGGTTCCCCAGCATGTCGCCGGAGCTGCAGCTGGCACTAGCTCTCTCGTCTCTACCGGGATCTGAGAAGTCATTGGTGGAGAGGAGAGATTAGACCGGAGCTGGTGCTGGGGCGAGGGCCCGCGCTCGCCGCAACCTCATGCCGCCGGGATCTGGGGAGGGCGCACACAACGACGCGAGCTGAGGAGCCGTAGGACCACCGCCGTCGCCGCTGCATCGCCCCTGCTGCCTTGACGCCGATGAGAGAGAGGGGTCATGAACTGGAAGGTGGAGAGAGAGGGACGATGCCTGTGGAAAGAGGAGGGAGGGTCGGAGGGGAGAAAGAGAGAGGGTGAGGGGCGGTTGACGGGAGGGAGACAGGGAGGGAGGCTAGGGTTTGACCTGTGGTGGGCTTACAGTGGGCTTCGGGTTGTACTACGACGATTTCTTATAACGTCATCTCTAATTCATCATGTAAAGCCAGATTTTTTTTTGTAGTGTTAGAGGCATAAGTTGATAGACCCCAATCCTCATGGTGTGAGATTTTGCAAGTGAAAAGCTTGTCTATCCTATAAAGGAGATAGCAGCGCCAGTGGTACTTTGTATCCCTCCTTGGAGGCATCGTTCTAGAAGGCTCTTGCTTAATCCTGACATTCATTGAAGGCCGTTGCTTCTATGGGTTAGGAGGAAAAGGGATGTTCCAATTTGATGGAGCTTTTGTGGAAAAGAAAAGGCTCAACTATTACTCAAGGCATTGATTACTGTTTTGATAGCTAGGTTGCTAGAGGACAAGTGAAATTCAGATATATACAAAATGTTTTAGATGTACTGTTCATCACCTTCTTTGTAGGAAGACAATTGAGTTTGATGGACTTTAGCCATCTCTTTTCATAGTCCAAGAAAATAACAGAACTATGCCAAGCTAGCTTTTTCTCTGTAATTGGAATGTAGGTTGATAGGTTGTTTTAAGCTTTACCTTTAGTATGATATTTTATATGTTTAGAGTATAATAGATCCCACTTTGTCCCGTTATCCAAAAAAAGAGTATAATAGATCCCTTTTTATTTCTTTCGTTTTTATTCCACTATAACGGTTGTGTATACTGCTTTGTTACAAAGATCGAAACTTTATTTAAATATAAAGGTTACTTCATCTAAAAAGGGAGATAATTCTGCAAATACTATAACCAGGCCATTTGATCAGGTCATTTTGGGCCGACCATCGGCAATAGTCAGTTAATCGGAGCTCTAGAAAGATCCTTGCGGCCCACATACCTGCCCGTTCAAGATAAACCTTAGCTCGACGAGAAATGAAGCCCATAAAATTTTCAGGCCCATGAATGAATTCCCTGAAAATTGAAAATAGGTCTAGTTGGTTTTGTGGATTGAGTTTCAGTACATAAAAAATCGTTTCATTTCCTTCTGTTTGTTCTCAAAAGAAAAGGAAATTTCCATTTATTGTACTGCATAAATTAATACTACGCAGAAATGAAAGGTGCATTAATCATTTCCTTGTTATGAAATTCAACTCATGAAAAACTTGGCTGGGTCTGCCTTCTGCAGCTCATTCTTGGCTGCTCTCACGCCACTTTGAGCTCCAAAACGCAGGCATGCGTGTAACTTTAATCCTGTCTTCTTAATAAAAGACGTGCTTGAACAGATCCTGCACTTTCGCGAAAAAAAAAGAAATTCAACTCGTGTGCATGGGCTTAAAGCATTGCTTGACTTTTTTTATGGTAAGCATTGCTTGACTTTGGTCCTATTGCAGTACGCTTGTGCATGCCCAAGTATGGAACTGGCCATGTAACGCAAGCAAGAGCGTGTAATGGACCAATCAAAGTTATAATAGATCTTCCAGAAAAATATCCTCCGCTGAGAGCCTCTAATCATTGTGTACCTAGAAAAATACGCACAAGAATTCGTCTCTATTAAAATCAAAGGCTAATAAAACACCATAAAAATTTCAATGGCCACGATTCGATGTGTGATGCTAGGCTTCTCACCCCGTGCCCTACCCCACGCCCCCTACACGCTGTCCACAACTAACAACCCAGGATCGAATCCCCAAATAAACGAAAAAAGCTTCCTTAAAAAATATTTTCTTCTTCGTGGCGGTCGTCGAGCGGCATCGCGGAGCGGCCGCCCCGCCCCAGGTCGCGCTCGCGCTCGCCAAGCGACCGGGCTACCATCCCACAACGACGAACCACGTTACTGCCCTCCTCCAGGCCCCACCGTGATCCCGCATGGCCGCCGACGCTGCCCTTCTCCAGGCCCCGCAGCGATCCCGATCGCGCTTGCGGTCTTCAAGCGGCCGGAACACCATCCCGCGACGCGCTCACGCTCGCGGTCGTCGAGCGGCCGTGCCACCACGTGACCATCTCCAATTTCCGGCGGCGCGTGGCGGACGCGGCGGGGGACCTGGAGCGTGCGGGAGTGGACGAGCCCATCAAGGTACATGCGGTGGCGGCGACCGGTGTGAAGTGGGACGCGGTTCACCTGGGCTACGTCGGTCCTGCCCGCACTGCGGGCCCCTTGTCCTAGAAGGACAGCGAGGAGACGCGGTGCCGCAAGGAGCAGCGCTGGCTGCAGGAGGAACAGCGGTGGCTCCGCGAAGAGTCGCGTTGGCACGCCGAGCGCGAGGCCCTCCTCGCCTAAGTCGCCGCTCTGCGACTCCGCCTCCGCGCGCTCCAGGGATCGCGCAACCCGTCAGCCAAGTGCTACGTAAGTCACCTGCTCCCTGAGTCAGAATGTTTTGTGGGCGCGCGCGGGTGTTCGATGATTCGCCTGACAGAGCCGGCTTGTGTCACCATCCGAGGAGACCTACTGGAGGCTGCTCGCTGAGAAGCTGCTCAACAAACGAACATGTATCCTCGCCTTCAGGAACGAGCCGTATGAGTCTGAGAACGTCTCGGCAACCATTGCAGCTTCCTCCCACCACACCAAGTCGGCCAAGCAGCGGTGGCATATTCCCCAGGTATATGCATTTACTGCGTGTTCATCACTTGGATGGCGATTTCTGATGCTGCTCGAAATGTATGCAATCTGTAGAGAGGACTCTAGACGCACCAGAGCTTGTTGATGACGACTAATACCTCAACCTGCTCGACTGAGGGAGCAACAACTTGCTGTCCATTGCTCTGGGTGACACGATAAACCTATGGGATGCATCCAGTGGGTCCACATCTGAGCTTCTGATCATCGACAATAACAGTGGTCCCATCACAAGCGTCAACTGGGCTCCAGATGGCCAGCATATCGCTGTTGGGCTCAACTCGTCTGATGTCCAGCTCTGGGACACCAGCTCCAACTGACTGGTATGTGCAGTGTCCTTGGTCATCCAAAAATGCGTGCACGTTCTCTGTTGTTGAATTCAGGTCGTTCTTTCCTTGCAGTTGAGAACTCTCAAAGGTGTGCATGAGGCAAGAGTTGGCTCACTGACATGAAACAACAACATCCTCACCACTGGTGGCATCGATGGCAAGATCGTGAACAACGACGTGAGAATTAGGAACCATGTTGTGCAGACATACGAGGGGCACAATCATGAGGTGTGTGGGCTTAAGTGGTCTGGATCAGGGGCACAGTCATGGATGACACCAATTTTTAGTCTCACAACTAAGTTCCCCAATCTCAAATCCACCATTTTTTTTTTGTCTCTACAGCCTGTGCATTGTATATCAATTAAGTCCAGTTTTGATTATATTGTCAATGTTCACAAACGGATGCCATATTGCAGCTGTCAAAACATATCAAGGAGAAAAAGATAGAAGTAAATGTTTTAGTTTTGATGTGGTATTTTTTTCCTTTTTTTCTGCAGGCTAATCTCTTGCTTGATGCTTTTAACAAGAACAGAGCTTCATTCTCAAGACATGATTAATGAAAAGCTTCAGAAAGCTAAAGAGATTGGTATGGAAAGCTTCCCCTGTTCGTTAGATGTTCGTTAGAGGCTTACACTGTATATATTCAGATTTTTGTATGATAATATATTTTTCTGAAAACTTGGTCACGGGATGCTGTGAGTTTATACTTGACTGTGTACATTCAATTTTGTATATATAATAATATTGTATTTCTATCGCTCATTCAGTTTTCATGTGTATTCCTGAAATACCGCTGTTGCATTAGCACGGGGTATATAGTAGTATATTCTTGCTCCGTGTTAGTTTTATGGCACGCATCGAGTGGTGACCGACTGACCGTCATTTGAGCTGTTTGGTTTGTTCGTTCCTGTAAGTTTACAATAACGCGATTCTCCAATATCATTGTGGGAAGCTTTACCAATTACCATGTCAGAAATGTAGGAATAGGAAGGGAACTTAGAGGGGGAATTATGTGACCTCGCCTAGGGATCAGCAGAGGCCCCACTTAGCTTCCTACCATGCTCCTCAATCCTGCGCCTCCCTCTCCCACACATGACCTAATGCTGGTAGGAAGCTATGTGGGAGCAGGCCACACTTAACTTCCATATTTTGTTTCAAGTAATAATATGCTGTGAGACTGCTAGTTGTACTAGTCAGGTAATGTTGTTTCACATAACCACTACACCCCCTTTCAAAAAAAAAAAACATAACCACTACACCCTGCAAGTACGGAGGTACCGCTCTGTATTCATGATGAAAAATATTGACTACATATTGACAACTACTAAGCCCTGCAAGTACAGAGGCTTCATATGCTGCTGCAATGATAATGTCATCTGCTCCAATTATGGAACTTTTTAGAGATAATTTCAAGAGTACCAAATATATCAGTTCTGAAGTTACCGAGAAGAACTTCAGAAATCACATTTTCTGTGTACTGTGCACTGAAAACTGCAGCATTGCATTATCAGGTTTGTCTAGTGCAAGTTTTCCTCTCTTTTTTTTCTTGTACATTGATGCACATTCTTTGCTTAAGCTGCAGTAGCCATCATGCCTAACTGAGATTGGATTTGGGACTGATCCCTACTAGTGTTTCTTTCTGTTATGCTTTTTGTAGCTCTGTTATCCTCCAGTAACAATGACATTGATGAAGCATTTTTGTTTACCCTGTACTGCTTGTGTATAGCCTCATCCTCCTGGAGTTTTTGAACTGAATGAATTGGGTAATTGAATTAGAAAAGTAGTGTGCTTGTGCCATTTATATTAATTAGTTGGCTTGTTAGCTAGTCAATTCCTAGAGCCATATTAACTTGCAAACCACGGCCGTAGAGCCTCCACGAATTGCGTTCTTCACTACCTATGCATCTAGGCTGTTGCCGATCAATTTCATCCCAGCCATATCTTCGTTTGTGTGCTTGTCCTGAAGGTGTTTCTTAACTCCAGCATGGCTGAAAGGAAGTGAATGTGTCAATATAAGGAACAGAGAGGCAATGAATTATTTATATTGGCTGGTACAAGCTTTATTTGATTTAAAAAAAAAATATTTGCGCACTAGTAGACTAATTGCAGATAACATTTGTGTATGAGCCTTGATTTGATCTCTTGTTTGAAAACTGATAAACTAGATTCAGATTTCAGAGTAACGAAGAAGCTAATTTACTATTACTCTCTGCAGCTCTTCAAAATGGATGTGTCCATGGCTACTATACTGCTCATTACCAATCCCCGAAGCTGATGTTATGCACGTGGCAAAAGTTACTGGAAGGAAGACCAGACCGTAGCAATGTGAGATAACAATGATGGTATAGTTCAGAAGAAAAGAAAATGGTGAATAGTTGAAGCCGAAAGCGGATCACGATGACCATTTGGGGGAGATGTAGCCACAACATCTGCCCATCTCCGAGCATTTTGAAGATGGTTATGCTGGGAAGGAGAGCCGAAACGGGTGGTTATGCTGGGAAGGAGAGCCGAAACGTGGTGAAGCCCGGAGGGGGGGGGGGCGCAGACTGGAGGCTGCAGTGTCTATGCCCACGACGACGACATCGAATGCAGCGGAAGGAGTCCCTCAATGTGTTGCATGTGGCTGTCATCGTCACACTGCACATGGTTCGTCCATCTCGGACCTTCAATCTTTGTTTGGGCCTCTGATGGAGTGGCTTCATTCAGATCTCCAAGAGTTCTTCGTATCTCGGCTTGAGGAGGTGGTGCATCCTTTCATGGCTAAGACATAAACCATCAAGTTGCGGCTTGCACAGATGGCCAACCTCAAGTTTCATTGTTGGAGCTAGGGTTGTTGCGTAGGGGATAGTAATGGGAGGTCGGTGGTCGAGGTCTGATCGCCCGGCGGCGGGGTTGCGACGCCGTGCTCGGCGTCGGGGTTCAGGCGAGAGAGAATGAGAGCGAGAGCGCCAAAGAGCAAGAGAGATTAACTCAATCTCTGGCTAACCTTTCATTAAACACATTGTTCAATACTTATACCACAATCCTAACAACTTAGCTGCTAACTTTAAGGGATAACAATCAAAGGGAAATATCACTCCTAAACAATCGGATCGACTAACAAAGAAGCAAACTTCTGGACGGCGTGGTTTGGCACGCCTTGGCTAGTGACCACGCTCTGGCGCTCCTCGGCCTGGTCCACTCCTCAGCCACTTTTCTTGTTGCGACGCTGATAGACGTTGCCCACCATAACATTCATGATGCCTTCCAAGCCTACAAGTGTGTTAGCTAGCGCTATCTACATTACCATCTCCCTCGATTGTGTTGCTATTTCTGTGTTGGATGCAAACACCGTTCATTGCATTTTGCAGCCACAGGAGTGATAGTATTTATATAGAGTACTCTGTGTTGTGCCCTGGGCCCTTCAAATTGACATTATTTCAAATCGTCACTTCAGCATTTTTGAGATAGTGCTTTCAAGTTCAGTACTTTTCTTTGGTATAATCAGTTACTCACATCACATGGCTTCTGTAGCCGGTAGTGATGATGAAGTCTTTTCTAAAGGAAACTTCCATGATCAGTTTGCACAAGCAACTGGACTCAAGATCAACTTCCACAAAAGCACGGTGCCAATCAGGGGCGGATCCAGCGGTGGGGCGGGGGGGGCTCAAGCCCCCCCTACCCAAACCGAATCAGTGCAAATTACTGTAGAGCCCATATGAATTTTTAGGCAAAGTTCTATAGTATAGGGGGAGCTGAGAATTAAGATCGAGCAGCAGTGTTGTTCAGTCCCCCCTAAAATATTTCCATCTCTGACCTTCAATCACAGTGCAAGGAGGGGTAGGCTTCAACAATGCATGTGCCCGCGACATCAGTTGATGCAATGGTGGCAGTCCTACAGTGTCAGCAAGGAGCCTTTCCACAAACCTATCTGGTGCTTCCACTCTCCAACACCAAACTCAGACTGTCCGCCTTCGCGCCCATGATTGCCAAAGTGGACAAGTACTTAGCAGGTTGGAAAGCAACACTCCTTAGCCCTGCTGGCCGAGTGACCCTGATCAATGCAGTGCTTGATGGGCTGCCAACTTATGCCATGGGAGCCCTCTTCCTGCCAGTGGGGGTGAAAGAAGCTCTGGATGCCAAACGACGAGCGTTCCTCTGGAATGGGTCAGATAAAACGACCGGAGCAAAATGCCTAGTCGCATGGGAAAATATCTGCAAGGCAAGGGAAGATGGAGGCCTTGGGATCAGACACCTAGACACCCAAAATCCTTGCATGTTGATCAAACTGCATGATACATTGGCTTCACCACCCCGGAGACTCATCTTGGGCAGCTTGGGCGAGGAGCCATGTCAGACCTCCTCGGGGATGTTACGGGTCCACACTGGGAAGCAATGAGGGAACTGTTGCCGGCCTATAGGAGCATCTCACATGTCAGAGTGGGAGATGGGAAGAAAACTTCCTTCTGGTATGACAAATGGCTGACAAACACTACACTTGTTGAAGCCTACCCCTCCTTGCACAACCACTTCACGATTGGAGATGTTTCAGTAAACACTGCTCTCGGCAATGAGTGGAAGTCCATGATTCGACCTCGACTAACTCCCCAAGCCAAAAATGAGCTGGATCAGTTGAAACACCTCCTCCAGGACGTCATTCTGGAAACCTCTACGGATGACATGCGTTCACCAAGATTGATGGCAAACTTGTTGCTAGAATGATATACAAAGCATTGATTAGAGAAGAGCAGAAACTTCCCTACTTTGACTTTGTATGGTGCAACCATGCTCCCCCACGAGTGAGATTCTTTGCTTGGCTCCTAGTTCAGAACAGAATTCAGTGCAAAGCTAACCTAGAGAGGAAAGGCATTTTATCGGATGCCCTGTGTGAGCTGTGCAAGAGCCAAGACGAAGACGCTGATCACATCATATCGGGTTGCACCTTTGCTCAGTCCTTTTGGGGACGAATTGGCTGGAAACCTAATGAAGTTCGGAGGTTGTGGGAAACCAGAACACCACCCTGAGTGCCCAAGGCGGCGACACCAACCTTCCTGCTCTTGTGCTGCTGGGAGCTATGGAAACATCGCCATGATGCGGTGATCAGAGGAATGACACCGAGCGTGGATAGGTTAATGGCCACTTGCAAAGCCACTGCTATTGATTGGCAATGCCGATTGCCAAGAAGATCCACCGCCTTATCTACTTTCTAGGGATCCATTAGTCTCATGTAACTAAGTTGTTTTACTTTCCCATTTCACCTCATTTGTAACTTGGCACCATGCCTAAACTGGGCTAATGCCCCTCCACCCACCAGGTTTTCCCAGGATCTGTGGTAATTGATCAGGTGGGGACAAATCATCCCCCCGTTGCCTTCCAAAAAAAGGAAACCTCCATTTTTTCATGTAATAATATGCTGCGAGACTGCTAGTTGTACTAGTTGTAAAGTAATATGCTGCTCCCCCCTGTGTACGCGCGACAGGGGCAAGCGTTGAAAGGGCTCCCCTGCTGCTACACTATAGCCGCGGCAGGGGCAGGCGTCGAAAGGCTCTCCTGCCGCACTGTAGCCATAGCAGGGGCAGGCGTCAAAGTCAGCCCTGCTGTCACATCTAGTCACCGTAGTAACATGACAGTCTAACATGTCTGTGTACTAGGATTAGATGGGTAGAGTTGTATATATAGTTTTCCACTGTAACTCAGAGAAGAGAGTGAGTTCAGTTTGTCATCTCATCTGTAGAGCTCCGGCCAACGCTGGTGCTTGTGCTAGGAGTGTGTGCACTCTATTCTCCCTCCCTCTTCTACATCCAGTCGTAGTGTGTGTGCGAGAACACTGGTGAGCGGTCGGCTCACCCGTGCGGGAGATCTTAGGACTAATAAGTGGTATTAGAGCCATACAAACGTCGTCGCTGGACTAACCGTTAGCGATAACGGACGGTTCAAAGATAGGCAACAGCAGCAGCGCTGTTGTGGCTACCCAGCCATGATAGGAGGTCATCATGTGCATGGTGTGGGAGGTCAGTGGCACCACTTAGCCGACACTGACTCACACCAACTATGGTGAGTGGGCGGTAACCATGAAGGTCAAGCTCAGAGCCCGATGGCTCTAGAATGACATTGACAAGGGCACCGACAACGAAGAAGATAACATATTAGCGTTAGAGGCTATTCTCGCTGCTGTGCCACCAGAGTACAAGGAGTCATTGGGGGAGAAGAACTCTGCTAAGGAGACGTGGGAGGCTATTGCAATAATGCGCGTCGGCTCCGACCGCGCAAAGAAGGCGACGGCCTAGCTGCTAAAGCAGGAGTATGTCAACCTCAAGTTAGAGGATGGTGAGTCGGTGGAGGACTTCTCCCTCTGCCTGCAGTCGCTCATCAGCAAGCTGAGGAGCCATGGCATCACCATCGACAAAGAAGAGGCGGTCTCCAAGTACCTCCAATACGTGCCGATGAAGTACATCCAAATCGCTCTCTCCATAGAGATGATGCTGGACTTATCCACCCTCACCATTGAGGATGTGACAGGCCATCTACGGGCAGTGGATGAGCACATGGAGCAGGCCACAGCAACGATGGACAGCGGCAAGCTGCTGTTGACAGAGGAAGAGTGGGCTGCCCGGATAAAGGAGAAGAAGTCTAGGGAAGCCTCCTCTAGCCACGGTGGTGATGGAAAGCACCGCGGCGAGGCTTCTTTGGAGAAGAAGAAGAAGATGGTCGACCCCAACGCCTGCCGACGCTGCGAGAAGACGGGCCATTGGGCAAACGTGTGCCCAAATCATAAGCAGGAGAAGAAGGTTGAGGCTCATTTAGAGTAGGCTAATGAGGATGATGAGGCCACTCTCTTGATGATGACATTATGTGCACTGCACAACATTAAGGCCAAGGAGAAGGGAGAGGTGATGGCGGTGGAAGGGCACGGCAAGGCTCTAAAGGTTGTCAACCTCGATGAACCGCACGCCCAAGTCCACCTTGGACGTGTGGGCGACGAGCAGGAGCAGTGGTGGCACCTGGACTCTAGCGCCAACAATCACATGACGGGCTCCAAGGAAGCCTTCTCTGAGCTCGATGGCAACATGACCGACATAGTGAAGTTTGGTGACGGCTCAAGGGTGGTGATCCGAGGGCACGGCACCATCAACTTCAGGTGCCAGAATGACGAGCACCATGCACTGACGAATGTATATTATATCCTCATAGCTACGTTCAAGCATCATCAGCATTGGCCAGCTGGATGAGCGCGGCAGCGAGGTACTGATCAAGGACGATGTCCTCAGGATTAGGGACTGGGAGCAGCGGCTTCTTTCCAAGGTGAAGAGGTCCTGGAACCGGTTGTACCTGCTTGACTTGAAGGTGGAGCAGCCCATCTACTTGGCTGCATGGCACACGGAGGAACCATGGCTATGGCATGCCCTGTATGGCCATCTTAGCTTCTACGCGCACAGTCAGCTGGAGAAGATGGTTTAAGGGCTGCCCCACATCAAGCACGCATGCGAGCTATGTGACAACTGCCTGGCCGGAAAGTAGAGGAGGCTACCATTCCCAAAGGGGCCAAGTATCACGCGGCGGATGCTCTCGAGCTCATCCACTACGATCTCTGCGGGCCAATCAGGCCAGCCACAAATGGTGGTCGGTAGTACTTCCTCCTACTCGTGGATGATTGCAGTCGCTATATGTGGCTGCAACTCCTGACGAGCAAGGATGAGGTGGTAGAGGCAATCAAGAAGTTCAAGGCATACGCGGAGGCGGAGAGCGACAAGAAGCTGCGCGTGCTGCGGACTGATCGTGGCGACGAATTCACTTCAGTGGAGTTCGCTGCGTACTACGTGGATTAGGATGTGGTGCGACACCACACCACGCCATACTTGCCATAGTAGAATGGCATGGTAGAGTGGCAGAACTAGACAGTGGTTGGCATGGCTCGATCCATGATGAAGGCCAAGAGCATGCCGGCAAGGTTCTGGGGTGAGGCGGTGACCATGGTGATGTTTATCCTCAACCGTGCGCCCATAAAGGCCCTGAAGGGCATCACGCCGTTCAAAGCTTGGTATGGGCGCAAGCCAAGCGTATCCTTCTTCCAGACATTCGGCTGTATCGGCCATGTTAGGAAGATGAAGCCGGTCCTCACCAAGATGGAGGATAGGAGCACACCGATGGTGCTCCTAAGCTATGAGGAAGGTACCAAGGCGTACCGGCTCTATGACCCAAGTGGAGGCAAGGTGGTTGTCTCGCACGACGTTGTGTTCGACGAGAAGGTGGCCTGGGACTAGGACAGTCCAGGCACGTGGAAGCTGGTGGCTTCACCAACACCTTCGTTGTTGAGCACTTGGTCATCCACGGTGGTGGAGACGCTAGAGAGGAGATGCTGACCACTCCAGCAATAGAGCCGAGCACTCCTGGAACGGTGCCGAGCACTCCAGGAGTGGTGCCGACCACTATAGGATGGGTACCAAATGCTTCCGTAGCGGAGCCGAGAGTTCTTGTAGTGGTGCCAACCACTCCAAGACTAGTGCTGAGCACTCCTGCAGTGGTGCCAACCACTGCAGGAGTGGTGACGAGCGGTCCAGGAGTAGTGCCAAGCACTGCAGCTAGGGTGCCAAGCACTCCAGGTGCTGTGCCGACCACTCTGGCAGAACAGGGGACTCCATCGATGCCGATTGAGTTCGCCTCACCTTCAAGCGACATCACCGAGTTCATGGATGCCTTCCATGACAGTAAGGAGGTGTGGTTCCACAGGCTGGACTACATCATCGGCTGCACAGGGTCCTCAGGCCTGGCGGGTTGGCTGCTCAATGACCTAGAGCCGCTTCTCGTTAGTGTAGACGAACCACCCACATTCGCGTTGGCCGAGCAGATGCAAATTGGCGACGGGCGATGCTGGAGGAGATGAAGGCGATCGAGGAAAACAAGACTTGGGATCTCATCGATCCACCTCCAGGATGTCGTCCGATCGACCTGAAGTGGGTGTATAAGGTCAAGCGGGATGAGCAGGATGCCATTGTCAAGCATAAGACGCGCCTCATCGCCTGAGGCTTTGTCCAGCGCGAGGACATCGACTTCGAGGAAGCCTTTGCGCCGGTAGCGCGCATGCAGTGAAGGACTGACGCGTCCATCACCTGGACATATAATCAGCCTTCCTAAACAGTGAGTTGGCAGAGATGGTCTTTGTTAGGCAACCTCCGGGTTTCGCCATCAAGGGAGCAGAGCACAGGGTGCTCTGACTACGCAAGGCGCTCTATGGGCTGTGGTAGGCCCCGTAAGCGTGGAACGCCAAGCTTGACGCCACGCTGGGCGAGCTTGGGTTCACGTGGTGCGCAACCGAGCACACACTCTACACACGGCGATGGGGGAAGGAGGAGCTCATCGTCGGTGTGTATGTGGATGACTTGATCGTCATCGGCGCGTGTGCAGAGGACATCGACAACTTCAAGCGTGAGATGGCGGCTCATTTTCGAATGAGCGATCTCGGTGCGCTCTCCTACTACCTCGGCATCAAGGTGAGACAGGGGTAGGAGGCGCTCACGCTCGGTCAGAGTGCGTACGCCTCGAAGCTGTTGGAGCAGACCGGCATGGTTGAGTGCAAGCCGTGAGTGACTCCGATGGAGGAGCGACTGAAGCTGACGAAGGCCAGTACCACGGCGAAGGTAGATGCAACACTCTACCGAAGTATTGTTGGCAGTCTGCGCTACCTAGTCCACATGAGGTCGGATATTGCGTTCGCCGTGGGCTACGTCAGCCGCTTCATGGAGGATCCCCGAGAGGATCACTGGGCCGCGGTGAAGCGGCTGCTGCGCTACGTTAAGGGGACGGTGGATCAGGTGATCGTCTTCTCCAAGACCGGTGAAAGTGGGCTGCAGCTCACTATGTTCAGCGATGCAGATATGTCGGGGGACATCGACGGACGGCGGAGCACCTCTGGCGTGCTCATCTTCCTCGGGTCGGCTCCAATCTCATGGTTGTCGCTGAAACAGAAGGTGGTGGTGCTGTCCACGTGCAAGGCAGAGTACGTGGCGGCGGCCACAGCGGCGTGCCAAGCTTTGTGGCTGCGCCGGCTGCTGGGCGAGCTAACCGGTGTGAAAGCTCACCCGCCAGCACTAATGGTGGACAACTAGCCCACCATTGCCCTCGTGAAGAATCCGGTTCTCCACGACCGGAGCAAGCACATCGACGTCAAGTTCCACTTCCTCAGGGACTGTGTAGATGGAGGACAGATTGTTATCGAGTTCGTCGAAACTGGTCGGCAACTCGCAGACGTCCTCACCAAGCCGCTCGGCTGTCTTCGGTTCATGGAGCTGAAGAAGATGATCGGCAAGGTGGAGGTTCTAGGGTTAGCAGCAGGATTATGAAAAGAATTGTAAAGTAATCTGCTGTTCTCCCTGTGTACGCGCGGCAGGGGTAGATGCTGAAAGGGCTCTCCTGCTGCTGCACTGTAACCACAGCAGGGGCAGGCGCCGAAAGGCTCCCCTGCCGCACTGTAGCCACAGTATGGACTGGCGTCAAAGTCAGCTCTGCTGTCACATCTAGTCACTGTAGCAGCATGGCAACCTGACATGTCTGTGTACTAGGATTAGATGGATAGAGTTGTATATATAGCTTCCCACTGCAACTCAGTGAATAGAGTGAGTTTAGTTTTGCCATGTCCTCTGCGGAGCTCTGGCCAACGCTGGTGCTTGTGTTGTGTGTGCGCTCTATTCTCCCTTCCTCTTCTATCTCCAGCCGTAGTTTATGTACGAGAACGCCGGCGAGTGGTCGGCAACCCGTGCGGGAGATCTCGGGACTAACACTAGTCAGGTAATGTTTCACTGAAACGCTCTGCAACTGCAAGTACAGACGTACCGATCTGTGTTCATGAAGAAAAAAATTGTACTACATATTGATTACTAGTCCTTGGAAACTCTGAGAAGGACAATATTTCAAAACACTAAATCGTAAAAAGGGAGCAAATTTCTACTCATAGTTGGCCTCTTCCATAGTCTAAGAGCTCAATAAAACCAACCCATAAAGCATCTTGGCTTATCCAGCATGGCAAAATATCCTAAGAATTGGCCGCCTGCTCATAAGTTAAGTCAAGTTCGCATAGGGCTGCATGGCCGAAATTCTTTTTTGCTGAGTTCAAGAAGAAAGTAAATTGTATCCACGGTATCAACATGCAATGTTCTTATATGAAACTCACCGCAAGATAAAAACCTTCACGATCTCACAAGTCACAAAACTAGGCTGAACTGTCTCGGCCTTGCAGTTTTTTTAAAAAAAAAAAGTCACCACGGGAAGAGGATCCCCATCTGAATATTTTATTGCTCACTTAGTGCCTGTGGGCAAGAGTTTTACATCATTTGATCACTTGTGATCTAAATTGTTTTACATAGCATTTGTGCACGCACTTCACGCTTTCACAGACCGCAGTATCTACATGTTTTTTTTTCAGGAGATTAGACCTGCTCTGAATCCTCCCTTGCATCAACAACCAACCCGTCTTGGGGCATAGCTATCCCATACGAATTTGGTGGCCGGAATAGGTGTGCCATCTCTTGATTTTAGAAGCCTGTGTATACCTCCTGAGTCAAATTTACCATGTGGTAAACAGAAGGCGCCTTGTGTGTCATCCTCCAAGTCACTGAACTGACAATTTTCAAGCAGGTGCTGAGCTTCCTCAAGTTTACCGGCCGCCTGCACAGAGAGTCGTTCAACCAGGAAGTCTGAATCATCAACTCCAGCCTCCCTTACCTGTGCAACTGAAAGCTTTTTTCCGGATACAGTGACTGTATAGAGCAGAAAAAATCCACCAGTGCAGCAGTGCTTCGTCCCCAGCCCATGCGTCATGCCAAAATGACTGTCGTGGTTGCCTGATAGAGGGGAAGCAGTAGGCAATCGTTCATCAAGCTGAGGTCCTTGACGCCTTACAGAATTTTTTTTAGGGAACAGGAGGGGCCAGGGCCCCTACTGAAATTTTATTACCGTAACCAGACGCCTTACAGAATTTGAGACGGTTATTTACTCAGCAGTGTGCAGCTAGCGCTACCTACACTACCATCTCCCTCGCTCGCGTTGCTATTTCTGTGTTGGATGCGAACACCGTTCATTGCATTTTGCAGCCCTAGGAGTGACAGAACCGATAGTATTTATAGAGTACTCTTCTTCCTGCGGATCCCTTGTGCCCTGGCCCCTTCAAATTGACATGTATGCATTATTCAGGCTATCCCTCCAGCGTTCTTGAGATAGTGGTTTCAAGGCCCAAGAGCATAGGTTGCTCACTGCCATGGAGCTTCACCTATGTCGCCGCCTCAAATCCCGTGGCATTGGCCTCGCCGCTATTGAAAAATCAAGAATCAGACAGAGATCGAGGCTAACTTACATCCGATGTGGTGATGCTAACACTAAATTTTTCCACAGTAGAGCCAATGCACGACGGAGAAAGAACTACATACATTGTCTACATACGGAGGGGGGGATCGCGATGGCGCAGCAAGACAAAGAAAAGGTGATATAAGATTATTTTACGAACCACATCGGCTCCGTGGTCCCGAGAGCGGCCACCATAAACTGGCAATCCCTTGGCTACATTCAACATGACCTCTCCGAGCTGGAGGTGCCTTTCTCACAAGAAGAAATAAAAAACACTATATATTCAATGCCTTCCGACAAAGCGCCAGGACCGGATGGCTTCACGGGTGCCTTCTTCAAAGCGTGCTGGGAAACCATTAAGGAAGATGTTATGGCGGCAATGATCAGTCTATTCAATCTGAATGCACAGGGCTTCGAGTGGCTAAATTCGGCATCCATAATCCTTCTACCAAAAAAAACCGATGCGACAAGCGTCACTGATTTTAGACCCATCAGCTTAGTCCATGCCATTGCAAAGATCTTCTCCAAAGTGTTAGCTAACAGACTTGCCCCTCGACTCAACTCCCTTGTTTCGAACTGCCAGAGCGCTTTTATAAAACACAGAAGCATCCATGATAATTTTCTGTACGTCCAGGGCGCGGTAAAAAGACTACACAAGCATAAGCTTCCGGCTTTGTTCATGAAGCTTGACATCCATAAAGCCTTTGACACGGTGCATTGGGGGTACTTGCTTGAGACTCTTCAGGCTCTGGGCTTCGAACAACGATGGCGTGAGTGGATCTCCATCCTCCTACGTACATCCACTTCGACACCCATCCTGAACGGAAGACGGGGGGCCACCTTTAGCCATGCCAGAGGCGTCCGCCAAGGGGATCCGCTTTCCCCCATGCTTTTCATCCTAGCCATGGACCCGCTTCAACGGTTACTTGACCTGGCAACCCAACAGGGGATACTCACCCCATTACCAATCACAGCGGCAAAATGGAGAACCTCAATGTATGCAGATGACGCGGCCATTTTCGTCAACCCCACGTACGACGATGTGGACGCCGTCAAAATCATCCTGCAGGCTTTTGGCACATTCTCCGGACTTCATATTAACCTACAAAAGAGCTCAGTACATCCTATTGGTTGTGCAAACGTGGACCAGACCAAGTCCTAGCACCTTTCACCGGCACTAGAGGGGGATTCCCATGCAAATATTTGGGCCTTCAACTACACATTAGAACACTGCAAAGGGTCCACGTGCAACCTCTCATAGACCGTATTGGGCAAAGATTACCCAAATGGAAAGGGAGACTACTAAACAGAGCGGGACGCCTCACTCTTGTAACCTCTGTCCTATCCTCCATGCCAACATACCACCTGACAGTGTTTCCTCTAGCCGCTTGGGCTAAGAAAAAGATAGACAAAATCAGGAGATCTTTCTTGTGGAAGGGGGACGAGAATGCAAATGGCGGCCACTGTCTAGTTAACTGGCAAACGGTTACCAGGCCAAAAGACATGGGAGGGTTAGGGGTCCCGGACCTCGAAAGATTTGGGCGAGCCCTCCGTTTACGATGGCTATGGCAAGATTGGGTGGACGACTCCAAATCTTGGAGCGGCTCAGAGCTTCCATGTACTGAGGATGACCGCCTTCTCTTCAACTCCTCAATCATTATTTCCTTGGGGGATGGTGCAAAGACAAAGTTTTGGCACCACGGTTGGCTCGATGATCAAGCTCCTAAGTACCTAGCCCCCAACTTATTCCGCCTGCTCTCAAGGACAAACCGAACGGTGCAGCAAGAGCTCCGAAACAACAATTGGATGCATAAACTTGGAAGGAAAATCACCTCGCCCATCCACATAGAGGAGTTTGTGTCCCTCTGGATACGCATACAGGATGTGCACCTGCAACAGGGCGTCCAGGACACCATCACCTGGCGTTGGACCAACGATGGGAATTACTCCACCCGATCGGCCTACAGAATACAATTCAGAGGTTCGCTCCTCCACTTTGGTACGGACTTGATTTGGAAAGCGCATGTGGAGAACAGATGCAAGATCTTCGCATGGATCTTAGTACAAGACAAAATTCTAACGGCACAAAACCTACAAAAAAGAGAGTGGCCTCACCAACAACAGTGCGTGATGTGCAATGGACCTTTAGAGACAAGCCTCCACCTATGCCTTAGTTGCCCTTTTGCAAAGGCGGTTTGGAATCAAATCCTCACGTGGGAAAACTTCACTCAAATCCAACAACAGCAAAATGCAAACCCCACCCATATCAAGTCTTGGTGGGAAGACGCGGCGGCAAAAGCGCCAAGAGCGGAGCGTCGTAGGCTTAACGGAGTAGCTATCTACACCTTTTGGAATATATGGAAAGAGAGAAACAGGAGAATTTTCGACAATATGAGTGAAACGGTGCCGCAAGGATTAAGGAAGACATTGAGCAAAGGAAGAGAGCATTCGATTACATTTAGCTCGCATGCTTAAGGGGGGGGGGGGGGGGGGACTTTAACCTAGTTGACTTTGCTTGTACATAAACTTTCTTATTCCATCTTAATTGAAAGGCAGAGCTCCTGCCAGTATGTTCAAAAAAAAAAAGTTCAGTACTTTTGTTTGGTAATCAGTTACTCACATCACATGATTTCTGTAGTTGGTAGTGATGATGAAGTCCTTTACTAAAGGCAACTCTGTTTACTTTTTCAAGTAATAATGTGGTGCAAGACTGCTAGTTGTACTAGTCAGGTAACACAACCACTACGCTTCGCATGTACAGAGCTGCCGCTCTGTGTGTTCATGAAGAAAAGAATTGACTACATATTGACACTAATGACATGGCATCTCAAGATAGGGGGGCCACATGCCAGTAGTGCGGTAGGCGATGAGAGCGACATGTGGACGCACATATCGGTGCAATTTCATCGTGCAATCAGCATGAGCATGGCACGCTAGTGGATTAACTCAAGTTAGGGTGATTTAGACGTCACGTAGCACAATTAGTAAGTTTAGGAATTCAAAGTGTATTTTTGGAAGTTTAGGAACCTAAATGGCATCCCAAGATAAACTCAAGGACCATTTTACATTTAATTAAATAAAGCTTTTTTTGAGACTTAATTAAATATCTAAAAGGAGGAAACTTTTGTATGTAACTATAATCGGGACTTTTGATCAGATTATTTTGGGCCGACCATCGGTAATAGTACTCAGTTAATCCGAGCTCCAGCAAGCTCTTTAGGGCCCACATACACTGCTCCTTCGTGATGTCCTGATAATAGTAACTGGGCTGTTATCGACCAGCGCGAAACGAAGCCTATAAATAAATTGTTCAGGCACATGAATTTCCCTGAAAAATGAAAGTATATAAAGTTGGTTTCGTGGATTGAGTTTCAGTACAGGAAGAAAAACCATCTCATTTCCTTCTGTTTTCATAGAAAAAGGAAACTTTTATTGCACTGCGAAAATTGATGGTAACGCAGAAATGAAAGGCACATAAATCATTTGCAGTACACATAAACTGTGGGTTTATCCGCTGGAACTAAAAAAAATGCCTTGATTCCATTAGATAACATGGGAATTTTTAAGCCTCCAAAACTGAATTAGCAATGCTTGATGGAAATTCAGACATCCAAACCACCGTGATTTGCTAACGACGTCACAGACACATGCGCGCAACGCAACACCTAACCTGCAGCCTACCTGGATATGAAATCTGAATTCCATGACTGCACAACCGCACAAGCTCTCTTCTTCCATAACAGTAGTGGCGAATGCTGGATATCAGCAGCTCCGTCCGCTCCTTCAAGCAGGCACTGCCCGACGCCCGGGCCTTGGTATTTGAGGCATTGACCTGCGCCACCCATCTTGCTGGAAGACAGTGAGTAATGAGGTGAATGGAAGCGGGTCGCGCGACCGGGTTCTCTCCGTCTGCATCCTAATGTGCTCTTCATGACCTGATGTTTCATGAATTACGATGACAGACGTTTCAGGATATGCCACAAGATAAACAAAATGTTAATAGAAGTAAGCGACGATCTGAGGAGCAACCTCAAGTTTCACGATGCCTTCCAAGCCCGCAAGTGTACTACTCGCGCTACCTACACTACCAACCAATCTACCACCTCCCTCGCTTGCTGTGTAGCTTGCGTTACCAATTCTATGTTGGATCATGCTAACACACTAACACAGTTCATTGCATTTTGCAGCCTCAGGAGTGATACATATTTATAGAGCATTCTTCTACCTGAGGATCCCCGTGTGCCCTGGTCATTCAGGCTGCTGTCCCTTCAGCGTCCTTGAGATAGTGCTTTCAAGTTTAGTACTTTTCTCTGGTATAATCAGTTACTCACATCACATGGCTTCTGTAGTCGGTAGTGATGAAGTCCATTCTAAAGGCAACTTTCTTATTTTTAATATGCTGCGAGACTGCTAGTTGTACTAGTCAAGTAATGTTTCACACAACCACTATGCCGTGCATGTACAGAGGTACCGCTCTGTATTCATGAAGAAAAAATTGGCTACATTTTGACTCAGTCGTTGGAACTGTATTGGTGAAGAAGAAAAAAATGAGAAACCCTGAATCATAAAGAAGGAGCAATTTTACTTGTAGTTGATCTCTTCCATAGTCTAGAGTTCAATAAAACCGAACCCATAAAGCATCTTGGCTCATCCGGCATGGCAAAACAATACTTGCCTTATGTAACACCATGAAATTATTTTGCTACTATGTTTAGCAATAACGAGTAAACGCATCATAATTCTTGGAGAACATTCAAATACCCCAAAGAGCCAGCTATATTAGAGTAATTATGTTAGAATTGAGTGTATAGCTTCTCACTTGTTATGGCTTGGACCTTTTATGGTGGATCTTGGGGTACAGATTCCTTTTTTCTACATTTTTCGAGAGAGAAAAACTTGGAGGAATTTGGATGGTTTGGAGGAATGCTGGAGGAATTTGTGAGAGAAAAACACTGTTCCGGATGAAAAAAGAAGCGGATCAAGCCGGGTTTAAGAACACGCGAAACCATCCAAATTCCTCCAGAATTCCTCCAAACGAACAGAATGATGTCAACAAGGAATTTTTTGTCGGGGGATAGGTCCCAATCCCCTCGAGGTGAAAAACTCTCAGTCCTCGTCCCCATGAATGCTCGCGGGAGAGGTTTGCATCCCATCCCTGCCCCCATTACAAAAGCAAAATTTGGACAGCAAAAGCAAATTCATGATGTCAAATCAATATGAATTGAACAAGCAAGATTTCATATTACAAGAGACATCTAATTTAGGGTTTAGTTTGCGATTTATACCACCAGTCTATGTGTTGAACTTTTGGTAGGATTTTAACAAGGCGACAGTAACTCTGAAGTTTGAACCTACGGTCAGGTTGTGGTTTTTTTACTGATGGATGCTGGCAGGCAAGAGGCAAGCGTCTGTTTTATGTGTGATGCAGGGATCGACGGTCTCTTGGGTACGATTGTTGTTTAGTTTACTGATGGATGTTGGCATCTCTCACCGGTCTCCCGTCTCTCCAGTCTCCAAATTCCAATGTGTGTAGTTTCGCCTAATATTGTGCATAGATGTGAAATATTGTTGGCGCAGAGAATCTCTTGGGTATGATTATTTGACACAAAAGGCTTAGGAGGTAGGAGTATGTACAATGTAGAGTCGAGGACAAATTTCACTCAATAATAGTCATGGGGATCTCATACTCCTGTATGGTAGTTTCAAGCATTCTTGCATCAGCTGAATGTGTCACGAGCACACAATATTCCATCCTCCCGATATATATAATAAAAAACCTGGACCAAAGCAGTACAACAAATCTTTCATGACAGCAGCTTATCAACATTTTGTTATGTTGGATAATCTTTACTACAGACGTTAAGGATAATCTCATCTCTTAGTTCTTTATATACCAATATATATATGTGCAGAAATACATCAGCCAGAAGGCCACCATGTTGACTTCAACTTCCAAATCAGAAGGAAATTGCAGTTAGTTCTTATGCATTCCTATAAGTTTACCCTAGCATGTTAAAAAGGATTTAGGACACAAACTGAAGTTGATGCACACATCCCTTTGGTGCACAGCAAACACAATTGTTACAAACGAAAACTAAAACCTGTAAAATCATTGATCTTCGTCCCCTTTTTTCCCTCGATGGGCCATTACATTTCAGAACACAAAACTGGAGCATAATGCACAGAGGAACACAAGATGAAGTGCTCATTTGCTCTTCTTAGCCTATGGTACAACACAAGACTTAATTCTACACCTCAGGTAGCTTTGTCCTACCAACAACTACAAAACTGCCACATTGCCGATCGTGTAACCACTCTGATGCACTTACATTCTGATAATAACCATGGCCAAAATTTCACTCAAGTTTAACCTCTTTGTAAAATGGGAAACCTCAGCTCTCATCATCCATATCAATGCTGGAGAGTAAGCTCTTCAATGTCTCGTATGTCATGAAGGCAATTCCAACACTAGGAACAACCTTGAGGTACTCAGGTGCAATACCTCTGTAGAAGCCACGCAGACCTTCCCTCTGCAAGATATCACGGATAGTTCTAGTTATGGTTGATTTCTGGACAGACGCTGTTCCAGCTGCTCCTTGAAGTTGCATCCGACGTTTTACAAGATCAAGGGGAAATGTCGCTGCAACAATGAATATAGAATTTAACATCCATTGTTGAAAACCATTTCTTTTATGATGTCATGCAATCAATTTGGCAATGCAAGTGGATAAATTTACGTTTGTCTATCCGCTTATAAAAGAAAATAGCTGCATAAGTGTGCTGCTAGCTCCTTCAACAGAGAACATTCTTGTGGTGCAAGCAATAATATAAGTGCATGTCATGGATTTGTTTATTCAGTAAAGAAAATATTGACAACGAAAATCATTAGGGATCAAATGTCAGTTTACCTGTTGATGATGCAATACCAGATAGACTCCCACAAAACAAGCTAACAACTGCAGTTGAATCATGGGGCCTGGTGCATTATGTCCATAGGCATCAGTTGGAATTTTGGGCAACACATTCAAGAGGGCATTACAATATAAAACAAAGAGTAATAATGATGAGCACCTTTCCATTTGCCAATGAGACCTCAGTGATTCATAGACAGAAAAGCTGATTGCTATACTAGGTGCGACTCCCTGTAATTCCTGAAAGTTACTGGCAACCCAACATTAAAAAAACATATATAAGTAAAAGGTCCATGACCTACCAACAACGTGGCCCCAAGACCTTTGTACAATCCTTTGACACCCTCATCTCTACAAATTGTAGACACCGCATGGAAGATGCCCTTGTAATACCTAGTGGTTGTCTGCAGAAATTTAGAGGAAAAGACTAATATAAACCCTTGGTCCATAAAGCAACACCATGCAAAGCTGATTTAAAGGAGTACAAAATTGACCAGGTGTTAATTTTATTCAGGATATAAGATATAATACTGAATATTACCTGTGTCGCCAAACGAGTACGGACAACATCCAACGGGTAAGTTAAAGATGCAGCAGTTATTCCCGCCAAACCACCACCAAGCAAACGTACAACACCAACATTATTTGAGTCCGTATCCAGGCCAGGAACCGTTTGGAGAAGCTGAAATGCTTATCTAAAATCAGGTCATGAAAATAGTATTGAATGCTGAAGCTCACTATGTAATGTTTTATTTAAGTGCTAAAGCACAGAACCTTGGTGCTTACATTTTTGTAGCGCTCATATGAATAGAAGCTGATGGCAGAATAAGGTAAGCGGTGTACAATTGTCACTAAATTCCCTTTCCAAAAGGCTCCAAACCCTTCTTCTCGAAAAATTCGTGAAGCCTCATGCCATATGCTATACTTCTTTAGAGTCGCAACATCTGAATGCATACCAGCTACCTGTCAAATCAGCATGGAACAGACTTGTATAAGAAATTTCAATGTCAAGAACCTGTTTCTTGTGAATCAATATCAGATCAGGCATGCACACACAATTAATTCATAACAACTGCAGTAGTTAAATATTGTGAAGCAGAAATAAAGAGGTTAGGACACTCATTAAGCATCAGAATGGATTGCTGAGTAAAAGAGAACAATGATAAATGCAAAACTGCAAAATTTCCTATATGATACTGTGTTGAACATTTATTAAATGTGTGCAATTGGCAAGGTTAATTAATGTCTCCACCTATCTACAAAAAGTGATGTAAGTTTCCATATATGATAGAAACAATTTGTTTATTAATCAGAATGTAGATCATAAAATTCCTTTTTAGCCTATTTAGTACAATTCTAATAGCAAATGTAGTATTCATGTTCATTGAAAAGAGATGTCCTGTAACATGCTTGCTTAGTTACTTTCATGATATACTATGTACTTCAAATTGCAGGATGAAGTAAACTCACTGGATACTAACACAAGGGGAAACCTACTTTTTTTCTTTTAGTTTACACATTCAATGATTATTCATGATAACTTCAGTCCCTGCAAACCAAAAATCCTACAATGGGGAAAAAAAATTTGTTCTGAATGGCTAATAACCTTATACAGGTTGAGTCCTATAAGCCTTATAAGTATCCTAAGTCCTATAAGCCTTCCAATTCTACTATGAGATGAAAATACATTTTTAACATTTGTTTCAATCCTCTATCTAACACATCTTTCTGGAGAATCTGCATCTAGTATTCTAGTGTATGCAAATACAACTTATAATCAAACAGAAGAACTTGCAAAAGCGACAATACACAAAAGCTGTCTTGTCCCTCTTAGCTTCTGATCCCTACGACTAGCGAAATGGCTAGGTATCTTGTTCTTAGCATATGATTCCTTTCAATGACCATGAAGAGCAGCGACAAGGTGCACTAACAACACCCCAAAGAAGGAAGATATGATTTCCCTAAGTCTCACATCAGATAAGTTGTTACTCCATTCTTTTTTAGACCAAACAGAATTTCAAAACAACGGATGGCATTGCTTTCACCCACTGACAATGAACCTCAGGGCCACGCAAAAGGGAGATTGCTTTTTGGGCAGAATCTCCTCCATAACAATCATTAAAGCACTAGTGAATCAACTAGTAAAAACAAACAGATATACATATCTTTCTTAATTAGCTCCATGTGGCTACTACTGCTAGCCTCCACCAACCATTTGTAACTGAAAACAGGGGACGAATTTCCGTGCACAATTTCCCCATAGAGCACCAAACAAAAACAAAAGGGACTAAGATAAGGATGCCTCTTGCGTGTGGACGTATAATGGTGTAAGCCCCCAATCCCTTCCCCGCCACTCTTCGATTCCAATCCGTACCATAACGCTTATATACAGCATAAAAACGTAATGTAAAGTCTTGTAATTACAGATATAGGCTGGGAGAAATTCCACCTGGAAGAGGATGGTGAGCCGCGCGAGGGGCGCGGTGCACGTCTTGCTGACGGCGCCCGCGAACCCTCCGGCGGCGAGGTGCGCCGCCGTGCCGATGTGGTGCTGCTCCTGGCAGCGGCCCACGGCTGCGCGGCTGCCGCCGCCGCCGCCGTCGACGACGCCGCCCACGCGCGCCTCCGTCTGCATCGGGCGCGCGCTCGGACGGATAAGGCTAGGGTCCGCGGCCGGTGTGAACGCTCCTCGCGGGGTTGCGGCGCGGCGACGAGGTCGAGGGGAGGGGAGGAGCGGAATTCGAAGCTGCGAGGGTGGGCGCGTTGTGGTTGTGGCTTCCGCCTCCGCACGTTTCTCTGCTCTAACCTCTGTCGCTCTTCTTTCTATGTTTTTTTTCTTTTTTTTAAAAAAAAGAAGAATTTTCGGACCCGGCACAAATCCGACTCGGATTTCGAATTCGTATATGATTTCATCAGAAATTTTACTGGTATATTCTATCTATATATAGTATACAGTAGTATGTAGCCAAGTGGACCACGTGCAGCTATTTTTTATTAATTTATTTATCCAGGACAATGCCAAGGCCAGGCGCAATGAAGATAGTACTAGTAAGCAATCTGAAATTCTAAATGTTGTTTTAAAAAAAAAAGATGGAAGTTTTGGTCAGCTACTTCATGGCAGCGACAGGTCCTTTAGCGCATTATCTAATTATATTACTACTATACTAGTACTGTGTTGAACGGCTTACCCTATATTTGATTTGTTCGGCTTCTTTTTTTTTCAGTCGGTATAATATTTTTTTCTCACAACAATTTAATCAGAACAGTATTTTTCAGCAATATTCTATCAGCCGAACCGGGCGAGGAGCTGGCCTGGACCCTGGAGCATGGCGATGTAGTAAGGGTCACGTGGATCACAAGCGACTAGGATGGCTGAACGCCCTCGTTTATTCCTTTTTAAAAGAAATTATTCGCTTAATAATCAACCAAAAAGATGCATACACCGTTCATTTTCTGCAAGCCGCTGCTGCGTCGTGATATGACAAGTTGTTTCAAAGGTCCAAGTCCCAACAGGATAGGACAGCAGCATCAGCACACAGCACGAAACCATGGAACAGCGGGAGCAACAGCCCCTAGATTGTCGAGAAAACCAGAATCCCCCGAGACTCAGAGAGAGAGAGGGAGAGCATCCCGTGCCTGCATCACTTGCTAGCGTCGCTGCCACAACACTTTTTACATTCTTCAGGGGGGAAAAGCAATAGAGATGGTGCGATGCGATGCTAATGGATCAGGATTAGCAGCGTAACTTGCCGTGCGACAACGCGATTAGCACTCGCCAAAGCAGTCTGAGGAAAGTAAACTATGCAGGGCAACGAGGCCCTACTTCATTTTTATTTGGAAGAAAGACCACCGCCTCATCCATTCTCAGTCTCAACAAACTTGATCAGCAGGTTCAGAAGTTTCTTTCTAGAGTACACTCTACTTTCAGAAAATTTGATGCAAATTTCTTCTAAAGATCACATTACATCCTACAAATTGTGTTTCATTTCGTTCCAAAAGGAAAGGATGAAAAAGGGATATCATTTTTCTACCTTCTTAACATTTTTTAGGGGACTCGGGCTGCAGGATGCAGAAGAGCTCTCAACCTCTGGCTCTTCACCACCAACGGCTGCTTCCATCTCTTCTTTGATCACCATCTTCTCCTAACATCAATTGGCAAATTAAAAACCAACTTGATCAGAAAACTAGGAGTTTTTCTACTATGCAAACTGTGTATCATTTCTTTTCAAAATGAAAAGACAATTAAAGGGCCGTCACGTTCTACCTTCTTCACTTGTGAACTGGAGCCATGGGATGCATAAGAGCCCTCATCCTGTGACAAATCACTATGATAACCACTATCGAGCAGCTGCAGCTCATCATCGTTCAGGACGTGCTTCACCACGAAGCACCCATTGCCAAAGTCCACAACAAAGGCACATCTCTGTTGCGAACTGATGACAGCTGAGATGCCATCACCTGTGACCTTTCCAATAAGCTCTGCTGCAACACCTACAAGCTTTTGTGCTGGACCATCAAATATCATGACATTCATAGAGCCTGTCTCATCTTCCATCACTGCATCCAGCTTGTACCTTACATAGCAACAACATCAACCTGGTAAGATCTTTCAAAAGGAAAACACAACATGTTGCTGCATATGAAAACTACGAATTGAGCAGCCATGTGGGAATGGAAGAAATAGTCTTTCAGATTCTCACCTAACAGATAACTTGTTATTTGGACAACCATCGTTGCACAAGAATTTGCTTCCATCCCAACTGATCGAGTGATGGCAGTGAAAGCATGACTGGTATGACCGACCTTTTATTGGAGTCTATGCCTTTCAAGGTGGCTCTGCACAACCAGGTGCGCTGCCATAGAGAAAAGGGGACAGATAAGTGAGCAAGACATATGGTTTGAATCTGATCAAAGGGCGCCACCTAACCTGTAATTCATCTGAATTGAGGTTTCTCAGCTGCTTTATTGTTCGCCAGCTATCAATTAACTTAGTTGGATTTACAGGTTTTTTGAAGCCGACATGGGAGGCAATCGATCGGTTTATATGGACCATCCAAGCTGCATACACATAGAACTATTAGCTCTGGCCTTATGTAGCCTTGATCAGCATTTCTGCTCAAGTATAAATGATTGAGTTCAGTCAGTCCACACCTTGCACGGAACTTTTGCACCTCCTCTACATCCAAATCCAGGAAGTATTTTGAAGCTGAAGTTGAGTGAACTATAAATCCTATTTCTAAATAGCATGATGGTGAGATGAGATTTGAAAAAAAAACAGGGAAAGGACGATATTATGCCGTTAAAGAAATAACTGAGAGTATAGATCAGACCTTTGTAGCGCTCAACAAGCATCCCTGCAAAAATAGCAACAATTGGGATTTTTCGGTCTTGATTGAAAACCTGCTCTGCGTTGAAATTGTGACCCAGATCTCCATAGAGAGTGACATTCAATTGCTTTCCCCTGTAAACAGTAATACATAAAGTAAGGTGCTGGCACAAAAGTAAAATGATGATTTGGAAGGAAGATTAGTAAACCATCACCCCAAATCACGCAGATGTATGTTGCGAAAAGATATGTTACACAAACCATCCCACTTCCAAGTCCACCCCTCATCTTCAATGGATACTATCTGGCCAATAACACCTGCCATGCCAGCAAGCAAGCAAGTAAAAGGGTCAATTCAGGCATGTGCAAACAATTTGCAATGATATTATCAGTTCCCAAGAAAATCCACCTGTAAGCTCGTGTCTTTGTCCCTAGAAGAAACATCACCAAAATCAACAAACTCAAAGCTATGGAGAGGTATCGAAGAACCGGCGCGATCGTTAATCTCATCCACCTCTGTCTGTTCTCCCATGCTAATCACTAAACCATTGCTGCAGGCCATGTAGGACTTTAGTTTTTTGCCCACTTCAAAATTCGACAAGGCATAGACCTTCCCTTCAACTAGCTGGTGTTTGAGTCGCTTCGTGTCGCAGGGACGCGCCCACGCTTGCATAACTACACCCTACAAAATTACAAATCACCAGGGCGAAAAACATATTAAGTGTGCTGATACTGAAAAATCAGGCACTAGAAGTGTGCTACTTTGGTGACCAATCGGTTTAGTATGGACTAAAGAACTTCAGGTTGGGGAATGGACTGGCTCACCTCGCCGTCGATCAGGAGGCAGCGGAGACCGTATTCCTCGCCAGTTTTTGGATTGGAGGCCACCCAAATCCTGGAGACGCGCACCCGGACTCTGCTCCTATAACCGTGGCATCCGAGGGTTAACTGAGACAATGGGGTGAAGGCACCTTGAACTTGTGATGGACCACGCATTCCGGCCTGGGGGCTCAAGCTTGTCCTCATCCCTAACCCTGAGCTGCACGAGAACAAAGAACAGAACACAGGTGACAGATCAGTATAGAGCTAGAGTCGCAGAGACAGAGAGACACCAAAACCAGAGACGAGCCTTTCTACAGCCTGCGTTTAGTTCGCGAAATTTGGGAAATTGGTTACGGTAGCATTTTTATTTTTATTTGATAATTATTTTCTTCGTCCTAATTTATCTGTCGTTTTTTATGTCCGTACCACGACTTTGACTTAATTTGTATAAAATATGTGTAACATTTGTGTCTCTAAATAAATTTGTTAAAAAACTAGATTCAAAGATCTTTCCAATGATGCTAATTATATATCATAAATAATAATATTTTTTAATATATATTTTGTTAAAGTTGTTTTTCGGGAAGCGAGAACGACAAATATTCTGGGACGGAGGGAATAGTGTTCAATTATGGACTAATTAGACTCAAAACGTTCGTTTCGTGATTTTCAACTAAACTGTGCAATTAATTTTTTTTCGTCTACATTTAATATTTCATACACGTATCGCAAGATTCGATGTGATGGATACTGTAGCACTTTTTGAAAAAAAAAATAGAAACTAAAGGAGGCCTTAAAAAATTCATGCGGGGGTAAAAATAAACCGCCGAATCAAGTTACTGCGCTATCCAGGTTCATAGTGAAAGGGGGGAAATGAAGCGTCGAATCCTAGGCTAGCGAACGCATGCCGCTTCAAGAACTAGAGGCATCGTACTCATCACCGACTGGATTTCAAGAAGAAACGACCAAGACGAGGTTTTTTTTGGTTGAGATCAAGACGAGGTAACAGTAAGGGGGCTACGTTCGGCTGGTGTAGTGGTGTACAGGGCGCTCACGACTAACTTGACAGGAGAGAAAAATCGTAACAGCAGCCTAACAGAGCCCAACAAACTGGTGTACCTCGCCTGGTGGAGCGACGGCGGCGCAGCATGTCTCACCTCCACCGGCCAGAGAGGAAGAGAATGCACCCGTTCGTGCAGAGCAGAAGTTAAGAGCATGGTTAATGACCCAGCCAGCAGCAGGCTGTTTGCTACAGCCATGTCAGCTATAGATTCTAAGAAACACTCGTACGATAGGCTGACTGATAAGCTAGCGTTTAGCATGTTTTTTTAAAGAATTAATTATTTGATGCTTTATAGGTGCACATCATCTGCTGTGGCTATATCTTTGTGGTTATTTCATCAAACATGAGAACAGCGTAATGAAATACTATGTCTCTCTCTGTTCTGATTTTTTTAATCGCGATGAACCGATGCAAGAATATGAGTCGACTTCTTCTCTCTCATTCTTTGAGTCGATTAGAGCGTGGTTAATAAGCCAGCCAGCAGCCGGCGGTACGCTGAGCCATGTCATCTCAAGGCAGCGTATGCAAATATGCGAATAATAAGCTGGTGTTTAGGTTGGCTGTTAGTTTTCCTTTATTGAATACTTTATTTGCATGTGCATCTCATCTCTTGTGGCTACATCTTTGTTGCCCCTTGTAATGCCAGGCAAGAAAACAGACCTGGTGGGAGCATAGGATCCAGAGGAGGGGACGGGGGGCCACCAAAACAGCAGCTCTGTCGCTCGTACAGGATGGGAGCAGGCGATTGTGTCCTGGGAAGTGCCCTTCAGCCGGGTGGCAAGGCTACCGCCCGCTTCCTTCTCTCTCATCTGTTCTTCCTCCTCCAGCTCAGATTCTGTTGACGTGGACTCCTTCGCCGTCGGCTTCCAGTCGATCAGTATACTTGCTCTTAGTGCAGTGGTATGAATCGATTCATGGTGGGACTCATGAGTCGCTTTTGGCTTGCTACTGGAGAAGCCCTAATCTTGTGGTTATTTGCCCATCCATCAGGCATCAAGTATGGAGCTGACAGGAAGCATCCAAAGAAAATAGGAAAGAAAGAAGAGCAGCTAGAACCTGGAGCAGCCGGTGGGCGGCAGCCGAGCGAGCCTCGGCAGTCCGTCATCCACTCATCCTGCTCCCCGGCTTCATGTACTCTTGCCGCCGTAGAAGAACGACGAGTCGCGTACCCGTCCTACTGTCAGTGCTAGTCTGCTTCCTTGCTGCCGCAAGAGCGTAGTGCGCGCGGTCGAGCGAGACTAGGGGCTTCGCACGGGATCGTTCGGTGGGGAACGAAGCGTCTTCTTTTCGCCCGCAGCTGGCTGGATGCGGGCTGTGTCGTCAGATTCAGCCTGGCAAACAGCAGAGCGCCGGCCCGTTTTCTCTCTCCTTTTCCCTCCCTGTCAGATCATGTCTTTTTCCTACGTGGCCTCAATTCAGCCGGCTGACTCAGCCTTATAATATTTGCTCTGCACGAATAGGTAAGTCTCGCTTTTTAAGACCATACTAGTGAAGATGTGAAATTACACATGTGCCATTGTTGTCTCCTACTCAACACACACCTAGAACTTAAAAGAACCATCTAGAATCTCTACTGGAAATGCAGAGTTAACATAATTTTTTAATTGCATGTGTATTGTTTTATTGGTGGGTTCTATCATAAAGCTTATCTTTAATCTAGATTTATATGTTTTTAAGATAAGATTTAAACCACAGGATCATATGTTTTTTTTGAACGGAGGAAATAGCAAGTATTGTATTTTATTCACTTGGAAGAGAGTGTGCAAGTAGTAAGCCTGGGCGTTTGGGTTACCCGATTTTTTCGGGTCGGGTAATTCGGGTAATTCAAAATTCGGGTAATGAAAATTGCTACCCGATATTACCCCCGAAAAAACACTACCCGCAAATTCGGATACCCGATAATTCGGGTTCGGGTTCGGGTATTACCCGATATACCCAAATTTACAGAAAACAACCAACTACACTAAATTTCAGTAGCGATCTATACATAATTTCAGTAGCAATTTGTATAGAATTTCAATAGCAATTTGTACAGAATAATATATTACAGTCACTCATTCAAATAGAGAGAATTATATTCTAATAAAGTGATAAGTTAAATGGTTCAGCTAACAACACATGATAAATACAAAGACAAAAACAAATCTTTGGGTAGTTCGGGTAGTTTGGGTACCGGGGGATATTACCCGAATTACCCAAACTAATTTCGGGTAATCAAAATCGCTATCCGAATTTGGGATCGGGTACCTCGGGTTCGGGTAATTCGGGTCCGGGTTCGGATAATTCGGGTACGGGTAATGGGTATCGGGTATTTTGCCCAGGCTTAGCAAGTAGTATGCTTGCACGTCTCTCGGAAAAACATAAATCTCTGACTATTTGGCCCGCTTTACCTATAAATGTGCAGTCTCTCGAAAAACCACAAATCTTTGACTATTTGGCCCACTTTGCCTATAAATGTGCGCAGCCACTCCTTTTATCTCTTTCTTTATTTATTACCTCACGTCTCTAAATCGGCTGGCGATTTCATCTTATCGTTGGGGATGCCAAAAGTAAATATGAGTAGTATACCTATGCCGTGAAAAGTGAAAACTAGGTAAGTTAATACAAGAATCAAATAAAATATTTATAGAATATTAGATTGAATTATAGAGGATGTGTGGCCAAACAATCAGTATGACGTGGATTTTGTATGTTGATGTACTGAAAATAGTAATTATACGTGGTGAAAGATGATGTAATACTTATTGGGATTATGTGGCATTTAATGGGGTATAACATATGGATAGCTTACATGTTGCTGAGATTAAAAATTTATGGTGTTTATATAGAGTATTTATACGTACATCGACGATCAATGTATTGCTGTCCTATTCGCTTGAACTTATCAACCGGCTTATTAGCTAGAATGTACAGTATTTTAAGTTATGAATAAAATTGAGATTGTTTGATTTTTAGAGCTGCTTCAATGTGGTTCAAAATCGAAGGATAAGCCACTCAAATCGAACCATACACACGTTGCGACGATCGAACCTTGCGTGTCAGAACGAGAATCGACTCTTGCATACTAGTCCATCACGCGCGCCATCGCGCGCGCCGACAAATCACCCGATTAAGGCGTAGGTAAAAAAATATGTTTAATATTTGGACGGAAACAATATTAGGAGTCTAATATAGATACGTCATGCATAAAAAATTAAAGATTTGAGCTCTTTTTATATTTAATACGATAAGACTATTCAAAAACGAAGAGTGATCTATGCTTGGATCAGTAGAACGACAGCACTGTATCTCGGTGATGTAATAACCAATCTAAAATCTTTAGCTTTGGCGTCCACATATTTCGGCCAACATGCATAGTTTTCCAAGGTTTTCTACTTTGTATTTTGGAATCCATAAATAGCAGACATATCTGACCTTGCAGAGTTTGGTGTTCTGTTATTGTCATAGGGAAAAGCAATCAAGTTTCAATCCAAAACTAAAATTAGAATTAGAAAGAAAACACAAAAATACCCTGATGCCTTTTAGCTCTATCTATTTCATTTGTCGTCGGTAGGACCATCCAGTTTAACGTGCACAAAGAAATCTCAATTCCAATTCATCTGTGTAATGTAACGACTAAGAATAACATGCTTAAGTGATCTGTTTATGAACGTCAAGAAGAAAAGAACGCAAGTATCTGCAAACTAACTATGCATGCTCTTCATTCAAGTAGAGGGGTCAGTGCGCTCAAAGCCACCAAACTGATCTGATGTGGACACGTGCCAGTCTGAATGTCACACACACCAAACTGGCATGGACATAGAAACCCTAGAGTATGAACCAATTAAATTGGAGGGGAAATCAGAGAAATCAAAACTAAAATTAGAGGAGGTCCAAGTACCTGCTAGTCTGAGGGAGCGGCTACGTCGGGAGAAGTCACTGGGCTCAGTAAAGGTCAGCGGGAGGGTTGAACCAATTAAATTGGAGGGGAAATGAGAGAAATCAAAACTGAAATTAGAGGAGGTCCGAGTACCTACGAGGCTGAAGGAGTGCCTGCCTCTGGAGAAGCTGCTGGGGTCAGTAAAGGTGTGTGTGTGGAGGGGGGGGGGGAGAACAGCCAGCTAGGGTTTCGTGGAAGCAGTAGCAAACGCGGACTGGCGGGAGGAGGCAGCGCCGGGGGTGCAGGCACGAAAAACAACCAGAATAATGAAAAGGAGACGTCGCATTATACATTTTTTAGTGGGCAGTGGGTAAAATATATCTTTCAAATACAAATGTTATACTGGCTATACAATATATTATGTCACTGCCATTCGGAGGCACAAACACCAACCATCAAAAAATTAGCGTCAAGGCTAACCTTTTTTCATGATGCCAGGACGTAGCAGGTAGCTTCCAATTTCTCTATTATCTTGGTGATGATCCTATGACTTAGGAAACCAAACCTGAAAAGTTGACACCAAATTAGGAAACAGAGAACCTTTTTTCATGCTGCTAGAATGTACGATTTATAGAAGGGGACAATGCTCCTTTCCAATTTAAAAGGCCATCACCTGGGGCTGTAGCGCGGCAAGCCAACAGGAAGCGGAGAATCGAAGGACACAGCAGGAGGATGAAATACAAATAACGGAGTAATGGTCGTGGCGTCGATAAAGCGAAGCCAAGCGCCGGCAATGTGGAGGAGTAAGACCTGGCGTCGATGAATCGAAGGTCAGCACCGGCAGCAAGAACGAAATCTTGTTTGGTTCTGGCATTGCATCGAGCAGCTGAAAGGCACAGAAGGACCTAACAATTATTTAAACAGGGAAAAAATTTAAATGGAACCCATATACCTAGGCATAGCAGTGTTGAGGCAAGACAAGCCTGGAAATCAAGAATTGGATTCAATGAGCATAATCATCTCCATCAACAAATCTACATGGCTCCACCGTCTCGATCTATTCGTCCTCCTGTTCTGTCCTGGGCATACACAGAGGCCAGAGAGAAGGAAGGGAAGAGGATAACCAAATATTATAGAGAAATATTACCTGCACAAATCTTGCGCAACCCTTAGCGCGGCTCACAGTGTAGCCTGGGCACACCTAGGTGAGACGTCGTAGCAGCAGGCAGAGGCGTATCTGGTGCACGACATGTTAGTCATGGAGAATCGCAAGCTAGGGTTTCGTGAAGTAGAGGAGCAAACGCGGACCGGCGTGAGGAGGCGGCACTGGGGGTTGGCACTCCCGTGACATCCAGCGCAGGCCGGCCACGGCGAGGCATGGCCAGGGACGCCCACCGGCAGGGCCGACGCGCTGCAGTGTGCCGTAGGCCGGAGGTGCCGTGTCAGCGCGAGCAAGCCGCACGCGAGGCTCTGCGGTGCCGAGGGCCGGCCAGCACGCGGCGACGTCTAGAGAGAGAGGAAGAGGGAGAGGAAGGCAGGGGCGCGGCCCAGCGGGAGCGGCGGCAGGTCGGGGCAACGAGCGAGGGAGAGAATGGGCGAGGAGAGGGACGGGATATTTTGAGAAGCTTCAGGAAGGTGAAGCAGAAGCCGGATATATATTTGGCTGATCAGATTCGAACGAGAAGCTAGAGAAGCTAGGAAAAAGCAGAGTCGAAGGCAAAGCAGGTGAAGAGAATCAGGAGGAGCCGCTTCCGATAAAATCCGATCGAAGAGATCTGGGCCTTCGACCGCGAGATCGGGCGGCGGGGAGAATTTCGGGCGACGTGAATGAGCTGGTTGCTGGCTAAAGCTCCCTGTGCTTGATAATAAGAGATAAGAGATACGCCGCACCAAGAGAATAGTTTAATCTAGCAACTCACTTGCATGCAAGGTACCGCATGTGGGCATAGGAGAGTAGGAAGATGAGTAGCATAGAGAGAGAAAGTGTTTTCTTATTCATTGTGTGGCATAAGATATTAATGTATGCACTAGAGCTAGCGAACTTGTCGAAGATGATCGAACTCTGCTACTTTTGTTCGACACCACACTAGAGCTGCCTTTAAAAAGGAAGTTGTATTATTGGAAGTTGTATTATTTTGAGAGAGAGAGAGTATAGAAGATGATAGGTAAGCACATTTAATTTTTTATTTCACAAATCAGGACATATATAGGACGTCATAGGGCCTCTTTGGCACGGTTTATATCAGCTTCGGCTTCATCTATTTTGCGTAAATCGATGCATTATAGCGTGAAGCCGTTTTGTAAGCCGGGATTAAAATGAACTAGAAGCCGAGAAAACCCAATTTTTCTGACTTCACCGACTTTAACTTCACCGATAAAGCCGTTTTGGATAAGCCGTTCGCCGTATACAGATTGTCTACGGCACTGGAGCGAAGATACAGTGTTTTTGTCGTGAGGGGTGTGTGTGCAATGCACTCCCTAAAAAACTTGTGCATAGGATAAGCTGCTTGCACAGTGATACGACACCAAAATGTAAGGTGCACGTGCCGGTCTTCAGCCTGTTCGGGAGGCCGTATCGTATCGTGGATTATTTACTGCTGGCTGATTTGGTGTGAGAGAAAAACACTGTTCCTGGCTGGAAATTTACGATCGTTTACGAGCAAGCGAACAGGCTGCTTATCTCTCTCCAGTATCGGCTGGTGAGCCTCACATGTCAATGCCATGTAATTGCGCAATAAGTGTGTTGTTATGGTGATTTAAATGTCACATGACATAATCAATAAGAGTTTAGGACATGAATATGCATTTTCGAAGTTATTTCCTGGTTGAAAGTACTGTTGCTGATTTAGTGTGAGAAAAAAAATATTATTCGTTAGCTGATAAGCTATGGCTTATAAGCTAAATACGACCAAGCGAACAGAGTGATGATATCCAGATAATACCTTGAGCCAAATTTGAGGGACCGGCAGTGCATTTTAGCTCAAGAAGAAAACACAGCTCACGTGATTTCACTAGTAGAGAAATGTCTTTTGATCCACTTTAAAATTTGGCTTTAGTCCCTGGTATTTTTCGCGTCCGGGACTAGAGAAACTATTTAATCCTGGTTGGTAGCCCTGCCCAACGGCTACTATGGCAGGCTTTTACTGCAGGGAAACTTTAGTCCCGGTTGAAGCTACCAACCGGGACTAAAGGTTAACTTTTACTCCCGGTTGGTCCCTCCAACCGGGAGTAAAAGTCTACTCCCGGCTAGAGGCTCCGTCCGGGACTAGAAAGGGACCTTTAGTCCCGGTTTCTGTCTCCATCCGGGACTAAAGGTCCCCTCGTATATATCTCTTCTTCATCTCTGAGCCCGAGCCACTTCGAGCTCAGTGTTCTTGCTTCATATCGTCGGCCTCTCTTCTTCCTCATCGTCGGTAATCACAAGATTTCTTTGATTCCTCCATTGATTCTTCGGTTCTAAAGGTTACCAACTTTATACTCTCGTGTTTCATCAGTAGCATATCTCATTTTATGGACTAGATATATATGGTTTTTTATGGTAGGATTTTTTTTTGTTTGTAAGCCATTTAAGCTCAAAATCACTTTAAAGTTCGCATATTTGGATGAAGGAAGGTTAAAGTAGTTATTCAAAACTAGTATTCAGCTTTCATTTCTTGCATGCATAGTACACTTTATGGTTTAGAGATATAGATAATTTTAGAGTTTTTTTAAATTTATTTGTTTATAAAATGAGAAATTTATATTATATTAAAAATGAGTATAGAGAGTAAATGACAACTGCTTTTGGGTCCTCGGCCTCTCATCGGGTTCCAAAGCGACTGAGGCTGGACCTCCTCTCATTGCATGCGGCAAGTGTGAGGAGAAGATTATGATGGAGTACCAGGTGAGGAAGAAGTGTCCCAACAAGGGACGCATATTATTAGCAGCGTAGAATGCGTATTCGAAAACCTATTCGAAAACCAAAATGAATCATCAATTGAAAATAGAAAAAAAAGAAAGGAAAAAGAAAACCTTTAGTCCCGGTTGGTAATACCAACCGGGACTAAAGGGCCGGCCCACGTGGCCAAGCCGGGAGGCCTCTTTAGCCCCGGTTAGTATTACCAACCGGGACTAAAGGTGGACCTTTAGTCCCGGGCGAGAAACCGGGACTAAAGGAGGGGCCCTTTAGTCCCGCATTCATGCTCTCGGTTGGGAAACCGGGACTGAAGGGAATTTCCCAATTGGAAGTACAACTCGTTTTTGTACTAATGTTTGTAGTCACTCTCAAACTTGTTATGCTCTCTAGCTCAGTTCTAGCTTAAGCCCTGTTTGTTTCCGCTTCTCCCAGACACGCTTGGATTATAATGTAAGCGAAGATTTTCTCGCTTCTCGCTTTTCGCTTCTCGTAGTTCAAATCTCTGAAGCGGCTTACCACATAAGCGAGAATCGGTGGAAATAAGCAAAGCGTTTGGCGGGATTCTCGCTTATTTCCACCGATAAGCCGCTTATAAGCTGAAACAAACAGGGCCTTACTCGCCACGGCCGAATCGAGAATTGGCCCTGCTCGGCTTACTCTATATTCGGTTTGTTCGGCTTCTTTTTTTAGTCGGAACGGTATTTTTCTCTCGCAATAATTCAGCCGAAACAGTGTTTTCAGTCAGTTTCAGCCAAGTTTCACACCAGCGAACGGGGCCAAAATCAATACGCTAGTAGTAGTAATTAAGCTAAGAACACGGTCGTGGCGCTTATCATAATTACTTTTAATAACTCTTGTTCAAGAATTACTAGTAGGGTATTATACTAATTAAGTTCTTTGAATTGTTCAAGATGGAACCATGTACGCAAGGGATCGGCTAGCTGCGACGATCGATCGAGTAGGTGTGCCGTGTGCGTACCTGCGCCGCCGCTACTACTTTGCAAGGGAGGGTTCCTGCCTGGTTGACCGTGTTGACGGTCGTGACGGTGTGAGCCCGCCGGGGGTTCGGCGGCAATGGTGCCTCCGTTGCTATATACTCGCGGAATGGCGCCGCCGTCAGACGCGTAGCAAATTGATCCGTGCACGTACGTACCTAGTAGTACTAGCCAGCAAGGCACGGTTATATACCTATGTAAACAACTTCGTGTGTAAGTCTAAGACCAAGACGTGTAGACAGACACACACAGCAGAGAGGATCGAATCGATTCGTACACAATCCGAATCGGGGAAACTATTTGCTTCTGATCAGAACACGCGATACGTAAAACGTGTTCGATCACGTATTCATGTTTGACTTGAAGTCGGACGTCGCCGTAGTCGATAAATAAGTAAACATAAAAGCTAGCTAGCTGCCTAGCTTAGTAGGATTCCCTTTGCTGTAGTATTATATATACAGTACCAAAAATAACAAGACGAACATCGAGTAGGCGCGGCAGAGCATCATTGTTCTCCTGCGTGCGCGCCGGGTGCTGACGAGGAGCATGGCGGCACGGCGGAAGCCGCTGACGCTCCCGCACGACTATGGTCGTCGAGATCGCCGCGCACATCGCCGCGACGTCGCCGCACCCGATGGAGGACATCCGCAGCCTACGAGCCACGTACGTGTCCGCCCACCCCGCACTTTTCATGACATACATTCATTCATTCATTCATGACTACGTACGTAAAACACGTACGTACGTACGCGCACTATAAGCTTGTCTACCTGATGTACCGTGCGTGTCTTGCTCTTGCAGTTGCCAGGCCATGCACGCGGCGTGCAAGGAGGGCGTCGTCGGGAGCAGCGTGGCGCTGGAGCGGGAGGAGTCCATGAGGTGGTTCGACCACGACCGCTACCTCGCCCTCGTCCGCAACCTGGCCGCCGCCGGCAACCCGGAGGCCTGCTTCGTCCTCGGGCTCACGCTCGTCTTCGCGCAGCAGCGGTGCACGGCGCCCACTGGCACCGAGTGGCTCAGACGGGCGGCCGCCGCCGGCCACAAGGTCGCGGCCTACGTGCTCGGCGTCCTCCACTACCACTACGGGGACAAGGAGGCCGAGCGGTACATCAGGCAGGTCGAGGGCGAGGCGGCGTCCGACGGCGACATCGCCCACGGGTGCAAGCAGCTGGCCAGCGGCAGGACCAACCGGGAGTGCGTGAGGTGCCGGTCGCAAGCTGTCCAGGCGGTCCGGGACGTGACATGGAAGGTGGACGGAATGATGGTGCCGGTGCCGGTGCCGGTACCGGCGCCGGCGGAGGAGGGCGGCCAAGGTTGCAAGGGCAGCGGCTGCGGCGTGCCAGAAGGATGGGCCGGTGGTTGCGCCGTCTTTTGTAGCGACGGCTGTAGGACTAGGCATGAGTACTCCGAGTTCTTTTCGCGAGTGTCAGTTACCTGTTACCTAGAAGAACGAGCTAATGGCGACATAAACTTGTACAAAACGAACCCTCCAGTTCCTAAATAAATCAATTTCTACAATCAGTGTGAGTCGAACCACCGACGGAACCAGCGGGGCATCTTGTTCCATTCCTCTGTAAATGGTATAATTGCAGAAAATGAGACAGTGCCAATGAAAACTATCCGAGTGAAAGAAACTCCACTACCTCAAATCCCGAATTTCAATGATGCGAAATTCTACAAGGCGCCGGCCTCAGTTTCCAGACCTGTTATGCCTCCAACATATACTATTTGGCCCACAACGTCTGCATAATTGCAATTAACATGTAAAGCGGGAAAAAAAATCAGATTACAAAATATAAAGGATCAAGTTCTGTCTAATTCAAGTTCACAAATATCTAGTATTCATGGAAGGAACATCACTAAAATCAAAGCTATGGAGCGGTATGGAGGAACCTCTCTCCTTCTACCTCGTCCATTCTTGTCAGTGCTCCTATGAACATCATCAGTTCATTCCTATAGGTCATGGAGTTTTTCAGTCTTTCACCCACCGAGAAACCCGACAAGCAGGTTCCTTACAACTTCAACTAGATGCTGCTGGATTATTCACTTCTTTTCGTGCCGAGGCGCACGTGTTTGCATTGTTCCTCCCTATAGATTACGAGAGTGCAATTGAGTATCATTCCTTCTGTTTTTTCCAATTCTGTTATAGCTGCAAACACGCTTGTTTACAGGACACGAAGTCACAGATTATTATTAGGCATGTAAATTCATGAACTGAGGAAGTTATGGTTCTCCTGATGTTTGTGTTTTTTTGTTGGAACTTGGCTCATCACCACTCCTTCCTTCCCCTTGCGGTTGCTTATTGTCAGGTCCCTGTCACACTAACCTTGTCGAACAAATACTAGTATGACGCTTGTCGAACAAATACTAGTATGACAAGTTATATCTAAAACAAAGAATTTGAATCTCTTTTTGGGTGCCTAGGTAATTATCAGATTCAGAGGATGGAAAAACCCTGCCGTCGTGGAACTACAGCAAGGCCTGAAATATTTTGGGACCTGGCCCCCGATTCGTTTGTTTTGTTTGCTGGACAGTGGGCACGAACATCTTTTCGGCCTGTTCCCTATGAGGAGAGGGAAGCAGCCACCACAGTCGCCAACCTCACCACCTACTCTACCTAGCCTAACATCTTAGTTGCTCATATTAGAATTTTTGTAAGATGCTTAAGAATTTATATAGAGGGGTGTAGTCTTAGCTACATTAATAATTTTAATTTTGATTTTTTTTAGGTTATCCGGCACGTTTAGTTTTAAAAGGATCATTCAACCTCCCAGTCCGCCATCTCAACCTATCAACTGTCTATTAGGATTATCCCACGAAATGCATCATATTATGGTAGGTGTACATGATATACAACAAACACTAATAGAGCCAGCTAGCACACATGCAAGTGCTGACTGGATTATTAATGAAATAAATACTACTTTGGCGACATATAGTGTATCCACAGTTTGCCTGACAAAGATGTTGGCATATGCAGGATAGCAAGTTTACGAGAATGGATGAGCTGAGAAATTGCTGGACGGTGGTACATATGCCGTGAAACCTGTGCAAGTGTAGTGCTTCATAAAGATGTAACTGACACTGACCAGAAAAAAAAGAGGTCTTATATTCTTCGTAAGACAATCAAGTGTATTCCATTTCGCCATTTAGGTTTCTAACCCTTTGCTCTAGTAAATTTGTAGAGATTTTTATAGGTTATTCACCTCCCTCTAGCCATTTAGGACCTTTCAACGTCGGTAAGTAGAGGTAGGTCGGACCGATGGGTCGAACCGGTCTGATGGTCCCAAAGTGGTTCAGTCCAACGACCTGTTTCGACTGAATGAAGTGGGCAACGACTCTCTCAGGTTTGTGGCTATAAAATGGAGTGGTGGCCGGCTTTGGCTGGCCACTGAGCACCCTTGGGCCTATGCGGCCTTGCTTGGAAGTGCTTGGAAGCCCTCTAACTTACTTGTGCACATAGTGATTGCATCCGTTTGCGAGTGAGTGATTCTAGTGTGTTGCATTGAGAGATTGTAAGTTTTAGGCACTAAGTGATCGAGTTGCAAGCCGGTGGTGATTGTTACTCTTGGAGGTTGCCACCTCCTAGATAGCTTGGATGGCGTGGTCTCCGTTGTTAAGTTCAGCAAGAAGCTTGTGCGGTACTCTGGAGAAGAGCTCTATAAGGGGTGTTGTGCTCGCCCCGCAGGAGATGCGAAGAGCAACTCTAGTTGAGCGAGACGTGAAGAGCGTCAAGTGGTCCAGTCGGGTCAAGTGCTAGAGCTCGTGGTGAGCATTCCATGTTGAAGAGTGTGACTTGAGGGTCACCACTAGCGAGAGGACCGGCGACAACCTTGAGCTTGTCTCAAGAAGGAGTATCTGGTTGGCAAGCCACCAAACCTTGAGATAAAATCACCGTGCCAACTTATTCATCGTGTTGGTTTGTCTTACTCCCAACACAAGCTTATATTTACTTGTTCATATATTATGCTTGTGTTGTTGCTCTTGTGTAGCTAGCTTGCTTGTGTAGCATACTTGTTGCTCCCATGAGTAACTAGTTGGTTTGTGTAGTCCTTGCTAGTTAAATTGCTTAGTTTGTATAGCTAAGAAATTATTGAGCTCTCTAGTTTAGCTTGTGTATCCTTACTATTGAGTAGTGCTAGTGAGCTTAGGCTTTGTGCGCTTTGCATAGTAGCACATGTAGGAGCTGCACGGTTACTTGAGCACTAGTTGCATATGTTTGTATGATCCTTACTAACTAGAATTGTTTAGGTGAGCTCTATCTAGCCCGACACCTTAGTTGCTCATATTAGGATTTTTGTAAGATGCTTAAGAATTTATATAGAGGAGGTGTAGTCTTAGCTACATTAATAATTTTAATTTTGTTTTTATTTAGGTTAGCCGACGCATTTAGTTTTAAAAAGGATCATTCAACCTCTCTGGTCCGCCATCTCAACCTATCAACTGTCTATTAGCATTATCCCACGAAATGCATCACATTATGGTAGGTGTACATGATATACAACAAACACTAATAGAGCCAGCTAGCACACATGCAAGTGCTGACTGGATTATTAATGAAATAGATATTACTTTGGCGACATATAGTGTATCCACAGTTTGCCTGACAAAGATGTTGGCATATGCAGGATAGCAAGTTTACGATGAATGGATGAGCTGAGAAATTGCTGGACGGTGGTACATATGCCGCGAAACCTGTGCAAGTGTAGTGCTTCATAAAAAATGTAACTGACACTGACCAGAAAAAAAAACGGAGGCCTTATAAGACAATCAAATGGGCAGTAGATTTACAGTCAGTTCATGCACAAGCTCTAAGGCCTGTTCGGCTTGTTGAAATTTGACTGAAACTGGCTGAAAAACATTATTCTAGTTGAATTGTTGTGAGAGTAAAATACTGTTTCGACTAAAAAAATAAGCCGAACAAGCCGGCTTCTGGGTAAGCCAAACGGGGCTGCGAGACAACCAAATGGGCTGTAAATTTACAGTCAGTTCATGCACAAGCTCTAAGAAATCTGTGAGACAACCAATGAGCCATGTATGAATGATTTAGTATATGTCTACAACTGACTGTATTATGAGTGGGCTATTAGTTGAATATAGATGATGTGGTCAAAATATAAAGCTTGCTGCTGGCTATATTATTAACTATGCTGTTACTATCACAGCCCCCGCCCATTGTCAGAGAGTAGCTGGATTCGCTGACATTTTTCTTTTCTTTTTAATTTTCCATTCCGCACTCAAATGTAGAGTTCATGTTGAGAGCATCCAGCGTGTTGTACAGAAATCGAGGCTTCAAATATCACTTCAAAACCTGGTAGTGTGGAGAACCGAGCAGAGCTCTGGTGGCCAGCTCTGCCGGTGGGCAGGCAGCCGGCGCGAGTTCGATTCTCGGGGTTTGTCTCCGAATAAATTCTGTTGTCTTTCGTGTGACGCGCCTAGCCGTGTACTCTACATTAAGGCCTTGCCTAGTCGTGCATTAAGGTCTTGTTCACTTTGCAAATTTTTTAAACTTGATAAATAGTACCACTTTCATCTTATTTGGTAAATATTGTCTAATCGTGGATCAACTAGGCTCAAAAGATTCATCTCGTGATTTCTAACTAAACTGTGTAATTAGTTATTTTTTTACCTACATTTAATACTCCATGCAAGCGGCTAAAAATTGATGTGATAGAGAGAGTGAAAAAACTTAGAATTTGGACGTAAACAAGGCCTGAATAGAGATCGATGCGGCAAATATCACTTCAGAACCTCCGACTGTTTTTGCCTACTGCTACAGTAGGCAAGCGCCAGAAGTATGGCGCCGCGTTGCCACGCCCTGGTGTCCGACTAACGTCTTTGTAGTGTAACCAGTGGCACATGGAAGAAGTTATTTTCAGTACATATGGTGAATATGATCTGTTGATATATATGAAGCAGAAAGGAAGTTACATTCTTATTACGAAATCATATATGGGGAGAGTCAAATGTGCTCCATAAAAGGTATATACAGCAAAGGACGCAACTATACAAGAGACCTCTCCGGTTAACGCTAAGGGCTCCAGCTGCATAGAGCTATGCCGTTGGACAAGTGCAGAGCCCCTCGCCTTCTATTTTTAGCAGCACTGTTAGTAGGACCTTGTTTGGTTGGGTGGAGTTTGGGATTTTGGCTACTGTAGTACTTTCGTTTTTATTTGGTAATTAATATTCAATCATAGACTAATTAGGCTCAAAACATTCGTCTCGTGATTTCCAACCAAACTGTGCAGTTAATTTTTTCTTTCGTCTATATTTAATGTTCCATACACATATCGCAAGATTCGATATGATACCTATTGTAGCACTTTTTAGAAAAAAAATTTAGAACTAAACAAGGCCTATGAGTACTTGTTTCGGTCAACATGCAAATTGACAAAAAGCTGCAGCCAGTTTCTCGGAAGTTTGCATGCTTCCGCGCCGCGTGACGTTCGCCAATAAAAAAATGTGCGGAAGAGTCGAGGCATGGACCTAGAGAAAAAAGCAAAAAGACAAAAGAAAGAGAAAAGAGGCCCAGAAAATTAAGTAAAAATGGCCTGATGGTCATACAATAATTTACAGGTAAAACACTTCATCTATAGGCAGCGCTGTAGCATGACGTCTATATATTCGTCCATCTACCATTGTAGCACTGCCAGCGCATCCAGATCCAGGCATAAATCAAGACGAAAAAAATGGGAAAACATGGGAGAAAGCAACATAATGGGGATCAACAGAAGAGAAACAAAGATAGAAGAATGTGCCCAGGGGGCATCAACGTAGAGATCCTCGAGGTATATAGCTACGGATCCTTTTCAACATAGAGATCCTCTGCATCACGTTTGCTGCATCTGCAAAAGGAAAAAGAGTATTGCATCTATATGCACTGTGTGTTATTCCCAAAAGCTACTTCATTGTATCGCTTGGGCCTCAATTGATAGTTAAAAACGCATTTCATGATATTAGTTTTCATTTAATGTTTAGGGGGTGAAAAACTTACATCAGTATAAAGTACTTTCACGTCAAAGTGTGCATAAAGTAACTGAGTCTAGACAACAAAAAAAGTAAATTATGTGACAACTGAAAACATAAGGATAAGTAGCTTTTATTACTTCCTATGATAGTAGTTGAGTTTTGTGCACTGATGTTACATCCTATTGAATTCACTCATGTTACATCCTATCGAATTAACTCAAGAAGTAAGATCTAAAAATGTTTACATTGTTAACCCCCATTGTCAGCAATGCAACAAAATTAAGCATCCATGGATGAAAACAACACATTTTTTATGTTGACAGATACATAGGGCTATACCAAAAAAATGTCCCTTGATTCAAATGAAGAATAAAGAGCTTGGCATAGAAGAAAAATCTGCTCATAGCTCCCTACCTCCATTGTTAAACTTAATTAGGCTAATGACTATAATTAGTTGTAGTTATGAACAGAACAAGGAAACAACAGACGTCATCATTTATTTTGAAAATCTCATAGCATAACAAAAAATACCAACAAAGTAAATAAAAGTTGGACATTACATCTCACAGGCCACATATCCCTGCACAAAATTGGTAGGCTTCATGAGAAGCCAAACGCCCAAACCAATAGATAGTTCAAGCATATTTTATCTGTTGAATAAGTTGAGCTAAACTTCACAAGTAAAAATAAATATATATTTTCCATATATAGGTGTAAGGAATAAAAGAAGATAGAATATCAGTAAATCGGTGTTCAGTCACTTGAAGCTACTTCATGTTATGAATAGTTACATTTTATAAATACAGATTATGGGATGTTACTTCCTAGTTCCTATATTATGTAGTATATCGATAAGTTACTTCTTATATCATATAAATTAGCGACAAGTTATTTACTTTGTCATGTGAGATAGTGACAAGTTACTTTCTCTACCATGTCACTTACTCAGTTAGAGATGGTTACTATCCCTAACTATTGTATTGAGAAGTTACTTCCTCTGTTGTGCAAATTAGTGACAAGTTACTTCTTTGTCATGAAAATTATTCATAGATTACTTCCTTATTCACATAAATAGAGACAAGTTACTTCTGCATGTCATATATATTACTGAACTTTTCCTTACATATCATATATTAACTAGTTACCTCTTGAACTCATATAAAATATTGACAAGTTATGTGTTATTATAGAACTAACCTAATGTGTTATAGAACTAACCAATGTGGGTCAAAAGATTTTTTCACACAAATATGGGATCATTGATTGGAAGTTGCCAAAGCCATTAACATTGTTCCCTCTATCCCAAAATAGAAGTCGTTCTCGCTTCACGAAAAGTCAGTTTTTTTAACTTTGACCAATTATATGTAAAAAATATTAATACTTATAATACATAATTAGTATCATTAGATAGATCGTTGAATATACTTTCATAATAAATTTATTTGGAGATATAAATGTTGCACGTATTTTTTATAAATTTAGTCAAAGTTGAGAAAGTTTGGCATGCACGCATCCCATAACGACTTTCTTTCTGGGACGGAGGGAGTAGTTGTGTCGGGTTCATAAACCCGGGGTCCCTCTTGAACCGGCTTCCCAACAAAGGCTTGGCCCAGCAAACGACCTTACGAACGACGCGCAAACTCATGGGCCGGCCCAAATACCTAAACGACAGGCCAGAAGGGCGATCCAATCTCCGACCAGAAGGCCTGACCAAAGAGGAACGGCGCCCGCTTCCGACTCCAACCGTCTCTCCGACCGGAAGGCCTCGCTAAGGAGGAACATCACTCACTTCCGACCCCGGCCCGCCTCCGAACGGCCTCTCCGACCGAAAGGCCTGGCCAAACACCACTTCCAACTCTAACCCGTGTCTCCGACCGGGGATGCATCGAACCCCTACTTACAGCTCCTCTCCAACTGGTACAATCAGAGCCGACTGGGACCAACCGACCGAGGACACCCACTCGGTAAGGACCAGGAAACGGATGGAGAAAGTAAGGCAGGACACTCAAGTCAACCGCAATACTAAGGACCGTACCCTGTGCACCTATAGGACAGTACCCTGTGACTTTCTTGGCATGACAGAACCCAAGCAGTGTTGTAGGCGCCGACATTTTCCCTACAGTGTTGTGGACGCCATCAACTCCCATACCAGACAAACATGGTAAGGCTCCCCCCACATGCCTCTGGGCATCAACAGTGTTGTGGGCTCCGACATTTACCGTACCAGGCGAACATGGTAAAACCCCCTACTTGCCTATGGGCATCAACAGTATGGCAGGCATCGACGTCTGCCATACCAAAAGAAGACGACGTGACCTCCCACATGCATCTGACATTAACAGTATTATGGGCACATACAATCATCTTGTACCCAATGGCGTGGGCAACAAGACTTAACAGACGTACACTCTCTCCCTCTCACTTGTAAGTCCATCCCCTTTATCTATAAAAGGGGATGCGCTCTCTCCCAACAGATAGATCGATCCAGTTCCCTAGCACACAACAGTAGAACCACTAGGTTCAAACCTTGAGCACACGCTCAAACACTTAGCGCATAGCGGAGCTCCCATCACTCTCGGCCCTTCCGACCGGACCTCTTGTACCCCCATCTTTCTCCCTTTTGTTTGTAACCCCGTAGCAAACTTCGAGCACCTGGGCTCAGGAATAAAGTCACCGACCGACTCAAACTAGACGTAGGGCACGTTGCCTGAACCAGTATAAACCCTATGTCATTGAGTGCTAGGCCACTTTCGATCACAACGTATAGCAAAACTACAAATATTTACGTGTTGGTCACTTTCTGCACTGATAGTTGGCGCCGTCCGTGGGGAAGACACTGTACGTTCACACTTTTGGTCATCGGATGGCCCACTTTTCTACCACCTTTGCCATGGTGGGCTCAAGCGATACGACTCGCTTTGGCTTACTGGAGTTTCCCATACTCCCACCTGTTGGGATGCGGGTTCCACCCTTCTTCAAGCCGTCCCAGGCCTTCCTCTTCGGAAGCCTGGACTTCATCGCCGACCGGCTCGGCGTACTACACCTCCGTGAGGAGGCAACCATCCCGGTGCCTATTAGAGGGGCGCCCTCCATCGGCTCCGGGACACCTAACGACTTCAATGATGAATCGCCTGCGCTTCATTCTGAGCAAACGCTCTGCTGAAACCCCATTGTGAGTAATGTACATATTGTTATTTACTCGCTATTTACTATCTTCCACCGATTATCCAGAGGGACCCCGTTGTCCCTATCGTGACCTCCATGCAACCAGTTCCCCTATGGCCTCATGTCCCCCGCGGACGCATGTGCTCGGGGGCTCTGAAGGACACTGGCGCTGCCCCCTCTCATGTCCAAATTCGTGGGGATGACGAGCTATGCTCCCACCTATTTCCTCGACCTCATGGATGACAATGTCGAGAGTGACGGCTCCAGCATTGGTGATGTGGCACCTAGCCACCATCCGTCCCGGGAGTGCGCCATGGCGGATGCTCCGGTACAGCCGCCGGTGGTAGCAGAGTCCCTGCAGACTCACACCCCTCTGGACCCTCATGTGGGGGCCCTCATGCTCACACAAAAGCACGGCGAGGAGCTATGATGACGGTGGCAGAACTAGCCGCCACATGCGCCGGAGCGCTCAACGCACCACGCCGTGCCCCGTGCGCGTAACCCGGCGAGCGGCGCCCGAGGTCGCGCTCGCCAGGTCCAGCGCAACATCATGGACAGAGGGAATGATCCCCCACAGTTCGCTTAGGCCCACCATGGCAAAGCTTCTGCATGGCCTTCCCGAGCCAAACGACCCCTAGGAACAGGGGATCCATCGAAACCTCTGGGCACTGGTGGAAACCGCCGCCGTTCAACAGGTGGAGAACTCCGCATCACGACACCGACTCACGGCCTCTCTCCCCACCAGGGGAGTGGTGACGCACCAAACAAATCACTCCACTCGCTCACCGCTACAGCCACCGAGCGTAGCACAGGAGGCCGCATCTGCGCCTCAGCCTGACCTGGCACCCGCTCCGCATCGACTGCCTGTACGTGAGCGGCTCAGGCCGAACCAAGATGCTCACAGCGTCATCAGCAACCGGCGTTTGTCCTGGCATGATGATGACGTCTATCGAGCGATAGTGATGGCAGGCGACATAGACCCCGGCTGAACCATCGCGAGGAGTGGTGAAATGCACCCTAGGCGTGGTCGCCGGCCGGACGACCGGAGTCCTAGCCCGGATGGCCCAGGACCACGGGCCTTTGGCCGACGCATCTCGAGAGCACCGTTCCTGCAATGCTTCAACAGAGGCCAAGACAAAGGCAAGGCCAAGCATGAGGATCAGGACGAGGGCCCCTCCACGCAGAGGGGCAAAAGAACAAAAAAGATCATCACCGACCAACCAACTCCATGTTGGTCGCCACGGCTGATCACATGGGCAATTAGCCCCAGCAGGGCCTACCGGACCACTTCAACAAGCTCATGGAGAGCTTGTGTACCAACCATGCCTACCCCATCAAACACCTCTACAAGGACTGCAAGCTCCTCAAGCGCCTTCTGCGATAGGCCGGTGGGCCGAAGGAAGGAAAAGGCAAAGAGGCAGCGGCCAAGAAAGGGGGCGTAGTAGGCAAGGACCCAGACAACTGAAGGTCCCTATACGGCGACCGAGGTGATCCGACCAGGTGTTGCCGACTGAAGGACGACAACGGCAACGTTCTCACCAACACTTGGAACAGCGAACAGCTACGTTGTTTCTTCCTTTAAAATTCAGTCTTACTATTTTTTACTTAACGTTTGCTCCTATAAAGCGCCCTGACCCGAACACTTTCGGCCCGGGTCGCTCGGGGGCTCCACGGGGATGCAATGTCACCCCTCTTTTTACTATCATATGATAAATACATTTTTCCCCGAATGAAAGGGTAGTATGTTCCTTTAATTACCTTACGTAACTTTGCTCTAAATATTCCAACTGATCGCACCCCGCCTCTACCTACGGTTATGAGCAACTGAGCCTCGCGGGCCATGCTTGGGCTCTTAAGGTTGCAGCCTACGGTGCCAACAGGTAGGTACAAAAAAGAAAGAATAAAAAACAAAGTTATGCTAAGGTGAAAATAAGGAACGAACAGGACAAGCTTCCTAGAACGAAGTAGTTCCATCACAAAAAAACAATTTACACAGGGGGCTCCCCCACGACATTATCTTTTACATTTGCTAAAGTATTTCTACTCTAAAAAACTTCTACTATGGCTCCTTGGCGGCATCGGCTACCGGTTCGACCGGCGAGGGTAGGGGCTACTTGTCCTCCGACTGGGCAACGTTCGACTCGATCGGAGGCGGGGCAACGCCTACTTCTGACCCAAGCTCCACGCCATCCATAGGCTGGGTGACGTCCTCCTGACACATGCTGGCGGCCATGTCCACATGGTGAGCATCCATCACCCACTGCGCGGAGACTTGCTCGGCCACCAACTTTGTGTGTGGCAGCAAGCTCTCCCCGAGCGACTGGATGTCCTCCATGCTCCAGCCATCGGCATACCTACTGCAGATAGTGGCAAAGTCCAGGTCTGGGTGGTATGTCGCCACCAAAGTCAACACCCTTGACGTCCTGTAAAATAGTCCATCGGTGACGAGGGCCCAAACCTCATCCAAAACCTCCGCCAGCTGGATGGCGGGCGCACTGGTACTTGGTGCCGACCCGAAGACCTCCGAGATAATGAGCTAGGCAACATTGCGCATCCGGTCAAGTTCCTCCTTGAGAGCACATTGCTCTTCAAGGGACTTGGCCAGCGCCTCCGCATTCCGGCCAATCGTCGCTTTGGCCGTCTCCAGGTCTTGCTCCAACGACTCCACCTTTTCATCCAGCTCTGGAAAAAGGACGACAGCTCAGAATTAAGCTAAAGGAAGAAACCAACATGTTGAAAGTAGAAAAGGTATACTGAGGTGGTTGTTCTCTAGGATGGAGAGTCCCTCCTCCTGCTGAGTCACCTGCTCACACAGCCGGGCGTTCACCTCCTCCGTTCCCATCACCCGGCCCCGAAGCACGAGCACTTCCTAGTCTGCCTCTGACCAGGCCTTTTGCTCTGACTCTAAGGCATTCCGCTCTATCTCTAGGGTCTCCAGGGATCTTTGGAGCGTCGCCTCGGTGTCTGCTAGGGACTTCTATAGCACCGCCTCGGTCTCCTCTTAGCAGGCCTTTGCCGTCTCAAGCCCCGCTCGGTGGCACTCGCCCGTTCCGCCGTAAGCACTTCCGCCGCCCGGTCCTAGGACTCACGGCGGGCAAACTCTAGCTGGCGCTCAAGCTCGGCCATTCGGGCGTGCTCTATCTGGAGGAAATGGGACTTGCGGCTCGACATCTCCTCTAGACCTTGCAAAAACGAGAAGCAAGCATTCTAAGGCAATCGACGAAAGACCAAGGGGTCAAGGATGAGCACGGGAAACTCACAGCCGTGGTGTGGCGCAGGTCGACCTTGACCACCACTGGATGGACTCAACCCGCTCCTGGGCCTCCTCAAGCTTCATCGACAGTTTGGCGAGATCGGACTCCATGGCGAATCCTCTCCCCCCAAGGATGTCCTAGAGCTAACACTCCTGCGCATCCCAAAGGATGAACCAAACCTTCATCGGGTCCTTAGGGCAGGGCCACACTAGGTTGGTCTCCTCCAACCCGCTGGAGGGCCCAGCCTCCGACTGGACCACCACTAGCTCCTGCGACGGCGCCGGTAGCTCCATCGTGTCACCTGCTTCATTGTCAGAGGGGATCTCCACCACCTCGATTTCATAGGCCACCGGTAGGTGCTCTGACTCTGTCCTAGCCATGTCTCCCTCCGGCACCTCCATCTCCAACCGAGAGGGTGAGCCGTGTGGCCCCTCGCCCGGTGAGGCAGGGAGCCCAGTCTCCCTTTCCTCTTCCACCGTAGCCGGTGGAGGAGGGGCCGCAAGGGATACCTCCGACGCAGCCTCCGCCATCATCACTGGGATCACCGCCAATACTGTCGTCGCTGCTGCCGCCGTACCGACGACCGACCCGAGGGGCGCCGCCCCTGGAAGGGAAGGACCTGCAACCACCACCCTGCTCTCTCCACCGCTCGCCATGGCGCGCTGCAAGGTGGGCCTCCAATCCTCCCTCATGGGAGTTGGGGCGATGCTCAGCCCCATCAACATCCGGCTGCTGTTGAAAAAGTACAGGTCAGTCACACTCCAAAAAACTCAACAGCAAGATCGAAAAGAAACAAAGAAAGGCATATCGGGATGTAAGCGGCATGACTTTGAAACCCTGACCTGACGTCAATGGGCCCATAGGGCGAGGACCGCTCCCGGGCCACGACCCACGCCCCCTCACTTCAAACAGGGGCAGAGTCGACCCAACCGGCTCCGGCTTAGCCCACGAATCACCACGACCTTTGGCTCGGGGCCCGTCGACCAGAGTAGCTATCGAGGCATCCTCCTGCTGTGAGTCGCACACTAGCGCCGGCCCTGATGACGTGCGGGTGCGAGCCCACTCCTCTGACCGCCTGGCTTGCTCCGTCGTGCCTATGGCAGGCGGGGATGAGGCCGGCGACGCCTCAGAAGGGCACGGTGACCACGTCTGATTCGCCTCCCATTCACTGATGGCGTCCGTGCTCGCAGCACGCTTCCTCGATGTGGGAACATCGCCACGCCTCTCTGCCTCCTGCTCACTACCAGCGGATGTGGCCGCAGGATCGCAACGCTCCGCCAAGGTCACAATGACCTCTCGGCTTTCCTCCTCCTCGGATAAGATCATGTCATCCCCCACCTCAGTGAGGTCCTCTGACTCAAGCTCTGACTTGACGTTGCTCCTATTTTCCCCGACCCGCACACGCTGGGCGATCTCCTTCTCATGCTTCCACCGAGCCTCCTCGGCTTTCTTCTTCTTCTTGGCATCTGCTACCTCCTTCAGGGCGACTTGTCGAGCTGCGCCCTCTGACCCCTTCGGAAGGTGCGGCCAAGACTTGTAAACCCCAAGTCCCTACAAAACAGGAGACTCAATCAAAAAACAAGAAATAAAAGGGTAAAAGAACACTGAGTAAAGAGAAGAGAGCATACCAATTTGGACACCATCGTGGAGTTGAGAGGTCCGGGCTTTCCATCAAGGGTCTCTCTAGGCCTTAGCTGCAGCACCTGGTCAAGGTGACTCCAAACCTCATCGTTTGGTAGCTCCTTCGATGACACACAATCAGGGTCTGTTAGGCCGTTGTACTTCCACATCGGCCGCGTCCTCTCCGCTAGCGGAGTGACCCGATGGCGGAAGAGGGTATGAAACACCCGCACCCCATCAAGGCCATGTTGCATGAGCTTCTAGAGCTCCCCCTTGATAATCTTCACCTTCTTCTTCTACCGGCTGGCGGGGCCCCACAACCAGCTCTCTAGCTTCTTCGGCCTCCCGCCGGTGAAAGGCGGGAACGACACCTCCACCAGGTTCCTGATATAGAACCATTCCCTGTGCCACCCCCGATTGGAATCACAGGGGGTGTACACGGGGTACAAGCCCACCGCGCTCGGTTTCTTCTGTAGCACGAAGCCCCCCACCTGCGTGATCATGAGCGGCTTCCCCTCCGACAAAGCTCGCCCAGAGAACATCTGCCAGAAGAAGTCCATGTGCGGCTCTGTAACACCCCAGGTGTTTGCCACCAGTTAAGCAATGGGTTTGAGCTAAAACATGGTATATTAAGTGATGATGAAGATGTCAAGGTCAAACCTATAGAAACGAGCCCCAACCTAAACTTGGATATTGCACCTTTGCTCGCCTATAGACCCCTTTTCAAGATATATGCTTGGGTGGTGTTATTGGAATATCTTCGTGTGTCTCACATCAATAACCATCTATATTGATCCATGGAAAAGTTTCGTGAAGTTTGGAATCAAGAAGTCACATGAAATGACGAGTTATGTCCTTGCTTGAATAATTTTATAAAGCGAATGGAATTCTTGATCGTCAACCAAATCTTGCAACCTTGCCCAAATGACTCTAGATGAACTCTACAACAAAAGTCATGAAAGGTTCATGTTGAGGAGAAGTCAAGAAAATGCCTCAATCGGTCAATAACTCTAATTTAAGCTTTATAGTGATGATACTTTGACCTATGTTGACCAACCACTTACAGTGCTTGCATGGAGTTGCACCTTAAATAAAAGTTGAAGATTGGGTAGAGTAGAACAAACTTTGTTTTTGGACCCAGAGCCAGATCAACTTGGAACTAAGTCAAATCGAGGCTCGAACTTTGAGTTGACAGCTGTTTTCAGTACTTAGAAAATTTTCTAAGTCTGGAATCCATTGTCATCGCTGTTGGCATTCCGCGTTCTCCAAAATTCATTAAGCAACTTGAGTTGGTCCAAAAAGAGAAGTTGAAGGTTATACTATGGAGAAGAGCATGCAAAAAGTTGCACTGAGTTTGACCGAGTTTTGACCTCCGAAAGTGAATTTTCGTGACCATTATCAAGGTGCTGACACTGACAGTTTGTGACCTAATTACCCGCTGTTGAAGAGCTCTAATGACCTTGGTCTCTAAATGAAAAATGAAGAGCAGATCGTGGGCTACAAACTTCATTTTTGGCCCAAGGACTGATTCGGCCTGGAAGTGGCCCAAATTGGCTCCCCACGTCGCCCTCACCGGTGCCCGCCACCTGTTCGACCGCTTGCCGACGTGGTCGCCGCGCATGGACACCACGCGCCCACCTCCTCGCCGCGTGTCCCGGCCGCCCTGCCGCGCCCCTGCTGCTCCATAATGGAGGCCGAGCTATCCCAGACGCTCTCCACTCCTCCCTGCTCTCCTCCTCCCTCGCCCTCTGCGCTGCACGCGCGCGCCAGAGCGCGCCCGCCATGGACGCCGCCGCCGAGCTCCGCGGTCACTGCGTTCCCGCTACTCCGCGCCTCTCCACTCCTCCTGAGGACTACCAGCAGCTTCGCCGCCATCTCCTTCACGTCGTGCTCGTGCTCGCCGTCGCAAACCGCCACCGTGGCCATGGAAGCTCCGGCCGCCGCCGCTGCAGCCGCCGCCCGCGCGTGGCCAAGCCGCCGTGGGCCACCTCGGGCCGAGCCGAGGCCTCCGGCGGGTGCGTAAGGGCCCCCTAGTGCTCCCCCGCCCCTCAGCCGCCGACGACGTGCCTTCTCCGGCCGGATTCCGCGAGCTCCGACGGCCTCCCCTGCTCAAATCCCGTCAGGGACCTCCTACAAGAATTCGACGAACTTCAGGGTCCTAACTGCGAAGTCAGTGACTCATGTGAATAGTACCGTAAGGACTGGTTTGTAATTATTTTGCAGGAACTTTAGAAATTCATAGTAAATCGTAGAAAATTCGTAAAATAGTAAATGAGTACTTTTTGGAATCCTTGTGAAATTGTCTATGCAGTGGATCTATAATATGACATGTTTTAGTTTAAATATTTTATGGTAAAAATAGATTTGTGCAGTAAGGTTGTAATGCTAGTTGAATTTGTTATTTTTCATAACTGTAGATCTAGGGCTCCAAATGGAGTGAAATTTTTGTGGCATGCTACTCATATGATAGTTGATGTGTGATAAAAATTTCATGAGTATTGGATGAAGTATGAGTGAGTTATTGGTTTATCTTGCTCTCACATGAATTCTTGCTTTAGCAACTTGTCTTTTTCGTAGAGGTTGCTATACATATCCAAATGGAGTGAAATTTATACAGTAGGCTATTAAGAGGATATGTGAGCCACTGTAATTTTTGTAGAAGTTATTGTGCACTTTTGGTATATGTTCATTAAGTCACCTTATTATCTAAAATAAATTAAGAAATGCATTAAAAGAATTTATTTGGTCATGGACACTAGGTTTTCTGGTGTTCTTTAGTCATGTGTGACATGTTGGTAAAGTTGGTTTTGTCTAATTATGTATTTGCAACATAAGTTAATAATTATTTTCTTGCCGATGTGGTTTATGGATAGATCTGGGAACTTAGCAAAGTTCTTCATGATAATGTGCTTTGTTGTGAAACTTGTTTATACAAAAGTTGTAGATAATTCATGTATATAGCTTCTATTAAAAATTGGTGTCATTTGGCCAAGTAGTTTAAGAGTTATAGCTGTTTAAAGTTGGGTTTCAGAAATGGCTGTTTTCTGTCAATTGTAGACCAGTTTCTGTAAATGAATATATTTGACTTAGTTAACTTGAGAATCATGCTGAGATGATTAAAGATGAAATGTAGATAATTTCCTAAGCTTTCCAGAATGTCTTGTTTCATATCATTTGGATTTATAAAACTCCAGATATGATTGATTTATGAAGCTGCTATTTGCAAGTCCAGAAATTGGCATATTCCGGTTATAGTTGTTGCTTCACCTTGACTTGCTTTGCATGTTGCTAAGTGTGGTTCACGTCCTTGGTAATTAAGTTAAATACACCTGAGATCTTGTGAGACTTATGTGCCATGTATAATATTCTTTGTTATCTTAGCATGATAGATTGTGTGATGTTAAGTTAAGCATCGCAAAGTACTTAAGTGTGTTTAGTGTAAACGATGCTTGTCTTGCTTGCTATTTGTGATGTGTCTCATGGTACTATTCTTCATATTCATGCACTTGCATCTTGCATCTCATCTAGGTACGCTAGATGAACCACGTGAAGGACGTGATGTTGGAGCCGAATCCGAAGACGATGTATGGAGTATCTGTCCCGAAGATGGAAGGACTAAGCGAGTGCTAGGAACTGAGATGTCACCAGGATGGTGCAAGCTAACTGAACTGACTTGTGTCGGATCCCAGGCAAGCCCCGGAGCATTATAAGTCTCCTAATTTATAAAAGCAATTCTTTCTATATATGAGTTATATATTGTTGCATTAAGTTGTAGGAGTTGATTGAAACCGTTGATGCATTTATTACTATCCTTGCCTACCTTATTACCTTTTTACCCTGTTAGGTCAGGATCGAATAACTGCTTAGCCTTGCTTAGACCGGTAGCGATCGGTGATATCCGGTCACCTACATTATAGGTGGTTACTGGAAGAATTTAGCTATGGAAAGAATGATATCCTGGAATTAACCATGTGTGATGGATAATTGGAGACCGGACGGAAAAAGTTGGAGGCAACCAGACAGGGTTCTGGGGTGCTGTTAGTTTCCGTCTGTGTCGATTAAGGACCGACCGTTGTTGGGCCTCGAGTCATGTTGAACGCATGCCTTACATTTAGCTGGCCGGATAAAGTACCTTCCGACCGCGAAGCTGGGAGATTTTTCGGGCCGAGCAGATTGCCCGCAACGCACTGTGCCGGAGCAGGTGTGGTAGGACACGGGGGCGGGATGATAAGGCCAAAGTGCAGTCGGTCGGCCCCCGGGTACATGTGGTTCCTGGCAAACTCGAGATTCCTGGAAAGTTGACTCGGTGATCAATATCTCACTTTAGCGGGTGAGTGAGGTTTGTGTAAGGAATAAATCACCAGCTGGTTAGGAATCGATTCGAATCGCCATCGCTCCTGGATAGTGAGCACTTGACTCGAGTTACTTCATCGTAGTAATTATTATGGAACAATGATGGTTATCTGGATGGTACGGGATATGCTAAATCTAGATTGGTAACTGAATGTTATTGGTTAATCAAGTGATTGCTATAGTATAGGTGCTTACCTAGATGGATAGGTCATAATAAAGATGATGCAAAGTATTTAAAATGGTTTCTTCATAATAGCTTATGCTTTTCGCAAATAAGTCAGCTAGCCCACTAAAGAAAGCCTTGCATAATCCTTGGTGTCATTTTATTTTGGTTTAAGACGGGTAAGTCTGGCTGAGTACATTCGAGTACTCAGGGTTTATCCCACCTTGTTGCAGGTGATGTTCTCGACCTGTTGATGATGGTGGCTAACCACCGGTGGGCTCGGTGATTCTATACTTACTTCTCATCTATATGCTTTTGTCGGATGATGTCACTATGCTAGCAATATATTTGGAACTTATATTAATGTAATCATTTGAAAGCTATGTTGTTTTCACTAAGCGGTTTTGAAACCTAAACTTGTACTATTATTTGTTAACCCCTTTTGTAATATTATTTCCGCTGCAACCCGATGTATGTGATGTGTATTTGCTTAATCACGCGATCTTGGTTGTGATGTTGATTTACCGAGGTCTTTCGGGACACTCGGCGGACTACCGGGTTTATATGAGTGAAAGTATGGGTGTGTCAACGTGTTAACGGGGACAACCGTACTTGATCTTATATAAATTGGGCGGTTCTGTCACAGCTGGTATCAGAGCGAGATTAAGCATAATACTATCAGGTACATAGTTTTAAAAGCCAAGTTTTGGTTTTAAAAAGTCTATTTTAACTAAAACTTTAGCTACAGGCAAATTTGTCAAAACTTATTTGTAAAACTATGCTAGCGACATCTTCCTTTATGCCCAGTTAAGGACTATTAGGTGGCTATCTAAGTACTAACTTTGGGGGATGTACTTTATTGAAATTTTTACTTTCGTCGTCCATACGGCGTGCTATTGTATGGATGCCATTCGCTTGAATGGTACTGTATGGATCAATTGCCTCTACGCCCAGGTAAGTGTGAGTTGTGAGAGTATGACCGTCCAACTATCGGTCTAGGGGAGAGTTAGCTGTGGTTACTGGAATATTTACATGTTACACACATGTATATATGAAGGTACTTAATTGTGGGTATATCTGTCGGGTAGCTATGGATATCGAAGTATATACATCTGGGGATGTATATATGGAGAGTATCTTAGTTTACTACTTTCATTGTGTGCTTATTTATCTTTTGTGGGGATGGGCTGCAATGAATTTGCCTGCAGGTACGCTAACCACGAATGCGTAGATTGAATGTAGCTGACGACTAGCTATATATCGAGAGAGTACGTGTTATGCCACCAACATAGAACGTGATTGCCACCTTAGGCTGGCAATTTCGTGAGGACGAATGGGACGAGCATGCATCATGATTGTGCTTGTGCATAAATATGCTTCCCTTCCTTTGTTCTAAGTACTAAGTAACTTGTGGTCGATGTATTGCACTATCTTCCTTGTGTGAAGTTAAACAAGAATGCCTTGTTCCATGTTGCTTGAATAGGAAGTGCTTGAGAAAAGTGTGTGCTTAGCCTTGCTAGAAATAATTGTGATTACATGCTTAACCTATAATGTCCTCTAGTTTAGCCAAGTGGTGGGTATGTATGCTTGTTATCTAATTAGTGCCATAGTTATCACCCCTTTTGTCCTCGGTAAGCATATGAGTGTTGAAGAGCGCTATCCTAGAACCACGTCCAAGTTTTGGTAATCACTTGGTGGACACAAGACGTATATGGAAATTTGGCAAGAAGTCCCCTGCTCAGTTGTCTTTGGCAATTAAGCTATGCTCTCTTGCATTGTGTTTTGATTTTCGGATCCCCTGCTTGTTGACTCCTAACCTTGTGACTACCTTTGTTTGCTATCCCTCCTTCGCATAGTGCTTGCTCCTATGCAACCCAATTTGTGCCATGTGAGATTTCTTGTAGGTTATATGTTCAGTAATGGTGCCACGATTAGCGATCTATGGTGCCGCGACGAAACCGAGAGCCTCCTGTGGGTGCACACACAAGGCTGTGCTGCTCGGCACGCACTGGTATCGAGGTTTCTAGTCATGATCCATTGCAGAACTACACCAATATGTTATTCTCACTTGAGCTCTTCCTTGGTTATCTCTCCTTATCATGTCAAGAGATCTATATGTCAAACTAGATGCAATAGGACTCCCTTGTGAAGTCGTCCAACGGTTAACCTTTGAAGAACAGGTCACTAACAGGAACATAAACAGACTGCAAGAGGTGGTAGACAAGTGACTCTACTTGACGATCCCTATAATGACGTCGGTCATCTAGTGAGCAACTTATGTCATTTTCATTGGATCAGAAAGGTGCACCACACTTAAGGTTGAACAAGTTATCAGTCGGATGATAAATGGACCAGGAGATTATGTGCTGTAATAGGTCACCTGGTATATATGAGATTCCTGTCCAAGTTCTCAATCTTTAGGTGCATAAGGATGACGTAGACGAACCGACCTTCTTTGGTGTGACCCCTTTCTGCTGACTTCAATGGCGACCATCTGTAGGCTTCGACCAAAATTTTTATTATCAAGAGTGAAGATTTGGAACTTTTTTAGTGTTGAGGGACAACTGATTTGTTACCAGTAGGAAAGTTAGTCTTCAGTTAGGTAACAACTATTTGGTAACTATGAAGGCCAGATCTCACAGGACAATGTTGATCAAGGAAACAGCAAACCTGGCCCCGCAATGCAAGTGCTACTTCTTCTCCAAATGTGCTATCCAGTCAATTCCATCTTGGACAATCACGTAGATAGTACAAGACGTTGTATCGGCTAGGTAGGAGCTAGTGAAAGCACGTCCCTGATTTTAGTTAGCATCTTTATGCCCCAAGGTGCCAATTACACATGTGTCCGGACTCTATTGGATGAAGTGCCGAAGGATATATAGGAATGGTTCCTTGTCAATGTAGAAATGCCCTACATGTGGAATAATGTTTTGTGCCCTGTAAAAACAGCCCACAAGTCCAATGCTTGTGCATAGTCAAGTTGGTATCTAGATCAACGGCGGAAATTGTTACCTAAGAAGCATGTGAGGAAAACTCTAGCCTCCATCCTCAGCTAGGGAAAGGCTGTTGCTGCTATCCAAAGGGATCGAGAGTATAGAACACACACCACAACGTATGAAGCAAAGAAAGAGAAGAACGAGAAATCTATCTACATTTTAAGGTACAGAACCGAACATCTTCAAGCCAACAATTAGTGACTCAAACGAAGTTGGATTGACCCCAAACTTGGTGATCTCATTCATTGCTTAGGACCCTTCAATGTCTTAAGTTGGTTTGAGTATTGGTTGAGTAAAACATCGGATTTAAGAGATATCTTGTCAGCTCGGTTTGCTGCCATTTCAGAACAGAGCAGTTTTGGTGGATGAAATTATTTGGATGGTCAAACGGTGTCCGTTTGAGTTGATTTTTGGTGAGTAGTTAGAAGACCCATGGATCTACATGTCCACAAAAATTTGTGCATATTGGAGCAGTAGTTTGTGAGATATGAATAGAAAACAAAAGGGTATAGAATCTGCAATTTCGTTGTGACTGCGATCATCATTTGCATTAGACGGTTGCGTTTGTCATTCCTGCCAAGAAATTACAACTTGTAGGTGTATCGCTGTTAGACAACCCTCCATGCCCTAGAGAAGACTCCTTGCACCCATGGTTGTGCCATACCATTGTCCTCTCGTATCGATAATAGTTGAGCAGTCAAGATGTTCTACAAGTCAACTTGTGCCGTTGCAAGTCAAAAATAGATTGGAAGGGTGTCAAACCGTAGATTTTTGGATTATGGTTTTTGAGATATTGATTGGCCTTAGAATGGAAGCCTCGAAGACAAATGTAGTAAGAAGGCTGGTTTTGCTATGATGCAAGTCAACCCAACTTGTTGTGCAACTGCACCACGAAGGCAAATTGTACTTAATCTACTTGGTAGTGAACTAGTCCTTAGTTTTGTGATTACTTGCAACTTGTGTTGTCCTCCAAGCCTCACTAACATCCTTCTACGTCAATGGTTCTCCAATGCTGACATACCTTTGGTACCTTATATGTGTTTTTACCCAAGAGGTTGCATCAGATTCAACCCAGATCACTGTTGCAACTTGGATACGAAGGCTCCCTAAGGAATGATCATCGAGAACGTTGAGCCGACAGAGTCAGCTACTATGTTTACCACTCACGCAGCAGACTCAGACCATACAATATTGTTATCAAAGAAAGAGCACTGCGCACATGGAACATTATGTAGCTTTCCACCAGTTGACATCTAAGTGATTGCACCGCTACAACCAGTTTGGATATTGGTTAACTAGCTTCTCATACCCTCAAAGGACGTTTACCCGTTTATGATCACATCCTTTACGAGAAGTTGTGCTCAAGCCACTTTAATAGAGAACTGCTTTTCAAACCTTGGGAGCAAATATAACACCGTTGCAAGGAATATCCGTCAACCGACGGCGGTCTAGTGCAAAGTCCATATGGTCTATGCTATATCCACTTGGGAAGTAGATGCTGCAAGTATTTAGTCTACGTTTGTATCGCTCTTCGTACATCAAGGACGAAGTACGTAGGACATTGCTATCTTGGATTCCTCCCAAAATAACAATATTTCATGAAGGCCGAAGAAGGAAATTCTTCAGACAACAGCTTACGACGAAGAGCAAGTATCAGAAAGTGTCATGACCAAATTAGCTTCTCTGATGCTCCGAAGTTAAGTAGCCTAATGCTATCACTAATGTTGGAAACTGGATGACATGTTTCTCTTCCCTTAAAAGTCTTTCGCATCGAATCTCGGGACGCGATTCCTTTAAGGGGGGAGGGCTGTAACACCCTAGGTGTTTGCCACCAGTTAAGCAATGGGTTTGAGCTAAAACATGGTATATTAAGTGATGATGAAGATGTCAAGGTCAAACCTATAGAAACGAGCCCCAACCTAAACTTGGATATTGCACCTTTGCTCGCCTATAGACCCCTTTTCAAGATATATGCTTGGGTGGTGTTATTGGAATATCTTCATGTGTCTCACATCAATAACCATCTATATTGATCCATGGAAAAGTTTCGTGAAGTTTGGAATCAAGAAGTCACATGAAATGACGAGTTATGTCCTTGCTTGAATAATTTTATAAAGCGAATGGAATTCTTGATCGTCAACCAAATCTTGCAACCTTGCCCAAATGACTCTAGATGAACTCTACAACAAAAGTCATGAAAGGTTCATGTTGAGGAGAAGTCAAGAAAATGCCTCAATCGGTCAATAACTCTAATTTAAGCTTTATAGTGATGATACTTTGACCTATGTTGACCAACCACTTACAGTGCTTGCATGGAGTTGCACCTTAAATAAAAGTTGAAGATTGGGTAGAGTAGAACAAACTTTGTTTTTGGACCCAGAGCCAGATCAACTTGGAACTAAGTCAAATCGAGGCTCGAACTTTGAGTTGACAGCTGTTTTCAGTACTTAGAAAATTTTCTAAGTTTGGAATCCATTGTCATCGCTGTTGGCATTCCGCGTTCTCCGAAATTCATTAAGCAACTTGAGTTGGTCCAAAAAGAGAAGTTGAAGGTTATACTATGGAGAAGAGCATGCAAAAAGTTGCACTGAGTTTGACCGAGTTTTGACCTCCGAAAGTGAATTTTCGTGACCATTATCAAGGCGCTGACACTGACAGTTTGTGACCTAATTACCCGCTGTTGAAGAGCTCTAATGACCTTGGTCTCTAAATGAAAAATGAAGAGCAGATCGTGGGCTACAAACTTCATTTTTGGCCCAAGGACTGATTCGGCCTGGAAGTGGCCCAAATTGGCTCCCCACGTCGCCCTCACCGGTGCCCGCCACCTGTTCGACCGCTTGCCGACGTGGTCGCCGCGCATGGACACCACGCGCCCACCTCCTCGCCGCGTGTCCCGGCCGCCCTGCCGCGCCCCTGCTGCTCCATAATGGAGGTCCGAGCTATCCCAGACGCTCCTCCACTGCCTCCCTGCTCTCCTCCTCCCTCGCCCTTCTGCGCTGCGACGCCGCGCGCCAGAGCGCGCCCCGCCAATGGACGCCGTCCGCCGAGCTCCGCGGTCACTGCGTTTCCCGCTACTCCGCGCCTCTCCACTCCTCCTGAGGACTACCAGCAGCTTCGCCGCCATCTCCTTCACGTCGTGCTCGTGCTCGCCGTCGCAAACCGCCACCGTGGCCATGGAAGCTCCGGCCGCCGCCGCTGCAGCCGCCGCCCGCGCGTGGCCAAGCCGCCGTGGGCCACCTCGGGCCGAGCCGAGGCCTCCGGCGGGTGCGTAAGGCCCCCTAGTGCTCCCCCGCCCCTCAGCCGCCGACGACGTGCCTTCTCCGGCCGGATTCCGCGAGCTCCGACGGCCTCCCCTGCTCAAAATCCCGTCAGGGACCTCCTACAAGAATTCGACGAACTTCAGGGTCCTAACTGCGAATGTCAGTGACTCATGTGAATAGTACCGTAAGGACTGGTTTGTAATTATTTTGCAGGAACTTTAGAAATTCATAGTAAATCGTAGAAAATTCGTAAAATAGTAAATGAGTACTTTTTGGAATCCTTGTGAAATTGTCTATGCAGTGGATCTATAATATGACATGTTTTAGTTTAAATATTTTATGGTAAAAATAGATTTGTGCAGTAAGGTTGTAATGCTAGTTGAATTTGTTATTTTTCATAACTGTAGATCTAGGGCTCCAAATGGAAGTGAAATTTTTGTGGCATGCTACTCATATGATAGTTGATGTGTGATAAAAATTTCATGAGTATTGGATGAAGTATGAGTGAGTTATTGGTTTATCTTGCTCTCACATGAATTCTTGCTTTAGCAACTTGTCTTTTTCAGTAGAGGTTGCTATACATATCCAAATGGAGTGAAATTTGTACAGTAGGACTATTGAGAGGATATGTGAGCCACTGTAATTTTTGTAGAAGTTATTGTGCACTTTTGGTATATGTTCATTAAGTCACCTTATTATCTAAAATAAATTAAGAAATGCATTAAAAGAATTTATTTGGTCATGGACACTAGGTTTTCTGGTGTTCTTTAGTCATGTGTGACATGTTGGTAAAGTTGGTTTTGCCTAATTATGTATTTGCAACATAAGTTAATAATTATTTTCTTGCCGATGTGGTTTATGGACAGATCTGGGAACTTAGCAAAGTTCTTCATGATAATGTGCTTTGTTGTGAAACTTGTTTATACAAAAGTTGTAGATAATTCATGTATCTAGCTTCTATTAAAATTGGTGTCATTTGGCCAAGTAGTTTAAGAGTTACAGCTGTTTAAAGTTGGGTTTCAGAAATGGCTGTTTTCTGTCAATTGTAGACCAGTTTCTGTAAATGAATATATTTGACTTAGTTAACTTGAGAATCATGCTGAGATGATTAAAGATGAAATGTAGATAATTTCCTAAGCTTTCCAGAATGTCTTGTTTCATATCATTTGGATTTATAAAACTCCAGATATGATTGATTTATGAAGCTGCTATTTGCAAGTCCAGAAATTGGCATATTCCGGTTATAGTTGTTGCTTCACCTTGACTTGCTTTGCATGTTGCTAAGTGTGGTTCACGTCCTTGGTAATTAAGTTAAATACACCTGAGATCTTGTGAGACTTATGTGCCATGTATAATATTCTTTGTTATCTTAGCATGATAGATTGTGTGATGTTAAGTTAAGCATCGCAAAGTACTTAAGTGTGTTTAGTGTAAACGATGCTTGTCTTGCTTGCTATTTGTGATGCTGTCTCATGGTACTATTCTTCATATTCATGCACTTGCATCTTGCATCTCATCTAGGTACGCTAGATGAACCACGTGAAGGACGTGATGTTGGAGCCAAACCCGAAGACGGTGTTTGATGGATCTGTCCCGAAGATGGAAGGACTAAGCGAGTGCTAGGAACTGAGATGTCACCAGGATGGTGCAAGCTAACTGAACTGACTTGTGTCGGATCCCAGGCAAGCCCCGGAGCATTATAAGTCTCCTAATTTATAAAAGCAATTCTTTCTATATATGAGTTATATATTGTTGCATTAAGTTGTAGGAGTTGATTGAAACCGTTGATGCATTTATTACTATCCTTGCCTACCTTATTACCTTTTTACCCTGTTAGGTCAGGATCGAATAACTGCTTAGCCTTGCTTAGACCGGTAGCGATCGGTGATATCCGGTCACCTACATTATAGGTGGTTACTGGAAGAATTTAGCTATGGAAAGAATGATATCCTGGAATTAACCATGTGTGATGGATAATTGGAGACCGGACGGAAAAAGTTGGAGGCAACCAGACAGGGTTCTGGGGTGCTGTTAGTTTCCGTCTGTGTCGATTAAGGACCGACCGTTGTTGGGCCTCGAGTCATGTTGAACGCATGCCTTACATTTAGCTGGCCGGATAAAGTACCTTCCGACCGCGAAGCTGGGAGATTTTTCGGGCCGAGTAGATTGCCCGCAAGCGCACTGTGCCGGAGCAGGTGTGGTAGGACACGGGGGCGAGATGATAAGGACCAAAGTGCAGTCGGTCGGCCCCCGGGTACATGTGGTTCCTGGCAAACTCGAGATTCCTGGAAAGTTGACTCGGTGATCAATATCTCACTTTAGCGGGTGAGTGAGGTTTGTGTAAGGAATAAATCACCAGCTGGTTAGGAATCGATTCGAATCGCCATCGCTCCTGGATAGTGAGCACTTGACTCGAGTTACTTCATCGTAGTAATTATTATGGAACAATGATGGTTATCTGGATGGTATGGGATATGCTAAATCTAAATTGGTAACTGGATGTTATTGGTTAATCAAGTGATTGCTATAGTACAGGTGCTTACCTAGATGGATAGGTCATAATAAAGATGATGCAAAGTACTTTAAAATGGTTTCTTCATGATAGCTTATGCTTTTCGCAAATAAGTCAGCTAGCCCACTAAAGAAAGCCTTGCATAATCCTTGGTGTCATTTTATTTTGGTTTAAGACGGGTAAGTCTGGCTGAGTACATTCGAGTACTCAGGGTTTATCCCACCTTGTTGCAGGTGATGTTCTCGACCTGTTGATGATGGTGGCTAACCACCGGTGGGCTCGGTGATTCTATACTTACTTCTCATCTATATGCTTTTGTCGGATGATGTCACTATGCTAGCAATATATTTGGAACTTATATTAATGTAATCATTTGAAAGCTATGTTGTTTTCACTAAGCGGTTTTGAAACCCAAACTTGTACTATTATTTGTTAACCCCTTTTGTAATATTATTTCCGCTGCAACCCGATGTATGTGATGTGTATTTGCTTAATCACGCGATCTTGGTTGTGATGTTGATTTACCGAGGTCTTTCGGGACACTCGGCGGACTACCGGGTTTATATGAGTGAAAGTATGGGTGTGTCAACGTGTTAGCGGGGACAACCGTACTTGATCTTATATAAATTGGGCGGTTCTGTCACAGCTGGTATCAGAGCGAGATTAAGCATAATACTGTCAGGTACATAGTTTTAAAAGCTAAGTTTTGGTTTTAAAAGGTCTATTTTAACTAAAACTTTAGCTACAGGCAAATTTGTCAAAACTTATTTGCAAAACTATGCTAGCGACATCTTCCTTTATGCCCAGTTAAGGACTATTAGGTGGCTATCTAAGTACTAACTTTGGGGGATGTACTTTATTGAAATTTTTACTTTCGTCGTCCATACGGCGTGCTATTGTATGGATGCCATTCGTTTGAATGGTAATGTATGGATCAATTGCCTCTACGCCCAGGTAAGTGTGAGTTGTGAGAGTATGACCGTCCAACTGTCGGTCTAGGGAGAGTTAGCTGTGGTTACTGGAATATTTACATGTTACACATATGTATATATGAAAGTACTTAATTGCGGGTATATTTATCGGGTAGCTATGGATACCGAAGTATATATATCTGGGGATGTATATATGGAAAGTATCTTAGTTTACTGCTTCCATTATGTGCTTAATTATCTCATATGGGAATGGGCTGCAATGAATTTGCCTGCAGGTACGCTAACCATGAATGCGTAGATTGAATGTAGCTGACGACTAGCTATATATCGAGAGAGTACGTGTTATGTCACCGACATAGAACATGATTGCCACCTTAGGCTGGCAATTTCGTGAGGACGAATAGGACGAGCATGCATCATGATTGTGCTTGTGCATAAATATGCTTCCCTTCCTTTGTTGTAAGTACTAAGTAACTTGTGGTCGATGTATTGCACTGTCTTCCTTGTGTTGAGTTAAACAAGAATGCCTTGTTCCATGTTGCTTGAATAGGAAGTGCTGGAGAGAAGTGTGTGCTTAGTCTTGCTAGAAATAATTGTGGTTACATGCTTAACCTATAATGTCCTCTAGTTTAGCCAAGTGGTGGGTATGTATGCTTGTTATCTAATTAGTGCCATAGTTATCACCCCTTTTGTCCTCGGTAAGCATGCGAGTGTTGAAGAGCGCTATCCTAGAACCACGTCCAAGTTTTGGTAATCACTTGGTGGACACAAGACGTATATGGAAATTTGGCAAGAAGTCCCCTGCTCAGTTGTCTTTGGCAATTAAGCTATGCTCTCTTGCATTGTGTTTTGATTTTCGGATCCCCTGCTTGTTGACTCCTAACCTTGTGACTACCTTTGTTTGCTATCCCTCCTTCGCATAGTGCTTGCTCCTATGCAACCCAATTTGTGCCATGTGAGATTTCTTGTAGGTTATATGTTCAGTAATGGTGCCACGATTAGCGATCTATGGTGCCGCGACGAAACCGAGAGCCTCCTGTGGGTGCACACACAAGGCTGTGCTGCTCGGCACGCACTGGTATCGAGGTTTCTAGTCATGATCCATTGCAGAACTACACCAATATGTTATTCTCACTTGAGCTCTTCCTTGGTTATCTCTCCTTATCATGTCAAGAGATCTATATGTCAAACTAGATGCAATAGGACTCCCTTGTGAAGTCGTCCAACGGTTAACCTTTGAAGAACAGGTCACTAACAGGAACATAAACAGACTGCAAGAGGTGGTAGACAAGTGACTCTACTTGACGATCCCTATAATGACGTCGGTCATCTAGTGAGCAACTTATGTCATTTTCATTGGATCAGAAAGGTGCACCACACTTAAGGTTGAACAAGTTATCAGTCGGATGATAAATGGACCAGGAGATTATGTGCTGTAATAGGTCACCTGGTATATATGAGATTCCTGTCCAAGTTCTCAATCTTTAGGTGCATAAGGATGACGTAGACGAACCGACCTTCTTTGGTGTGACCCCTTTCTGCTGACTTCAATGGCGACCATCTGTAGGCTTCGACCAAAATTTTTATTATCAAGAGTGAAGATTTGGAACCTTTTTAGTGTTGAGGGACAACTGATTTGTTACCAGTAGGAAAGTTAGTCCTTCAGTTAGGTAACGACTATTTGGTAACTATGAAGGCCAGATCTCACAGGAACAATGTTGATCAAGGAAACAGCAAACCTGGCCCCGCAATGCAAGTGCTACTTCTTCTCCAAATGTGCTATCCAGTCAATTCCATCTTTGACAATCACGTATATAGTACAAGACGTTGTATCGGCTAGGTAGGAGCTAGTGAAAGCACGTCCCTGATTTTAGTTAGCATCTTTATGCCCCAAGGTGCCAATTACACATGTGTCCGGACTCTATTGGATGAAGTGCCGAAGGATATATAGGAATGGTTCCTTGTCAATGTAGAAATGCCCTACATGTGGAATAATGTTTTGTGCCCTGCGAAAACAGCCCACAAGTCCAATGCTTGTGCATAGTCAAGTTGGTGTCTAAAACGATGGTGGAAGTATTACCAGAGAAGCATGTAAGGAAAACTCTAGCCTCCATCCTTAGCTAGGGAAAGGCTGCTGCTGCTACTATGAGAAAAGTAGAGAGTGCAAAACACACACCAACAACGTATGAAGCAAAGAAAGAGAAGAACGAGAAATCTGTCTACATTTTAAGGTACAGAACCGAACATCTTCAAGCCAACAATTAGTGACTCAAACGAAGTTGGATTGACCCCAAACTTGGTGATCTCATTCCTTGCTTAGGACCCTTCAATGTCTTAAGTTGGTTTGAGTATTGGTTGAGTAAAACGTCGGATTTGAGAGATATCTTGTCAGGCTCGGTTGCTGTCATTTCAGAACACAACAGTTTTGGTAGATGAAATTGTTTGGATGGTCAAACGGTGTCCGGTTGAGTTGAATTTTGGTGGGTAGTTAGAAGACCCATGGATCTACATGCCCACCAAAAGTTGTGCATATTGGAGCAGTAGTTTGTGAGATATGAATAGAAAACAAAAGAGCACAGAATCTGCAATTTCGCTGTGACTGCGATCATCCTCTGCATTAGATGGTTGTGTTTGTAATTCATACCAAGAAATTACAACTTGTAGATGTCTTGCTGTTAGACAACCCCTCCATACCTTTGAGAAGACTAATTGCACCCCTATGTGCCTTGCTTTGCCCTCTTAGATCAACAATGCGTGAGCAGTCAAGGTGATTCTAGAAGTCAAATTGTGCCCTTGCAATTCGAAAGTAATTGGAAAGGTGTCAAACCATAGATTTTTGGATTATGGTTTTTGAGATATTGATTGGCCGAAGAATGGAAGCCTCGACGTCTAATATAGTTTAAGAAAGCTGGTTTTGCTACGATGCAAGTCAACTCAACTTGCTGTGCAACTGCACCACGAAGGCAAATTGTACTCAATCCTACTTGGTAGTGAACTAGTCCCTAGTTTTGTGATTACTTGCAACTTGTGTTGTCCTCCAAGCCTCACTAACATCCTTCTACGTCAATGGTTCTCCAATGCTGACATACCTTTGGTACCTTATATGTGTTTTTACCCAAGAGGTTGCATCAGATTCAACCCAGATCACTGTTGCAACTTGGATACAAAGGCTCCCTAAGGAATGATCATCGAGAACGTTGAGCCGACAGAGTCAGCTACTATGTTTACCACTCACGCAGCAGACTCAGACCATACAATATTGTTATCAAAGAAAGAGCACTGCGCACATGGAACATTATGTAGCTTTCCACCAGTTGACATCTAAGTGATTGCACCGCTACAACCAGTTTGGATATTGGTTAACTAGCTTCTCATACCCTCAAAGGACGTTTACCCGTTTATGATCACATCCTTTACGAGAAGTTGTGCTCAAGCCACTTTAATAGAGAACTGCTTTTCAAACCTTGGGAGCAAATATAGCACCGTTGCAAGGAATATCCGTCAACCGACTGCGGTCTAGTGCAAAGTCCATATGGTCTATGCTATATCCACTTGGGAAGTAGATGCTGCAAGTATTTAGTCTACGTTTGTATCGCTCTTCGTACATCGAGGATAAAGTACGTAGGACATTGTTATCTTGGATTCCTCCCAAAGTAACAATACTTCATGAAGGCCAACGAAGGAAATTCTTCAGACAAAACTTACTACAAAGGACAAGTATCAGAAAGTGTCTTGACCAAATTAGCCTCTCTTATGCTTGAAGCTTTAGTAGCCTAAGCTCTGGCTGATATGGGAAACTGGTAGCATGTCTCTCTTCCACTAAAAGTCTTTCGTCCTGAATCTCGGGACGCGATTCTTTAAGGGGGGAGGGCTGTAACACCCCAGGTGTTTGCCACCAGTTAAGCAATGGGTTTGAGCTAAAACATGGTATATTAAGTGACGATGAAGATGTCAAGGTCAAACCTATAGAAACGATCCCCAACCTAAACTTGGAGATTGCACCTTTGCTCGCCTATAGACCCCTTGTTCAGATATATGCTTGGGTGGTGTTATTGGAATATCTTCGTGTGTCTCACATCATACCACCTATATTGATCCATGAAAAGTTTCGTGAAGTTTGGAATCAAGAAGTCACATGAAATGACGAGTTATGTCGTTGCTTGAATTATTTTATAAAGTGAAGGGAATTCTCGATCATCAACCAAATCTTGCAACCTTGCCCAAATGACTCTAGATGAACTCTACAACAAAAGTTAGAAGGGTTCGTGTTGAGCAAAGATGGAGAAAATATCCGAAAATCATGGAAACCCTAGATTTCTATAGCAAAAAGGGCTTTGTGTTGACCGAGAAATAAAGTTGACTCTGGACCCGATATGAAGTTTGACCAAAAATGAAGTTGAATAAAAGTTTTATTATAACAAACTTTGTTAAAAGACCAAGTCATGATTTCGGTTTTGAAATGGATCAAATCGAGGCTCGAACTTTGAGTTGACAGCTGTTTTCAGTACTTAGAAAATTTTCTAAGTTTGGAATCCATTGTCATCGCTGTTGGCATTCCGCGTTCTCCGAAATTCATTAAGCAACTTGAGTTGGTCCAAAAAGAGAAGTTGAAGGTTATACTATGGAGAAGAGCATGCAAAAAGTTGCACTGAGTTTGACCGAGTTTTGACCTCCGAAAGTGAATTTTCGTGACCATTATCAAGGCGCTGACACTGACAGTTTGTGACCTAATTACCCGCTGTTGAAGAGCTCTAATGACCTTGGTCTCTAAATGAAAAATGAAGAGCAGATCGTGGGCTACAAACTTCATTTTTGGCCCAAGGACTGATTCGGCCTGGAAGTGGCCCAAATTGGCTCCCCACGTCGCCCTCACCGGTGCCCGCCACCTGTTCGACCGCTTGCCGACGTGGTCGCCGCGCATGGACACCACGCGCCCACCTCCTCGCCGCGTGTCCCGGCCGCCCTGCCGCGCCCCTGCTGCTCCATAATGGAGGCCGAGCTATCCCAGACGCTCTCCACTCCTCCCTGCTCTCCTCCTCCCTCGCCCTCTGCGCTGCACGCGCGCGCCAGAGCGCGCCCGCCATGGACGCCGCCGCCGAGCTCCGCGGTCACTGCGTTCCCGCTACTCCGCGCTCTCCACTCCTCCTGAGGACTACCAGCAGCTTCGCCGCCATCTCCTTCACGTCGTGCTCGTGCTCGCCGTCGCAAACCGCCACCGTGGCCATGGAAGCTCCGCCGCCGCCGCCGCTGCAGCCGCCGCCCGCGCGTGGCCAAGCCGCCGTGGGCCACCTCGGGCCGAGCCGAGGCCTCCGGCGGGTGCGTAAGGGCCCCCTAGTGCTCCCCCGCCCCTCAGCCGCCGACGACGTGCCTTCTCCGGCCGGATTCCGCGAGCTCCGACGGCCTCCCCTGCTCAAATCCCGTCAGGGACCTCCTACAAGAATTCGACGAACTTCAGGGTCCTAACTGCGAAGTCAGTGACTCATGTGAATAGTACCGTAAGGACTGGTTTGTAATTATTTTGCAGGAACTTTAGAAATTCATAGTAAATCGTAGAAAATTCGTAAAATAGTAAATGAGTACTTTTTGGAATCCTTGTGAAATTGTCTATGCAGTGGATCTATAATATGACATGTTTTAGTTTAAATATTTTATGGTAAAAATAGATTTGTGCAGTAAGGTTGTAATGCTAGTTGAATTTGTTATTTTTCATAACTGTAGATCTAGGGCTCCAAATGGAGTGAAATTTTTGTGGCATGCTACTCATATGATAGTTGATGTGTGATAAAAATTTCATGAGTATTGGATGAAGTATGAGTGAGTTATTGGTTTATCTTGCTCTCACATGAATTCTTGCTTTAGCAACTTGTCTTTTTCGTAGAGGTTGCTATACATATCCAAATGGAGTGAAATTTATACAGTAGGCTATTAAGAGGATATGTGAGCCACTGTAATTTTTGTAGAAGTTATTGTGCACTTTTGGTATATGTTCATTAAGTCACCTTATTATCTAAAATAAATTAAGAAATGCATTAAAAGAATTTATTTGGTCATGGACACTAGGTTTTCTGGTGTTCTTTAGTCATGTGTGACATGTTGGTAAAGTTGGTTTTGTCTAATTATGTATTTGCAACATAAGTTAATAATTATTTTCTTGCCGATGTGGTTTATGGATAGATCTGGGAACTTAGCAAAGTTCTTCATGATAATGTGCTTTGTTGTGAAACTTGTTTATACAAAAGTTGTAGATAATTCATGTATATAGCTTCTATTAAAAATTGGTGTCATTTGGCCAAGTAGTTTAAGAGTTATAGCTGTTTAAAGTTGGGTTTCAGAAATGGCTGTTTTCTGTCAATTGTAGACCAGTTTCTGTAAATGAATATATTTGACTTAGTTAACTTGAGAATCATGCTGAGATGATTAAAGATGAAATGTAGATAATTTCCTAAGCTTTCCAGAATGTCTTGTTTCATATCATTTGGATTTATAAAACTCCAGATATGATTGATTTATGAAGCTGCTATTTGCAAGTCCAGAAATTGGCATATTCCGGTTATAGTTGTTGCTTCACCTTGACTTGCTTTGCATGTTGCTAAGTGTGGTTCACGTCCTTGGTAATTAAGTTAAATACACCTGAGATCTTGTGAGACTTATGTGCCATGTATAATATTCTTTGTTATCTTAGCATGATAGATTGTGTGATGTTAAGTTAAGCATCGCAAAGTACTTAAGTGTGTTTAGTGTAAACGATGCTTGTCTTGCTTGCTATTTGTGATGTGTCTCATGGTACTATTCTTCATATTCATGCACTTGCATCTTGCATCTCATCTAGGTACGCTAGATGAACCACGTGAAGGACGTGATGTTGGAGCCGAATCCGAAGACGATGTATGGAGTATCTGTCCCGAAGATGGAAGGACTAAGCGAGTGCTAGGAACTGAGATGTCACCAGGATGGTGCAAGCTAACTGAACTGACTTGTGTCGGATCCCAGGCAAGCCCCGGAGCATTATAAGTCTCCTAATTTATAAAAGCAATTCTTTCTATATATGAGTTATATATTGTTGCATTAAGTTGTAGGAGTTGATTGAAACCGTTGATGCATTTATTACTATCCTTGCCTACCTTATTACCTTTTTACCCTGTTAGGTCAGGATCGAATAACTGCTTAGCCTTGCTTAGACCGGTAGCGATCGGTGATATCCGGTCACCTACATTATAGGTGGTTACTGGAAGAATTTAGCTATGGAAAGAATGATATCCTGGAATTAACCATGTGTGATGGATAATTGGAGACCGGACGGAAAAAGTTGGAGGCAACCAGACAGGGTTCTGGGGTGCTGTTAGTTTCCGTCTGTGTCGATTAAGGACCGACCGTTGTTGGGCCTCGAGTCATGTTGAACGCATGCCTTACATTTAGCTGGCCGGATAAAGTACCTTCCGACCGCGAAGCTGGGAGATTTTTCGGGCCGAGCAGATTGCCCGCAACGCACTGTGCCGGAGCAGGTGTGGTAGGACACGGGGGCGGGATGATAAGGCCAAAGTGCAGTCGGTCGGCCCCCGGGTACATGTGGTTCCTGGCAAACTCGAGATTCCTGGAAAGTTGACTCGGTGATCAATATCTCACTTTAGCGGGTGAGTGAGGTTTGTGTAAGGAATAAATCACCAGCTGGTTAGGAATCGATTCGAATCGCCATCGCTCCTGGATAGTGAGCACTTGACTCGAGTTACTTCATCGTAGTAATTATTATGGAACAATGATGGTTATCTGGATGGTACGGGATATGCTAAATCTAGATTGGTAACTGAATGTTATTGGTTAATCAAGTGATTGCTATAGTATAGGTGCTTACCTAGATGGATAGGTCATAATAAAGATGATGCAAAGTATTTAAAATGGTTTCTTCATAATAGCTTATGCTTTTCGCAAATAAGTCAGCTAGCCCACTAAAGAAAGCCTTGCATAATCCTTGGTGTCATTTTATTTTGGTTTAAGACGGGTAAGTCTGGCTGAGTACATTCGAGTACTCAGGGTTTATCCCACCTTGTTGCAGGTGATGTTCTCGACCTGTTGATGATGGTGGCTAACCACCGGTGGGCTCGGTGATTCTATACTTACTTCTCATCTATATGCTTTTGTCGGATGATGTCACTATGCTAGCAATATATTTGGAACTTATATTAATGTAATCATTTGAAAGCTATGTTGTTTTCACTAAGCGGTTTTGAAACCCAAACTTGTACTATTATTTGTTAACCCCTTTTGTAATATTATTTCCGCTGCAACCCGATGTATGTGATGTGTATTTGCTTAATCACGCGATCTTGGTTGTGATGTTGATTTACCGAGGTCTTTCGGGACACTCGGCGGACTACCGGGTTTATATGAGTGAAAGTATGGGTGTGTCAACGTGTTAACGGGGACAACCGTACTTGATCTTATATAAATTGGGCGGTTCTGTCACAGGCTCCATCCCAAGGAAGGCCTCGCACACGGTGACAAAGCCAGCGATATGCAGCACCCCAGTCGGATTAACATGTTGTAGCTCCAGACCCCACTCATTGAGGAGCCCACGTAGGAACCAATGCATGGGGTATCCTAACCCGCGTTCATGGAAGGCGAGGAAGGAAACAACCTCGCTGGCCCAAGGTTGCGAGAAATCCTCCCACCCAGGAGCCTCTAGTGCGCCACCTCCTTCGGTGGTAGAAACCCCTTCTCAGCGAAGGCATCCAGCACCGACTCCCTCACGACGGATGACCTCCAGCTCAACATTTCGCTCTGGATTCGCGAATGGATCTATGAGTTTCTCTCCTCTCCCTCGCTCTCCCCTTTTCTCTCCTAGGAACTACCATGTCACTCAGACACTCTTGGCGAGAAGGAAGAAAGAGAAGAGACGACAGATGAGAAATGGGCGAAAGAATGAGGTGAAAAGCCTCTCCCTTCCCCTACTTAAAGAAAGAGGCACAACAGTTAGGAAGGGTGCGGCGATCAGGGAAAGGCAAAATGATAGGGGCGAAAAACTCTCTTCCTTCCCCCATTCAATGTGGATGGGAAACGACGGGACACGCCCTGACCGATAGGATGCACCCTGTCCGAGAGAACGGCGCTTGATCAGATAGGACGTGGCCTGGGTATGGCCCACCACTACCGCACGACCGGGCATGAGAAACAGGAGAGACTTGGAAAGGCCCAACTATGGGATCTCCGCCCAGGAGAGACCATCGCGCTTCCTGAGTCAATTGGATGGCTCAGGAAAACACCGAGAGACAGGTAAGGAGTGAAGGGACGCCCCATGTGGGCCATGCCGACTCCATCACGAACGACGAGTGTGGATCCCTGTCGGACATTTCTGATTAGAGCTCTTCAAACCCCGTCACTCGAGTCACCAAGGTAACATTACTAACCCCTACTATTTCTTTATATAATCATCCATTCATCTATACACACATTCATTCATTTCATACATCCGAGGCATCGTATATGCAGTTAAATGCATCACAACGCTCTGTGTTGCATCACGAAGCGGCAGTTGCCTCATTCAACATGAGCAACAACCGACGAGGGTTCGAAGGTCAGCCCACGAAGGGCTCGAGGCCGCCTCGTGTTAAATAGAGCCAGGGGAGAAAACACAAATGAGCCCCGAGTGGCCCTCGCCCAGTCTACCCTAAAGCAGACAGGGTCATCTCAACCTTCTCGTTTGATCCTAAACCTCTGCCAAACCCATAGAATCTCCATTGAGGGGAGGCCAGTGGGCCACCTGGGTCGGTCTTCGGAACGACCCAAGCATCTACCGGGTTGCAGGTTAACGGGCAGTGGAATGTCACATGAGGGCTATGCTGACCCCGTCACGAACGATGGACCCGGATTTCACTCGATCATAACCGTTAGCGAGCTCACCGAGCGCGTCACTTGAGCCCAAGCCATCGAGGCAAGCGACGTTAGCTCAGCCCCTCCAGTTGCGAGAAACCACGGATGGGGTAACGCACAAAACTCAACCGACCCCTACCATGCCCAATAGGGCTCAGGGGCTCAAGACACCTAAACTGCCTCGGCTGCGCATGACGGGTACGTGAGTCCACCTCGCCTGGTCCCTCGACTGCGCTCGACGCCAGGATCCATGAGCTCCGTCTCACACGATCCCTAAACAAATGCCTCGGCTACGCACGACGGGTCCGTGAGTCCGCCTTGCCCGGTCCCTCGGCTGCGCCCGACGCTAGGATCCGCGAGCTCCGTCTCACCCAATCCCTAAACAAATGCATCGGCTACGCACGACAGATCCACGAGTCCACCTTGCCTAATCCCTTAGCTACGCCCGATGCTAGGATCCGTGAGCTCCGTCTCGCTCGATCCCTAAACAAATGTCTCGGCTGTGCATGACGGATCTATGCGATCCCTCGGCTACACCCGACGCCAGGATCCGCGAGCTCCGTCTCGCCCGATCCCTAAACAAATGCCTCGGCTGTGCACGATGGGTCCGAGAGTCCATCTCGCCCGATCCCTCGGCTGCGCCCGACGCAAGAATCCGCGAGCTCCGTCTCGCCCAATCCCTAAAAAACCGCCTCGGCTGCATACGACACCTTGGTTGATGACTCTGTCTCGACTAAAATATACGCCCACTAACAAAACCCCCCTAGGCGATCCAGCCCGAATCGCCTGGGGGCTCAGGGGCTACACCCACGGGTGCGCTCGCGCGCACCCGCTGACAAAACAAAACTTCCCCCGCTGGCAACACAAAACCCCCCAGACGATTCTACCCGAATCGCCCGGGGCTCAGGGGGCTACACCCGCGGGTGCGCTCGCGCACACCCGCCGTCAAGACAAAAAATCCCCCAGACGATTCTACCCGAATCGCCCGGGGGCTCGCGGGCTCCTGTCGGGTTCATAAACCCAGGGTGTCTCTTGAACCAGCTTCCCAACAAAGGCTCGGCCCAGCAGACGACCTTGTGAATGACGTGCAAACTCATGGGCCGGCCCAAATACCTAAACAACAGGCCAGAAGGGTGATCCAATCTTCGACCAGAAGGCCTGGCCAAAGAGGAACGACGCCCGCTTCCGACTCCGACCGCCTCTCCGACCGGAAGGCCTCGCTAAGGAGGAACAACGCTCGCTTCTGACCCGGCCCGCCTTTGGACGGCCTCTCCGACCGGAAGGCCTGGCCAAACACCACTTTCGACTCCAACCCGCGTCTCCGACCGGGGATGCGTCGAACCCTTGCTTATAGCTCCTCTCTGACTGGCGCAATCAGAGCCGACTCGGACCAACCGACCGGGGACGCCCGCTCGGTAAGGACTAGGAAACGGACGGAGAAAGTAATGCAGGACACTCAAGTCAACCGCAATACCAAGGACCGTACCCTGTGCGCCTACAGGACAGTACCCTGCGACCTTCCTAGCATGACAGAACCCAAGCAGTGTTGTAGGCGCCGACATTTTCCCTACAGTTTTGTGGGCGCTATCAACTCCCATACCAGACAAACACGGTAAGGCTCCCCCCACATGCCTCTGGGTATCAACAGTGTTGTAGACGTCGGCATTTACCGTACCAAGCGAACATGGTAAAACCCCCTATATGCCTTTGGGCATCAACAGTATGGCAGACACCGACGTCTGCCATACCAGAAGAAGACGACGCGACCTCCCACATGCATCTGACATTAACAGTGTTATGGACGCCTACAATCATCTTGTACCCGACAACGTGGGCAACAAGACTTAGCATACATACACTCTCTCTCACTCACTTGTAAGGCCATCCCCTTCATTTATAAAAGGAGATACGCTCTCTCCCAATAGATAGATCAATCAAGTTCCCTAGCACACAACAGTAGAACCACTAGGTTCAAACCTCGAGCACACACTCAAACACTTAGCGCATAGCGGAGCTCCCGTCACTCTCGGCCCTTTCGACCGGACCTCTTGTACCCCCCATTTTCTCCCTTTTGTTTGTAACCCCACAGCAAACTTCGAGTACCTGGCCTCAGGAATAAAGTCACCGACCAATTCAAACTGGACGTAGAGCATGTTGCCTGAACCAGTATAAACCCTGTGTCATTGAGTGTTAGGCCACCTCCGATTACAACGTACAGCAAAACTATAAATATTTACGTGTTGGTCACTTTCTGCACCGACTAAGTTAGTATGGTTGCTTTAATATCAGATTGCAAAATACGATGGACTGACACACTAGTTGCAGATAAAACAAGAACCAAAGATATCCAACATTAACAAATTTCATATCTACTTATGGATCACATAGCAAAAAAAAAGGTAGCTTCAAATCGATGCCCTTTTGGTGGTTAGTAAGCGCGTACTACAAACACTAACATACTTCGGTATTGATGAGATCACTAGGTGAAGAAGTATCTATTTGGATTACTCTAGTCTTGAACTCTTGATGAGATCACTCGTGGAGGATGTCTATTCAAAGCGTGAAGTGTCCATTTAAGAAGACATCTTGAAGAGATGTCTATTCAAAGCGATACCTATTTCATACCATATGTAGTAGTTCCGTTTTTTTCTTTCCAAAACTTAGTTAAGTTAGAGATGTTTGACTTAGAATAGATAAAGTGTACATGCATTAGACATTTGACTTGTACTTGTTACATTATTTTTCAAAAATGGAGGGCGTATTAATCAACTAGTAGACGTGCCAACGCATGCATTAGACAAGCATTAGGCCAGCACGCGTATTGACGTTTTCAGGTCACGCAAATTCACCTGAATCACACATGTACGAACCCACAGTGAACACGCATTCGCATTACGTGCTGAGTTCTGCTCGGCAATCACACGGTGTCAATCACGCGGGCACCACCCCCTCACCAAAATTTCATGTCTGACATTAGAGAGCAGAGAAACAGGATTTCCAATCCTACTTAACCTTTCCAAAACATACTGGTTCCAACTTGCAGATGAACCGGTCGTTATCATACCACTAAAACCATAGCCAAGAAAACGAACTTAAGAAGCTCATGTAAGTGCACAAGCATCTTTCATATTTATCTAAAATGAGAAATCCTGAGCTCTAATCTCAATGTGCAAAGAACATTTTATGCCTGGGAATTGATAGCGATTGTGTAGATCTCTACTGCTTGAAGTAATCCTTCAGCTTCCTCAGCCAGAGCAGGTACTCACGGCTGTCCTTGTTGATCATGTACTCGTGCAAGAAGTTTGTGGTCATGGGTGAAATGCCACGCAGCTCCAGGTACTTGTGGAATGCCCTCTGCAGGTTCTCATCAAGGTCACTGCACATACAAGAAAATGTCGATTGTCAACGCCAAAAAACTATTTGCTGAAGCATTTGAACACTCGAAGAACGAAAAATGAGTTAGCTTAGGTATTTCTTCTTACTTGAAATCAGGACCCTCATATGCAATCATGTCATGTTCATCATCCCCTGAGGGCTGTGTCACGGACAAGGAGTCGATGAGGACCTCGTCAGGATAGGCAGTGCAGGTGAATTCAAGGACCGGACCATCACCCTTGGAGATAGTGACTGTGAGAGGAACGCTGGACTGTTCGGGCTTCTGGCCTTCGTCTTCCTCATTGTCATCTCCCTCCTTGTCCTCACCCTCGTCCTCACCATCACGGTCATGATCAGGCTCATCTCCAGTGACGAGGCTGGGCATGTGAGCCACAACCTCAATCTGCTCACCCTGATATGTTCTTTTAAGGGTAACTACATTCGTCCCCTTCTCGTCGCTGATTTTGAAAGGGATGTTATCTGGAATCTCCCCAACCTGTTTTGAAATGAACTGATGAGAGCCTAACCACAAAACAAATCTACTAAAATGAAAAGGCAGACAAGGCAATGTTCTCTACAAAAGATAATAACAGGCTGATTGAACCCCAACACATTTGCCATCATGTGGCATTCACACAGGGTGGTTCACACATCAATCTCCAATTCATCTTTGGTTACTAGAAATCATATATGGCTGAACTAAACCACTAAGGAATTGCATTCCAAAGGCTGACTCCTCTTCTATCCTACTATGTAGCTATTAGAAATCACAAAAAAAAAGTATCAATCAAACAAAAACAAAAGTATCATAAGCATTCTAAAGTACTCCCTCCATTCCAAATTGAAAATAGTTATTGTTTAATAGATACATAGTTTTTGTTATGTATCTAGACAGAGCATATAGATAGGTGCACAGCAAAAGTTGTGTACCTAGAAAAGCCAAATGACTTACAATTTGAAAAGGAGGGAGTATTATAAATGGGCAAAGTGGAAACTAATTTATCTATTTTTATGCTCCCTTGCAACCAGAGAGTAACACAGCAGCATGGACGCTTTAGATTGAAACCACAACGCCAACCACATTGCTCATACTGATACACAACCACTCCAAGCAGTGGCAAGCATGCATCAGCTTCCTTAAACAAAAACCCAGTATAAAAACAAATTATAGTAATAAAGGGCAAGAGGCAGTTGAATCAAAAGACAACAGGCAGTCAAGGAAGTGAAGTGACAGGAAAAAAAAATCTTTTATTCGGATGAGGTCCAACTGTCCACGTGTATAAAACACTACAGGATGGGTATATATTATATAGTCACTGAATAAACAAAGGCATCGAAATCAATTAAAATCATAAGGGCATTTAAGAAGAACATATTATGTGTGTCAAAAGTATGACCAATTTGAAGATGGAAACCATCATGTCACATCCCAAAATTCTGCCTCAATGCAGAAGAACTGCAGGCACTGAGTATAGTGGAAACAGGAGTACAGGATTACGCTATCAATCGCAGAATGAGCATATAGATTTGACCAAAAAATAGAAACACAACAATACTACCTAAGGTCCTCCTGTTTGGAGGATACATCAGATTCCAATTCACAGCAGGTACAACAGAATAAATGACAGATCATCAAATAATCTACCTAACAGGCCATAAATATGCTCGATCGCGTGTCTGAATTTACAGTGACAATGGATCCGGGTGTAACAAACAAGGATTGATTTTTTACTCAAGATCGCAAAATAGATATGCACACATTATAGATATGGAAATCTACTCGTTTACCCTGTCGTGGTCGTCGCAGTCCTCGGCGTACTTGATCTCGGAGTCGATGACGCTGAGTAGCTCGGCGTCGGAGCTGGGTCTCGTCTCGGGGGCCGAGGAGAATGGCATCGCGCGGGGCTTCGGCCGCGCCACGGCGGCAGCAAGGGGCCGGAGCAGGGCGGCGCTGCGGTGGGACCCCGAGGAGGCGGAGGCGCGGAGGAGGATGGGCACGGAGGAGGCCGCGGCGCGGCGGGCGGCGGCGAAGAGGGCCATGGCGAAGGAGGCGGCGGCGTATGATGCCCTACTAGGGTTTTCTGGGTTTTAGGGGTCGGGAGTCGGGACTTTGGTAAGGGCGTGAGGAGGCTTAAGAAGAAGCGGTGGTGGGACCCATCTGTCGGTTTGATCTCTAGTCTCCCATTCCATGATTTACGCCCAAGCTGGGAAACAAGATAGAACTTGGTGGGTGCGGGGGGGACCGAGGCAAAGCCTTTCTCCGCAAAATCTGCGGAGGGGTTGCTTCGAACCCGTGATAGTGAGACAGCTCTCGCCACTGCACCAAACCTATTTCAAAAAAAACATCTTAAAAAATCAGTCTTTAATTAAAAAAAATCTATGAATAAATTGAAGTTTTTAGAGTCCAAAGCATGTCTGGTTTCTGTCAAGTGCCAATCAAAAGAAGTCGTCACAGTTATCGTGTGTACGTGTACAGGTTTTTTAACAACGCATTTTACTGCATTTCGAACTTGTATGACCTCGAAAACCAGAAGTAGAAGTATATCGGCTCAAGTTCACCATACTATTCAAACAAAACAGATATCTAAAGCAAGATTTAGAATGCCCTCGTTTCTGTACAACGACAGGCTCATCACACTGTCGCAGCCACCAGAATTCCACAACATACATCCAGATTTTTTTTTTTGAAAGGAGATTACCTCTGCTTTTAAGAAAGCATATAAGAGTTTTACAGCTGGGGATACCGGTTAACACTCACGCATTACAGCAACAGCAACCCTTGCTAAACAACAAGAAAACAACAAGAAAACAGGTAAAAACAACTAACGTAGCACTAAATAAAGGATAACGCTCTTCAGAGCACACGCCTAAGAGAACATGAAGCCCTATTCGCTTGGCTTATAAGCCGTACTTTTTCAGCCAACGAACAATATTTTTCTCTCGCAACAAATCAGCCAACGGTACTTTCAGCCATGGCTTATCAGCCAAGAGAACAGGAAGAGCACATTGCCCTGTATCATAATACCTAATAGCCACCACTAAACATTACTGGAAATCTACTTGCTCCTGTTTTGCCAGCTGATACAGATACATTGAGGCAGATAACATTCTCGTGTAACCGTAGTATTCCTGTAACGCTGTAACACATACTAAGGCTAGGCTACCAAAACAATTTTGCCAAATCACGCTGCTGTTCCTCACTGCTTGACAAAATCCTTCAGCTTTGTCATCCACCGGACGTACTCCTGAGCCTGCTTAGTCACCATGTAATCATGCATATAGTTGGTAGCCGACAGTGTTACCCCCCTTTGCTCCAAGTATTTGAACAGGCCTTTCTGAACATTCACAGGGAGCTCGCTGCAATACAAACGAAACAGCAAGTGAGTGGATTAGTAGCTAGCATTTCATTATTACAGGACCCAAATGGATGCCAAAACTGATATTGCTTACGTGAACTCAGGGCCCTCATAGGGGAACTTCTCTTCTCCATCATCGTCTGTTTTCTCTACTATTAGCATATCGTCAATGGTGATCTCCTCACGAAAGGCTGTGCATGCGAACTCAAGCTTTGGGCCAGAGTCTTTGGAAACTACCACCTTAAGAGAAATGCTGCTATCCCCGGCACTCTCATCATCTTCTTCTGCTTCTTCATCATCCTTGGCAGAACTCTCACCATCACCCTCACCATCCTCATCATCAAATTCAGGGCCTCCTTCTAAATTAGGCATGCTGACAGTAACCTCAATCTTCTCGTCCTTGTAGTCCCTTCTCAAAATAACCACGCTCATACCATTTTCGTCAACTATTTCAAATGGGAAGTTGTCTGGAACAGGTTCCTGACAAAAGATGGAAATAATGAATATAGCTAAGCTAACAACCTTATATATTTGCAAAATCAAGGACTCAAAGTAGGGTGGAACCAGAAGAGTGAATTTTATGTTAAATGTCAAATGTTGCTGAAAGTAACATCTGCCCAAAGTCTTTTCAGGACTGTGCATCAC